>NC_137899.1:94047698-94735233 GCF_963455335.1 Martes martes
GGTGGGGTTCAGATCCGATTCATATGTGTTGGTAATGGGGCCCAGGCTGAAGAGGATAGGTGGGGGGAAAACTCTACTCCTGACAGATCATAAGAAAGCAAAAGATGCCAGGGGAAATTATGTCTCTTGAGGCCTCTGTCTGGAAGTGGTTTAAAGTCACTTCTGCCTGTATTTCTCTGGATAAGGTAAGTGATATGCCCAAGCCCAACATTCATGGGGAGGGGGAAGACGCCACCCACCATAATGGGAGGTACTTGAAAGCTGTCCAATAAAGGGTGATGATATGGAATTTTGATACAGGGAGGGCAGGAAGAATTGCAAGCAATGATTCAATTACCATATGCTCCAAGATTTCACATCTGGGTTCTGATCTCTGGCAAAGCAGAAAGAGGCCATGAGTGACAAAACAAAATAAGAAAAATAAAAACAAAGAACCAACAAACAAAACCTTAAAGCTATTTAGACATCTGGATTTTTACTGTAAATGAACACAGTGACCTCTGGGGGAAAAAAAAAAAACAGACATTGATGGGGAATTTGGCAGCTGAGACACTGAGATGGCGGGTCTCGGCGGGTCTTGGCCATGGAGTGACAAGCTGGCACCAACAGTACTAACGTGAGGTCATGAGCTCAGGGGAGGGGCTCAGGTTGACCGGAACAGAGCCTGGGATGTGCCTGGGAATTTCTGGTGAACAGGCATCGGAGGCCAAGGGCAGACAGATGACAGTGCTGGAACATACTCTGAGAAGAACAAACAGTGATTCAGGAGATGAGGCGTGGAAGGGAGTGGCTGACCCATCGGGGACCCAACTCCAGGTTAGGAAAGCAGGATGGAAGGGAGGCATTGCTGAAGTCCAGAAGACCCGAAGAAGCCTGGGTGTAGAAAACCGAGTGTGTCCACCCTATCCTGAAATATATTACAACCAGGGGACATCCTTGTAAATTGTGAGCTGCAGTGTTTAGGATAAATTTACTGTTCTATGCTGGGCAGTAAATTTATGGGTGCTGCTATACCAAGACATGGCTATGACTGAACACAGAAATAGCTCCAGAATTGTTTTAAATATTCTCATGGGTGCTAAGACTACTGTGTTATTAAGAATATATACTGTGTTATTAAGAATATATATATGTTTTAGGATTATCTCTTGCCCTTCAAGAAAGTAACCCTTGGTGCTGGCTGGTGGTTATAAGATGAAAGGGTGTAACCCAGTATCACAAGGCCTGTTACACAGGGTGAGTTTCACTCAGGTTTTCAAAGACAAAGAAAGACTTTTAACTCACTTCCGGGCTCCTCCCTGTCATATACTTGTATACACTGTTCTCTACAAAGTTGTTGGCAGATCTGAACAGGGGGACTCCTCTTGCCATCTGAAAGCAGCCACAAGATTTTGTTTCCTTTTTCCTTATAAACCAGGAATGCTGAGTAAAACAGCTAAATACAGATGAGTTCATGTAATGATAAATACTAAAAGAGCCAGGGCGCCTGGGTGGCTCAGTCGGTTAAGCAGCAGCTGCTGGTTTTGGCTCAGGTCATGGTCTCAATGTCCTGTGATCAGCCACATGGGGCTCCCTGCTCAGCGGGGAGTCTGGTTCCCCTTTCCCTCAGCCCTCCCCTCACTTGCACACTTTCTGTCTCCCTCTCAAATAAATGAATAAATCTTAACAACAACAACAAAAATCACAAAAAAGTCCCCATATCCCAGCTGGCAAACAACAAAGCCTGACTTTCAGAATGAGCTGGGGAATAAAATGTTTTTGAATTAGTGTCTTCTTTCATTAGGGTCAGTTTCTTTCTGTCTCCTTTTTTCCTGTCCCCAGAGTGGCCAGGAAGATCTGTCCCCACCCCCACACACATATGGGTTACTCCCTTCAGGCTTTTTTCAGGACTGCTGACAGCTCTGATGGTCTTTGCCCTGAGTTGAGTAGTGTCCCCCCAAAATTCACGTCCACCGGGGACCTCAGCATGTGGCCTTAGTTGGGAATACGGTCTTTGCAGATGCAAACAAGGTCAGGGGAGGTCACAGTGGATTCGAGTGGGCCCTAATCCATGAGTGACTGTGCTTATAAGAGGGACCCTGGAGGCAGACACAGCCAAAGTGAAGATGATCTGAGGTCACAGACACACAGGTGACAATGGAGGCAGGCTTGGAGGGATGTGGCTGGAAGCCAAGGACTCTAGGGATTGCCAGCAACCCCAGAAACTAGGAAGAGCAAGGAAGGGTCCTTTTCTAGAGCCTCGGAGACCATGTCCCTCCTGACACCTGGATGTCAGACTCTAGCCTCCAGAGCACCTGGAGAACACAGTTCTATGGTTGTAATCCCTCAGTCTGGGGTGCTTTTCTTTTCTCTTGCTCCTAGGAGACTCCTGTAGGCTCCTTTTTTCTTACTGGCCTTGCTGAGCCAGAGCAGACCCGTCGGAGGCCTGGCTGGAGGCTCAGGCCCCTCCGTCAGTCAGACCAAGGCCTGGGCCGTGCCCCTGGGGCTAGGCTCTAAGCCTCAGTTTCCCCATCTATGTGGTGGACATAACAAGGATGTGGTTGGAGAGGAAAGGGCACGGTGCTTGATACAATGCCTAATCCATAGCAAGAGCTTGGGAAATGTTTCCTATCATTAGCCATGTCTTTTGGACAGCTCTACATCCATTTTCATCCCTCTTAGCTAGAAACTTTCCCGATTTTATTCTTCAGTAAAAGCCAAGAAGGTCCTACGTATGCGCTTGGTCAGGAGAGAGGGCATCTGGCCCAGTGCCTAGCACAGAGGAGGCACTAACTACTTCATGGAATCAAGAACAGAACAACCAAAGCTTGTTTCAATCACAGGGAAGAACAGCTTACAGACTCTACAAGGCTCAGTAACCAGCTTGAAAAACACAAGGTGAAACTTTGGAAGAAGGATATACTTGAATTAAATTGGCTCACACTGGGGCAAGGGCGATGTGGCAGCCAGTTCCCAAGATGACTCCTAATGATCCCTGTTCCCCCTGCCCCCGCCATTTTCACAGTCTTGCACAGTCCCCTCCCCCACTGTATCAGGGTCAGCCATGTGACCAATAAAATACAACCAAGGTGACGAACTATCACTTCCAACATTAGGTTGTAAAAGATTGAGGCTGCCATCTTGGGCTCTCCCCCCCTCCCTTAGACTGCTTGCTCAGCGGGGAGCGAGATGGCCCACGGAATAGCCCTACAGAGAGGCTCGTGGGTGATGCCCACCAACAGCTACATAAGTGAGCGTGGAAGCAGATTCCCCAGGCCCAGGCAAGCCTCAGACCACTGCTGCCTCAGTGGACAGCTTGATTGTAACCTAACGGGAGACCCAGAGCCAACACCACTGGGGGAGCCCACACCCAGATTCTTGACCGGCACACAGACACTGTGTGAGGTAATAAATATGTGTTGCTTTAAGCCGCTTTGGTTTTGGAGTAATTTGTTACACAGCAATAAATAGCCAGTACAAATGATGAGCTAAGAATGGCCAGGATAAGGCTGGGGCAGGAGACAGTAATTATACAAGAGACTGTAAGGTATAGGAGGCAGGTAAGAAGCCTAACCCAGATGGGCTGGCTATGGGGAAGGTCAGGCTGATTCTGTAGGTCTGCACCTCTGAACCAGGGCCCAGAGGCGTAAGAGCCAGAATCAACCACGCTGATGAGCAAAGGGCATCGGGACTCTTGGCGATCTTAGACTGGAGCTATTATTGCCTTCTGACCTTTTCCATACAATTTCCAGTTGGTCATGTGGTTCTTCACCGTCACTAGGAGATGAGCAAAGGCCACAGGGTCAACTTGCTAAGAGTCAGGTCAATGCAGAGATTTGGGGATTACAGTAACAAACAAGATGCAATGGGATTATAAACATTTTGAAACACTCACAGTATCCTTTTGTTATCTCAATTGCCTTAGCATTTTAAGCCATCTGCAAAGCTGGGAGACAGAATTGGGTTTCCCTGGCCTGTTCCAGGCTATTGGGCAGGTCGCAGTTCAATAGAAAGATGGCAATACTGGCTGGTTCATGAAGACATAACCTCAAATCTAATCGGCAAATATATATATATATATATATATGTGTGTGTGTGTGTGTGTGTGTGTGTGTGTGTGTGTGTGTGTATATACACACATATATATATATTTTAAAGATTTTATTTATTCATCTGACAGAGATCACAAGTAGGCAGAGAAGCAGGCAGAGAGAGAGGAGGAAGCAGGCTCCCCACTGAGCAGAGAGCCCGATACGGGGCTCAGTACCAGGACCCTGGGATCATAACCTGAGCTGAAGGCAGAGGCTTTAACCCACTGAGCCACCCAGGCACCCCTTATTGGCAAATATTTTTTTGAATGCCTACTAGGCAAGATATGAAAGAACAGAACCATTCTGTGCACCAGTAACCCCATACCCCTGTGTACCAACCTTGGTTACTTAGAGATATTGAAATCGGGCTGGCCAAAGAAACAGCTGGTCTACCCTGCATAGGACAGGCTTCGCTTCGAGCTCACCAGTCCTTACTTCAAGTCTTGTGGCCCTGCTGACTCAGTGGCCAGTCTGATCAACTGATTTGATCCCAGGGGATAATGGCACCTGCCTATTCACAGGCGTCTCAGAGTCCTTAAGCCACTCTCTAGTAGACGGGTTGGGTTGTAGGCGATCAGCTGCTTCATAAACATAAAAAGAGAGACAGTAGAGGCTGCTAGCTAAGAGCACAGACTCCAGAACCAGACATCTCAGCTACTTACTAGCTGTGTGACCTTAGGTGAATCACTTAATCATTCTGAACCTCAGTTTTCACATCTGCAAGATGAAGAGAATCATCATAGCACCGTGTGCACAGAGCATGGAAAGAAATAATGAGTTAGCATGTGTGAAACACTTAGACCAGCTCCTGGCTTGCAGGAAACACTCTGTAATTATTCACTACTATTATGCAGGACACAGAGATGAGAGGAGCCCCCTCTGTCCTCTCTGGGCTCTAATTTAATTGTCTGTTAGGGTTCACCCAAGGCAGATGTCACTCTTTCATAACAACATCTAAAGGGTTCTTTAAGGACTTCATAAAAACAAAAGGATTAACTACAGATGACTAAACCCACATGATGGAAACAGAACTAGGTACAGTAAATAATGAACTCGGGATTGTAATCCTACAAACAATACACTGAGCTTTCCACTCTTCATTTGCAGTCCCTCCTCATTAGGGAGCCCTTGGCCAAGGAGATGGTCTCTATGTGTCAAAGACAGTCTGGGAGGGCTCTTGGAGGATGTAGCCCTCTGGCAGAGACCTGGAGAATGATCAGGACTTTCCAAGTGGAGAAAGAGGGCAGACACACCAAGCAGGGAAGAGTGCTGGGACCAGGGTGAGGTAAGCAGGTGTCTGGGACACAAGATTTAAGAAAGTGCTCACTCTCAGGCTTGCACATCCCTGAGAGTGAGTGCCTCCTTAAATGTCACACCCTAGATCCCTAGCTGTGTCACCTTAGTCCTGGCCCTGACGAAGAGCATGGGGGGAAAGCGTGGAAGGATAAAACAAGTCGGCATAACTAGAAATGTTCCAAGTCGTGCAAGATTGCTAGAGTCTAAAGGCAGGGGAGAAGAGTCCACTTGGAGTGGCACTGAAGAGTCAGGCCAGGGCCAGATCATCCAAGGCCCTATGTGCCAAATAAAGGAGTTGAGTGTGTCTTGACAGGGAGCCAATCGAGAATTCTGAACTGGGCCACAACATGGTCAGATTTGTGCATTAGCAAGATTCTTCTGGCACTGGTGTGGACGGCAGACTGTCGGATGAAGGGAGAAACCAGAGGCTGGAAGGCCAGGTCGGGACACAAAGGAAGGGCCCATGCCCCAGGGAGACAATGAGGGTTGAAACAGGGCAGTGCCAGTTAGAAGAAAGGAGAAGAACATGCCCAAGATCTTCTGAAAGAAGAACTGACAGTACTTGACGATTGATTGCAGACAAAGATTGATGGAAAGAGTCAAAGACGACACTGAGGATACTAACTGGGGAGTTATTAGGTAAGATAAGAAGTACTTGGAAGGTTGTTAGTTACCAGGGCTTCCCCAACTCCAAGGGAAATCGCCCCTTCCCCCATTGGTTTTCCATAGGATATACTCTGGGGGGCGCGGGGGGGGGCGGTGCTGAGATGTCTTACTCACCCTCTGTATGGTATCTACACTCTGTAAGGATTGCTGAACTGGACTGGCAGCCTTCCGGACCCCATCCCCTCACCCTGCTCGGTGGCTTACAAGTAGCGTTGGGGGTGTCAACGTTCCTTTAAAGATGGCGGTGCAGCGGGGATCAGGCCAACACGGCAGTGTGTCCAGCCTGACCTTGGCCTGCGTGACCTTGAGTCAGGGCTGCAGTATGGCTGCAAGCCAGGGCCGGACCTGAGCTGGCCTGGGGCTCTCGCAGGTAGGGAGAGGAGGGGGAGAGGCAAAAGGCAGTGAGGGCCTGTGGGGGAGGCTGGGGAAGCTTAAGCTTCCCGCCAAGAGAGCCATTTTGAGGTCGGAAAGTTGGCCAGAGGGCAGGCCGAAGGGCAGCCGGGTTGAGGTGAACCCAGAGAAGCTGAAGCAGCTGAGCTGGGGGGAAGGGGGAGGTGTTCAGCGGCAGCCCAGAAGCCAAGCCTGGGTAAGAGGAAGTGCTGAGGCCACAGGGCAGCATTCGGAGGCAGACGCGCGGACTGACTTCCTCTGACCCGGGCTCAGCCACACACACTGACCCTGTGGTTAACGAAAGCCCCCCGATCCTCCTCTACGAAGCCCGTGAGGCCAGGCCTCACTCCTCCTGCTCTGCAAGCATTTCGTCCCATTCTCATAAACATCAAGTGAGTAAAAAAGCCAGTCTGAGCTCTTTGAAATATTAATTAAAGACACCACAGTTTCCTTATTTAACTGAGGGTTGCTACCTCATTTGGGATTATTAGCAAAGCAAGACAGCCTTTGTTGTGCTTGACAAAGTGATTAATTCAGACTCTAGGTGAATTTTTGGCTTTCTCAACATCTTTTGATGTGCTAAGATTCCCTAGTGAGGACAAACACCATCAATTACTTAAACAAGCCATTACCTTGAGAGCACAATTATCAGTGAGGCCCAGTCTACTAATTGGCAGATGGAGAGATAAAAATGAACTCTGGGCTCTGGCCTGGACCCTTACCTGTCCACGAGGAACAAGAGTCCTTTCAGTTGTCTCCTGGTGATGCTCCCACTGACCTGGGGCCACCTAGTTCTTTTTCCACCTCTGCAAAAATACATCTCCGGTGACTTGTGTCTCTAGATCTAGAAGCTGCCTGTGTCTCTCTGATGAGAACCTCATTCTCGTGGGCAAGGCTGCAGAACTCAGCAGTGGGGCAACTCAGAAGACGGGAGTCCCCAGGAGCAAAACTCTTTCTTGACGGGAGTTTGTAAGAAATTTGGGGGGACTTGCTTTTTACCTCTCAGGAGCCATCTATCCTCCAGCTTCTGGGTGAAGCAGGATGAGGTCGGGGCTTTTGTAAGATGCCACGTCTGGGCCTATGGTCCCCTCACACATAAGGAATTCAAGGCCCAAATACAGGAGGCAGCATTTCCTTTTCAAATGTATAAACATGTAAAGTTATACGTGAATCGCTCTGTATTTAAAGTTGATAAGTTTAAATATGCCATAATAAATATAAATGTTTTATTTAAACACATTTATTATGAATATTTTTTAAGTGCATTAAGCCATTAGTCTTTTATTTCCTTCTCCATGCTGGAAGAGAGGTTTGAGGGGAAGACATCATGCCTGCATTTATATATGTCATTGTTTTTTTCTCGCGTGTGTGTGGAGGGGAGGGAGGCTCCGACTAGTTAAATTCAGTCAAATAATCAACACTTTAAAAAAAACCCAGATGTGCTTCATAAATAGCACTTAACTGATTTTATGACATAATTCAATTGCTTTGCTCTATTTTTCAAACAAAAGCTAGGTTGCCTGTGTTTTCACCTTGTGAAACTTCTCTGTGCTTCTCCTTAATTCTCGCTGGCGCAGAAGGGCAAGGCCCACTCCCAGAATCTCTCCGTGGCCACCCGCGTGGCCTGGAGGAGAAGAGTGGAGCAGAGGCTGAGGTGGCTTCACTGTGCCCCCTCCCTTCCTGACCACCAACTCTGACTCCCTGCCCTTTGCTGCTTCTTCCCAAGGTACCAGCTAATCCCTGCTGGTAGGTTTTCTTGGGGCGGGATGGGCATCAGAAAGCCTGAGAAAGCAGGGCCCCCTCCACGCACCCCGCGCTCCCCGCTCACCGGACCTGGTTCCCCAGTCCTTCCAAAGCAGCCCAGTCTTCCCGCACCTTCCCCTGCTGTGGGCCAGCTTTGACTCCTCTGTTCTTAGTTTAATCGTTTTCGGGAGACCGGTCCTCTTTGGAGGGCCCTGTTGCCTGAAAACTAGCCTTGAGGGGAAGTAATAAGCATCAGGACCGCTTGTCATTTGTTCTCAGCTTCGACAAATACCATCCAGTAGTCGGACGGAGGCAGTGCTAAGTTATCAAAATATAAAGCGTGCATTTCAGCTGGCACGGGTGCTTCTTCGCTGCAAGGATCATAACGTAAATGGTTAATTAACTGCTCGTCATGAGCCACTGAGAGTCTGTCCGGTCCGCTAGGCTGTACGTGCCACGTCCCTGTGGCCTCCCTGGCACCGGGAGCTGGGTCTGCTATGTGACATACAGGGACTCCGTGTCGACCCAGTGATACAATTCATTTGTGACATGTCAGTTCCCATTAGCCCTAACAGTGATAACGCGCTTCACTACGAGGACCTCTCCCCTTCGGGAGGGTAAACTACTATCATAGCGTAGAAGCAGACCAGCTCTCCTCGGTTCTGAGAAAGGGAAGGACAGGACGATGAGATTCATTCGCTCTAATTCTGCACGTGCGCCCTGGGAAAGATGCTTCGGCATCCTCTGGCCGTGCCGTTACGCCATCAGCTGAGCTGGGGCAACTGAGACACAGCACATTAAAAAAAATGTCACCTGCGTGGACCATCCTCGAGAGCCGGGTCTTTCCACCAGTGGCCTGTGGACCGCCCGTGGCACAACAGTCCTTCTAGGGGGTTCACAGACCTCAAAAGTTTTCCATGGTAAGGTGTTGATTTTTACCATTACTTTTTCTTTTTGGAAGTGGTAATGGTTTTCATTTATGGCCACGACATAGTTTCCTTTTAAATGAATGCGTTTAAGTTTATTTAAAGGAAATGGGGAAGCGAGTAATAGCAGAGGAGATTTGCAGATATGACAAAATTTTAAAGATGTTCTACAAATGACTGAATTTAGAAGTTTAATGTCTTCATACCGATTGAGATTTATTGACTCAACCGACTCTCCTGCTCTGAAAAGATGGGATAAAAATGGAAAAGTTAGCTCTCTGTGCTATAATAGTCATCAACTGGATGACTTATTCTTTGTTTAAAGAAAATTGTAGTATCTTCTTTAAAATATTTATCTGTTGGCTGTTCAGGCGGTAGAGCCAGTAAAGCCTAGTTCAGTGATGGCCCAGACAGAGGCTGTGTCATATGAGCCTGGAGTTCGCCTCTGCCCCACCCCCAAGGAGCTGTACCACCCAGTTCTCTCTAAACAGGAAGCCTTGATGATCTCATTGTCCCCACAGAGACATTTCCCCTTTTCAGGCACACTCCAAAATAAAGTCAGCATATATACACAATATAAGGTGATGTGGCAACTGAATAATGACTCCCAAAGATGTCCAGGTCCAAATCCCTGGACACTGTGAATGCCACTTAGATGGCAAAAGGGACTTTGAGGGTGTGATTAAGGCTCTTGAGATGGGGAAGGTGTCCTGAATTCCCCGCGTGGGCCCTAAATGTAATCACAAGGGCCCTTATGAGAGGGATGCAGGAGGAGTCAGAATCAGAGACATTAATGTGGTTACTGAAAGGAGAGATTGGAGAGATGTGGCCATAAGCCAAGGAGGCAAAGAACTGATACTCCCCAGGACAGAAAGAAACAGCCCTGGTGACATCTTAACTTAAGACTACCAAGATCGATTCTGGACTATGGACCTCCAGAACTGTAAGATAATACATTGTTTTGTTTCAAACCATCAGCTTTGTGGTTATTTGTTACAGCAACGATAGGAAACTAATACAGCTAGGAGAGCTTACTTCAAAAATTCCCTTCACTTTCTTTTTTTTTTTTTAATTAAATTAAATTTTTTGTGTGTGTTCCAAGATTCATTGTTTTTTTCCCCAAGATTCATTGTTTATGCACCACACCCAGTGCTCCATGCAATACATGCCCTCCTTAATACCCACCACCAGGCTCACCCAACCCCCCACCCCCCTCCCCTCCAAAATTCTCAGTTTGTTTCTCAGAGTCCATAGTCTTGCATGGTTATCTCCCCCTCTGATTTCCCCCAACTCACTTCCCCTCTCCTTCACCCAATGTCCTCCACGTTATTCCTTATGCTCTACAAGTAAGGGAAACCATACGATAATTGACTCTCTCTGCTTGACTTATTTCACTCAGCATAATCTCCTCCAGTCCCATCCATGTTGATATAAAAGTTGGGTATTCATCCTTCCTGATGGAGGTATAATACACTTTCTTTTTAAATTTTATTTTTAAAATTTAAATTCAATTAATTAACATATAGTGTATTAGTCTCAGAAGCAGAGTCAGTGATTCCTTAGTCTCATATGATACCCAGTGTTCATTACATTACATGCCCTCCTTAACTCCCATCACCCAGTTACCCCATCCCCCATCACCTCTCCTCCAGCAACCCTCAGTTCATTTCCTATGATTAAGAGTCTCTAATGATTTGTCTCACTCTCTGATTTGATCTTGTGTTATTTTTCTCTCCCCTCCCCTATGATCCTCTGTTTTGCTTCTTAAATGCCACATATGAATGAGCTCATATGATAACTGTCATTCTCTGACTGACTTCTTCCACTTGGCACAATATGGTCTACTTCCATCTACGTCATTGCAAATGGCAAGATTTCTTTTTTTTTTTTTTTCCTTTGCTGGCTGAGTAGTATTCCATTGTATATATATACACCACATCTTCTTTATCCATTCATCTGTTGATGGACATTTGGTCTCTTTCCGTAGTTTGGCTCTTGTGGACGTTGCTGCTATAAACATTGGGGGTGCATGTGTCCCTTTGGATCACTACATTTGTATCTTTGGGGTAAATACCCAGTAGTGCAATTGCTGGGTCATAGGGTAGCTCTATTTTCAACTTTTTGAGGAACCTCCATACTGTTTTCCAGAGTGGCCACACCAGCTTGCATTCCCACCAACAGTGTAGGTGGGTTCTTCTTTTTCTGCAACCTCTCCAACATCTGTCATCACCCAAATTGCTGATGATTTTAGCCATTCTGATTTGTGTGAGGTGGAAAAATTCCCTCACTTTCTAATAGGATTCACCATACTGATCTTTTTTTAGGTACCACTATACATTTAAAATAATACTAATTACAGAGGAGTCAATTAAAAAGTTTGAGGATCTATTTATGTTTTTGAATAGACATTCATGTGATTGAAGTATCAAAATATCATCATGAAGTATCACCAAGAAGTACAGTGAAAAGTCTTTCTCCTCTTAGGATCCCTAGAGATCATTTTCCACTAAACAGAACCAGGACTTCTTGGGAAAGTGGATAATCTAGGTCTAGGGCAAGAAATATACAAAATGAACCTAGAACATCTTGTCATTTCAGAAAGCAAGAAAGCATTCTATCAAAAATACTCAGGAGCAAACTTATAAATGCTCCCACTAGCCAAAGATATGACAATTTGATGAATAAAATGATGATTGTAATGGATCAAAGAGCATCAAATATTTTTAAATCCATGAATTCATAAGGATACAAAATATCATGACTTACTACTGTAAGACGTTACAGAATCAACTCATTATTTTGAAAACTAACAATAAAAGAAAAGACTTGAACATTGATCCTACTTTTCTTATATGAACAGTTCCTCAGAGTAATCATAGCAGAAGAGGGTAAATCCAGAATTATTCCAGCTAGTAAGTGCAGAAGGAATATCAGCATTTTGCAGCTTCTAATGAATTAATAGATCTAGGTGATAATCCTCACAGCACCTAAGGTCACAATAAAAGAGAAAAATAGACATTATCAATTTCCCGTAGAGCAGTCTTGCAGAAGAAGCCTCTGGATCAGTGGTTCCAAACTTGGAACACCACAATCACCTGAGGCTCTTTTTAAAATTCCAGAGCCCAAGCAACACCCTAAATAATTAAGTCACCACTGGGGGTGGGGGTGGGACACAAAATGAGAATATTCTGAAAGTTCTCGGGGTGCAGACAAATTCAGGAACCAATGGTTTAGCTCTCGCTACCAGACCGGAACTGAAGAACATGTTGAACTACACCAGAGGAAGCAACCAGTGAAATTCAGACTATGGGAAAACCTACAAGACACAACCTGTTTTGTTTATTAAAAAATTCAAGAGGAAAAAAGGTGGGTGGGGGGAAGTTGAGGGAAATTTAGAGACCTAGAGATACTTAAAAGGCCTCTGACCCAATTACAACATATAGAATTTATTTAGGTCCTCATTCGATAATCATACTGTAAAATTATGAGACAACTGGGGGAATTTAAATGCCGACTATGGGTAATATTGTGTCTTGATGACTTTCCAACTTTGTTGCATAGTATACTATTCAATATGCATAAATGATTTATTTAAAAATGTATAATGATTTATTTAAACAGCCCCAAACTGACAGGTATCTAGGTTGTTTCCAGTCTTTCCATGTCATAGAAATGCTGAAATGAATACCCCTCTACATACATATATGTTCAAGTACATGGGTAGAACAAATTCTGAGAAGTGAATTTGACAGGTCAAAGGGAAATGCATATGCTAGATACTAGCAAATCATCCTCCTATGGGCTTGTACCAGGGTAGAAGCAGTGGAGATGGAGAGAAGTGGGCAGATATGATAGAGTGTAAGTAAAGTATGAAAAATGAAAGAAAAGGCTAAATCAGGTCTAATATCAGTCAGCTTCAGGGAAGTTTCACATGGAGAGCAACTGCCTCCAATCTCAGTGATTTACATCAACAAATATTTATTTCTTGCCCCCACGAAATGTCCAGCATGGGCCACTTTCAGCTCTGCTCCTCCTCATCTTCATAACAGGACCCAGGCTTCTGGAACAACTCTCACCTGGGAGACTAGTGGTCTCATGGCAGAAGGGAAAATACCCAATGGCTCACCATGTGCTGCTCTTTTGAGTTCTGCTCGGATGTGGCACACATCGTGTCTGTTCGTGCTCAGTTGGCCAAAAAAAAGTCATATACCCCAGCCTATTGTAAATGGGCTGGAGATGTAGAACCCTTCACCTAACCTGGGTAGTCATATTTTAAACAATCACACACTCGACCACATCTCAGATGTTTCTGGCTTGAGTAACTGGTGGATTGTGGTTGCAACAGTGACATAGTGATGACTGGGCAGGATGAAATTTAGAGGGAAAACTGAATTCAGGTCTAGATATGTTAAGTTTAATGTGCCCAACAGACATTAAAAGGATGCAGCCAATTTGGTGGTTGGATAAAGAGTTCAGTGGAGAGAACAGAACTAGACCTAGAAATGCAGAAGTTAGTGATGTATAGGGGTATGTAAGCTGATGAGACTCTTAGAAGGAAAGGAGCCAGCAAAGACACCAAGAAGCAGCTGCTGAGGTCGAAGGAGTGCCGACAGGGAGCATGAGGAGAAGGATGATTCAGGAAGAAGAAAGTGTTCATCTGTGCCAAATGCTGCTCAGAGGTCAAGTACAAAGACTGGCAAGGAATCACTGATTGACCCGGTCAGGATCATGGGTGACCTTGACAAAGGCAGTCCCAGTGAAGTGGTGGGTACACAAAACGTAGCTGGAACCGCTGGAGAAGAGACTAGGGGTGTAGAAGGCAAGAGAACAAGTCTAGAATATGCTTTCCAAGGAAGTTACTGGCAAGGAAGGAAGAAGAACAAGGCAATAACTAGAATGGAAGGAGCCTGCCTTCTTCCTCCAAGATGGAAGACACTGCAACATGTCTGTATAGGGATAGGAACGATCCAGTCGAAAAGGAAACAGGAACACAACAGAAAGAAGAAATAGTTGAGCATTCTGAGTAAAAGATAGGTAAGAAACAGAAGTGAGGGGGTTGGCTTTTGGAAGGACAAAAGCTCTCTCATCATGATCGTCAGTTAATTATATCTGTTATTATTGTACTTTGGGTTTCTAATAAGCCTGCCTTTGTTCTCGGCGTAGTCACTGTGTGTTCTCATGTGGTGGCTTATCCGCAGCATCCCGGCCTCGAGGACGAGAAGGAACAGGTTAGTGGAGTTGGTTGCTACCAGCACCTGTTTGAAATGTGGCTGACCTGGTTTCCATTCTCATTCAACTGTGGCAGCATCACCTTGGGTACCTTCCCTGGCCTCTTCAAGATTTAATTTCCTAATCAGTAAGATGAAGATAATATTGATTTCTATGATTGTTGGAAGGCTCATGTAAGACAATGTATAAAAAGCTTTTAGCACAGTACCTGATACATAGGAAACATTCAAAATTATTATAAATTATAATAATAGTAATGACTGTATAACTCTCTTTGCATGTCTGTATAAATGTATTTTTCTTCTGTTGTGACAAAGCTGTCATCAGGTTAACGATTACAATGACTAGGCTTTTGTGGTTCTTACATTATTGGGGAAAGAACTGCACATCAGTCAGATACTTCGGTATTTGTTCAGTACTCCTTCATTCTTCTACCTCCAGAGGAGTGAAGATTAGAAGCAGTTCCCTTTTCTAGGTCTTTGGATTCAGATTTTAATGAATTTTACTTACTATGTCTTGTGGATAAGGCTGGGCAGAATTGAAAACAATTGGAAGGTCTTATAATTCTAAAATAGCTCCCTGAGTGTTTCTTGTGCGCACCTTATAGTACGTTTTATATTGTATTCAGAAGTTTCCTGTTAGGATGTTATTAGACAATGAAAGCACTACATTTCAAAATGTGTAGGATGCAGGTTAAGAAGTCTTTGGGTCGGGGGGGGGGGAGAAGTACTTAGAGGAGGATTTACATCCTTAACTACATTTATTATTTAAAAATACTGAAAAAAAGTGAGTTATATTGTTAACTTAAAAACTCAAACAAAAAACCAAAGAAACAAAGAACAAAGAGTAAACCCAAAGAAAGTAGAAGGAATACCACAATAAAAAATGAGTATAAAATAATGAAATACAAAACAAAAAACCTAGAAATGATCAAAAAAAGCAAAATTTGATGCTTTGAAAAGATTAATAAAATAAACACGCTTATAGCAAGATTAATCTAGAAAAGCTCTCTAAGCAAACTAGTAATAGAAGAAATGTCTTTAACCCAATAAAGGATATCTGTAAAAAATCTGCAGCAAAATCTCACACTTGATTTTGAAACATTAGATACACTCCCATAGTCAGGAGAATGAAAAGGATACTCTCTTTTATTGCTGCTTTTAAACATTGTACTAGAGCTCTTAACCAATGTAATAAGAGAAGAGAATGAAAAATGAAAGAAAAGGATTAAAAGAAATAGAACTGATATTATTTGTATAAAATATGACTGTCAGCATAAGAAATCAGATATTCCACAGGTGAATCAGTAGCGCTAAAGAGAAAGTTTAGAAAGATCCTTGATAAGATTGGCATAAAAAACAAATGGTGAAATCATATGGTATTTGTCTTTCTCTGACATATGTGGAATTTAAGAAACAAAACAGATAAACTTACGGGAAGGGAAGGAAAAAATAAGACGAAAACAGAGAGGAAGAAAAACTATAACAGACTCTTAACTATGGGAAACAAACTGAGGGTTGCTGGAGGGGCAGTGGGGGGCACTTGCAGTAATGAGCACTGGGTGTTATATGCAACTCATGAATCACTAAACTCTACCTCTGAAACTAATAATACACTATATGGTAATTTTTTTAAAAAGTCCAAATGGAGTTTCTACACATGAGCAATACCAATAACAAATGTATGTAGATGGCAAAAAGATACTCTTTTGTGCATAAGATTAGAAAATGTTACTGAACAAAAAGAGAATGGAATTAATGGAGAGCTATAACACATTCATGGGATGAGAATGCTCAATGTGGTGATAATGTTGGTACTCTAATTTATAAATTTAATGCAATTCCAATAAAAATATCTCAACAAAATTTTTCATCAAACTAGACTAATTCTAAAATATGAGAAAGATATTAAAAAGTATTACAGAATTATAATAGCTAAAATAGTGAGGGATTTCCACAAGCCAGACAGAAGAATCAGAATAGACCCAGGCACCACTATTACTTAGGTATATGACAGAGGCGGCCAATCAGCAGGGAAAGAGGAACAGGACAGCAAACATACTGTCTCTTGGCCAACTGTTTATAGGGGTATGCTTGGCTTTAGGGAAGGATTATTTTACCAGGGTCTCAGGGACATACTTGTTTGATGAGCCCCCTCTCATTATAGAACCTGACTCAACACATTACCCTCTGATGATAGATTTGGTGTCTCAAGTACTTGGAAAGGAGGGACTCTGAGTAGGGACATCAGATTCTTGTTCCTGTAAAGGGACACCGACTTTATAGATTAGTGAATGAACATTCTGGTTTGCAAGTTTTATCTTAGTAGATAATCTAACTAGTACTACTAATGGAGACATGGATGAATGTACACCAGATGATTTCCAGCCCTGAAGTCAAGCTGAGAGCAACGTCTTGAGGGAATAGGTTCCAGGAAAGGGGACTGAACATGAGGCTAAGGATGCTGAAACAGAGATGAGGTGCTGACAGGGCAACTGGGATGACTTCTTCTAGAAGCTTCGTATTTCCAAGGAACTCCTGGTGGGAGGCATGACTGAGGCAACCGCTATGCTTACAGTTTCTGTAGTATAAATGGGGCAAGGAAGGAGAAGAAAATAGAATTTAAAATCAACTAACAAGGCGATGGTGAGTTATTTTCTAAATAAAAACTATTCAGAATTCATTTGCTTATCTTCCTCTCCCGGTCCAAATGTGTGCTTGGAGTCAGCCTGCAGTCACCTATCAATGACTGCTCAGTTTCCAATTAATTATTTAACCAGTGAGTGTGGCACAATTGTGCCTGCCACCTAGATAAGCCATGGTAGGAACGAGGGGGGTGGGGGAGAATCATTTTGAAGTTGGGAAATATTTTTGAAATTAGAGGAAAAAGAGATGGCAAAATGTATTCTCTCCCTCTGTCTCTCTCTCTAATAATGAAAGAAACGCAGACATCAAGATACATTGACGTGTGTACAAACTTAGAAAAAAATTTCATGAGAGCCTTTGGTGAAATGGATACACAGACACTGAGACTTGTTGGGACAAACTTTCTGGGAAGCTTTGTGTACCAATGTTTGAATCCGGTGACCCATGGATTTCAGGTCTGGGAAAGCTCCATGGAGAAAGTGCTGGAAAGGCTTGATGCACAGAGATATTCATTACAGTAGCATAACTTAAATTAGCTAAAAATTCAAGATCACCCTAAATATTTAATAGTAAGAATAGTTTAGTATATTAGGATATGTCCATAAGAGGAATATCATATAGCTATAGAAATAATATTCATAAAGCATTCACAATATGGAGATTTTTCTTTATATTAAATGAAAAAAGTAGAAATACAAAGAAATAGAAGTAGAAAAACATTATAGAAAATAGAATCTCAAAAATAGAAAATATCCTCAGAGAAAAAACTGGAAAGAATTAGAATAAAATGAAAGTAGGCCATGTCTCCAATAGTTGGTAGTATTTTTTGCCCAAATTTCTGTCAAAGCTAGCCAACATCCCATTCTGTTCCTTTATCTTAAGACCTTTTGAGAAGCTACAATTTAAAGTCTTGTTTCTAATAACATTTCCAATGTGGCCACAGTTTTTAATGGAACTGATGGCTGTGTGTGTTGCAAGCGTAGAGAACCATGACAAAGGGCTTTTCTTCTCCCAAGAGCAGGACAGATGGGCTACCTTGCTTCACTGGAGGATCACAGTTTTTACCCCAGGAGATGTACTCTTGCCAAAGGACTCTTTCAGCATTTCAAAAATATCAACAGTCTCTGAAACTCATCAAGGAGAAATTCTTTGAAAGTGTTGGTGAGAACATCATGGATGAACCAGGAGTTGGCTCTTTCCAGAAGCACACAGCAAGAGAAACCACTTCCTCTATGGTTGCTTAAGATATGCAATGAGGGAAATCTTGGAGGGCAGGCCATCATTTGATTGTCTTCTCTTGCTCCAAACCTCAATCAACTTGACTATCTCTTTAATGAATGAGTCATCAAAATATCCCCTCAATTTATCACAAGTGGCTTCTTTTGCTAACCAGTATATTGGCTGACCTCTTTTGTTGAATCCACCAAGAAAGGGCTTTGTCTCGGGGAAAATGAAATGCTGGGGAATTTCTAGGCTTTAAAAATGGAATCTTACGGGGCGCCTGGGTGGCTCAGTGGGTTAAGCCTCTGCCTTCAGCTCAGGTCATGATCTCAGAGTCCTGGGATCGAGCCCCATATCGGGCTCTCTGCTCAGCAGAGAGCCTGCTTCCCCCTCTCTCTCTGCCTGCCTCTCTGCCTACTTGTGATCTCTGTCAAATAGATAAATAAATAAATAATGGAATCTTACTTTGAAATTGAGTCACATGGTTCAATTTATTTAGAGACTGGCAGTGTAAGGCACACCACTGCCATTGCAGGGGTGTGTGTGCTGTACCAAGAAACAATGGCTTGAGCTTGAAATGAAACCCAACGATGCTATCTGAAGCTACTGCATATACTTTCTGATGTCATTTTCCAACATTAGTATCCTTAACGTAAACAATGATAGATGTCCGTAATCATAATTAAGGGATATTTGCATTCATTCCCATCAAAGAGGGGCGCCTGGGTGGCTCAGTCATTAAGCGTCTGCCTTGGCTCAGGTCATGATCCTGGGGTCCTGGGATCGACCCACATTGGGCTCCCTGCTCAGCGGGGAGCCTGCTTCTCCCTCTCCCACTCCCCCTGCTTGTGTTCCCTCTCTCGCTGTGTGTCTCTCTGTGTCAAAAAAAATAAATAAAAAATCTTTTTTAAAAATTCCCATCAAAGAGAAGCTGTTCTAAATATCACAATATGGCGGCCACTTGGTCACATATTACCTTTCACAGTAGCTTCCCAGGCCACCTGCATTTTTCTGATGGCACAGGACTTAATGGCACGATTTGACATAAAAAAAGAAATTTCCTGGGGCGCCTGGGTGGCTCAGTGGGTTAAAGCCTCTGCCTTCGGCTCAGGTCATGATCTCAGGGTCCTGGGATCGAGCCCCGCATCGGGCTCTCTGCTTCGCGGGGAGCCTGCTTCCCCCTCCCCTCTCTGCCTGCCTCTCTGCCTACTTGTGATCTCTGTCAAATAAATAAATAAAATCTTTAAAAAAAAAATTTCCTCTGCAATGACAGTTTTTAAAGTAACAGGAGGACATTTTAAAAATCTTTTTTCATTGACTCTCTAAAACTCATTCAGGGGTATTCCTGGTGTTTCCGTTTCCTAGGGGTTGCCATAACAAAGTACTACAAACTGGGCTTAAAATGCCAGAAATTTGTTGTCTCACTGTTCTGGAAGCTAGAAGTCTGAAATTATGCTTTTTGCAGGGCTGTACTCCCTCTGAAACCTGTAGGGGGGACTCCTTCCTGGCTTCTTTCTAGCTTCTGGTGGTTTGCTGACCATCTTTGGTGTTCCCTGGCTTGTAGCTGTGTAACTCCAGTCTCTGCCTTTGCTGTCACATGAAATTTCCCGTGTCTCCATGTCTTCATGTGGCTATCCTTTTATGAGGACACCAGTCATGGGTTAGGGATCCATTCTACTTGAGTATGATCTCATTTTTTAAAAAAGATTTTATTTATTTATTTGCCAGAGAGAGAGAGAGAGCTCGAGAGCGCACAAGCAGGGAGAGCAGCAGGTGGAGGGAGAAGCGGGCTCCCCGTTGAGCCAGGAGCAGGACTCGATCCCAGGACCCTCAGATCATGACCTGAGCTGAAGGCAGATGCTTAACCAACTAAGCCACCCAGACATCCCAACCTCATCTTAACTAATCACATTAGCAACTACCCTGTCTCTAAATAAGATCATATTCTGTGTTGCTAGGGGTTAGGACTTCAACTGATCTTTTTTGGGGGTGACAGATTCAAACTATAACACCTGGGGTCTATGAGTTGTCCAAAGAGCCTTTTTTTTTTAGATAGACAGAGGGCAGTATGGGAACACTGGGACCAGAGAGTATGAAACAAGGGTGCAGAGAAGTAAGTGGGAGCAAGACAAATGGAACCCACTTTGCAATTCTGCCTGGAAGTCTGGTGGCAGTGATCTTTCCCCCTGATGATTTTGGTGCAAGGACTTTGGTTACTGATGACAAGTTTTGGCCACTTCCCAGCTGAAGATGCTCAAGTTCTATACTTGAGTATGGGTTGCAAAGTGAAGTTTATGGTTGTGTCCAGAACATTCTCTGCTGATGCCATATGTTTGAAAATGTCTGAATTTTGTGCAGAGACACACAAGCCATGTTTTTGTAAGTGGAGTTACATAATTAGGGCATGGACTTGCATTATAATTAGCACGTGTAATTAGGCACAGACTTCTTGTCCTTTAATTAGACAATCAAGACATCTAATTACAAAATTAAGATGTAATTATGTGGCCCAAGATCTCCATATTTCCTTCTATCCATCAGAGATCACATTTAGAAAAAATAATTCACAAAAACTGATGAAGACATGAACCTGGAAACCAGATTCAAGGATGTTGAGGGAAGTCTTAAGTGGGCTGATAAGTTTTCTTTGGTCTTCCCTTTTAGGTGTGAGGGGAGTTACTTAAAATATCATAGTCTACTTGAACAAATAATTGTACATACTATGCTATCGACCTTTGGTACACACACTAATGAAGGGGAATGTTGGCACGACTAATCTGTGTAATTCACATGTGGCTTCAGAGGGTGATTTGTAATTACACTTGAACATGGACTTCCGTGTGATGTCCTAGGAATTCATTCAAACCCAGTAAAGCAGCCACATGGTGGAAACCTCCTTCCCATTCTTGGTTCTCCCTTGTGACTACTTTAAAAGTAGACCCATTGCTCAGAATAATGCAAATCAACACTTGGGTTGGGTTGTCCTTTCCCTGAATATTTGAATATTTGATGAAAAGTTCTTATTTTAAGTGCTGCTTATTGGACTATAGCTGGGCAAGGGGGAGGTCAAAGACTATAGCGAACATTCCATCTTTCTAATGATAAGTGAGTGATTTTTAGAGCAGTATTTTATTCATCTAAATTCTAGTGCTCCTAGGAAGCTTGGCTGTAATGATATGCTCTATGTTTTTCCTTGCTCCTAAATTGAGATTTGGCTGATCTCTGCATGATGCTAAACACCCAGTTTGACTCATTAATTTTTCTGAACTAACTGAACTTTTGACCTAATTGGCTGGCTGATTAGGGATTACAGCCATATGTCCAGGTTTTTCTAAGCCAGTTCTGACTTTAACTGTGTTATCCCTCTGTTCCCATAAACTGGTGAAATATCCTAGTAATTCCAATGTTTTGACAGCTACGCTGCACTTCTCAGACTGCTGCTTTCTCCTGGAAAGTGGCATCAAAATCTGTCGGGCCACGTTTCCTGATTTTTGGTTAAGAAAATATGCTTCCCATATGGTTTCAGGCCATGAAAACAAAGACACGAAGAGGTTATAAGCAGTTGGCGATGAGGTCTTGTCTCCATGGTGTGTTCTCTGCCTCCCTGTTTCTGTGTTTGTCTCTTAAGCCATGGAATGTGATGAGGGACAAACTATGTGCAGAGGTCAGTTTTGACCAGCAAAACACACAAATTTGCACAGGGAACTTATTTTTGCCATTGGGACTTTTTTTTTTCTTAGTCTTCTGATAATTGTTCATGGTTGATGTAGAAGCAAAGGAATTGAACTGGGGAGAGGTACATTTTAAAAAAAACAACCTATTGATGGTGGGGAAGGGGCATTTAGAAGACAGCCTCGCCAAGGTGTCTCCCACCTCTGAGATTTTAGGATTCCTCCATCTCCAGCCTGTCATGGGATCAGGAGGAATTTCCTGGGGTCCATTCCACTCTCGCACCTCTATGCCTCTATCTCTTTGGTCCTTAGACACTGTCAACCAGAAACCACTCCTTCCACTCTTCCTTGAGGAGAACTCATTAATTCTGTTTCCCAACAGGGTCAACATATGAATGAAAACTTCAATTTCTTGGTTTTTAAGATTTGCTTTTCCCCTCAGGTATTCCACATCAGCGTTTTCAAGACTGGAGAAGCTGGGCATCAGACATCCCAAGCCTTCTCCTTTTATTGGAAATTTGACGTTTTTCCGCCAGGTAAGGGCAGCCTTCCGTTGTCTTCCAGCATAAGATATGCTGAACCCAGGGCAGCTTTTCCCATGGAGGGGTGCGTCCATCTAGGTCACCCACACTTGGGTGGTCTATATGTGAAGGCATTGTGTGATGAGCCTTCCCCTCCTTGAATGAAGTCTCATGTGACGACAACGATCCATTGATTATCACTCATCAACATGTGTTGAGTCCTGCCATCTGTCCATTCCTCCATTTACCCCAAAACCCACTGACTGAGTATCTAAACGTGCCAGGCCCTGGGATGTGGAAGAAGTAGAGAGATTACTTATGCCCTTAAGCGTGCGCATGAAATCATGGTGTTCAGCACCAGACAAGATGTGCCCTAGTGCTAGATTAGGCAAGCGAAATGGTAGCTGTGGTGTCCTTCAGAAGAGAGGAAGATCTGTCAGGGCTAGAATCACCCTGGAGGACTTCCTGGAGACGGAGGTCTGGCAGGAGAAATAAACACAAGGGCGAGAATGCAAACCCAGGTGGGAACAATAATATGTGTGTTTGTACTTAAATGAGAAATAGGGCACAGCTTGATGAGTAGCCTGGATTGACTAGAAGCCAAAAATGGGGGAGTGACAGCCTGGATGGCTGGCATTCTAGAAAGGCCAGCGTACTCACTTGTGAGCGGGAGAGGGACCCTGAAATGGAAGGTCGTGCTGCAGGGGAGAAGACTTAGTTTAAAAAGCCTACGTGACGTGGTAAGGGCTCGGCTCAGGTGATGAGGGTAAAAGAGAAGGATATTGGGGGCAAAGTTAGTAACTCCTGGGACAAATTCGGCATAGAGAATTCAAGGCAAATGAGCCAAAGCGTCTCTAAGTGTTGAACCAGGTTCACAGGGAGAATGGCCATGAGTTGACAGAAATAGAAGGTCCGGAGGGCAGCTGGTCTGGGGAGATACCTTTGGTTGGCCGGAATGACCTGCAAGTGGAAAGGTCCCGTAGGCATTTGTAGATAAAGACCCAAGACACTATCTTCTAAGAATATTTTTGTTTCCCTTCACGGGGTTTTCTCAGAAGCCAGATGGTTTCATCTGCGAACTCATGGTGGTGCTGCCACCAGACCCTTCATCAGGAGCCGACAGATCCCACGTGTGAAGAACCGCTGAGCTGAACACAGACCGGAAGGGCTAACTGGGCCAATCCTGGTCATATCTGTTCGGCGTTGTTCTCGGCTTTCCCCACCACCCCCCTTGGAAAGGCTGGCTCTCGGCCCCACACAGATAACAGCGTTAGCCCTTTCTGTCCGTTTCCCTCTTCCTCAGTTTCTTTTCCTTTCTGTCTCTTCTCTCTGCCCGACATTCTCATTCCTCTTTATTGTTGCTGTTGCTCTCTTCTTCGTGTTTCAAATCCCTTCTCCCCACCTCTGTCTCAGGGCTGGCGCGCTCACAACGCTAACCCCGCCAACAGCGACCTCACTGAGGCTTCCGGTGAGTCCTTGAAGCGAGTGTGAAGAAGTTTCTAAGTGTCAAAAGAGAACAACACGCTGGAGAGGAAATTCAAAATAAATAGATTTCACATATTTCTGGGAGGGGGGGAATGATCAGTTGTATTCAGTTGAGTAATTTAGTACTAACATTCTGAGGAAAAATAGTAGAACTGTCGATATGAAGAGAACACTGTGCTCCTGCCTCTGGTAATTTCCACATATGCTCCTTTTCAGCTCGTCATCCTTGTATGTACAAACCTTGCCAAGATCCTTCTAGAACATAGTAATTTCAGCGACTATTTTTATATTCATAGAAGCTTTCCTTGATGTATGGCAAGCTTAGACTGTGAAAGTGGATGTAATAAGAATGGGATGTATTTCCATTAAGGAACAGCCACCTCTTCTAGCCCCCACCTCCCAACTCTCTCCTCTCCCCCACGCCTCGGTTGTGTCTCCTTTATACTGCATTCCCATGACACAGGGATCTAGCAATCTCCAGACCTTCACCCCTACAGTTCCTCCATCTATATTTGCACACAAACCCCATCCCCACTACATGACCCCAACCCTGGCATTTTCTGACATCTGTCTCCGGGTATACTCGTTTCCCATGACAAAATGTGTCAGTGTTTTGTCCTATATGAAGCTACTCTAAGGTTCTTATGTTCTGACTCCATTGATTTTAGTCAAAAATTTCACTTGGATCATGATAATTCAGAATTTGTGATAATTTGGATAGATGCAGCAGGCGTTGACACATATAGTGGCTGTCAGAAGGGGCTTTGCCAAAATTAATAATAATATAAACTACACTGCAGAGGGGAATGTTAACATAGTTGAGAAAGCAAACAGTTTTCAAATATTTTAGCAGCAATTACACGCAAATACTTTAAGTAGAGATGATCTCCTTCCATCCATTAAAACAGAGTTGACCGAGATTTTTCCTTGGCAATATGTTTTTTAAAACTATTTGTTTATTCTAATACTTCAAAGTACTTGAAAGCAATAGAACTTGAATTCTTTTTTATTGTTTATGTAATTGTGTTCTCACGGTTCTGGACTTTTTCCTGAATAAATTTGAATACTTGAAATATTGTTTAATCTTATTCTTACGATAGTGATGTGTTTTCCGCAGGGTTTCTGGGAAAGCCAAATGGAGCTCAGAAAGCTATACGGACCTCTGTGTGGGTAAGAGGGAACTCCACTTTTCTACCATTTATCTTGATTTCTGCATGGTCTGATAAGGAAGTAATAACCAGAATGGGGATGTTGTATGTGTTTAGGTCTTTCGAGGACCCACAAAGAGAGGGCTTAGCTGTACAGATGAGGCTCCTGGAGGAGGCCCCAGTGTTGCCCAAGGGGGCCCCATGCTAGGCTGAAAGAATACCATTTCCCAGCCTTTAAGACCCTGACCAGTTAGGTCAGACCCTGGGTGCCTTGACCATCTTGCACTACTGCTGCAATTGGACACAGTGGCCCTCCATGCCTCAGTTTAGTTTGCCTTGAGAACCCATGACTGGTCTTTTCTCATGAACTTACCAAAACCTAACTTGGACCCGTTTTGTTCAATTCTGTGGGTAAAACATGCTGTCAGCTGCATGACCATATAACCTGCCATCCAATACAATACACTGTGTTGACTGTGAAAGAGGTCACTATTAATAATTACCCCAGGACAACAGTGGACATGATGACTGTCCTGGATATACTGGGACATCTGGTCACCCTAGTTCTCTGCCATGTAAAGTACTAGAGCCCTCTTTTTTTTCTTGAATTTTCCCTTGTTATGCCTCAGTTAATGCTCCTTCTTTAAAAAAAAAAATAATGAAATTCCAGAAGCTGGTGAACAAACATATGTTAAGACCAATTATTTTATTCAAGATTTGACAGACTTGAGTCATTGATTCTCAACGTGTGTCTTTCAACACTGGAGTCCTAATCATTTTTAGACTGTTTCTGTATCGCTCCTCCTCAGCCATGGGGTGATTATTAGCAGCTTTTTTCCAGACCTCCAGGTCTATGACCACTGTTTTAGGTGTAGTAAACTTCTGTTGTGTTCCTAATGTACGCGCTAATGGGGTCCAGTGGTTTGGGAACCCTTCTATCCATAGGATCCATGTTGCTCCTTCTCCCAGTGATGATTTTCAAAAGACTGACTTGTATTTTATGGAAAAGGCTCTACCTGGGAGTTTTGGCTAGGTAAAGTTTTGGCCAAGTTGTTGGCCAAAGTTTTGGCCAAGTTGTTCTCACTGCCCTTTAGTTTGCTATATGATCCTGCAAAAGTAATAAATTGTCATACTAGATGCTCTCTGAATTAGTTTGTCACTGCTGCGGAACAAACTGACCTAAAATGCAGGGACTTAAACAAAAAATTATTCATCATCACATGTCTAAGGGGTGGCTGGAATCGATTAATCTAAGCTACCCTTGGCTCAACTCAGCTGGGCTTGCTGGTGCATCTGCTGGTCCTCTGGGCAGCCAGCTCACTTAGGCTCAAGTGGGGCAACTCTGCTCTACGTATCTCTCGTCCTTCTTGGAATAGCAAAGAAACCAGGAAAGGCTCTTCTCAAGGTGAAGGCAAATATTCAAGAGAGCACACCTAAGAGCACAAGAACATTTTTAAGTTTCTGCTGCATCGTGTCTGATAACATCCTATTGGCCAAACCAAGTTCTATGGCCACACTCAAAGTCAGGGCAGGAAGTACACTCTGCCCGCAGTGAGGCCAAAGCAAGTCACCTGGCCAAGCCTGACACGGACGGGGCAGGGACGTGTGTTCCTCTGATGGAAGGGCAGGGAGATGATGCACATCTTTCAATAATAATTAACTCTATGTAATTCTCTAAGATATCTTTTAGCTTGGTCTTCACTTTTTTTTTTTTACTTGCATAGCTTCTTGTTTTAAGTATGATAGGTACTTAATAAAGGCTCAAAGGATTGACCCATTTACCTTTCTCTTACTCTTGTGCTGTTCTATTGCTTTTTCAATGTTCTCATTCCAGTTCTCTCTTCCCAACAGTCTCAATCCGTGGTTGACTTGACACTGACCTTGGAGACTGTCCCGTACGTTACTGAGACATAGCAGTGACTCAGAATGACAGCAGCTTAACTAGAATTAGGAAAAGGCCTCTCTAAGTTTCAACTCTAGGAATCCATCCCCTGGAGTAGTCTTTAGGTACAGAGTTTTCAGAGTAGAGCACTTGGGTATTTTAAAATAATTTTAAAATGTCAGATGAAGAGTTTAAAGGGCACTGTATTAACTTGTGGCTGGTGTGGTGTGCATGCCTGTGTGCGAGGTGGGGGCCAAAGAGAAAGAGGGAAGGAGGGAGAGACAATTAGTCTCTTTGACGACAGGATGTCTGATCAACTCCACCTGCCCAACTTTAACTAAGTTAACACCATTTATCCTTTTCATTTCAAGAAAAAGGGAATCGAAGAGAATGATTTCTGATGAGGTTGTAGAGATAGAAACTGCAGTATCATCTCCACTCTTTGTTCCCACCTCTGGTGAAAAGGGGAAAAAAGAAAGGTGATGAAATAATTTCTTCCTACAAAACTGTCAACATTTTTCTCCTTTAGAAAAAAAGATGAGCCATAAAATGCTGACTTCTTTTTAAACATGTCCACTCCTGGATTTGGAGTCAAGACGGTGATGGGGCAAAGCCCGGACTGAGCGCTGTAATCTTGATGAGAATCGATGTGCTCACCTTTAAAAATGAAAGGGATGACATATCTTGAAAGAAGTTGCTGTGGCTGATATTGAAGAGGTTACTGCCTATGTTCTCCTCTAGGATTCTGATGGATTCCTGTCTCACGTTGAGGTCTTTTATCCATTTTGAGTTTATCTTTGTGTACGGTGTAAGAGAATGGTCGAGTTTCATTCTTCTACATATAGCTGTCCAATTTTCCCAGCACCATTTATTGAAGAGACTGTCTTTTTTCCACTGTATATTTTTTCCTGCTTTGTTGAAGATTATTTGACCATAGAGTTGAGGGTCCATATCTGGACTCTCTAATCTGTTCCACTGGTCGATGTTTCTGTTTTTATGCCAGTACCATGCTGTCTTGGTGATCACAGCTTTGTAGTAAAGCTTGAAATCAGGTAACGTGATGCCGCCAGTTTTATTTTTGTTTTCCAACATTTCCTTAGCAATTCGGGGTCTCGTCTGATTCCATACAAATTTTAGGATTATTTGCTCTAGCTCTTTGAAAAATACCGGTGGAATTTTGATCGGAATGGCATTAAAGGTATAGATTGCTCTAGGCAGTATAGACATTTTAACAATGTTTATTCTTCTGATCCAAGAGCATGGAATGGTCTTCCATCTTTTTGTGTCTTCTTCAATTTCTTTCATGAGTGTTCCGTAGTTCCTCGAGGACAGATCCTTTACCTCTTTGGTTAGGTTTATTCCGAGGTATCTTATGGTTCTTGGTGCTATAGTAAATGGAATTGATTCTCTAATTTCCCTTTCTGAATTTTCATTGTTAGTGTATAAGAAAGCCACTGATTTCTGTATATTGACTTTGTATCCTGCCACGTTACTGAATTGATATCTCCAAAAGCAAAGGAAACAAAAGCGAAAATGAACTTTTGGGACTTCATCAAGATCAAAAGCTTCTGCACAGCAAAAGAAACAGTCAACAAAACAAAGAAGCAACCCACGGAATGGGAGGAAGATATTTGCAAATGACAGTACAGACAAAAGATTGATATCTAGGATCTATAAAGAACTTCTCAAACTCAACACACACAAAACTGATAATCATATCAAAAAATGGGCAGAAGATATGAACAGACACTTCTCCAATGAAGATATACAAATGGCTATCAGACACATGAAAAAATGTTCATCATCACTAGCCATTAGGGAGATTCAAATTAAAACCACATTGAGATACCACCTTACAGCAGTTAGAATGGCCAAAATTAGCAAGACAGGAAACAACATGTGTTGGAGAGGATGTGGAGAAAGGGGAACCCTCTTACACTGTTGGTGGGAATGCAAGTTGGTGCAGCCACTTTGGAGAACAGTGTGGGGATTCCTCAAGAAATTAAAAATAGAGCTTCCCTATGACCCTGCAATTGCATTACTGGGTACTTACCCCAAAGATACAGATGTAGTGAAAAGAAGGGCCATCTGTAGCCCAATGTTCATAGCAGCAATGGCCATGGTCGCCAAACTGTGGAAAGAACCAAGATGCCCTTCAACGGATGAATGGATAAGGAAGATGTGGTCCATATACACTATGGAGTATTACGCCTCCATCAGAAAGGACGAATACCCAACTTTTGTAGCAACATGGACGGGACTGGAAGAGATTATGCTGAGTGAAATAAGTCAAGCAGAGAGAGTCAAGTATCATATGGTCTCACTTATTTGTGGAGCATAACAAATAACATGGAGGACATGGGGAGATGGAGAGGAGAAGGGAATTGAGGGAAATTGGAAGGGGAGGAGAACCATGAGAGACTATGGACACTGAAAAACAACCTGAGGGTTTTGAAGGGGCGGGGGGTGGGAGGTTGGGGGAACCAGGAGGTGGGTATTGGGGAGGGGACGTATTGCATGGAGCACTGGGTGTGGTGCAAAAACAATGAATACTGTTACACTGAAAAGAAATTTAAAAAAAAAAAAATGAAAGGGATGGGGACACCTGGGTGGCTCAGTTGGTTAAGCTGGTTGGGAATGTCAAGGATGAACTACGTTCAGTAAAAAGCCTTTCTTTTACACAGTGATTCAGTTGAAGTTATATTAATTTTTAGACTATTTTTATTTATTTTTAAAAAGATATTTATTTATTTATTTATTTAGGGAGAGAAAGTGCGCATGCACAAACAGGGGGAGTGGCAGAGGGAGCAGGAGAAGCAGGCTTGCTGCCAAGCGGGGAGCCCGATGAAATGCGGGGCTCAATCCCAGGACCCTGGGATGACATCCCAAGCCAAAGACAGATGCTTAATGGACGACGGAGCCACCCAGGAGCCCCTGACTACTTTTATTTATTTATTTTTAAAGATTTTATTTCTTTATTTGACACAGAGAGAGAGCGCGAGCACAAGCAGGGGGACAGGCAGAGGAAGAGGGAGAAGCAGGCTCCCTGCAGAGCAGGGGAAGTCCGATTATGGGACTCTGTCCCAGAACTCCGGGATCATGACCTGAGCTGAAGGCAGTAGCTTAACCAACTGAACCACCCGGGCGCCCCTACTTTTGTTTTTTAGAAAATATTACCAAGACCAGATTGGTCCTCTTAAAAATTAAAATGATTAGATTGATGCAGCATTTGACAAGGAAAGCCCCACACTGTTGATGCCATATAGAGAGGCACTGCGTTGCTGGGTGTCAGGACAGTACTCCGTGCTGGGAGAAGCATGTGCAGAGAGGACCTCCTCTCTGCTCTGGACCCGAAAGCCAAATATGGGGATCATGATGCTTATTATCTGGTTGTTATCATAGCAACTCAGTGAGAGTCTGGGTCCCCAAACTGGAGATCGGCTCCTTATCCATCCTCCCTCCCACTCACTGCTATGGGGAAGATACTGCTCGAGAAGCTTTCTGCCAAGAAGGGTTGACAGCATCACTGTTTATTGTCACCGCCACCACCACCGAGAACAAAATGTCTTTACCAAGTATCTAATTATGTAGCCTGCTTTGCCACGCACTGTGCAGATAAAACTACACATGTTATCTCTGCCTTCTTTGAACTTGAATGTAAAGCAGATGGACTGGCACACGTACCTATCCAGTTTTTATTCACAATACTTGGTTTGAACTCTTTTGAATTGCACGGTAGGACCCCTGACAACATAATAGGAAGAAAGTGAGGCTTTACGGCTTTAGACAACCTGCCGTCAGTTAATGATTACCGGTTAGCTCCTTCGGTCTGAGCGTGAGCCCCCAGTTGGATTTATATGGCTTCCTAAACCCGAAAAGAACAGCATCAACATAACCATCAGACACTTGTGATTGGATAGAAACAGGATGGAGATGATTTTCCCTTCCAGTTTGTAACTGGCTTGATAATCCAGTGGGTGACAAGCCTTTATTAAACTCTTCCTATTAATTACTTACAAGTACTTACGGCACCTAAGTTTAGCTCATTTGTGACTCCGGAAGTCTCCTATCCAAAGCTTCTTTACCCTTCTCTTAGATGTCTCTTAAGGGATAGTTCTGTAGCTGTTCTATTTAGCTCCTTCCCTATCTCTTCTTGCCCTTACTTTACTTTGACCCTTGATTTCTAGTATAAACTTTACTCCCTCTTGTTGAATTTGATTCTCGTGCTTCTTGGCCTGCATCCTTCTCCACCCCTCCATTTCATTACTGCCCCCTCATTCCTATATGCCTTTAACGAGCCAGATTTGTTCAGTGGTCTCATATACCCTCCTTGGAACAGTAAGTTGTCAGTTGGTAAGCATGCATATTGTATACAATTCATAAAGTACAAACAAGTATTCAGCAGAAAGTGGACCCTTAGCCACTCCTTCCCAGAAGAAACCTCGGCTATCAATTTCTTAACACTCGGATGGACAATATATGCTAGATGCCGTTCTTTATCTTGCCTTGTTCATTAATGATATTTGTGAAATTGTCCCATTTCAGTACATTCATTCTTGTTAATTGCTATTCTATTTTTTTAAGATTTTATTTATTTATTTGACAGAGAAAGAGATAGCGAGAACAGGAACACAAGCAGGGGGAGGGAGAGGGAGAAGCAGACTTCCCGCTGAGCCGGGAGCCCAATGTGGGGCTTGATCCCAGGACTCTGGGATCATGACCTGAGCCGAAAGCAGACGTTTAATGACTGAATCACCCAGGTGCCCCATAACTGCTATTCTGTTTTTTAAGGATTCCATTGTATGGATGTATCCGAATTCTAAAATTAACTTTTCAATTGATGAACATATTTTGTTCTCATAAATAATATGGCAGTGAATATTCTTATATATACATCATTGCTATCTTATGTAAGTATGTCTGTAGGATAAATTCCTAAAACAAATTATTAGGTCAAAGATTATCTACATTTTTTATTTTATTTTAAATGGCTCTATCTAGGAGTTATATCAATATATATTCTCATAAATAAGTATATGAGAGCACCTGTTTCTCTCACGTGATTGCCATTAACATGTGGTGGTCATCATTTTAAGTCTTTACCACTTGACGGTAGTTTTGATTTGCACTTTTCTAATGATGAACAAGCTTGGGTATCTTTCATATGTTTAAAATCCATTTTTTTTGTTTATGTTTAAAAAGCATTTTTTTTTTCTGAAGACTCCTCTGCCACTTTTCTATTGGATTAGTGATCTTTTCCCAATTTAGTTGCAGAAGCTCTTCACATATTAAAGAAAATAGCCCTTTACATCTAACATGCATTGCAAATATTTTCTCCTATATATTGTTTAACTTCATTTATTGTGTATTCTTTCCAATCAGAAAACATTTGGTTTTTTAATGGTTGAATTTAATCAATTTTAATGGTCTCTACATTTTGGATCTTACTCAAAAAGATATATGTTTTTAATTTCCAGTTTTCTGGTGTCTTTTATTTCATCTAAAAAATTTCAATATTTAATACCTTGAGAATCTACTTGAGAGTAAGGGTAGGAGGAGGCATTCACTCTTACTTTTTTCAGATGGTAGTGTTCCATCTGGAAAGTCATTCTTTGCCAACTGAAATGAACATCACTGTTATCATTTACTAGTGCCCATATCTACATATTTCTGACTTCTGTGCACTAATCCCTTCCCTAATTACATGTCAGCACTCCACCAAATAATCTTATTTGGATATCATGCATGCAGTACCTTCTGGTACCTAGCAGCAGTAGAATGTTCTCAGAACATCTTTGCAAGCCTCAGAATCTAAAGTAATCTCTCAGGGATCCTTGAGTCCCCAAACTGGAAAAAAAAAAAAATCAATTTAGCAAACAAATAAGGCTTTGGTAGAAAAGACCTGGCACTCAGACACAAGGTTCATGCCCATGGGAGGTAGAGGTGTCTCATATGCTTCCAACTTGGAGGTTTTTAGCACCGTTTTTATTTAATTAGCCAGTGCCCATGAACTAACAGCACCTTGTCACCAGGCAGTGAGGAAGTTGAGAACTTTGGGATGCATATGGGAAAGCAACGAAAACAGTGAGGTCATTTCAGTGTTTTTTCAGGAGAGCCGGAGCTTCGAACAGAGTAGGGTCTGGAACGTTCGCACGTGAGAGCTCCAAGCCAGCGAGCTCACGTGCTAGACACGTGTGGCTGCAGGATGGCGCTGAGATGGGTTTGCTTAAATGTAGGTGGATGGCTGTGTCGTCAACGTGCAGGACGTTTGCGGGCCGACCTGCAAAGACCTAAAACTCTGGGAACGAAAGGGCTCCAAAGGACTCAGTCTGCTACAGCCCTGTGCCCCCTGGTTGTTCTCTAAGACAACACAAGATACTTGAACACAGGGGACTTGAAAACGTGGCAGAGGATGGCGTGGGCTGGAACCCGTGGCTGCTTTGTTCAAGAAAAGACAAGCGTTCAGACTCACACCTGGGCAACTGATAGGGGGCGGAGGGGGCAATATTTGGGTCTCCTGACTTGGTAAAAGTTGAGTCTTTCAAGAAAGTGTGGAAAACAAAGCTTAGGATCGCCATCTTCAAGTGATATGAATCTGAAACCAAAATTAATATGAGACCTGGTGGTCTGCATGCCATAATCACTGAGAATCATTCTGTGAGTTAAATATCTGTATTCTCACCAGTCAAAAGAGATCAGTTGCTAACACTCAACTTGCAAGGGCACATTTTTAAATGAATAATTAGCCTGGTGTTGCATTTTAGGGTGGGGGTGCATTTTTTTTTATAAAAATGAATATAATTGACTGATTTTTTTTTCCTAGGAGGGCTTTAAGAGTAGGAAGAAAGTTGTCAGCAGGAAAATACATGATAATTACCACCCACTGAAGCATGTAGCCTAATAGGTAGAATTATCAAAGGAACAGTTGTCCTAAGATAAACAGGCAATCTAGACCCAAAAGGACAGGAAGAATTCTATTAGCATCCCACTTCTCTTGAATGAGCTTGCTTTTCACCTCTCCTATCCCTATCACAGTCTCTTGTTACACCTGAGTGACTATAAGGCTTCCATTCTTCCTTATGGTTTAAGATTACTCTTTTTCCCTAGTCTTCATCCAAAGACCCTTCTGATGTTTACCCATTTTTTCTGGACTTCGAGTCTCTTCTTTTACTCACCATTTCTCACCACTTCCCTTCCCCCGTTCTCATTCTATGACAACCCATAGGTGGGGGTTACTGCGTAGTTCAATGACTCCTTCTGTCCAGGTCTTTGGGACCTACACTCCTAAAAATCAGGACCCCATATGAATTCCTCTTTCTTTGGAAAAAAATCATCAAACAGAGCATGCCAACTTACAGGAGAAAACTGGGGTTCACATTCCAGCTCCAGCTCCCCTATCTGCCCCTTGTTACCTTGATGGATTTAAGCCAATCTCTTCCCCTCTCGAAGCCCCAGATTTCTCAAAATAAAATGAGGGATGTGGACTCTATCAGTGACTTCGACACTTGAATTATGAGCCTTGGTGAATAATACATTTTGCACGGTGATCCAGGACACGCACACTTGAAATAAAAGTCTTACAAAAGAACATCTTATTACTGTAAGATCCACATTGACCTATTCTATTCTATTATTTCCTGGAAAACAAAACAAAACAAAACAAAAAAATACAAGCTCGTCACGACTCACTGAATCGGTTTCATAACCACTAGTAACTCAAGATGAGCAATTTGAAAAGCAAAGGGCCAGATGATACCTGAAACCCTTGCCAGCTCTAAATGAGGGAGCTGCAAACCAATGGCTCGACCCCAACAGTCATCACTGAAAATGTGATAAGCCCCTGTTTTTATGGTGGTTTCCGACTGTGAGACCTCTGGACAAAATCAGTGGCTGAAATAGAATATAAGCTGAAACCGTCCCTCGGCGGGGGCGGGGGGGGGCACTCCTGCCCCTCACTCAGCACTTGCTGCCCAAGAACACCTTGCTGTTGCTTCTTTAAAATCAAAAGTTCAGGCATTATGACAATGCCTGCCCAGGCTTAACCCAGAATCTTTCAAGTGAAAAAGCGTTAACAGAATATACGGGCTGGCAATTTAAAACATCTGTTGGCACTATTTTTGCATTGAGGGTCAATACCTAAGTAGTTCAGGGAAAACTCTGTCTCAGTGAGGTATGGCCATCATTGTGTGCTTCCAAGGGACGGGGCAGCAGAAGGAATGACCCAGACATTCCCTGGGGTGGCCAGATATGGAAAACTGACCAGGCTGGGGTTGCTGATGGAGGAGGTTCCAGCCAATGAGCGAAGCACGGTGCTGAAAGGGTTAAGAAATTGGCAGCTCCCCATTCCAGCAAACATGGCCATTGTGAACAGTCCAGGAGAAGGCTGCCCAAAGAGGAGGTCAGTTGGACAAGAATCAGGCATCCAGAAAAGCAGAAATCAGGAAGACCTGTCAGTGGACATCAGGCCCCAACAACAGGGGATGCCAGGTCCTGAGATGGGCCTCTGGGAGGAGGAAAGCAGGGCATCAGAGGGGAGAGGCCTGGGGACAAACCACACACAGGCGCTCAGTCCTCAGACTGGGAGCAGAATGTGAGGTCCAGGATGCAGAAACCAGACCCAGTCCCTGCTGCCAGCTGGGGACAAGAGATCCCTCCTGGGGGGAGCAGATCAAGGTTGGTGTCCCTCTCCACATCTGGGGAGGGGCTGGGACTGCAGGTGGGGGACAAGCACTTGGCTGGGAAGAGTGCAGGGCTCAGAGGCAGGGAAAAGTCAGCCTCAGATTTTCAGTTTTACACTCCTTGATCTGCATTCCCCAAATCTACCAGCATAGCGGGTTCAAGATGGAAGGGAGCTCACCCTCCATCAGTGACAACCACACATGGCATCAGTGACTTCTTTATCCCCCAGGTGACAGCCCTGTACCAGGGTGTCCCCGAACAATAGAACATCTCAAATTAAAGCTGCATAAAAGCTCTATTTCCAGCTAATATTTTCAAATAATAAATTCCATATTTAATTGAATTGTACCTGCAACAAATCCAAGTTGTTCAACCCAAAATGCAAAATAGAATTATGTAACCTAGTCATGAATCACTGTGGCATTTGCCAAGGCATTCTCCCATCTGGAAGCAGGTCCAGATACACATGGCATTAGCAGACATCTTCTGTCGAGAACTCTTCTGCACAAATACTCTCAAAAATTGCACACGCTTACCCAATTCTTATGGCTCTCAACCCTAATTAATTGAGAATGCAAATAGCATCCCTATTCTGTCCAAAAATAAGAATGACACACTATCTTTGATTTCACGATGTAAAAAAAGTCATTTCTAAATTCAAAGGAGCAACTAATTCCCAATTCACACAGAGCTTAAAGTTCTTCTTTATCCTGATTTTGGGAGCAGAGAAACTTTTTTCAAGTTCCTGGAGCCCTTGAATGATTAAAAAAAAAAAAAAAAGCAAACAGTTTTGAATCTTGTAACATAGGGCAGAAGGCAAAGGCATCTAAATGTCTACACCAAATTCACTCTGGATATATAGAATACACTTTCGAACAAACAAATCACGTATCATCTCACACGTTTGAAATTCTACTAAGTTTTGAATAATCTAATTTTATCTTTAAAATGGACCATTTAGGGGTGCTGGGTGGCTCTGTCAGTTAAGAATCTTCCTTAGGCTCAGGTCATGATCCCAGAGTCCCAGGATCGAGCCCCACCTCAGTCTCCCCACTCAGCGGGTGTCTGCTCTCTCTCTGCCTCAACCCCTCCCTCCTGCTTGTGCTCTCTCTCTCTCTCTCTCAAATAAATAAATAAAATCTCTTAAAAAATAATAAAATGGACCACATGGGGCCCCTGGGTGGCACGGTCCGTTAAGCGACCAACTCCTGGTTTCGGCTCACGTCATGATCTCATGGGTGGTGGGACTGAGCCCCACGTCAGTCTCCATGCTTAGCATGGCTGGAAGGGCGGGGATTGCTTGAAGATTTTCTCCCCTTCCCCAACTCCCATGCTCTCTTTCTCTCTCTCTAGATAAATAAATAAAATCTTTATTAAGGAAATAAAATAAAATGGGCCATATTCTCCTTTCCCCCTTAAGACCCCTAAATCTTTTAGAGTTTGGGTCATTTACTATGTACTGCAATTATTCCTGGTCTGTCTTAAGTGGGAGACTTCTGCCGCTGGGCACACGAAGTAATTCCTAGCAAGGGGCTGCCAGGTTTTAGGATGCCTGCATGCCTGGGGCGTGATCGTAGCAACTTAATTACTAAAATAAATTCCTTGATTATTGTTTGCATCTCAAGACCATGCTCCTCACAACTTCTCCCCCATCACACCCCCAGACTATAAGAATTTTGCAACCTACTATACGGAATTTCCTACTCCGAGTGAGGCTCACAGTGTACTGGTCTACTGACAAAGGCCTGACTCTCTGACACGCTGCCCAGGCTCCCCACATTAACCACTAAGGAGGCACTGTGAGCAAATGATGCTATCTTTGTCCCTGATTCAAGAGGAAATTATAACCTCTGCCCCGGGCCTTTGGCTGGTGGATGGCCCGTCGCCACGTGGTAGGTGGACGTGGTGAGTGTGGTCTTTTGTTGTGTTCCAACACCCACTCCTGGTACTACTCGGGCTACAGGGGAAGTAGGCATCTGGGTATTGATCAAGGTTATTGCCCTTCCCAACAGGACCCCTTGGGAAGGAAATCCAGGTCCCATCAGGGTCGTCTCCTCCATCTTCTCCATCGCTAATGCAGTGCTCACTGTGTATTAACCACCAAAGAGGCCATTGTTGACTGGACCTTCCCCTTTCCTTTGAGGGGTGTCTGTAACTCTCCAAGTTCTCTTCTCAGATTCACCGCCAGACTACGGCTTGTCCCTTGTGACTCACGTGGCTACTCGATCGTTCCGAAGGACTCCAGCCTAAAGATTCTTAATGGCTTCCCCGAAGTTTTAGATGTCTCTGCTAGAGTTTGGGTCCCTCGGACCATTTTAGTTCTTTGTCCTCCTTAGCCCGGGATCCCACTAGGATGCTGTCTCCTGAATGGACACTTAACATCCTGAGTCCTGCCCACCCCCATATCATTACTTGTTAACGAGCAACAGGCTTCAGTGTCCGAGACCCCACAACCGACACCCACAGAATTAAGATTTCATCGTAGTAGGTAGAATGGGCTTTCGTGCCTCCACATTGCATGGCTGTAGGATTAGTGGGTCCCCTGACTCCTGGTCTGACCCAGGTGTTGAGGGCGGCGTGCATGGAGGACATTTGGCTGGAGGGCTCTTCTTTTGTGGTAAAATACAATGTAAAATTTACCATCCTAATCCTTTTTAAGTGTGCAGTTCCGGGGCATTAAGTACATTGAGACTGCTGGGTAACCATCCCACCACCCATCTCCAGAACGCTTCTCCTCCAGAAAAAACAAACTTTGTACCCATTAAACAAAGCCTCCCCCCACCTCCTTCCTCTAGCCCCTGGCAACCACCATTCTACTTTCTGGCTTTATGATTTCAACTGCTCCAGGAACCTCAAAGAAGCAGAATTATACCACAGTTGTCCTTTTGTGATGGACTAATTTCACTGAACATAATGGCCTCAGGGTTCCCCCATATGGTAGCAGGTGTCAGAATTTCCTTTCTTTTTAGGGCTGAATGATACTTTATTTTAAAGTATATACCATGTTTTGTTTATCCATTCATCTGTCTGTGGACCCTTGGGCTGTTCCCACCTTTGGGCTATTGTGCACTGCGCAGCTATGAACGTGGGTGTGCGAGCAGCTCTTGGAGACCTCACTTCCGATTCTCACAGGGACAGATCCAGAAGCAGAAATGCTGGATCACGTGGTAATTCTCTTTTTCATTTTTGAGGTGATGCCCTACTGTTTTCCGTAGTGACTGCACCATCTTACGTGTAGACAACATTTTGTAACAATGCTTTACTATTCCCTTTGACCGTGGCTATGTGGCCATTACTTCTTGCCTCCCAATCTTGAGAGTGAACTCCAGGAGAAATGTAAACTGCCCTGTGTGCTCTGGAACCCAACTGGTCAGTGTGAGCCACACATTTCTAACTGGAATGCGTGGCCCCAGTCATCTTGCCCCAGCTTCCTGTTGACTATAAGCCAGCGGGCACATTCTTTACCAGACTAGCCCTGTTATCAACAAATGCCTGAGCTGCACCATAAATTTAGTTCGTTTTAATAAATTCCCAGTAGTCCCCCTCCCGGAGCCCCTTCTCTTCTTATCTCACTCTCTGCCAAACCCTTTACAATTTATGTGTTTACTTTTCAGTTCTGCTTTCAGCCCCTCCAAGCTTCCTCCTTCTCGCCAGGTCACTGTAGCCTTTGTGTCTCACATAAATTTAGTCCTTGGTGTCTGGGTCTCCTGTCGACGTCCACTCACTCGTTCATGGGGCCACGTCTCCCCTCCTGGGCACTGGCCCTTCCCTATCCCACCTCAAGGAACTTGTCAAGATCATGGCCTTCCTTTGTGACAGTTTGCTTGGAGGAGGCACACGCAAGTCCCCCTCGGTCCTCACGGCCTCTGCACAGAGTGTGTGCTCGCTGAGAGGGGCCGAAGGCCTTCACACTGGGTCCCATCAAGGAGAGATGGCGTGCCCGGGTGCATAAGCTTGGGAGGAAGTTATGGGGTTTTGGCTGGGATAGAGGAAGGGAGCGAGTACAGGCCAAGGGTGTGCTAGGCCAATGTGATCTTTGGGACAGCAACAGAAAGCATGACCTTGGCAGTGCGGCCGAGGAGACAGACCAAAGCCACGGTGCTAAGGAAGTGGGTTCCTGGAAGGAAGTAGGTGCCTGGGGTCAAGGTGGGGGAGGAAAGGGATGGAATTTATAAACAAACAAGCAATCCTTTTAGTGGCCCAAGGGAGTGATGACAGTGATTTGGCTCATCAGAAATACTAGGTCTAAACACGAGGGAGAACTTTATCCAGGAAATACCCTGTAGCGGCAGAAGTGAACGACTGGTCCATTCTAAGGAATAAGACACGACTTGACATTCATCCCTGAATGTGGGCTTTGAGTTCTGGAAACAAAAAGGTCCTTTCCCCCATCCTGAGGAGGGGAGCAAGGCAGAGGGAAAGGCAGGCCCATCTCTGCTGCGACCCGTGGGAGCTACGGGTGAGACACGGGGTCCCCGGTGACTTCAGGACAAAGCACCCCAGTCACGGAGCCGCATTAGGAAGGAGATGGGAGGGTGTGAGTCCCAGGGTATGCCTGGAATCTGGAGTCTCTGGCCTTCTTGAGTCTCAGCCTTCAACATCCTTCAACAATCTAACGTGCTGTTTCCCACAGAGTGTCCTTTGGACCATTTCCACGGACAATAATAATCGTCACATGGAAAATAAAAAAGGGGGCGTTCCCCCTGGTCAAATGCAAGAAACACTGCGTTAGTCAAAGGAACACAGGTCTCTTGATCGTGGGGCTTCTCTGAACCCTTCCCGTCCTGACGTGCCGGAACACCTCCAAGGGAGACGCTTAGCGCGCAGGGTTTATTTGACCACAGAACCTTTTTTGTTTGTTTTCCAGAATGTCTCTTGGGACTAGAATATAGAGAACAGGCTCTGAGAGAAAACACTGATCTCACAAATAGCATTTTACTCCCAACGTATTCCCCAGGAAACACAGCCATCGATGAGAGCAGCTCACTTCCCCACGGTGAATTATCAGTGTTGCAACCAGTAATTACTAATTACTGCCATTTCAAGATGTTCTCCCTCTGTCTGTCTCTACCTCGGTCTCCATCTCTGTCTCTGTCTCTCTCTCTGTGCGTGTGTGTTCCTTCTGAGATGCCGTGGAGAACGGGGAACACACTGCCACGTGTTCTGCATGTTTATTTATTCCCTTTTATCCTCATACCTTTCTCTCCCCAACAGACAACCGTTCCATTGTCCTTAACATGCATTTTCTTGGCACGCGTTCCTGCAAACTGTGTATTCCTGTGTATTATCCTTAGCTTATCCCGATGGCCGTGTCCTCGTTCCCTGCTTTGGTTTTTTTCACCGAGCACTCTGCTTTAGGGACCCTCATGTCACGGGGCTCCCACAGAGTGTGGGGCTCCACTCTTCCTGGCCATCCCTGTCCCCACTCCTCGGAGCAGGGGGACACACCATGGCCTCCAGCAAACAGCGCTCCCACGGACCTCCTTTTATGCTTTATGGACTTGTGTGCGCAGGCTACGGGCATGTATCTTGCTTTCGTGACTGTAAGAGACACGTATCTTTGTTCCCTGGGGCCGCTTATGGAATAAATACCAGTCGGTAACTGTTTTCTGGTCTTCTATTAGGGTCTTGTCCCTTCAGGATAGTATCCCCTGTGACCACCCCAACAACCCCGGGGGTTTGGTTGAGCTGATTTCATTATCTTCCATTTATATGGAACACAGGACAAAAATAATACATGGCTGGCAAGAGCTGAGTGCAGGGCTGTGCAGGTTCTTTTTTTTTTTTTTTTTTTTAAGTAGGCTCCCTGCCTAACGTGGGGCTTGAACTCAGAACCCTGAGATTAAGAGCTGCATGCTCCACGGACTGAGTCAGCCAGACGTCCCTGGTTCTCCTCATCCCAAGCCTTTTCTCTTCCATGGTCCCCTAGTGTTGTTCCTCGGATGCTCCTAACACTCCCGTCTTAGGACATCGGCCCCAATGACAGGCCACTTCCTTACTTGTTTCCCGCGCAGCTCTCTCAGAACGCACGCTCTGTGCGGACGCGCAGTCTGTCTCCCGTGCGGGGCTATTCCCAGAGCCCACGACAGTGCCCGACACGTAAACGGGGCTCAGGAAGCATCTGCTGAGTGACCAGCATGTACCTTTCAGAATAAAACCTCAACAGGAAGGTCTTGTGATTTTGCCGATTGGGATCATTAGTATTATTTCCTTGGGATATAACGAAAGGAATTGGGGGAAAGGTTCTCATATTAAAATCAAGGTTTGGGGCCAACAGGTCTATAACCTTTCCCCATCAGTGACCGTGGCCGTCAGTTCAGTAGCGAGCCCGCAGAAACACAGAAGCGACTCGCGGCTTGCCAGTCCGGCCTGGGATCCGCGGGATAAACAGATAAGGGAGGGGTGATGCTCTCATGACACAAGAGTGGGGCTCCCCTCACTCTGGTCATGCATCAGTTTCTTTGGGGGCTACTAACCCATGTCCCCCTCCCAAGGGGCACCCTCTCCCCTAGCCTAACCCTCGGGGGTCTAACTATGGTGCCCAAAAGAGCACTGGATTGCGAGCCAGATCTGGGTTCTGGTCTTAGCTTGGCTGTTCGCAGCCATGGGACTAGAACGAGTGACTTAACCATTGTCCCCAACCTTAAAAAAAAAAAAAAAGACACGTGCGTGCCTGCTACCTCCCAGGTCTGCCATGAAAATCAAAGGAACCGTGAGTGCAGCCTGCCCCGGGAACGGTGATGATCCGTCCACTCCTCAGGTCAGTTTCTGAAAGGTCTTCTTATACCAGCAGGCGCCCCCAGGGAGAGTGCCAGCTCCAGGAACCGTCCCCAGCCGGGGCTGGGGCGAGCTTCCCTCCTCCCTGCTGCAGGTCCTCAGGAAAGCCAGGCAGGAGTGTCTGTGGCTCCCGGGGAACTCCTGACCCTCCCCTCCTCCTGGCCGTGGCAAGTGTCCAGGTGGTGCCCACGGGTCATCTCATTTCTTGGGTCCTTCATTTTCCTCAAGCTATGCAATGGGGGAGGGGAGGTTGGGCTAGAAAGATCATCTTGGAGCTTCCTTCTCTCTCTAAAACACTGTGATCTGGGCTTTAATTCTTTTTCCTGCCCCCATCTCTCCCTCACTGTGCCTGAAATCCTTCTGCCACTGAATTCTCCAATCTTTGCCTGCCCAGGACTGCGGGCACGCCATCCAGGCACTGGGGCTCCTCCCCAACCCCATTGTCTTCTTTAGAACTGACTCTCCAGCATCTGTGAAGCCCCACTATTCATATTCTGCGCCCACATGGCAGCCAGGGAGAGGAGATTTTGCTAGAGTCTCGCACCAATATATGCCTTGCACGTCCTATCTACACCCACCAGAACGCGCGCGAGCGCACACACACACACACACACACAGCCCCCTCCCGTGCCCGGGAACCGACATGCCTGGGCATCACTGTGTGGGCGCAAATATTCAGGGACAGCCAAATGACTATTTTAATGTTTCTTTGTCCCTGCAGTGCCATCTAACTATTTATTTAGTAGCTTGATGCTGTTTGCATCAACAACTTTGCCTTATAGGCTATTCTTCACGTTTATGATTCTTACTGTGAAAAAAATTGCTTGCCTAACATCTGTTCTGAATTTGTTTTTTCTTTATTTTTATTTATCTATTCCCTATTGAATTAAATTTGCACCAAGGACAGTAACTCCAATTGGACTCTTCGGTGTCCTTCAGGATCTCTGTACACTTCGATACGTCTCTTAATTACTCTTTTTTTTTTATTGTTATGAGCGAGACGTATATACCCATGCTCACGCAGGCAGACTGGTTTGTGGCTTACCTCTGCCTGTCCCCCTCTGGGGAATAAGTTTTATTAACTGAATAAATTAAATGGGCGGGTATATTCAATAGAGTAGAGAGGTTTATCGTCGTAGGTTTGTTTCAGATAACTCCCCACCCCCCGCAACCCTGCAGCCCAGCAGTTCCCTTTTTCCGCCAAAGCTCTGTTCTGGAGGAGGCGTGACGGTAGCTTGACAGAGTCACAGCTCACCAGGACTGGAAGGGCCACTTCATCTTATAGATGAAGAAGCTGAGGGTCAGGGGAGAGGCTAACTTCCTGCCCAGACTCATGAAAAGTGGAGGACAGCTTGAACCCGCGCCTCCTGGCTGCCAGCCTGGGATTGTTCCTTGGCAGCGTGAGGCCTCCTGGTAGGACCCTGCCACCACCTGGACGCCACACCAGGACTGTGGTGCCTCATGAGCGGGCAGTGGCCTGTTTTCCATGGGTGTGGCTGACAGGGCTTGGCCCGGAGATGGCCTGCAGGCAGGGAGGGTCACAGGCGGGCCTGGCTCTCAAGGACTCCCCTGAGGAGCGCTGTGGGTCTCTGGCCTCTTCCAAGGGGCTTGTGTGAACTCTGCCGAGTCCTCCCTTCACCCCCTACTGTCACTACTAGAAACCTACCGCAGGATCTACAAAGTGTATTCCTGGCAGGAGCCAAGAAGGTCCGTAAGGAAGGGTGGGGAGACCTGCTTTTCCACTTGGTACCTGGAAAACGTACTGGGTGTGGGGACTGTGACCCCAAGATTCAAGGGACCAGCCTAGAGTCACACGTTCTAACTCCAAATGCAACGCCCTTTCAGCCATCACTTCTCAGCTCACCCTGGGAGCAGCGTACCCTTCTCTCCGTTCCTTATGACCTTTTCCACACTCTTTTCAGGGTCTGGGTCCATTTCTTCCAAAGGTAGAGAGACAGAGGGGACAGTTTCCCCCACAACTGGAAGAACTCACTGCTGGCTTCAGCCCTGGCATTGTCCACTCAGCAGATGTTTTAGGCTTGGTTATGCGGGTAGCACTGAGCTGATGGCAGTGGGGAGATCATCCCGCCCTTCCACCAAAAAAAAAAAAAAAAAACCCCTCACTCATTTCTTGTTTCCTGAAGAAATTTGGCATCTAATTTAGAAGAAAAACACAGACCTAGGCCAAGCTGCACAGAATGGCAGGGAGTAAGTGGCTGAATACATGACTAAGCAGACAACCTGAAGCCATGAACTGGATAGACTCATGGGCCAGCGAAGGCAGAGAGGGCTTCCAGGAGGAGGCAGTCCTTGAGCTTGGTCTTGAGGGATGATAACAGGGCGATGAGGAGGAAGAAGGAAAAGAGTTCTCCCTGGTAAGAACAGTTAGAGAAAGACTTTGAGGTGGGAATGGTTGGAGCCCGAGAAGTTGACCATCTGGACCGGGGGACAAAGATGGAGACGCAGCCTGGTCTGTGTCGCCCTTGACCCTGGAGTTAGACTGGAGGCTCTCTGCTGACTATGCTGTCAATGGCGAGCTAAGTCCGCCCCTAAAGGGATCTGAGCCGCTGGTCTCAGTGTTACCATGTCATGGAACCTCTGATTCAAATGAAATCATTGGCAGAGCCACTGGGCAGCAGTGGGGAGGTGATCTAAGAGTTCTGCGTGCTCAGCGCCAACTTCCCCCCGGCCCCCGGCGCCCAGGTGCACAGCCGTACCTGGGATCACCAGCGCCAGCCACAAAGGGACACACACCGGTGAAGAAGCCAGTAGAGCGGCCCTCCGTGCGGACGCTGCTTCCGTCGCGGTGGGAGAGAAGTGGGAAGACGGGGCCACAGGTTTTGGAAGGCACGGGGACTATGGTGGCTTTTGGAATGCAGGATAAAGGGAAACAAGGCTCCGAGGTTTCAAGTCTGGCTTCAAACGGGCCGGTCGCAGGAACTGGGAAGTCAGGAGGATACCAAGTGACTCCCCAGAACGAGAAAGGCAGATTCCGAACCATCCCTCCATTTACTCCTGTGTAGGAGGAGCTCTGCTGGCCTCTCAGGGATGCAAGGGAACAATAAGAATAAAGCTTTATCCTCAAAGAATTCATAGCAGTAAGGAGCACATCGATAAATAAAACAGAATGAGATGTAAATAAATGGAGGAGTGGACCAGGCGCTCTAGATGTCGCAAGGAGGGGTCTGAGAAGGGTCCAGAGAAGAGCGGACAGGTGACCCAACCTCAGAACGGGGTTTCCCAACAAGATGGAGACCGGGATATCACAGGGAAAATTGTGTGTGAAAAGAATGGGGCATGGGGGTAAGCTGCAAATCTGGGGAACCACAAATGATCATTTTTTGAGCAACTGTATGTGGCTGTGGTTCCCAAACTACGTGCCTGAAGCAACCCAGGGTGTCACCGGTGAATTTACAAGGGCTTCCTGGGGTATTTTAAATATTCATGGGGAACACAGTGACATCTTTTGGACACTGTGAGAAGTACTTTCAATTTATGTGTCTTCCTTTTCCTAATGTCCACTGAGTTGTTAGAACATGAATAATTATTGAGATGTTTGGACTTACGTGCTTAAAAAGGAGACTGTCGGGTACCTCCTTCGGCCTTGGGAGGCTACGTAAAGCTCCTGAGTCACTACCCATGCCACGAATTGAGAAAGTTTGTGAACCTTGGTGGAAGAGGAATAAGGTAGGGAGAGAGGTTACGGGCTCCTGCAGGGGCTCAGGACAGGCCAAGAAGCTGGACCTATTACTTCAAACAATGGAGAGTCATTAGAGGCTTATCAGGCGTGTGATGACATCGTCAGCTTCTGCTTTCAAAGGTAGATTTGGTCTTGAGGGAGGAGCTGGTTTGGAGGAGTTGGTTTAAGGGCTGCTGCAATGGTCCTCCCTCCCCAGAGAGACGGGGCCTCTACCCAGCAGCCTTAGAGGGTGGGACTGGGATACACATGCTCCATTAACATTACGGAACTCCTACCCCCTGCCCACAACTGCAGTCAGTGCTAAAGGCCAAAGATAAATAAAAGAAGGTTCCTTTGTTTAAAGCACTCACAATCAGGCAGAAGGACAGCAAAGCACGCATCTAACTACCGATAGTGGAGAACCACTAACAGTCAACCAGGCAGGAAAATGAGAAGGAGGGACGCTGTTCCAGAAAAGCGGGGGGGAACAGCATGTGCAAAGGTGTGGAGGTGAGGGGTGATGGAGGGTTTCAGTGAATCAGGGTGATCATCCGTCCTGGCTCTTGGGGTGTTGGGGAATAGGGAGGGATGAGGCTGAAGAACATGGCAGGGGCTACATGTTGTGGGATGCTGCAGTCCGTGCTGAAGACTGCCCAAGACCTTGATGGTGACCAACCATTGAAGGGTTTAAGATAAAGGAGTGGTACAATTAGATTTGCATTTTACAAGGTCCCAGGTGGATAGCTGAGTCGGGATCCACGTGTAGACAAGCAGCAGGTCGGGAAGACAAGCCAGAATGATGGAGACATAAATCTCTGAGTGGGAGATCCAAAGTCCAGCCAGGAAGTGAGAGACCAGAGACTCTACCAGTAGGAATAGGGCAGGAGGAAAACACGGAGTGGACCGAGGGCTCTTTATAAAGGGCTGGTTCGGTCCCTCAGGTTCTGTAGGGCTGAGGTCAGAATCAGCCCCGAGCACGTGTGCAGTGAGGCGTCCCCACGCAGGGGGCACACTCCTGCTCCCATTGACTCCAAACTCCACGGGCCTGTGTCTCTGTCACTGCTCTTCTAGGAAGGTGTCCCTGGCAGCTTGAGTCTGCTCTGCCTCTCTGCTAACTCAAGCCTCCCTGGCTCTAATGACAGATTGGATAGCAAGATGCCCCAGTGAGCTGAGCCGGGACAGACCCCCAGGCCTCCTAGGGCCATTCTTTCACCCAGCACCATGGCCGCTGCCTAGCCCAGAAAGCCAAATGACCTAGTACAACTGACAGTGGACTTCTGCTTAGCCTTTCTCAGAACTTTCTGGAAAGTGAAAGTCTGGGACTCATCATAGTGACCTCCTTCAGGCTCTGCACAACACCCCCCCCCCCAACTGAGGCCTACCTCTTCCACACCTACGGGGGGTGCCAGAGGTTAGGCTTAAGGCCAGGCCGGTAGTTACCCTTGAGCATCCCCCACGTGCTGGGAAATCACAAGGCAGGGCCTTGAACCCAAGTCCCGACAGCTCTGTCACTGCCAATGCCCACCCTGACTCTTTAAAAAAGACACCATGGGGCCAATCTGGTGAGAAATCCTTTTTTTTTTTTTCTTTTCTTTTTTTTTTTTTTTTTTTTGCCCCTTTGGTCTTTTTCTTATTAGAAAAGTCACACGCACTCATTATAAAATACTGGGACATCAAAGAAATAAAGACAGCATGACAAGTCAAAGTCCCCCAATATTTCCTGCTTCAGATACCTGCACTGTTGGCCAGTATAGCTTCCTCTAGACTTTTTCTAGGGATATTATTAACATGACCCAGCACAGTGTCTGACACAGAGTTTGGCTCAGTAAATGCTTGTTGAATGAACAGATAAAGAGTCGGACAGGCTAGTATTTATTTACACAACTATATGTACTAGTTTACAATGTGCTTTTCTGTTCAGCTGCGTAACCTGCCCATCCTCCCATGTCGGGTCCTGTAGGCACCTCTGATGAACAGTCTGGAGAGCTTGGCTGCCCCTGACAGGTGCAGGCCTCCTGGCACCGGGCCAGGCAGCCCACAGGCTAATACCAGCCGGCTACCTCACCTCGGTGACCAGAAGGCAATTATCAACTATCTTGATTGAACTGACTGGTCAGTTTAAAAACAAAAACAAAAACAAGACAGAAAATCTGCCAATTAAACAGTCAAACAAGTGGGTTTTCTTGTTTGCACAATACTTCATGATTGGCCTTAATTTTCTCTTCAACCAGTTGCTCTGGAGTTCAATACGCAGATTCTTATGTGCATAAATAAACATAAATGAACATAATGGCTAAGAACTTTTACCAAAAGGTAAAGCAAGAACTTACCTTTGTAACTGGGCTGGCGGGTGGGGGCTGGGGGGCTGATCGGTGAAACAAGAAGCTAGTCTGTGTTTCCTCCTCGGAAAGACCCCGTCGGCGCAGCTGGTGGCTTGGCGGCTTCCTCTCCCGCACCTGCTCAGCGCTGAGCAGCTCCACAGACCAGGCGGTCCTGGAGTAGTGTGTCCTCGGGCAACTTCTTTCTCTCAGCCTCAGTGTCCTATTCTGAAAAGTGGGTATAGTAACTACCGCATCCACGTCCCGTGAGGATGAGACAAGATCATATGGGCAGCGCACCTAGAACAAGGCCTGGCAGGTGGTAAGCGTGCAGTGAATGCTAACAGCTTTGGTTCACGCAAAGGTCCTGAGGACGGCCCTCAACCTGGTCGAACACTTCACTGGCTCATTTCACTGATCTAGGAAGTGCCTTCAAACCCTATAGAGAGGAGACTTAACATTCAAAGACCATGATGTAATTTCCTTTTTAATTCATAGGAATTAAAGGCTTCAAAGCCACACCAGACTGTAGAGATTGTCATGTTTTGCTTCCATATTTCAGAGACAAGGAAGCTGGAGCCCAGAACTGGGATTTTCAGAGTTTGCCTGCAGTGGTTATCTGAGTGGGTGGCAACGATAGCTGATCCCAGATCCAGCCTCCCGGGCTCGGGTGCATATTACTGGGCAGTAGGCCCCCCCCCCAATCTCAGGGAGCAGTAAGATGCCCCCACACCTTCACACTGATGTACCAAACTGAGATCAGCCCCCTTGGGGAAGTACATTTTGAGAGGCGGGAGGGTGTCAGGTATTCACAAAGCTGAGGAGGAAAGGGGGCACCATCTTGGTTAAGACTTCCGGCTAACAAACGATAGAAACCCAACTCAAATGACCTAAAGCACACACATTATGACTGAAGTGTGGGGAATCCAGGAAGGACAGCGGCAGGCAGAGCTCCGAACTGGACTTTGTACTTCCTTGACACCCTGTTTGTCTGAAATCTCTGCTCGTCCCTGTTCGCTCCTTCTGCGGACAGTTCCTACCATGCGGTAGAAAGATGGCGGCCAACAGCCCTGTACTCCTTATTCCCAATTTAGCAGCTCTCGGAGAAAGAAGAAGCTTTCTCCCTGCAGTCTGCATGTATATATTCAATGAAGGATTCTGACTGGCCCTGACTGGGTCATGTGTCCACCCCAGGACCAGTCAGTGTTGCCAAGGAGATGCGTCGTTGCGATTGGCATGCCTGGGTGGCGAGTCCATCCATGACCAGATGCTGGGGGTGCACTTGGTGGTGGAATGGCAAGGTGCTATCATCAACAGCTCCTCCAGCGCCGCACGGAATAGGGGAGGCCGCCTCCTGGGGTGGCGCTGGGCAGACAGGAAGGCCAGAGCCCTCCCAGGTACCCAAGAGGGGAGGCCGAGAAACAATCTTCATTACATTTTTCTCTGTTCGAAATCTTTCCGGGAGCTCCTCAAACTAGAGATGAGTGTTTGTGTAAATATAAATTCACAAGATTACGCAATTTACATGTAAAATGGGGCCAGTTTTCTCACGAGGTTCATAAACAGTCTCTGAAGCAATTCTAAAGGAATTGTGACAAAATTGTTTTTAGCATTAGCAATATTACTAGAAAAAAGCACAAGGACTCCCAAGGTGCCCACTTGGAAGGACAACTTCCATTTGAATATAGAAGCATTATTTTGGTTTTTTTGTTTTTTTGTTTAATCCAGATCACATGTAAAATTATTTTGGTAATAACTAAATCAATACAAATATATTACCAAAATATGGGTGCACCCTAGTGTAAATCCTTTTGTTTTAGGTCTAAGAATACAGGAAAATGAGAATGAGTGTGAACTTCGGTTAAATATAGAGCAGGATTTTTAACTGTGGGTCCCCAGGCTGGTCACCATCAGTCACATCAGGACTCCCTCGGGAGCTTGTTAAAATTAAAAGGGACCGGATTCCACCCCAGAGGCTCTGGTCAGGCAGGTCTAGGTGGGGCCGGCATTGTTTTCTGAGCGCTCCACAGACAGTTCTGACCAGCCACTGAGGCTGAAAAATCACCCCCTTCAGAGAGCATCTCCCAGAGTGTGGGCCTCCGTTGTCTCCTGGCATCAGAATGTGGAGAGCCTATTAAAAATGCGGATTCTTGGCCCCGCCCAAGCCTACTTGGTCTGACTTGGGGAGGAGCAGAGCAGGGACTGTGTACTTCATCAAGCTCCCAGGTGACTTAAAACATTTCACTGTTTTGAGAGAATTCTAGATTGATCGGAAGTTGCAAAAAAGGTACAGAGAGGTCCTGTGTATCCTTTACCCAGTTTCCCCCAGGGATGACCTCCCACATAACTGTAAGACATTATCAAACCAGGAAACTGGCTGGTTTGATAAACTGGTACAACCCACAACACTTATTCAGATTTTATCAGGTATACACGCGTGTGTGTGTGTGTGTGCGTGTGTGTGTACAGATCTATGTGGTTTTATGTGTGTGACTACTGCCGCAGCCAAGATACAGAACTGTCCCTTTACCACAAGGCTCTCTGGCGCCACTCTTTGGAGCCACAATGGTCCCTCCCCACTCCCTAACCTTGTGGCAACTACTAATTTCTTCTCCTTCTCTACAGTTTGGCAATTTCAGAATGGTTATACAAGCAGAATCATATGTCACCTCTCTAGATTAGCTTTTCTCACTCCCATAATTCCCTTGTGATCCATCCAAATCATTGTATGTATCAACAGTTTGAGGTTTTGATTGCTGCATAGTATTCCGTTGTAGGGATATACCACTGTTTAACCTTCCATCTGTTGAAGAGCATTTGGGTTGTTTTCAGTTTTTGCCTATTATAAGAAAAGCTGCCATGAACATTCATGAACATGTTTTAGTGTGAACATAAATTTTCATTTATCTGGGATAAATGCCCACGAGTGCTATTGCCAGGTCATATGGTAAATGCATGTTTAGTTTTACAAGAAACTTCCAGACTATTTTCTAGAGAGGCCGTACCATTTTACATCCACCTCAGCAAGGCATGACTGATCTGGTTTCTCCACATGCTCACCAGCATTTGATGTCCTTATTATTTTCTATTTTAGCCGTTCTGATAGATACATGTTGATGTCTCACTGCGGCTTTAATTTGCCTTTCTCTAATGACCAATGATATTGAACATGTTTTCATGTGCTTCCTTGGCATCTGTATAATCTCTTTGGTGAAATATTTTTCCTGTCTTTTTGCCCATTTTTGGGTAAGATTTTATTTATTTATTTACTTACTTACTTACTTAGAGCATGCACAAGCAGGGGAAGGGGAGAAGGAAAGAGAGAGAATTCCAAGCAGATTCCTCACTGGGTGTGCAGCCCAACATCATGTTCAGTCTCACTAACCCTGAGATCATGACCTGAGCTATAATCAACAGTCAGATGCTTAACCAACTGAACCACGCAGGTGCCCCTGCCCGTTTTCTACTGGATTACTGGGGGGTTTTTTTGTAACTATTGAGTTAAGAATTCTTCATATTTTCCAGATGGAAGTCCTCTGTCAGATAGATGGTTTGCACATACTTTCTCCTAGTCTGTCAGTTGTCTTTGCATCTAGACAGCATTTTCAAGGAGCAAAAAATTTTTATTTTGATGAGGTTCAATTGATTAATTTTTGTCCTTTATGGATTGTACATTTGTTGTCAAGTCTACGAACTCTTTGCTTAGTCCTAGACCCCAAAGATTCTTCCCTTTTTTTCCTAGAAGTTTTGTTTTACATTTAACTGTGTGATCCATTTTGAGTTGATTTTTGTAGGTGTGAGGTTTGTTTTTTTGCCAATATACATCCAAGTATTCCAGCACCACTTGCTGAAAGGCCGTCCTTCCTCCATTGAGTTGCTTTCGTATCTTTGTCAAAAATCACTTGATATTTGTGTGGGTCTATTTCTAGGTTCTCTATTCTGCTCCATTCATCTATGTGTCTATTTCTCTGCCAAGACCACACATTCTTGGCTATTGTAGCCAAGTCTTGGAATCTGGTAGACTGATTCCTCCCACTTTACTCTTTTATTTTTTTCCCCAAAATGGATTTAGTTATTCTAAGTCCTTTGCCTTTCCATACAAATTTTATTTTATTTTATTTTTAAAGATTTTATTTATTTATTTGACAGAGAGAGAGAGAGATCACAAGTAGGCAGAGAGGCAGGCAGAGAGAGAGGGGGAAGCAGGCTCCCCGCTGAGCAGCGAGCCCGATGCAGGGCTCGATCCCAGGACCCTGAGATCATGACCTGAGCCGAAGGCAGAGGCTTTAACCCACAGAGCCACCCAGGCGTCCCTCCATATAAATCTTAGAATAAGACTGTCTATGCCTACAGAAAATGTTCATTGTGCTTTTGACAGGAATTGCACTGAACCCATGGATCCATTTTGAAAGAACTAACATCTTTACAGCGGGAAGTCTTCTAACCCATGAACATGCTGTATCTATTTATTTAGGTCTCCTTTATCTCCTCTATATTATAAGTGACACTGTATTTTAACTTTGAATTCAACATGTTCATTGTTAGCATACAGAAGTATTATGGATTTTATGTGTGTATGTGTTCATCTTGAATACAGCAACCTTGCTGAATTCACTTATTATTCAGTATTTTTTTTTATTTCTTAGGATTTTCTATGTGGACAATGATGTCATCTGAGAGTCGGGACAATTTTGTTTACTCCTTTCCAATCTGTATGCTTTTCATTTATTTTTCTTGCCTTATTGCGCTTGCTAAAAGTTCTAGTACTACGTTGAATAACAGTAGAGAGGGTGGATGTCCTCACCTTGCTCCCAGTGTTAGGAAAAAGCACTCTTTCATCATCGAGTGTGATGTTAGCTGTTTTTCTGTAGATTTCTCTCTCTTTTTTTTTTAAAGATTTAATTAATTTATTTGACAGACAGAGATCACAAGTAGGCAGAGAGGCAGGCAGAGAGAGAGGAGGGGGGGAAGCAGGCTCCCTGCTGAGCGGAGAGCCCGATGCAGGGCTCGATCCCAGGACCCTGAGACCATGACCTGAGCCGAAGGCAGAGGCTTTAACCCACTGAGCCACACAGGCGCCCCTTTCTATAGATTTCTTGTAGATACTTTCTATTTTAAAGTTGAGGAATTTCCCCTCTTCATAAGAATTTTTATTGTGAATGAATGCTGGATTTTGTCAAATGCTCTTTTCTGCATCAGCTGAATGATCACATAATTCTTTTTTATTCAATTTATATGTGGTTCATATTGGTTTCTAAAAAAATATTGAACCAGCTTGGGGCACCTGGGTGGCTCAGTTGGTTAAGCATGCAAATCTTGATTTTGGCTCTGGTCCTAATCTCAGGGTCATGAGATGGAGCCTGGTAGTCAGGCTCAGTGGGGAGTCTGCTTGAGGCTCTCTTCCTCTCCCTCTGCCCGCCCCCAACTCATGCTTGTTCACTCTAAATAAATAAATAAGTAAACTCTTTTTTAAAAAATATTGAACCAGTCATGTATACCTAGAATAAATATCACTTGGTTGTGGTGTATAATTCTTTCTATAGATTGCAGGCTTTGATTCATTGATATTTTGTTGAAGATTTTTGAATCCAAGTTCATGAGAAATACTGATCTAGTATTCTTTTTTTGTAATGGTTTTTTTTTGGGGGGGGCGTTGGTATCAGGGTGATACTGGTTTCATAAATTGAGTTGGGAATTGTTCCTCTTTTATTTTCCGGAAGAGAGTGTGTAAAATTATTAATTATTCTTTAAATGTTTGGTAGAATGCTCCACTAAAACCAACTGAGTTGGGAGGTCTTTTTCAAGAAATTTAAAATTGTGGATTCAATTTCTTTTACGGTTATGGGATTATTTGCATTGTTTATTTCATCTTGGGTGAGTTTTAGTAGTTTGTGGTTCTCAAGGAATTGGTTCATTTCTTCTAAGTTGTCAAATTTATTAAAGTTGTTACAGTAGTCCCTTATTTTTTTTTAAAGATTTTATTTATTTATTTGATAGACAGAGATGACAAGAAGGCAGAGAGGCAGGCAGAGAGAGAGGAGAAAGCAGGCTCTCCACAGAGCAGAGAGCCCGATGCAGGGCTCGGATCCCAGGACCCTGGGATCATGACCTGAGCCGAAGGCAGAGGCTTTAACCCACTGAGCCACCCAGGTGCCCCAGTCCCTTATTATTTTAATGGCTGTAGCATCTATATAGTGATATCCCATTTCATTCCTGATATTGGTTATTTTTGTCTCGACTCTTTTTATCTTTGTCAATCTTGCTAGATATTTACCAATTTTATTTTTTTCCAAGAGCCAATTTTTTGTTTCATTAATTTTTTTGTTTTTCTGTTTTCAATTTTATTCATTTCTGCTTTTTTAAAAATTATTTCCTTCCTTCTATTTGATTCAGGTTTTTTGCTCTTCTTTTTCTAGATGCTTGATGTAGGAACTTAATCATTTAAGGTTTTTCTTTTTTTCTAAGATAGTACTTAATGCTGTAAATTTCTGTCTCAACACTGTGTTAGCTACAAACACAAATTCCAATTTGTTATCTAATTATAATATTTACAATTGAGTAATGTATTTTTTTTCTATTTCTTGTTTCACTTGTCTTTCCTTCTTGTGGATGACTTGAACATTTTTTACAATTCCTTTATGACATTGAACATTTTTTTGTATATCACTTTGTATAGTGTTCTTAGTGGTTGAATAATATACATACATAAATTTTCAGTCTACTGGTATAGATGCTTTACCACTTTGAGTGATGTGAAGACACTTTATTTCCATTTTGGTCCCTTTACCCTGCTTACTAAAATTACCTTAAGCATTATCTCTAAGTATACTGAACCCCACATCAGATGGTGTTATCATTTTTGCTTCAATAATCAATATGATTTGAGAAACTCATGAGACATCTAGTCTATTACTTTTTAGGCATTCTGCATTTTTCTTTCCTTTCTGAAGTTCCAAGCTTTCTTCTGTTATTATTTCCCTTCTGTTTGAAGAATTTCCTTTAGCCATTCTTTTTTTTAATTATTATTTTTATTAACATAATGTATTATCTGCCCCGGGGGTACAGGTCTGTGAATCGTCAGGTTTACACATTTCACAGCACTCACCTATCACACACCCTCCCCAATGTCCATAACACAACCACCCTATCTCTACCCTTCCTCCCCCCAGCAACCCTCAGTTTGTTTTGTGAGATTAAGAGTCACTTATGGTTTGTCGCCCTCCCGACCCCATCTTGTTTCAATTTTTCCTTCCCTACCCCTCAAACTCCCTGCCCTGCCTCTCAAATTCCTCATATCAGAGAGATCATATGATAATTGTCTTTCTCTGATTGACTTATTACACTCAGCATAATACCCTTTCATTCCATCCACGTTGTTGCAAATAGCAAGATTTCACTTCTTTTGATGTCTTTAGCCATTCTTTAAGGGTAGATCTGCTAGTGACAAATTCTGTTAGTATTCTGTCATCTGACAAAACTGTTATTTCTTCTTCTCCTGAAATATATTTTTTCCCAGTATGGGACTTGTGATTGACAGTCGTCTTTTTCTTTCAGCATTTGAGAAATATGCCACTTTCTTCTGGCCTCCATGGTTTCTGATGAGAAATCTGCTGTCCTTTGAATCAGTGTTCCCTATAAATAATCCATCCCTTCTCCTGGCTGCTTTCAAGGTTTTTTCCTGTTCCTGGCTTTCAGGAGTTTAATTATGATATGTCTTGGTGTGGATTTCTTTGGGTTCCTCCTATAGGGGAGTCATTCAGCTTCTTGAATCTCTAAGTTTATGTTTTTTGCCAAATGGGAGAAGTTTTCAGCAGGTGGCTTTTAAGCACATTTTATATTTAAGAAGCTTTGCTCTACAGTGGGTTTCAGGGGTCCAAGAGCCCCTCAAATTGTATACAAAATGCTGTGAATGTCCACGTTTCTTAGGAGAATGTCTGCAGCTTTCACTGGATTCTCAAGAGTTCCATGACACTCCCCTTAAATTTTATGAAAGTATTGGTTTATAGCCATATTGTAGTCTTCTTGATTAAAAACAATAAAAACTACTTAATATCATTTCTTTCCTTCTACCATACCTGTTGAATTCCTGTTTCCCAAAGATTTCCCCTACAATCTTGGAAAATATTATCACTCAGGTAAATATTTTCTGAATGCCTAATAAGTGCCAGCTACATTTTTTTTTCATTTTTTCCCTAGTCAGTGAGAAAAGAAAAGAGTTAAAAAAATGTAAGGTCATTTTTAGCTTTTGAAAAGTTCTTAGTAACTAAAAATTCAGAGTAAACTTTGCTGTTTTCATATCTTGTGGCTTTACCCTTTAAACTCTATTCCTTACTGCTCTGAGCTGGATATGACAGTGATCACATTACATCCTAAAAGTATAATTTCATAGACTAAAGACATGAGATTATGCAGTGGGTCCATTCATCATCACCATTTGGGTTTGCTTCATGTGGATGGTAGCCAAGCACTCCTAGTTCCCCCAAGCACACTTGTCCCTGGAGAGTTGCACAAACAGATTCTTCTGCCTAGGATAGCTTCACTCCCTTTGCCACCCACTTTCCTGAACTAACTCCTGTTTATCTTTTGGAACTCAGTTTGAGAAGCACCACCTCTGGGAAGTTGGGTGTGCCTCCAATGTTACCCCTGCTTGCCAGATGTCATGCTGTGTGCTGATTAGCTAACTTGCACTCCCAACAGACTGCATGGCCCTTGAAAACTGTGACTGGGTCTTACTTGCTTTTGTGCCCCCAGGACTTTGATAAATATAACCAGACATGTACTCAAGTGCTGCCCCCACTCAGAGTTCACTACCACCAGTTGACTGGCTGCTCCTTTCCTCCATTTCTTCATTAATGTCAGGAGCATCCGTTGAACTTTTTCATGCACGGGGGTGGCAACCAGATGTTCAGCCCTTCACCAGGAGGTTTGATTTTTCCTGAATTTTCGCAGCATTTATTAATTCACTTTAGACTTTTTCCAAAGGATCAATATATAAAAGTTTTGGCCTTCTTTTGCTAGAATGACTGTCTCCCCATTTAGGGACAATATGGACAATGCTGACCGCTGCCATTTTTACTTACTCCTGGACCTTACGAGTTCCTTAATATTGTGTTTACATTTACAGATCTATCTTTTCTATCGGGCTATGAGCTCCTTGGGGGCAGGGACTCTGTCTTATTTATCTCAGAGTTTCCAAGACCTGGTGCAAGGTGGAATTCCAGAAATGTCTGTGGAATGAAACCTGATAATAGATCATCACAGCTATACTATTCCTCATGATTAGCACACACATTTCTACACCTTCCCCACATCTTTACTTCCTATTTGTCTTTTATCCTTCATTCTAAGCATGGTGAATTCTTTTTGGAAAGAAGAAATGGGTAGATAAATACAACACATTTTAAAGTCATCTTTTTATTCCCCCAGGTACTATCTTGGTCGCCGGATGTTCATTGTTATCTCTGAGCCAGACATGATTGAGCAGGTGTTGGTTGAGAACTTTCATAACTTTACCAACAGAATGGTATGTAGTTTTCTCTCTGCGTATGGATGAATGGGGAATAATTTCAAAGATTCAAGGACTGCACATCACATCTAATAGGGATGTGATTGGGTCTCTTATCAGGTTTAGATCAGTTTGACTCAAAACAGCTCTGCAATGAATTCAGGTTTTCAAAAGAGACTGCAGGACTAGTAGAAAAGAATGGCATTTGCATTTAAGAAACGTTTCAAGAAAGCTAAAGCTCACGACAAGTTCTGGCTAATAAAAATGCTAAAACCGGAAGGGTTTTTTTTAAAGCTTGTGCTCAAAGCTAGAGGAATCCAGAGGGCACAGGTCAAGTGACTGAGGAAAACAGAGGAAGGTTAATAAATATCAGAGGGAAAGCAAAATTCAAGCCTCTTGTGCTTACATCTTTCCCAGAGCGTATAAAAGTCTTAATGCCGGAAAGGGAGGACAAGCAGCGTTACAAGGAAAATGTGTCCCCTTGTAGCAGGAGAAGCCTGTAAGAGGGCTCCCCAATGGCAGTTCAATCCAATCCACTAAAGAACGTGCACATTCCATCTTTTTCAAAAAGTACATATCCTACTTTCTGTCTTTGGCGAGAACTCCCAAAGAATGAACGAGGTGGCTGACAGAGGCGGACGCCAGGGCTGCCCCTAGTTTTCAAAGATGGGGAGGATCAGAATTCTACAGAGAAGACCAATAACCTTTATGTGGATTCTTGGAAAGGTTCTAAAGTGAATTAATAAGCACTTGCTCATGAGAATTCACAAAATCTTTTGGGGGGAGGGAGGCAAATCAAACTCAACTTCCACTCTTACAGGAAGAGGAGGTAATACGTTCACTTTTCTTGGTTATGTGGCAAACTTTCACACACCCACCATATGCCAGGCACTGTCTAGGACCTGATTTTATTTTATTTTAAAGATTTTATTTATTTATTTATTTGACAGAGAGAGAGAGAGATCACAAGCAGGCAGAGAGGCAGGTAGAGAGAAAGGGGGAAGCAGGCTCCCTGCTGACCAAAGAGCCCCATGCGGGGCTCCATCCCAGGACCTGAGATCATGACCTGAGCCGAAGGCAGAGGCTTTAACCCACTGAGCCACCCAGGTGCCCCTTAGGAGCTGATTTTAAAGAGATAGAATATGTGGGCTTGCCCTGAAAGAGCTCACAGTCTAGTGACAGCAGCAGACGGGCCAAGAGACCAGAACGATATGGTCTGGGTCTGCAGTGTGCTGTAGTGGAAATCGCTGTGCCATCCGGGATGGGGCCGGGGAAGGTTTATTAGGTAGATCTCTGGGGCTGGATCTTAAAGACATCAGCATAGCTCCCCTGGGTTCTGTGCTGGTTGAGCCACCCGACTGGCTTTTTTCCTCATTAAATTTCCTGAGAACTTAGAAGATTGGTACAATTACCATCTCCACTTTCCAGACAGGGAAACTAAGACTCAGGGGGGTTAAGCGACCCCCCTGGTCATGTGACTAACAGGAGGAAGAGCAGGGATTCACGTGCCACCTCCTGACTCAAGTCCTTATTGTCCCCACTATTAACAGCTGCCTCGGGTGACAGTTCTGATGTCACTGAGTAGTTGGTCGCTCACCCCAAATGAGCTCATCTTCTGGCCCCAGAGTGTCAGACACCACAGGGCCATTAGAAGGAGGTGACAGCCTGGCCTGCTAACACTGCCACCTCAGGGTGGCTGAAGGAATTGCGGAAGTTTAATTTGTACATACTCCTCCCCAAACGTGATGTAGCTACTCTGCTCTTCAGGGGCCCCTGAAGTTCTCGTGTCCTGCCGGGAGCTTAGGGACGGAGTCTGATGTAGCACACAGCTCTGGCAGACTCAGTAAGCAATGCCGATTAAAGAAGCGGGAGACCCAGCACCTCACAGGGCCTGGACCCGCAAGCTGCATCCCAGCAGGCAGGGAAGGCACCCCTCGAGCTTCCTAAGCCACCCCCCATCCCGGGCAGTGACATGGGACATGGCAGCCGTGTGACACCTGGGATGTCACCAGGGCACGAGACCCCAAGTGCTGACCCGGGAGAGGGCTATGCTCTATGAGACGTGCTGGGGTCCGGCATACATTCAACAGGCAAGTTCAAGCAGGGGCACAAAGTCAAGTTGCCTCAGCTTCAGCCAGGTTCTCCTCCAAACCAGCTGTCTGTCTCGACTTTTTCCATCTTCCAGATGAACTTGTTGCTACTTCCCAGACGATGATTCCCAGAATATGGTTCTGTTCTCCTTCTTCCACTCCACACAGTGCCCTCGGGATGAAGTCCAAGCTCCCCAGACGAGACTGAAGGGTCTTTGTCATTTAGATCCACAGCACATGCTCCGACCTCCCCAAGACGGGCTGTTCTTGCTGCAGTGGGACCGACCCCTCTGTTCTCTCTATAACCTGCTCTCGAGAGCCCTGCCCCTGTGCCTTTGCTCATGCTGCCACACTCACTAGAACTGGAGGCATCACAACAGTGGGTCCGTTTACCAGGCATGTGAGCCGGAGTAGATCATTTACCTTCTTCAAGCTTCTCATTCCTCCTTTGGAAAAGGAGCATCCGATCGACCTCACTGGGCTGCAGTGAGGCTAAATGAGATCACGCAGACAAGCCCCACCTTCCATGAAGGCAAAAAAAAAGCACCCTGCCTGCATTAGCCACTGTTGACAGGAAGACCCTCCACTTCTTCTACAGCCACTCAACCCTCTTCATGGCTCTCCTCAAATGCTGCCTCCTCCAAGAAGCCCTCCCTACTTCAATCCACATTTACCTCTCCCCTTGTCTGAACCTTCAGGGAAGGCATTTGTCTTGCACACCACATCATCACTGACTTCATGGTGCCTTCTGCCATCTACAGTTAAATGAAGGTGTGCTGATGTGATGATTGGTCCCTTCAGGGTCTACATCTTTTGAATACCTCGTGATCCAAACCCATGATGACTATTCAGTACCTGATCCATTCTTGTTCAAACCAAACTAAATCTCCATCAACTTAACATCCCCCTCAGAAGAACCATCCTCTGCTACCTGAACCCAGAGATTCGATACACACTTGCTCTTCTAGATCATTCATAAACACGTAAAAAGACCCATCAAAGACGAGATCTCTGGGAAACCCCAATGTTTATGGTTTTCCATCTGGGACTGTATTCACTTATCTTTAGCTTTGTTTATGGTCTTTCAGCCAATTCCATACTCACAACAAAACAATCCTTAGTGACTCAATTTTTTAAAAACCATCTTTAGAGTGGGATTTTCTCACAGGTTTTTGAAAGGCACATTAAACCGGGTTCTGTGGTTCCCTCTTATCCATATGCTTATTTATCTGCTCAAAGAACTCAAGGAGATTAGTGAGGCGTGCTCTCTTCATACCGACACCATGCTGCCTTCCCTCTAATAAGCCATGTTTACTTAAGTGTTCAGCAATTCAGCTTTATTATACATTCATTCGGTAAACATTAAACGCTTACTCCATGCAAGCTTCCACCAAATGGTCCCTTGTGATACAGAAAATACCTCAGCATATTAGTTTGATACATTAAGTGAGAAGGAACTTACATAACGCACGGTTTCATTTTTCGACTGTGAGAGCCCATCTCTGCTCACAAATTCGGGCTTGACTTACACGTGTCCCCAAGCAGCCTGGTGCGGAACGGCTGTGATGTGGGAAGCTGGGTTGGGCTCTAGAATTTGCTGGGAGCTGTGAGCATCCCGTGAGGGACTGACGGAGCAGAGCGGCCGGAGGTGGAGTGACACCACAGGGTACTCGCTGACACACATCCGTATGGAGCAAAGATTTGAATTCAAACTTGTTGAGTGAAACATTTTTTCCACCTTGAGAGGCCTGGGCTGAAGAGACCGTGGTCAGACCCAGGGTGGCGGTTCTGGTATCTCGCTTTTCCACTCGTGTTCCTTGAGGCCCTCACTTCTGTGTGGGGTCCCGGCTGTGTCTTGCCCCTTCTCCGGATGGACTCCGTGGGCCGCTACCACTGCCCTCAGCCCCTCCCGAAGCACCTTTCTGGGGCTGCAGCCACACTTCACCGTTAAACCCAGATCAATCTTCTCAGCATTTCTAGGACCTCAGTTGTCCCAGCACCTCAGGATCTGGAGTTTTTAATTTAGGTATTTTTTTTTAAGATTTTATTGATTTATTTGACAGAGAGAGATCACAAGTAGGCAGAGAGGCAGGCAGAGAGAAAGGGGAAAGCAGGCTCCCTTCTGAGCAGAGAGCCCGATGTGGGGCTCGATCCCAGGACCCTGGGATTATGGCCTGAGCCAAAGACAGAGGCTTAACCCACTGAACCACCCAGGCACCCCTAATTTAGGTATTTTTAATTAGCTCCCCTTTGCTACTGGCTACTCAATGAAGCCATGGGGCAGCGCTCGCTCTCTCTCTCTCTGTCTCTCTCTGTCTGTCTCTCTCTCTTTAAACATCTGTGGGGACTGGAGCTGGGCCCACATGACCCCACAGAAATAGTCATCATCAGCAGTGGGACTTCTTATTCCTGGCCTCCCCTCAGGGCCTGGAGTCAGGGAAGTTGCAGGAAGGTTGATAAGAGGTAGGGTGGTCTGTGGTCTGTGTTAGATCGGTGCTGTTGGATGGGGGCATGGAGACAGTGTGGTCAGTCACCAAACTGCTGCCAGGAACTCTGTGTTCTAGTCCAAAACGACAGCATGGAGCATGGGTGGGAGGTGTGGTAGTTACAGGTGTGTGGGATGTGCGCTCCAGCCCCACAGGCAACGCGGGGGCAGGAGTGTCTCCCGTCCAGGCACAGGTCCAGCCACACCACTCACTCCCAAGAGTTGCACCTATAGCCACGTAATGGATTTGGTGAGTGGTTTTACCCAGAACCATGAAGACCGAAGTGCCTGGGTTGCCCCAGCCACTGCCTCTCCCCACATGCATATGGGAGTCATTGGTTTCCCTGCGAAACCACAAGCTTTGGCTGCTGGCAAAGATTACGGAAGTTCGGAGGCAAATGAGTCATTAAAAACCTTATGACCCCCAGCATCTGCAGCAGCACCCCGTTCCAGAGAAGAAAAGGACCTGTGGGCTCATTGCAGAGCTCATCAGCACGGAAAGCTCTGGCCAGGGCTCCAGGTGGAACGGGCCACCTGGGCTGGGGCCTGGGGACCCGCCTGCTATGCCCGCAGAGGTGGGGTGGGAGGGAGTTGGGACAGGCTCTGCGGGTTTGGCCCCTGACACCTGCAGCTGGTACCTCCCCGCTGACAGCTTTTGGAGACTTGCTCCTCTAGAATTTCTGATCCCCTTTCCCTTAAATAGAATGTTGAGTAAATGAAAACGTTCAGGCTTTCAAATGCAAGCAGTAAGACTTACGCTGTGAGAATGTCAAACCTTGAGCGCTGTTTTCAGCTTCATGGGTTTAAGTTTTTATTCAAATTCCTGTTAGCTAACGCACAGTGTAATATTAGCTTCAGGTGTCCAATTTTGTGATCCAGCACTTTCAAACAACACCCAGTGCTCATCGCCAGTGCACTCCTGTTATTGTTTGGGTTTTTTTTTTTGATAGTTTGATTGATTTTAAAGATTTTATTTATTTATTTGACAGAGATCACAAGGAGCCAGAGAGGCAGGCAGAGAGAAGGGGAAGGAGGCTCCCTGCCGAGCAGAGAGCCCGATATGGGGCTTGATCCCAGGACCCTGAGATCATGACCTGAGCCGAAGGCAGAGGCTTTAACCCACTGAGCCACCCAGGCGCCCCTGATTGATTGATTTTAGAGAGAGTATGTGGGGTTGGGGAGGGAGAGGATGGACAGAGGGAGAGGGAGAGAAGTAGATGGCCCTCTGAGTGCAGAGCCCAACGTGGAGCTCAATCCCATGCCCCAAGACCGTGACCTGAGACCAAATCAAGAATCAGACGCCCAACCGACTGAGCCACCCAGGTGCCCCACAACACAACAAATGCGCTCCTTAGTCCCCATCACCTATTTCCCCCATCCCCCCACCCGCCTCCCTCTGACGGCCATCAGACTGTTCTCTATAGTTAAGAATCTGTTTCTTGGTTTGCCTCTTTTTCTCGCCTGTGATCACTTGTTTCTTAAATTGCACATATGACTAAAATCAGATGGTATCTGTCTTTCTTTGACTGACCTATTTCACTTGGTAGCTTTGTCTTTCTTAAGAAGGGGTCAATGCACATGATAGGTCCACGGCTCCGAGTAAGGCAGAAGTTCGTACTTAAAACCCAGATTGCCAAAACCAGAAACAGATGTGTGCAACCTTATTTGCCCGAGCCCTGTGTTGAGCCAGGATGCCTTGCCTTTTAGGACACACCGTGCTATGTGCCGGAAACCTTCCAGCCTGAGCTAGGAGCACCTCATCCTGGGATGGGCTGCCTGTGGGAGGTCCCCAGGTGACACCCACGATGAGATGCCCACTCCCTGTAGGCCTCCCCTTTCACCTGCTTTTTTCAGGTCTGGACGTGGCTGGTCCTAAAAAAGCCAGGCCCAGGGAATTGCATTTGATCTGTAAAAACGCACTTAGCTTCACGTTTCCAACTTGGTTAAGTGTGAACTTTAACATTTTTCAAAGCCCTGAGTATATCACGAAGCCTGAGGAAGACAGAACTAGTGCTAAGTGGTATTGATTTGAATGCTCAAATTCTCTTCTCTCAGTGCCTTAAAGAACTTTCTAAAACTCCAAAATCTTCCTGAAAATGATTTCATATTTCATGTCTTACTAGACCCTTGCTTCAACGGGAAGCCATCTTTACATTTTTCAAAAAAGAGAAGTAAAATCTTGTTCTTGTATTTATACCTCCTCTCCTTAACTGTTGTAGAGCGGAAGCAGAAATGAGTGTGTAAACCAGGAGATTAATATCCAGAATTTAGGGGGGTGCCTGGGTGGCTCAGTGGGTTAAAGCCTCTGCTTTCGGCTCAGGTCATGATCCCAGGGTCCTGGGATCGAGTCCCACGTCGGGCTCTCTGCTCCGCGGAGAGCCTGCTTCCTCCTCTCTCTCCCTGCCTGCCTCTCTTGCCTACTTGTAACCTGTCAAATAAATAAATAAAATCTTTAAAAAAAAATATCCAGAATTTAGGGAAGAGAATAGTAAATAAGCCACAGAAGCAATTTTGGTGTCTCAGGGGTTGTATTCCTGAACATCTCATGAAGTCAAGTACCTGTGCCCGAGTCCTGACCCTCATGCTCCTTCTTTGCCCCAATCTCTCTTTTTTTTTTAAGATTTTATTTATTTATTTGACAGACAGAGATCAGAAGTAGGCAGAGAGGCAGACAGAGAGAGAGAGGAGGAAGCAGGCTCCCCGCTGAGCAGAGAGCATGATGCGGGGCTCGATCCCAGGACCCTGGGATCATGACCTGAGCCAAAGGCAGCGGCTTTAACCCACTGAGCCACCCAGGCGCCCCTACCCCAATCTCTTTTGATCTCGCCCTGTTTCTTCCCATTCTCCCCCACCTTCTTACAAGTCATGCCCCAGTCGTGTAGCGAAAGGCACGTGGCTTAAATGTAAAGAAATGAAATAAGATTCTGGATTTGCCGCCTTTTATTAGCTAAGTGACATGGACCAGTCCTTCCAATTTCTCTGGGCCTCTTTCCTCTTGCGTCAAGTATGAGCCACAGACAAGCTAACTACCAGGTGTGTTTGGCTCCCAGTGCAGGGGATAGTCAGTGCCAATGGGTAAACCATAGTCTCCCGCCAGCATCCCAGAGAGCCATTTTGAGCTTGGGCTGCAAGGGTCCCTCTTCGGGCCCATCAGGAGAATTTCTTCTCCCAGCCAAGCATGACAGGTGCTATATCCGGGGTACCTGTCTCTCCTTAACACTGCTCTGGCAAGAAACTGCTGAGAGTTTTTGAAGGCATTCCTCAGAAGACCACAAGCCCCCTGGACCCTCTTTCCAGTCAGGAAGAGCCCACGCTGTGGGGCATGGGGCTCACAGAAGCACAGTTCCAAGCCTGTGGTTTCCTCCTCTCTGGTGGATAAAATTCTAGGAACCCTGTATCAGGCCAGGCCACCAGAGTCCACATTAGGACTCTATCCAAATTAGAAGAGGTCCCCTTCCTTCCACCAGCTGATGTCCAGTTGGCAGAAGGAGCCCTATCTGGGTTACATCCCCTAAGCCCGTCCCTAGACCCGTCCCAGTCTAAGGCAGAGCAAAGGAACAGAGAATGTCCCTTAGGATCATTTTCTACTGGCCAAGAGTCAATGAACGAAAACTCTCCAGTTGACAGAACACTTTTGCTACATCAAAGCACCAAATGTAAGCCCTGTTTGGTTGAAATCTTTGTATAGGCAGAGAGCAATCATCATAGGTTGAAAGCAATGTTTTCAGGAATAGAATTTGGGCTTATCCAGGTGAGAAAATTCTAGAACTTTTGTTGATTCATATAATATGGGACCACACAAGAGGTTTCACAGACGCAGGCAAGAGAGAGACCAGTGGTACCATAGAGCTTCCTTATCTGCACAAGATTGTGTGAGAATTCAAAAGTTTGCAATGGCGGGTCCAGCATCTTGTGATCACGGCTCGCTTTGGTGTTCCTATTTTTGTAGTTATCTGACATCCTTTACACTGAACAGGTTGGCAACACTGGCCTCGTGACCAGTGATCTACAACTGTATTCCAGAGTCTTCAGAAGCGCCCCCCCCCCTCTGTTTGCCTGCAGCTCTGCATGGCTGTTGGAGAATGGTTGACTGCCTGGCCAAGGCGCCACAGAGATCGTACACACATGAAGTCAACGTCCTTGCAGGTGCCAGGACGTGAGAAACCTGTGTGTGTGTGTGTGTGTGTGTGTGCGTGTGTGTGGCTCCGGCTTCATATTCCATGAGGCCTCCTACACATTCTTCATCACGACATCGCAAAGAGACACTGCATGCATTTGGCAGCATTTTCCAGAAAGAGTTGGCGGTTCTTGTGTGGCTCCCTCAGACCAGTTGAGAACTACAGGTCTGGGCCACACTCAACCCCCAGCGCGTGATGCTCTCTTCACGGGAACACAGAATGATGAGGTGTTGGTTTTCTTTAATAACTTGTGCCTTGGGATGCTGTGATTCTTCAACATTAAAGCTTAGGCTTAGCTGGTCTAAGAAGAAGCTGGACTCGATTTTAAGAGATCTCAGTTGAAAAGACAAACACATTCAGCTGTCCACGGGAAACTCAGGGGAGCCACGAGGCCCCTACTGAACCACTGCTGCTTGCCAAGGTGGTATTTTCCTCATTTCTGGAGAGTCATCCCAAGATGAATGAAAGGATGTGAAAAGCACTTCGTTAGCTGTGAGATCAACAAACACTGGTTGTAAACCACCCCCGTCCCAGCCTCCAAGTCAACTGTGAGCTCCTTCGAGGGCAAGGATTCTATTCTTTGTCTTGATAGTTTCAGTGCTAGCATCCCACCCAGCACATAGTAGGTGCTCAGTAAAGGGCTGCAGCGTGGTAACTGTAACTGGCCGGATTTTAGTTGAGGGAGTGGGGAGGACTCCCAGCTTAGGGGTCTAGGTTAGTGTAGGCTTTTTGAAATTCTTTTGACTGTGTGAAAACACATTTCACATCATGACACAGAGTACACACACACACTCTATCACACTCACATACACTCTCACACTCTCTCTCTCTCTCTCTCTCTCTCACACACACACACACACACACACACACATATCCCTACCTTGAAAACCAAATACTTATTCTTACTTTGTGAAACGCTCCTCAGAGTATCTTCTACTCTGTTCTATTCCTTGTTTCCCTCGACTTTCCTAAAATGCTGTTTGCCATCCACTACCTTGATTTCATGGCTGGTTGCAGCCTGGAGTCTGGAAACCCCCCTGGCTGAGGGCCGAATGGAGGGACCTGCGCTGAGACTCAGGAGACAGGGCTGAGCGGACAAGACGGGAGTCTAGAAAGCCCTGTTTCTCTGGCTCTTCCTTCCTGAGGCTCGTGGTCCCTTCCTGTCTCAATCCTCTCAGTCCCGTACCTCATCCTGTCAGGGGAGAGCCCCCTGGGCGGAGCTCTCAAGGCATCACTCAGTAAAGGGAGTCCGTTATTATGGGGAAACAGGGCTGGGTGAGGGTAAGGGGAGTCAATGCTCCACAGGCACAGAATTTCAGTTGTGCAAGAAGAAAAGCGTTCTGTGGACAGATGGTGGAGATGGTTGACAGTGTGAATACACTTCACGTCCGGAGTTGTACGCTTAGAGACCGGTATGATGGTCAGTTTTACATTGCGTGTATTTTGCCGCAGTCAAAAAGTATATATACTTGTGTGAAGACAAACACGCCTGCAGCGGTCCCCTGGAGATGGAGCCTCAGGATTAGAAGAATCCTTAAGGGTCATTTAGACCAATCCTCCCCGGACGCTCAAGCCTCTGGTGTAGAATTTCCCCCAAATGGATTATAGTCACCAGGGATGGGGGCTCATCACTCACAACAGGGTATTTTATCTTGGGACAATTCTGACTTTCAACTGTTCAGAAGTTCTCCTTTGGATGAGCTGGAATTTTCCCCATAGCTTCCATGGTAGAAGCCATTTCCACCCCTCAGGGTCACTGAAACAACCGAAATTTCCTCTTCCACAGACTCTTCCACAGTTCAATAAGCATTTTTTCAGTGCATCCTAAGTACCACTCTCTGATCTCCCAAGTCTCCTCTTTCCAGCTTCACCTTCCAAAATCTGTCCAACTCTCCCCTCACCACCCCACACTGCTCCTCTGAAGGGACCCATCGGCTGCTCTCCCTCTTAGAGAGTCACCTCTTGACACGAAATCATGACTCTAACCAATGCCCCGAAATTTCCCATCACGAAACGGAGAATTCGGCTGTAGGCTGAGAGGAGAGCGTTGGCGTAGCAGGCTGGTGAGGGAGATAGCTGAGGACAGCGCTGACATATTATGTGGAAGATTAGATTTGTCCTCTGGGTGCAAGACTAAAAAAATCTCATGGATCCAACCCTTAGTTCTGAAGGACAGATGCAAGATCCAATCAACCATGACTCTTATCTCTAATATATTCTGTTCTGTCAGAACCCTATAAAACACCACCCAGCTCTCCTTGGAGCGAAATGCTTTATTACACGTAGCATTGCCCAGGACTGGGTGCTTGCCAATATGCAAATTCACACAATGTGCCATTTCCTCCTTTGACTCTGGAACCCAAACAAATGGGTCATGTTCCCCAAAATCCCATAAAAGTACGATTCTGTACAGTGACCACGGCACTCCTAAAGAATTTCCTTCTAAGTAGGGAGAGGGATTTCTTTGCAGAAAAATACCTCTGCAGCTTCATTCTACCATATAATTAAATCTCCCCTAGATACTTTGAAGTTACATTTTATAGCTTATTTTGAATGTTCATATTTTATCTGAAAATTATAATTTTCCTCTAAACACGAGTTTTTACCAGGCTTTTGAATTATGACAGCTGGCTTCATATTTCAACTATACAACAGTGAAAAGACACAGTGAACGTGTCCATCACAAGAGGTACCTAGAGTGCTGGGTCTTCCAGTCCCCCTGCCTTCCTGTACCCCACTGCCCTGGGTCTGGGGGTGCTCCGACCAGCTTGGGGGACCCCAATTTTGATGACCCGGTTGGAGTAGCTGGTTTCAAGATGGAACAGGATGGGGAGACGGGTGAGGCATCCTCGTGTTTGGGCGCTTTCAGACTCAGCTCGAATCTATCTCCTCAGAGCAGCCTTCCTGGCAAGCTGGGCCCATCATTCTCTCACCGGCTCTATTTCTAACACACATATTGGTTAGTGTAGAGGTCTCCGTCTGCATCCCCAAGAGACTGTCAGCTCCTTGAAGGCCAGGCAATGCCTTCCCTATTAGATACTGTGTAGCCAACTCTTTGCACACGAGACACAACAAATGTTGGCTGAATGAGAAAAATGAATGACCAGAAGAACCCAGAAACACAGGGACAGGAGTTCTCTTAGAAGCAGCTCTGTTGGGACATGCTTCTCAAAGATTCTCTTGTTCTTCCCTGACCCTCCCCCCCACACTCCCCACATTCTCTCCCCCTCCACACGGCATGTCCCCAAAGACCCAGAGACACGAGTCTGTCATCTCCTGGCCCGGCCTAACCAATCCCGCCACACAAAGCCCCTTGCCACCATGTTTAGACATGAAACTCAATCCCAGGAAAGACAAGCCCATCTCCATGAAGCCCGCTGTTTGGGCCTCAGGGAACCCTCGCTGAAACCCAGGAAACTTCATAGACCTCGCTCCTTGTCCACAGAAGCCACTGAGTTACTCTGTGGTGAGGACCACATTGTAAGAGGGTGGACGTGGGTCAGCAGAGCCTACCCGGCGGCTGCCCCCAGGCCCTCACCATGAATCTTTGACCATTATCCTTGAGTCTTCACATGCTTCCCCCGAGTCCTTGCGAGAGACATCTCCTAGTTTGTGGGTCACCGGTGGACTTGAACCAGAGTCTTTCTCATTGACCTGTATTGTCACCAACGTGGCTTTGGCTCCCTCGTGTCCTAATCTTCCGCTTGTCTCTCTCAGGTGTCCGGTTTGGAGTCCAAACCAGTGATGGACAGCGTCCTGTTTTTACGCGACAGAAGATGGGAAGAGGTCAGAAGTGTCCTGACTTCGGCCTTCAGTCCTGAAAAGCTGGACGAGGTAAGCTGCAGGGAATGCAGACTCGCCCCTTACGGTTTCTTCTCTCCAAATTGCGATGGAGAGCGGGTGCCCGGGGCGCCCCTTGGCCACGCAGCACATTAAAATGCCCCACCCATAGGGGCCATCAGACCTCCCTAGGACACAAAAAAGCCCAGGGGAGAGTGCTGGAGTGGGGTCCACTTCCCCAGGCCCCACATCTCCAGTTGCCACGAAGCAACCGTGAATCTCCAAGCGTGTCTGGCACTCCTGCGAGGTCCCGAGACGGCCCCAGGCACTTTGGGGCTGCCCAGGAGAAAATGGGAGACATGCCTCTCATCCTTCTAGGTCTGATGCATCGCCTGGGAATCTTGTCGAAATGCAGATTCTGATTCAGCAGGTCTGGGGGTCGGGGTGGGCTGAGATCCTGCATCTCTGCTAAACATCCAGGTGAAGCACGTTTTACACGGGGAGCAAACAGAGCAGCTGGAAACGAAGGTGAGCTGCGGCTCCAGTCCGCAGTGGGGAAGAGATGGCCGCGGGCCGCCGGGGAGGGGCCCCACCCTTTCCTTCCGGCCCTCGGTCCTGCCTCTCCGACAAGTTCTGTCACACCTGATCTTCACACCTGTTAGTCCAGCTTTGGTGTTTGGCCTAAATTCTGCAAGAATTTGGGGGATCGAGCCTGTGAACCCTTCTGATGTGAAGTGCTCAGGGACTGACTCAGAGTCCCAAGGACCTGGGCAACTCCAGAGCAAGCGTCCTTCCAGAGCTGTCCACCCCGTCTAGCTGTTCCAGAGAGCCTGGGCTCAGAGCCATGGTCTGTCTCCAGCTCAGTAAGTGAAGGCTACTCTTAAAACTCAAGATGCTCACCCATCCGGTCCTGTTTAAGACCTACAAATCCGGGGAAGCCCCCCGGAAGAGGAGAGGTCCCGTGCTTCATAATTAATCCCGTCCAATAAAATGCGCTCAGAAACCAGGGATTCCGCTCCCCCCACCCAAAAAAAAACGAAAAAACAAAACAAACAAAAAAAAAAACCAGTGATCCCGCCCATGGTCAGTGAGGTTTCGGTATTGGTGGCGGCGGGTGAGCTCAGTTTATAGGACCAGCGGAAACAAGCTCTTATCTGTGCCAGGCACCATGCTGAGGGCTTCCCCTCTGTCCCACCACCATCTCTACTACATCCTTGTGAGGTCCATAGCATCAGGATCACCCTCATGGCACAGATAAGGAAACTGAGGCACAGAGGGACTAAGTAACGCGCTCCATGTCACACAGCTCGTAAGTGGCACGGCCGACATCCTAACCCAGCTCCGAGAAATTTCATAGACCAGATTCCCTGGGTTTTGCTTTAGTTCTACTTCCTTACTTAACATGGACTACCGTAAACTTAACCCTATTGAAACATCTTTCCACTCAATATAGTTGAATTTGAGTTCTTGGGGTTTCCATTAGCAAGGATACCATTCCTGTGGCAGCGACGGTCACCTTTTTCCCCACCTCTGGAACATTTAGACTGGGTAAGTTTGAGGTTCTTTGGCAGCATCCCAATAGATGTGTCAGGAAGTAGCTGACTGCGGATCAGGAGCTCGAGAGAGGAGGGTGGAAAGACGGTGGCCAAAAACACAGACATGGCGAGATCACGCCCAGCGAAAGGTGGCGAGAGCCATATTCAAGTGAGGGACGGAGGAGAGACCTACAAGTAAGAACTCAGGAAGACCAGGCTACAATAGAAGTCCAGGAGAATGGAAGGGAAAGGTGTATCAAGGAGGAAGGAGCAGCCAAAGGTGTTAAACGTTGCTTGGGTAGAAAGGCATGGCAGCCCAAAGAACCGTGTGACAAGAATAATATTTTCAAACATTAAAGCAATGTCTGTGCATGTCATGCTCTACAGATCATGTCCCCTGGGATCTTCCTTCCTGCTCGGAATCGGTGGTGTGTGTTGCTTCAGAAGGAAGCAGGGGATGCCTTCCAGAACAAGGAGGTCCATGCTCAGCTTTGACCCACACGCGTTATCGGACTTTCTTGAGCCCTTTTGAGACAGTGGTCTTGGAAGCTAAACATTCTTGGGAGAGCAAAGAGTTTTCCTCATTCCACAGGCAGCTTCCTGGGAATCTGAAGGGCAAAGTTTGGGACTCTGAGCACAGAGCGTCACTCTGCACCAAAGTGTAGACAGGGTGAAGGCTGTGACAAGGGGGTAGTTGCTATACTGAGGAAGATGGTTGGAGGGGAGGAGGTAGGGAGGGCGGGGTGAGCCAGTCTTAGTGCCTCTGACTACTTCCTCCCCCAGCCCAAGTGACCCTCCAGGTTTCTGGATGCTTCCTTAGTCTTTAACCTCCCACTGGCCTTTGCTCTCTAGGTCACTGGTTCTCAAACCCTGTGCAACCCAGGGCTACACCAGAATCACCTAGAATCCTTGTTAAAATACGTAATTCTAGGACCTACAGAATGAGAACTTCTACAGGTGAAAAACCTAGATGTTTTACAAGTTTCCTGCTATAATTCTGGTAAGAGTCAGAGTGGAAAGCACTAGTGTGAGTCTTCCTCTTGGACCTTTGCCTGACCATCAAACCCCAGAACCCTGTCCCCCTCCCCCACTCTATTCTTCTCTGTAGCATGACTGCGAGCTAACAGCCCACCTACCCTACTCCTCTTTTCTCTATCGTTAAATGCATGGCGATAGGCACGTAATGTGCACTCAGTGATGACTGGATGGATGGATGGATGGGGAATCAAAGAGCCAAGAAGCTCTCTACTGAAGGATATACGTTAAGACTAAGATAAAAGAAAAATAAAAGGGAATGATTTTACCAAGGAAAAGCTAAATAAGGGCATGAGGCACATTGTTGGCCTTCTCTTTGGAGAGTCATAAGTATATACATGCAGAAACAGAAAAAGCAGGTCCCAGGGACATAGAGAGGAGAGTGGGGCACACAGGGACCCGGACAGGAGGAGGCAGAGACCACAGGAGAAGCTCGGACAACAGACCCGAGCCTGCTCTACACTCAATTATGGACACCTGAGTCCGTTCTCCCCGAAATAGCTTTGAAATGTCAATCTCTCCTTTCCTTGCTGATTTTATTCTTGAAATAAACGTTTGTTTTCCCTTGGAATATTCAGCAGCTTGTTTCCGTTAGCACCTTGGCAGTCTGTGCCCTCTCCTGTGTCTGGAAGTGTCATTAATATCCAAACTGTCAAGATGGCACCAACTTTATCTGCATGTTGGGCAGCCTTGGTCAGCAATGCTCGAAATTTACTTTAAAATCAGCATTAAATCACAAAGCCGTATTTTTATTTAAAATAAAACTGATCTTTTGGCTTCAGTTTAGGGATGATGTAGAAAGATACAGCCCTGGTGAAAATTTGGTTGCTGCACTCCTGATTCCAGAAAAAGAGGCCCCCAAAGTCGTAGTCTCGTGACAGCCAAGCTACTGAGGTTTATATTACAAGATTGCTGAGCACTGCTGGGAAAACAATGGATTTTTGTTTATTTTGCCCAGTTGACCTTCCAGAGTGTTCACCCCGCCCCCTAAAAGATTAATTTTTTTAAAAGGGGAACCAGTAGATTTATTGAGATTTTTAGAGTCTTATGTTAGATTCTCTACCAAAGACTACTAATGAGTAACTCTGGGGTGTGTAAAACTTTATTATGGGTCAGAAAGCAAACAGATTTAAATTTAGGAAACGAAACTGGAGCTAAATTAATTTTTCTCTGAGGGTAAAATATAAATAATGGGGATTCCTGGGGGACCCAGGTTAGCACTAATTTTATTTTTAAATTTTATCATTCATCTGAAAGAGGGAGCATACCGTGCAATCTACACATCTGTAAATTCCTCTAAGCTCTTCTGATTTTAAAAGTATTAAGTCAGAATAAGCTTCTAAGACTCTTCTAAGACTACGTAAGTCAACACAAAAGTGGCAGCTAACTTACAGTGTAACCAAGGATAAAATAATATATTCAAGAGGAATACAGCAAAACTATGATAATGAACTTTAAAACTATGAATTACTACCAAGGAAAAGGATTTAAAATCGTTGAGGATTGAAAGGACCATAGTCATTCAATTCCATCAAATATTGCTAACCATCTTTTTTATTTAATTTAATATGTTTATTTGAGAGAGAGAGAGAGAGAAAGCACGAGCAGGAGGAGGGGCAGAGAGAGAGGGACAAGCAGACCCTGTTGAATGGGGAACCTGACACGGGACTCAATTCCAGGACCCCGAGATCAGGACCTGAGCTATGCTATGTACCTTAGCATATTAATAGGTTGGGAGAGTTTGCAGTGAAACAATCTGTTTAACCTTGTTTGTTCTGGCTCAAATAGGTTCTTAGTAGGTGAAAACACAGGTCATTAACGTCAAAGCCAGCTAGTGGGAGAAATGAGGCCACAGGGCACTGTGACTTTGGTGGTAAAGTCCATGGGGGACACCATTTTTAAGTGCCTCTAGTGGGGGGGGGGGTCAGGGGTAGGATCTGCCCAATATGGTGGCTGGTGCCTTCTCAGTCCTCAAAGCACCGTAGAAGGGATGGGTATTTCCTCATTCACCCACGTCACTCAGCTGATGGTGACCCCCTGAGCAGATACGGAAGAGCTGGAAGCTTCACACAGGACAGTCTGAGCCTGGCTGGGTGCGCCACTCAACAGGAAAAGAGCCAATCGTATCTCTGTGCATAGGGACTCAGTTAAAGAGAAACCAGACTGACAGGGAAGGCTGGTATCTCTCACAGTCGCCAAGAATCCAGCGCTCTGCCTAATTTTTCACTTTCATCCAGATGTTTCCTGTCAGGAAGGCACAGTCAATAATGTATGAATCTTAAAGGCGGCGGCAGATGTGGTTATTATTCCCTCTAGGCCTTTCCTGCCTTGGAGAAGACATATGACTCCAGAATGACTACAATTTTAAAAAATTTAAGTTGATATAGCCAGCTTATGAGTAAATGCATAGCTGCGATCATTTCAGGGCAAAAGTCTTCACAGGATTACAGTCTTCATCACGGTTTGGCTTGGCCTTTACATTTTCACTGTACGCTCTTCAGACGATCGTGCACGAGGGCTTCTAGAACAGAACCCGCTTGTTACAGCAAGCCGCTCTCTCTCGGCTGCAAGAGCCTCCAGCGGTCTATTTTTAATATTTGCTTTTATTTCTTAATCCTTCCAAACAATAAAAATGGAAGTCATTACAACCCAGTGCGGCTGTGGTAATAAATACTGTGGCGTCCAAAAATACATTGTCTCTGCCTGACCAGTTGCCCATTTTCCAGAATGTCTGGGTATTTATCTAGCAGCAAGAGACCATTATCCTTCGACACAGTTGTATTCCACTGACACCTAACCTCCTAATTAAAATCGGTATAATGATGGACTGTTTAAATTCTGGTTAAAATGTTCCCTTTCCATTTGCATTTAAAAGAAAACACACTCCTCATCCCGGGTACCCCATCCTGGGTTATAATTTGGCTTTCCTTTGCCAGAATCATGGTGTCACTCTGACTTGCCACTGCTTAAATCTAAACGAGCATCTGAATGTGCCTCCCAGCTTGGCTGTTGCCTGGCAACACCAGCAGCCTCCTCCTCGTCGGGGTGAGTTCTAATTGGTCACAACTCTTGACAGGAACCACTGACTTATTAGAAATGACACTTGATTATTCACCTAGATGGCTAGAGCTGATACTTATCAGCAGGAAATTCTGCATAAAAATAAGTCCTGGATGTTTTTAATATCTGGGGGGGGGGGAGAGCAGAAGGAAATAATGTTTTGTTAACCAGTATTAATTTTACATTTGTTAGCCCCCAGTTTAAAGCACTTTAAGGTATTGTTATTTTTTTATTATTTCTGAAGTCAACAATATGTTTAAATACCTTCTCCCATCCCCATTAGCTGACCCTTACTTATTCAGAAAACCCCCCTCTGACCTCCGTTCCAAAACAACCTTGCCTGCAGGTCTAAGAGTGCCAAATAGAATGAAACATTAAATTCATAAAATTCAATGAAGATTTATTAGTTCCTGTCTTTAAGGGGTTTATAATGTAGAAGGGCAACAAAGTGCATAAATCCTATATTATGACTGAGTCGTGGAAAACGGTAACAGAGTTCACGTCCTCTTTCGAGGAGCAGAAGCCACTTTGGGGCATAGGGGATAGCATTGGAAGTGAGTCATGAAGATTTTACTGAGCTTTGACAGAGGCAGAAGGTGCGTTGCAAGTGGACTGAGCTGCGGGAACAAACGCGTCTGGACAAAAAGTACAAGATGTGTTCAGGGAATAGAGGAGTTAACAGATTGCCTGGAACACAGGGTACCTGTAAGGGATTAGTGAAAGAAAACTGGAAAAGGAGGTGAGGCACAGAGAGTTCTGTGCTGGGGGAGTGTTTGGTGCGAGCTTCACTGGAGGGCGAGGAGCTATTAAGTACTTGAAAGTGAGGGAGTAAGGAAAGGGGTTTCAGGCACTCAGCCTGCAGGATGCGCCATTTCCCCTAGATCCTGCGACAGACACTTCCGGGGCAGATGAGGACAGCTGCTAGTCATACCTCTGGAGTCCACTTTCCATGGCCCCGGGGGGAGGGGGGACAGCTCCCGAGGCCCATATTTTCATCTCAGGATGGGGCCCTCTGCTCAGGCTCTTTTCTGAATCCCTCTTCATATGTAGACCCATGAGTCACCCTGCCGACACACCATCGAAGTGTGGGGGTCATCTCAGTTTAGAAGTATGAGATAATGCAGAAGGGACCCTCTCTTTCCTGCTCCCTGCTCAGCAAATGTGTCTTCTCTAGCCTTCAGGCTGACCCTGTTCTCCAAATTTCCAGGGGGCTCCAAAGGTTTAACGGTGTTTGTTGATTTGTTTGTTTTCCAAGTCCGTGACATCAGAGCTGCAGTCAGTGAAATTATAACCTAGAAGTCAATTGACTGAGGAACAAAGAGAATGGATTCTGATTTCGGAGACAAAAGCAACAAGCTAGGAGTCAGAGGATCTGAATTTCTAATTCTCATTTTTACTAAATTATTGAAACATAAAAATAACCAGATGTAGGCCTTTGTGTAATTCTGAAGTCAATGCATCAAAGAGATACAAAAAGACTTTCTTACGGATGGGATGTATTGGAGCAAGCAGAAAGGCTCGTGGATCTAACCCTTCACTGTGCCAGACTAGGAAGTTGCCTCCTCTTTCCATGGTCTCTAAGTAACTGTCTCAATCTGATGCTTAGGGACCTCATTCAAATCCTAGAATGTCCATGGAAAGGGAATTCATAGGGCAGTGCAATTATCCCCTTGTTTGGGGATGAGGACCCCAGTTCAAAGAGACTCAAATGACTTGCCCAAAGTAAGAGGTAAAACAGGCACTGGTGCCAGGTTTTTCACACAGAGCCCACTCCTGGTAAACTGCATGACATTCAGGCTCGGACAGAGCTCTTCCATCAATTAATGTTCCTTCTATGTCAAGGCCCTTAAGGAACATTCCGTCAATCTGTCATCACATAGATATTTCTAGAGACGCAACTGAATGTGTTGCGCTGAGCTCATTCCTGATAGGACAAATACTGCAAACTTCAATAACACATGACAACATACAGGAATTGCCACGAGAGGGTGACACTGAGTGTATTCGTTACCTATTGCTGTTTAACAAATTACCCCAAAACTTAGCAGCTTAAAACAACAAAACTTTATTAGCTCATGATGTCTGTGGGTCGGGAATCCAGCAGGGCTGTGCCTCTGTTTCAGGGTCTCTGCATTTAGCCTGGGCTATGATCTCATCTGAAGGTTTGACTGGAGGAAGATCTGCTAAGCTTACTCACATGGTTATTGGCAGGGTCCAATTCTTAATGGGCTTTGGAAAAGAGGATAACAGGCTTGTCCTATGTCCTTCAGTCAGTGGGGATACATAGATAAGAAGCATTTTCATTAGACCAGTCTGGTGACTGAGTACAGAATGTATTGAAAAGTGAAAAGAAAGAAGGCTAGGAAGCTCTTTGGAAACTGTTTTTTAGTCTGCCTAGGTGTCCGGCACTATACAAAGTACTGAGGCTACAAAAGAGGTTTACACTTCTTTGTTCTCAAGAAGCAGGATGACAGCCATATTCCAGGTGACAGGTGGCAAAGCCTGAATTAGAGTAGTCGACAGGGAGATAAAGATGAAGGAAGAGAGACAAGGAACTAATGATAACATGGTCAGTCAAGAACAGGTGGATGCACTGCAGTCTTGTCCATAAGGACTAAGAGGAAAGAAAATGGTGCCAGGCATCCAGAGCTGTCCGGGAGCATGGGGGTCCTCCAGACGACATCTGGCATGCCTTCTACTGCCAAGCCTTTTATATATTTCTAATCTCTTCAAAGAAGGTCTTATTACCCCATTTTGCAGATGAAGAAATAGATTCACTGAAGTTGAGCAATTCACCCAAGGTCACACAACTAAAAAGTACCAAGGAGAGGAAATCTAATAGCTGGCAGTGGCTTTGAATATTTGCTCTTGCCCGGGTCAGGTGTACTCAACAAGGTCAGCATCTTAGCCTCAGAGAAGGAAGCCCCACTGGAAAAATGCTGGGAATCACCTAAAAGGAGAGTAGAAAGCCTATGAGCAGAGATTTCGTAGCCCTTCTCTGTCATCACCCCATGAGTTGTCTCTTTTGTCTCTTTTGACCACTCGGAAAGCTCTCTCCACCTTGTTAAATTAATTCTATTGCCCTCTGTCTCTGCTTGACTCAGAAATCCTCAGATACAGTCTGAAAAAAAGAAAGAAACAAAGATCCATTTTTTTTAAAACTGGGGGATTTAATAATAGGCAATTCCAGGTAGAGAGCAGTAAAGAGGAAGGACTTCCTTCCTTGACGAATTTCTTCCCCAGGCTGAGGGTGGTACTTTACCCTAGATGGTGACTGCTAGTTTCCAAATGGCTGGCCAGCTGTACAGTCAGCATCATCTAGAATAAAGCCAACCCATGTGAGAGGTGAAAGAAGCAAAATGGGAACCCTTTCTCCCCGGGCGTGGCTGCTAGACTGTCATCCCCAAGAAGAAATCATTCTTTTAAAAACCTAATAACATTAGTATTTTATCTGGTAAGTATCATGTCCATGCTTTATGAAAAACATGGGGAAAAAAACAAAAATAAAAATTTCTCATTATCCTACAAAGATGAAACACAACAATCGAATGAGAATCCTTTATTAAGATCTGACGATAGCATTGTGTGCTCATCTGTGCGTGTGTGTTTGCACAAGCCACCTATGCCTGCTTGTCTGCAGATCTAGGGGAGTAACTGCTGGGCTTGTGGATTGTAGAAAGACGATCGCAAGCCCATCAAAGAGAGCTTTTGTTTGTATGCAACTCGTGTGAGAGTGAATATTCCATAACTACTTGTGTATAATGCAAGGAAGAAAGCCTGAAATGATGCCCATTGGCCAACATACAGATCCGCTCCACGGTCTTATAATATTCTCTCTGCATTGCTTCTTAAAACATTTTTCATATTACATGCCCCATCTCATATCACATTAACCCAAATAAAAATGTCATTAACCATTCAGTGCGACAGACAGCAGGCAGAGCATGGTAGAAAATTACAATCATGCCAGTCAGCCACAAAGCATTCTAGTTACAAGCACGTAGAGGAATCGAGGGTGAGTGGTGGTGGGTCCAGCCCCCCTTTGCACTGTCCAGCATACGACTGGACTGAACAGGGGTGGACCCCTCTTTATGCACAAGGCATGCTTCTTGAAGAGTTGAGTATAAATCCAATTTTACGTTGCATACAATTTCCGTTACATTAAGGGAGCTGTGAGCTTGATATCTAAAAAGTCTTCCTTTCGAACAGCATTTTTCTTTTTTTTTTTTTTACCATGTTCTTATTCCTCTGAAATAAACCAAAGAGAACTTTTGGTATATGGGATTTTATGAAAATGGAGTTCACTTGTACCACTAAGTTTATTAAAATAATGGAAGAATACAGCCGGTGAAGGCAGTCGTAGAAATGTGGGTGAGATAGCAGAGTTCTCCAAACGTGTAGGTAGTCAAAGATTTTTTGAGAGTGATGGCCCAGAGGCCACTAAAAAGGGCCCATTTACACCCACTTTTGTATTGAGGGATTATTAAATTGACAGTGGGTGAACATTTAGAAAAGAATGCAGCTGTCCTGAAGAGTCCCCCCAGAGTTACCAAGAATAAATCAGGGTAGCCATTCTTATTCCTGTTTTGAGTGGACTCCAGGATAGGCACATGAGGTGAATTCCATTTCTGTTTCGGCAAATCATTGGACAAACTCTTCCCCGGCCAACGTACCCATCCGTTGGTGCCTGGCTGACTATTTACTTAGGTTCACGCACAACTGGCCGAAGAACCAGAAACACTGACAATTGACCAATTCTGTAGCTCCCTAAAGTAACTACCTAGTAGAGGGCCACGGGCTCTGTGTTTGCTCCTGGACACACAATGACAAACCGAATGAAGGCTTAGAAGGCACATTTACCAAATCTCAGAGGGAACAAGAAGCAATAGCCAATGTTACGGAAGATGAGATCTGAACGCGTGAGTACGCCCCTTGGCTCACCTACACTGAGTAGCACACGCACCCTTGTGCTCTAAGGCCTTGAAGCTGGATGAACAGAAAGTCCTTTTTCTTAGAATTTTCCTTTCCAGATACTTCTCCTAGAAGGCTTGGCCACAAGGGAGAATCTCAGATGTCCTGTCATCTCTCCACGGAGTTGAGTTGAGTTGAGTTCAGCTCTCCAAGGAGCTGAACGTCTGCTCCTTGACCTGCCCGTGCGTGTTGCCCAGGCCACGGCCCCGGCTCCGGGAACTCACACAGCCCTGAGCTTAGCCTACAGCTTGCTCTTACTCAGCAGGAGTGTCCTTCTGCTTCTTAGGACCATCTCCTCCAGAGAGAGCTCCCACAGCAAACAGTTGGGCCCCTGGTGTCACAGTTCTGTCCTTACACTCCAGAACACATGGGGTGGCTTTCAGACCTACAGGAAGGAGAGGTCCAACAAAGCCATGTGTCCCTCCAACACCTGGCCAACAGCCACCTAGGCTGTCCCACTGTGCCAGGCTTCTCCAATCGCCTGAATGTCTTGGGGGATTGAAAGATTGTTCTGCTCAGAACACATGGCAGGACAACGTTTTACAGCAATAAATGTAATGTAAATATAAAGCTTTTCTAATGAATGGAGTCTGAAGTGTCAAAAAGTCAATTGCATATGGTGATGATTCCTGGAAACAGACCTTGTAGCTTTTGCTGACCTGAACCTCATATTTGCCTGTCCCACGTCTTCTCAAAAAGTCCACATACACCTGGGCTTGGGACTGGCAAGCAGGGAAGTGATCCATTTGTGATTTATGGGATCTTACCTGAAATATTGTGTTCCATTGATGGAGCTGCCTTTTAGGAGTAACACTGACAAGACAGAGAGAGACAAGAATGGAGAAGTGTGCGCAGACCACGTTGCATGAGGAGTGGGTGAAGGGATGGGAACCATTGTCTAGGAGGTAAAGAGGACCAGCGCTTGCTCTCTGGGTATCTGCAGCCCTACCATGTGGAAGAAGTCTACTAAAAGCAGGGAGGGGTTGTCAGAAGGGACAAATTTTGCCTCAGTACAACATACCTTCTAATAAGTAGATTAACATTCTATAACTTTCCCTAAAGCCTCAAGATTTTCAGGGCAAAGACTGGGTCTTAAATAATCATTCAAATTCATTTCCTCCTTCAACAAATAATTACCGTGTGCTAGGCATTGCTCTGGGTTCGGGGAACATAAAAATGAACAAAAAGACAAGGAGACAAAAAGACAAAAATCTTCTCTGCCCTCAGGAAGTTACGGTCTAGTGTCAAATCATAAAATCTGAACCTATTTACATTTCAAAAAAATGTTTTCCATAAGAAATGCTCAGAACAATGTGTTACGGCATGTTGCTTTAGCTGTGGTGTTATTCTAGAACGTGCACTCATTAGAATAACACCATATTCTACGGTGGTGACTTGGCTTTGCAAACATACAGGAGAAAACAGAAGATCACGTGAGTGGCCTTTAGGTTCCGCAGAGAATTCTACCCCCTTGAGCCAGACTGCTGGGGTCAGAGTGACGGCAGCCAAAAATGATTTCCAAATGAGATCCAAACTTGGTGAAGCTAGGCAATAATTACATGAATGTTCGCGACACCATTCTCTCTGTGTGTGTGCATATGCTAGACATTTCCATAATGAAAATATTTAAATATTTAAAAAAAAGAAATTCAGCAATTTACCCAGGTGGGCACGGAAGGTCCCTTGAAGTCAAGGGTTCCCTTACACATATGTATTCAAAGGTTTAAGCGGCTAAAGCAAAAATGAATAGCCATCCATCAGAAATGTGCTAAAAGTGATTTTTGTATTGGGTAAAAAGTTGAAATGGACGACCTGACGTTCCTTTGGAGACTACGATTCTATATTCTAGCAGAAAACCTAAAGTAAAATTGGAACCAAGCAATCATGGATTGGGGCTAATTCCAGAGAGAGTACATATGGATTGTGGTCTATTTACTCTCTAATGCTAACCAAATGTCATGAAACCGAGTACTGATTCTCATTTCTGTCTAAGCACTTAATGATCATTTTTGTAATTATTTCCCAGTATTTACTCTAAATCCTTTCTTCTTTTTGCTTCCAAAAGAACAGATTGCTTAAGCCAAAATAGACATTTACAGCTATTGTATTTTACATATTTGTGAATTTCAGACCCTCCTCTTGATTCTTAACTGCGTGAAAGTTACCTTGAAAACAATGTCTGTTTTCCCAGGAAGCGCCGCACATGACCTCTTTATCTGTAGCTAATTTAGGTGGGCTCCCTGCATGGTGTCCTAATTACCCCTTTGTTATCTGCTATCAGATGACGCCCCTAATCAGCCAAGCCTGCGATCTGCTCCTGGCTCACTTAAAACGCTATGCGGAATCCGGGGACTCTTTCGACATCCAGAGGTAAGGGCGCTGCATGGATACCTGACAGATGAGGAATCGTGCGTTTGAATTGCTGCTGCTTGTAACTCTACATAATTGCTGGACAATTACCTTGGGACCAGCAAACTATGGAAGTGCTAGAAGCTCATAAAAAGCATGGGTGGACTGAATAATAAGAAGAAATGAAACCCGTGTAAGATGTGAAGAGAATGTGAACAAAGCCCAGGGTAGGTGTGGCGTGTTGAGGGAGGCCTTGAGTGGGCAGCGGTGTGTGGGTGCACACGCCCTCTGACCTCTGCAGAGGCAGGAGGGGTCAGAGCCACATGGGGGGGGGGCAGAAGTGAGGGGTGAGCTGGGAAAGTCCAGGCATTTTTATCGCCAGAATTGCGCACCTCAGCCTAGAAGCCAGGACTTAGCGATGGACTCCAAATTGAAATGAGTGATTGTCTGGCTTCCCCTCCAGTTGTCCTGGGCTAAGTCATGGCTTCCAGCCCGGGAGGAGCAGGGCGAGAGAGGCAGGTCAGCCAGAAGCTGACTCGTTCTTATTATCATTACTCATAAAGTAGTAACATAACCATCACCAGCATTCAAATTCTGCCGTGGTGTTTACAAAATCCTCTCACACTCTTTTCTCTCTGGTCATGGGCTGTGTGCGTTGGTTAAAGACCAACTAGGAAAGCAAAGTAAATAACTAACTTAAAAACCCTTAACTCTTGGGGGGTTAGGATCAGACGCAATCACACTCAGTAGGCAAACTGTTTTCACTATAGCGGGGACATGTGTAATCAATTGTAGGAATGTTTTCAATCAAGCACTCAAAAGAAAAGAAGTCATCTGGAGATGTCATTTATACCTTAACGATAAGCTGTTGGTGATAGAGCCTGGAAGAAAGGAACTCTGTGTGTGCCCCCCTGCTCCAGTGTCGAGCCACAAAAAATAAGAACTTTTCGTTATAAAAGGAAATGCATACCCCATTGGTAGCCTTTTTTTAAGAAATAACTGCACCTGACTGCTCCTGTGAGATAGCACAAAAAGATCATTCTGGCTTAAAATGGCCCTTTGAAGGCAGGTTTCCTAGAGCCGAAGAGGTTAACGTTTCTGGAGCTATTGCCAGACACTTTTCCTCCTGTTTGTTTCTAAAGCGCAACGTGTGTTTTCTGTAATAACATACATATGTTCATGAAGCTGGTCCCAAAGTTTGTCTTCTATTTATTTGAGTGTGAAGCGCCCTTGTTTTTGGTCTGTTACTCTTAGAAAAACCGTAAAATCATTAGGAGGGAGAGTGAGGCAAAAATAATAAAACTAGACAACCAGGTTGCCAATTTGCTGATCCCAACCTGCTCTATACCAATGGACCCCTCGATCCTGGCTTTGGACGGAATCTACACAGCTCTGGCTCCACGCGCGCGGGCTTTGGGTCAACTGTTTCCCTCCACAGGGAGGAAGGTCCGGAGCCTGCTTCTTGGACTTTGTAGCTGGTTGATTCAGGCTGCCTGAAGCCAGAGAGTCAAGGAAGTGATGCTCTCCTCCCCTTCCCAGTCTTGGTTCGCATCAGCTATCCAGTACGTTTCCGTGTGTCCTCCTGAATTCCGCTGCCATGCTCAGGGGATCCCACCCCTCACCTTAGCCCTGCAGGAAGCTGCTTCCCACAGCAGCAGGCAGACGATGGAGCCGGGCCTCTTGCGGAGGGAGGGTGGGCAGGGCGCGATGGCCAGGCCAATGGCAGAGTCCTTCCCAAACCCAAATGGCTCCCTCTCCCGCAGGTGCTACAGCTGCTACACCACAGATGTGGTGGCGAGTGTCGCCTTTGGGACCCAGGTGGACTCCCGAAGGACCCCCGAGGACCCCTTTGTGATGCACTGCAGGCGTTTCTTTGCGTACTCCATCCCCAGGCCTGTCCTGGTTTTAATCTGTAAGTACAGCTCTTGCCCGGGGGGATGGGTGTAGGACTGGGGTCCGGCAAGCTGGCCAGACTCTATGGCAGCTCTTGGGGCTCAGCCCCCACCACGAGGAAGGGGTGCTGGAGGGGTCTCTGAGACTCGCCCTGCAGGGTCCACCTGCAGAGACCTTAAGCTCCTGGAACCACCCAGGCTTCTGTGGTCACCAGCTGGGGCCAATCATTAGCAAGGCGGGTACTGCTGGCCTTTCTCGCCACCACCGCCGCGAGAACCGCCTCGTCCCCACTTCACAGATGAGAAAACTGAAGCTTAGAAAGGCAGAGCCAAGATGGGAGCCGAGAGCCTTTCATTTTCTATGACATATTCCTCCCCCCCAGCAAAATCCTCTCCAGAAGTCTCCGCTGGAAGCCCAGCGCCCGGCAAACTAGAAATCATACATGAAGGGTGACTGGCAGGTTACCTAATGCCGTGGGGACTGGTCGATTTATTTTATTTTTATTTCAAGAAGTGAGTTTTTGCCCTCGAGCCAATTCCGGCATCTTCTCGCTTTTATGGAAGTATTGAAGCGTTGCTATTGCTGTTATTGATTATTGCCCGAACTTCTAACCTTTCTGCCGGGCTGCTAAATTGTATCCATTCCTCGGTCAGTCCCTTTCCCATTTGTGAGTCCATTTCTGTGGAAGTCCCGGGCACCTCCATCAGCTCCGCGCTGAAACTGTACCGAGGGGTCACCAAGGGGCTTCAGAGCAGCCTCCTCTCCACCCTTCACCCCAGCCACCCCCTGGGAGCTGCTTCCCTGGGTCCGCTCCACCTGCGGCGGCCCAGGGACACGGGCATGTCCTCCGGTGGGCGGCTCCGCTGTCCCGGCGCTGCTACCCCTCGTCTCTCGGCCACTCTGAGCCCACCTCAGAGCTCTGGCTCCTGAAAATGGGCAGAGTATTCTGAGAGCTCCGGGGGTACAGAACTACCCCCCCAATCCGGGCTCCCATGCAGTGCCTGTGCCCAGTGGGCCCCCGATCCATGCTGGGAAGCGGAGCTGACCTGAGCCACCCTGCAGCAGCTCAGCCCCTCAGCCGAACCCCCCTCCCCCGCCCACTCCACGAGGGGATGAGTGTCCCTGGCCCGGGGAGGCCTGCCAAGGCCATGGCAGCAAGGGCACAGGCGGCGCGCCTGGCACAGCGAGGGAGGATCCCGAGGGGCCAGCATTCTTGCCAGCGACGCCGCGGCAGCTCTTGGGGACCACTCAGGTGGTCGCTCGGGGGACGGTTAGCCCTGGGGAAACAAAGGCAAATGTCCAGGAAATTAAGAAAGTAGATCCGCTTCCCGCCTTGCTCAGATGTGAAACATGCCCCAACATCTGTCCTTCTCTGATGGAACACGAAGACCTCGGGCCCTCCTACCTAGGACCTGGAAAACTCATTTCTAAGCGCGAGCTTGAGGTCCGGGGGCCGGATGGCAGCGCTGACTCAACTGAACAGACATGTACTGAACGCTTGCAACGAGCGAGGGGCGGTCAGGAGTCGGGAGGTGGAATCAGGCTCGAGCCCTGTGATAAAGCACGCGGACCCCGAGGGGAGCCCTGCCTTCCAAAGCGGGGGTGTGGGGGGGGGTTCTGCTTCCCCGGCAACAGGCATCTGATAGCCCCGGGTTATTGCCGCCCTGTTTTCAGTGTTGCTTTTGTTTTTCTCTTTCAAGTATCATTTCCATCCATAATGGTCCCACTGGCCCGGATTTTGCCCAATAAGAACCGAGATGAACTGAATGGCTTTTTTAACAAACTCATTAGGAACGTGATTGCCTTGCGGGACCAGCAAGCAGCAGAAGAGGTAAGGGACCATAATAGGACACAGCAGCGAAATGGAACGGGGCCTAATTTGGCACTGCTCTCCCTTCCCTCTTGCCTCCCCACCCTGCATGCTGGCCTTTAGCCGCCTACCGCTCAGGGCTTTCCAGGGCACTAGAAGGAAAGGAGAAGGGGTGGGGTGGTGGGGGGTGAACACGGATGAGAAGGGTGAGGGCAGAGGGGGAAGGACGGTGGAGAGAAGCCCGGAGCAAACTGTCCACATTCTGACATGGGTGCCCCCCCAAATGCACGGCCTCTCTCTCCCAAGCACCGGCAATAGCCACCCCAAAGAAGTTTCTAGATAAATGCGCCAACATGGACTTTCCATCAGCATATTCGTTCTCCTGAATGTCGGCAAGATAGAGTTTTACAACGTGAAGAGCATCAGCAGTAGAGAGGATCTGGGCAGCTGACAAACAACCCCCGCTGGCTTTCAGAATGGAGGACGTGGCTACACAATCAGGGGCTGAGGGCTCCTGTGCATCCTCTGAGACCCAGAGACTTCTTTCCTCCCTACAGATTTGCACCAGGCCTGGTGCAGAGTGGGAATCCAAGAAATATTTGTTGTTTGAACTTGGCTGAGAACAGAAATAGGACTTTCCAGTGTTGGGAAAATAATTTCACTGTTGGATACACTCATGCATGTATAATGCTCTTCTTTAAGGGCCTCGTTGCATTCGAGAAAGTTGCTTCAAAAGGAAAAAACAGGGCTGAAACGTCTTCTCCGGAACTGATTCGCAGGAGCGTGGCAGAGTTGCCTCAAAGACTGGCTCAGAGGGCTTAATGAGGGACGAGGAGATGTCCGGTGGCTGCACCATGGGCCCAGAATGAGACGGGGAGTAGAGGCGGGGCCAGTTAGTGGCAGGAGGCACCAGCAGCAGCCTCGTCCTGCCTGGCTTCCCCCCCCAACCCCGATACTGGGAAGCAAAGGTGTCCCAGTTCAGGAGGGAGGGGAAGGTGCACAGACGCTCACGACCCCTTGGCCCACACACCATCGTGAACCCTACTCGATGCCCTTGGACGTGTGGGAACCATTAGCTCCCTGAGGCTCCCTGGCCCAGCTCTGCCCCCAAAAGGACAGAACATTCTCATCCGGGTTCCTGCATCTCCACAATGATGAGGAAGCCTGGGGAAGGAGGGGTGAGGGGAGCCGCGTTTTCAAACCTCAGCAGTGCTCTGACGGGCTTCCTGATGACAGTTTTGTCACACGCACTCCCCTCCTCCTCCCCCAGCCCGAAACCCACAGGCTGTGGAATCAGGCTGCAGATCCTAAAACTGTTGCGCCCAACAGCTTACTGTGAGGTGAGGGGTTTATTAAAGATCCAATTACTAGGATTGCCTCAAGCTCTTCCTTTCATAAACTCAAGAGCTATTTGTTTCAAACAATGAGTTGATCTGAGAAAAACCTCCCAACCACAAATCCAGGACTGCCCGTGTCAAGACAGAGCTATATGGTTACTAAGAAAACTTGCTTTAAACCCATCTAAACTCTGTAGACATTCCATCAAGCAGATGTGTGTTTGCGCAGTGGAAAATGCAGCACAGATGTTAAAAGGTAAATATTTTTCTAAGCTCTAGCCGATGGGTGGATTAGACACCTACATCTATCAGGGTGCGTATTTTTCTTGGATAGAGCCATAAAGCAGCACTGTTTCGGTCCTAAATGGGCAGTGTTCACATAGCCTCCGTGATGCAGTGCGAATTAAAGAAACCCATCTACGCTAATGCTCTTCTCCAGCGTGCAGGCCCCAGAGAGCAGCCCTTTCCGCTGACCTTTGGAACTGGAGGGGAAGACAGATTTCTACCATGCCCAATGGCCCTCTAGCAGCCTGTCTGGGCAGAGAGAGGAAAGGGGGCCAGCCACAGCTCCACTACTGGAAAAAGCCACCGGAGCTCTCCTGCCCGCCACTGGGGTCCCCACCCCGCCCTCCAGCAAAGTCACAGGTGAGCCTTGGGGACTACTGCGTGGCGCCCTGAGGAGTTTAACCCTCCCCAGCTGTCAGTCTTGCCAATTCTCATCCAGGAGCCAAGGCAATGGAAGTTTCTTAGCTCCCCTATGGGCCATCATCCCCTGCCCTGTCCCGACTCTGCCCCACGGGACCAGGGCGGGCAGGGGGGCCCCAAGAGCCACCCAGATGTCGGTCAAGCATCAGGAGGGAGTCTGGGGAGAGCCAGCCCTTGACGATGCCACCCAGAAATCAGAATGACCAGGGCCCGGGGTGGCAAGCGGCAGCCAACGATGGTTCACCTGAGCAGGCCGGCAAGACACAAAGGCCTTCGCCCGGGAGACGCAACGTCCTTGAGGCCCCGTGTCTTAGCTGGGAGGCCTGCTGGAATCTCGAGAGGCGGACGCCTTGCAAGGTCACAAAAGTGGGGAAGCAGGCAAGCTGCAAAGGCCGCATGCTCCAAGGTTCCAGCGGCAGATCCGATCCCGGGCACTTGTAAGCAAAGCCAACACAGTCTTTTTCAAATGCATTTTACTGCATGGCAGTGTTCTTGCGGGATTATTTATACAGACCTAACACGTGCTCAGCACCACACCCGCCCCGGGGTAGGGGGGTGGCCACAGGGTCCTGCCCTGGACACGTTTATACTCTTACGGAGGAAAAAAAGCAACAAGATGGGAAGTAACTACAACCTCACTAGAGGGAATTAAGTGCTGACGTGTGGGGCACAGATTATTCATGCCACAGAAATTCAGAAGCCAATGAATGAGCAAATGCTGCACCAAGTCAAGTACTTTGAAATTATAGTATGTTCCTGCCGGTGGTTCGGACGCCCTCCTTTTGCTGCTTTAGCCCGTAAACTTCGGAAAAGAGGAACATACTGGCTGTCACTCATCACATTAACGGGCTTTTCGAAGAAGGGAAGTGCCAGGGATACACTTCGTCAATGCAGAAGGAATATGTAAACACTTGTATCGTTACAGTTAGTGGTAGTCAAAGACAAAGGGTATCTGTGCTGGTAAGGAAGGGAGGGGAAGACAGTACTTAAATGGGGGAGAGGATCCCTGGGGGAAAAGGGACCCAAGGATGAGACAAGCACCCCCAAAACTAGTTCCCTCCCGCCCCCAGCTCCGTCACCTTCCTACTGCGTGAGGCAAATGTGTGGCCACCCCCATGAGCCCTGGACGGTGCATAAGGGAACAAGGGAGCCTGTGCTTTGGTTTAAATCTGCATGATGTTTTCATTGTTTTATTGTTGGAAAACCAACCAGCCAACCAACAGTTCAAACGTGTATAAAGTGAAAAGAAACCGAAGCTTCCCCCCAACCCTCCCCGCCCCGGTTTTCCCCCACCTCCTCCAGCTCCCTGTGAGCAACTGGGTATGGATGTTGCTAAACATTTTCTACGCATGAACAAATACGTGTAATTGTATATATTGTACACATACTGTTTTTACAGAAATGAGATTCCACTGTGCGTACTGTTCTGCGACGTGCTCTATTTTTTCCTTCCCAAAACGGCTTAACGCGCTTCCCAATCAGCCCAGTTAGAATGGCCTCATCCTTCTCTAAGGGCAGCATCACCGTCTGCGGCTTGCTGCACCGAAGTCTGAGACCAGAGTGTATGTGAGGGATAGTCGGGGCTTCCAGGTTCTCGCCATTTCCGAGAACCCCACAGTGAGGGTGCTGGTTCCCATCGAGCTTGAGCTCATTAGAAAAGCTACACCTGCGGGTCCAAGAAATCTCACTCATGTGACTCGGAGGCCAGAATGGGCATTTTCTCCTTTTGTCCCACAGAGGCGGAGAGATTTCCTCCAACTGATCCTGGATGCCCGACATTCCGCCCCCTCTGTGGGGGTGGACAGCTTTGATATGGTCAGACAAGTCTTCTCCTGCACCCATTGCGCCGCGGGTGCCCCCCGGCCACACCAGCCCGGCCGCCTGTCCAAGCCGCTGACTGTGGACGAGGTCGTGGGCCAGGCCTTCATCTTCCTCATCGCTGGCTACGAGATCGTCACCAACACGCTCTCTTTTGCCACCTACCTCCTGGCCACGAACCCTGACTGCCAAGAGAAGCTTCTGACAGAGGTGGACAGCTTTAATGAGAAATATGTGAGTACAGTCGTGCAAAATCCGCAGGACTTGTGATTTTGTGTTGGTAGAAGTGAAACTTAATGTTATTGATAACTTCCTTGCAAAAACCATAAGATGAAATTGGGCTGTTGACCTTGTTCTCCACCTCTCTGGGTTAGCAAGTAAAAGGAAAAAAGAAAAAAGAAAGGAAAAAAAAGAATGAAAAGAAGGTGTCTTGGGCATATACCTTCACTATCTAGGGCAGTCCACGAAACCAGGCCCGGCTTGGGAGGTGCAAAGTCTTAGCCATGAGTGAGGGTCACAGGGCAGGGACCGGAACGAGGTGCAGTTTCCCAGTGCTCCGGCTGTGGGGTCAGCACTCTCCCTGGGGCACAGGGGTGAGGCAGGAAAGAGATCGGACAGAGTCCTAACTAGCAGGAGCCGACAGAAGGATGGGCCAAGCCAAAGCAGGAATGAGGAGGAAGGCCGTAAACGGAGTGAGGTGAGATGGGGCTGGCCAGTCCGGAGTCCAGATTCTGTATACTCCTTCTAAATGAGCCTCCTCTTTGGGGAATTCGAAGCAAACTTTCAAGGGTGCTGAGCAAGGCAACTTCATGACCTCATATTTTTCTGGATGCTTTTGTGTGTATTGCTTTGACTTACAAGTTGTTAAAATCGTTAAAATCTGTGCTTTTAAAGGGAAGACCACCCTAAGAGACATTTCTATTCCATTCTGATATAATCATGACAGTCACAGTTTGGGGGAGGTGGCCTGTTCTTAGAATCCTTAGAAACTTTGGTTACATATTAAGCTGAAAAGTGCTTTCCAGAAAATTCCACGTCTTCATCCCACTGGGGAAGTAGATGCAAGGTCAGCCTTTCTCCACCAAGGCATTTTTCAAATATTTGAAAACATCATTAACTGTGTTCCTAATTGCCTCAACTCTGGGCTCGTCACAAGCTTACAGTCCCCTTCACGTGCCACACTGTTGTGACATCTGCCAAACCAGGTCTCCCCCCATCCACTGCGTAGACAATTGATTTTTTTTCAGCCCAGATGCAAGAGTTTATTTGTATCCTTATTATTGCTCAAGTCAGTCAAAATAATTTTGAATCTTGATTCTGCCATCTGTCATATTAGCAATTCTTCCAGCCCGGTGTCATCTGATACTTGCTAAGCATGCCTCCTCTTCCATCCAAGTCATTGATTAAAACGTTGAACAGGATGGGGCTTCCCTCCAGGTTGACTTCGATCCATTAATCAATATTCTTTGGGCATGGAGTCTCCGCAAGTCATGCATGCAAATAACCCTACTACCTACTCCCGCCACCTGTCTTATCCTGTTTCATGGGTACTTGTGGTGTCTGTCTGTCTGAGGAGGGACCTGACGATGGAGGTACCTTACTGCAAGAGGAATAAGGGGAGCGACGGGCATATCTGTCAGGATCCATTTAACGGCATACAACAAAACTCAACCCAAACTGATTTACTTAAGCAAAAAAAAAAATGGTGGGGAGGAGTACTTATTAGTACAGATCACTGAGCAGCCCAGGAACAGATGTGGCTTCAGGTAAATCTTTACCCGGGTCAAATATGTGCTCGGGTCCCAGTGTCTTTTTGGTTGTGCATCCTTAGTCATGGCCCCATTCTCGTGTGCTTTCCTCTCAAAGTCCAGGCAGCCTGCCGAGAATGTCTAGGACTACAGCGGGCTTCCTTGCTCGTTACTGAGAGAGAAAAGAAGTGGTGGCCCCAAATTCTCAGCCAGAGTCACCAGGTTCACTCTGGTCGGGACGCTTAGGTCACTGCCCACTCCGGAACCAACTAGTGTGGCCCTGGGAATGGGGACGTAGAAGGGCTTAAGCCGGTCAGTCCCACCCCTGGAGTCAACCAGACCCATGTCATAGGACTGAGAACTCGGGACAGCACATGCCAGAGGGCGTTCTGGCTGTTATCCCACAAAGGCAGTAGAGGCAGTAGAGGGAATCCACCCCTTGGTCTCAAACAAACACAACGCAGGTCGAACTAAAGACTTGTAAGCATCTAGAGAATGGTCGGCCGTGTGGGAGACACGGTGGTGGGTGGAGGGGGACAAGAGCTCTTGGAATGAGAAGTCACAATCCTCACCTTCAGGAAATTTAATCACCAATTGAAAAAAAAAATAATGTCTATGAAAACAATACCTCCCTCCTAAATGACACCGTGCAGGGCAACAGAAGGCAGCAAATAATCAAGTCAAGAATGTGTGGTGTCATCTAGAGAGCTGTGGAGCTCTAGGAGTCCGTCCCACCAGCTACATCATAATTGTATCTGGTTATGTTCCTCTACCACGAGGACACAGGGGGAGTTTCCACCGGCTTCCATTCAGAGGCCCTCACTCACACAACCCCTTACCTCTGACATAGCCTTAACTGACCATGACCTCAGGGAGGGTGATACTGTGTCACCGAACCCTGGCCTCCTCCCAATCCCTCCAGCCCTAGGAAGCCCCAGCTTCCGCTGGGCTGTTAGGGATGTCACCGGGGACTGGGAACATAAACAGATTTTGGCAGGTAAATTTCCCCAAACTTTCATGTACAGAAAAGCATCTGGGAAGATGGTTTAAAATGCAGATTCTAGGATACTTTCCTCATAGGTTCTTATTCTGTAAATCTGGACCGGGGCCTAGGAACCTGCATTTTATTTTATTTTTTTTTAATTTTTTTTTAAAGATCTTATTTATTTGACAGAGAGAGATCAGAAGTAGGCAGAGCAGCAGGCAGAGAGAGAAGGGGAAGCAGGCTCCCCGCTGAGCAGAGAGCCCGATGCGGGGGCTCGATCCCAGGACCCTGAGATCATGACCTGAGCCGAAGGCAGAGGCTTAACCCACTGAGCCACCCAGGTGCCCCTAGGAACCTGCATTTTAAATAAACCTACCAGATGATTTTGATACAGGTGATCCCTGGTTCCACTCTGAGAAGTCAACCCTAGACTCTCAGGGTCCAGACCCCTCTTCTAAGAAGAAACAGGGTCCAAGTCCTGCCCTAGCCAAGAAAGCGCCCCCTACTCACCCACCAAGCCAGGTCATTTTCTTTCTCTGGGTCATAGTTAGGACTGTCTCCGAGAAATGGGACTACATAGATGTCTTTTTAAAAAACTTGTCTTGGCAGTCACAATTGTTTTAATAGTTAAGTGTTGCACATGGTACCCACTCAATGAGTATTTGTAGGTTCGTTCTTTCTTTTTTTCTTTCTTTCTTTACTATAATCAGAGTTCTGTTAATACGGGCCATCTGTCAGGACATGGAAATGCAGATTAGATGTTCACACATTCGATATTTTCCTGAAAATTTGCATGTACAGTATGACTTGTTATAATTTTCCTGTTGTTTTTCATGCAACAAATATTTCTTGAGTACCAGTTAATGCCAGACTCGGGCTCTGGCCCCTACATGCAAGGATGCTCTGCCTCGCTCTTCCACGATGCCCCTGGAAAGGCCCACACGTTCCATTCAGTGGTTTCCCTTGTATTTGTCAGTGAGATCAGTGGATTTCAGCTCCAGGGTTTCTCTCCTCTGAGCCATATCCTTTATTAGCAATGCCCTACGAGAATCCAATGAAAGCTATGTCCCTCTCCCCAAGAATAAGAGTGTGTATATGCACTGTATCCATCAGGATTCTTTCTGTTGATAGTGAAAGAAAATTAAACTCAGATTAGCTAGGGAGTTTATTGACCCACATAACAGAAAACTCCAGAGAAGAGATCTACCTTCAGGTATGGCTTGAGCAGGGGCTCAAACTCTATCACTGGAACCCAGGTTGTTCTCTCTCCCCATCTTTCAGCTTCATTCACTCTGGGCATACTCCATTCTCAGATAGGACCTGCCCTAATGGTCTCCAGACAGATACGGAACCAGTATGTTGGACAGTCTGAACTAAGTAGAGTACAAACATGGAAATTTTCACATTTTCTCCAAGTATTTCTTCTAAATGTGCGCTGATGAATCTCCTTTTCCCTTCCTTGATGATACCTCCAATAGATCGCAAAGATTTCTGGTCAGTTTTAGGCATTAAAAAGTCCAGACTAGTCTGGTCCAGTTTAAAACTTCAGTCTCGGCTCCAAATTAATGTCCTTCCTTCTCCTTAGCTCAGGCTGACCTGTGGCCCACGGAAGCTGCCCTGGGGAGGGCCAGTGGTCTGTTTTCTCACCCTCCTCCCTATCCTTGCCCTGCCCCTCCTGGGTCCCCTTCTCCTCTCAGGATTGGGGTCTTCTAATAAATCCCCCATTTGTACCGAACGGAGGCTTCTCTCAGCACCTCCCCTGCGGTGGCCTCTGGGCACGGGGCCCTGCAAGAGTTGTTCAGGACACTCCTGGGACCTGCCCATTACACGGTTTCCTGACAGGGTAGAGCTGCCTGCTCCCACCTCATGCCTCTGGGTGCTGGGAACTCCTGGCAGCCAGCATCCCTCCTGAGCAGGATACTGGCAAGATGGCTCGTTCTGAGCTTCCCTGCCTTCCACAGCATCCCCGTGGCCCACGGGAGACACACACTTTGGCCGCACCAACAGTGGCTGCTCCCTCTGCTCTCTCCCTCTGCCCTGACATCTCTCTCCCCAGTTACTTTTCCTCTGCTCAGATAGGTTGGGGTGGGGGTGGGGGGACAAATGAGCAATTCTGCTGCATCAGCAGGTGAATGAACTGGAGAATGGAATGCCAGGTTCGGCCAGCGGCCCCCCGGCTCTATGGGTATCCTATCCCAGACCCCATCCCTTGGCTCGGGCCCAGGGAGCACTCTTCTCTAAGCTGATGACTCCTGGCTCTGACAAGTGTCCTTAAAGCCCTCTAATCTTTCCATAAACCGGTGGGGGTGGGGGCGAGGGGGTAGCGCAGAGCTGGGTCAGGTCCAGCAGGAAGCAGGGAGCATCCCCTTCTTCCAAGTCTCAGCGGAAGTCTCCTCCATCTCACTGACAGCGACTGGGCCAACAGGCCCACCCCGCAACCAATCACCAGGACCGAGGGGATTAGGATTCTCTGATTGGTGTCAACCTGGGTCCCCTGTCCCATCCCTGGAGCTGGGGCCTGGGGATGGCCTCATCCAACCACTCAGGCCTCAGATTGGTGGGGGGGCGGTGGATCCCCGAACCCCTTTTCTTGGACGTGGGGAGAATGGCTATGGGTGCAGGAACTTGGCCCAGCCAAGTACACACACTTGGCGGTCCGCAGGTTAGAGGCTCCCACTTTGAAATCTCTTGTTATACAAGCACACACTCCTTTCCGCTGAACTTCCAGGGTCACGGCTGTAAGTCCAAGAGCACTTGGCACTGCACACTCTCTTGGGCTTTGGAATCACGTATCCCGCCGGCTCCTTACTTCTTACAAGCGGTGTGGCCACTTCCTACCAAGGGTCCTGCGGTTTCCACGGAGCCCGTCAATGCTTCCCGATCTGTGAGGAGGAAGTCCTGGCTGGTGGTTGGCCCCACTGCTTGCTTTGCAAAGTCACACCGTGAGATCATCCGTGGTGAGCATCCATAAAGCAGGCACTGGGCTTTTAGCGGAACTAAACTTCTGGCAGGCATAAGGATTCTGGAAGGTCTTCCCTCAGTAGTGAAGGTGATCTTGGCCCACCTTTCACAGCTCACACGTTCTGTGTAATAATACTCCATTTCCCACCACCTGTTCTGACCCAAGTGGCCTTAATGTCCTTCTCCTTTCGGGGTTCGGATTTCTGTTTCCATTTATAATACGGCTATAACCCACTTTATAACTCATGCCTCTAGGTTGCTTCGTTCCGGGGACACATGTGTTTGCTTCCAAATCATCTGGCTTTGGAATTTGGTCTGGCTTCCCTGCCTCTCATTCTACCACCAAAGTCCAGCTTCAACCTTGCTCTCTCAAGTCACCCAATCTCTTGGAGAACTCTCGCTCGCTCTCTGCCTCCATAACTCCTTCGTCATATTGAAGGGGAGGTCCCTTCGCTAAATTCAGGCACTGAGGAGCAGGGAGGGGCCTGTACCACTCGTAAAACTGAGAAAGCGCACCAATTATTTAATAAGGCCTTTGTAATGTAGATGCTTCGTTGTGTTTTCCAATATCTAATTTTGAAAAGGATGGGAGGAAAAAAAAAACCCAGCTTCTTTCCATATAAATTGTTTTTGCTATAGCTTTAGCACTTTATGTGGAAATTATTGACTTTTGATCTGGCCAAACCATTCTCTTTTCTTCTCTTTGGTGCCGGACTGTGCCAGCCGGAATTTATGACCCATTTTCCTTCTGTTTAATTGTTGTTATAAATCTGCTGTGCAGAACCCAGTTGTAAATTTATCACAAATTGGGCTGGATTGATATACAGTCTCTCTTTAGGATAATTTGAACACAGTTATGCCTTAGAAGGAAGGCCAAATTCTTAAAACTTCTCTTGAAGAGCTGCTTTGTAACCATTATAAATATCTAATTAAAATACAACTTACTCTCTCTTTTTCTCTGAAGGATAAAAGCTTTCCATGCTGGGTATTTCGGCTGATTAGCTCATGCTGCTAATGTAGGCAAGGTTGAGGATTTGTTCCTTGAAACAGCCAGAGGATGTCAAAGGAAAGAAGCATATTTTGTGGCCCCACACACACACACAAAAAGCCATTTTGCCCCCAACCAGCTATTTCATAAATAATATACATCCTTTGTCACAGGAGGAGGGTTGGGTGAAAATATGTGAGTAGCTTAACACAAATTCAACCTCACTATGGAGAAGGAAAAAAATGTCTCCCAGTTTGGATCCTACCCGGGGTGAAATTCAGGGTCGTCTTCACACAGGGAGTAGGGCAGGGTTGACTTTAAGATTCAAGTGACAAACTCGAAATGGGTTTACCCCCATCAGGCAGGTTTCTGTCCCCTCTGCCCAGGTCCTGCTGTCTGACATTTTAGGTAGAATGAACTTAGGTGTCCTCATCACCTCCCTGCCCCCCGCCACATGGGGCTTCATGGAGCATCTGAGCCCTTCCCTACAGATCTCGCGACAGTCCAAAAGAGCACAAAGCTGAGAGGTACACGGAAAGAGGCAGGAACTCAGGACAGCCTACAGCACTGAAGTCGAAGCAAAATCCGAAGACCAGAGCAGGGACAGCAGCACACTGTGAGCGGCCAGCTTTCAGAGCCTACATCCCACATCTGCCCGTGCTCGAGGCGGCAAGTCCTTATTCCTCCGGAGAAAGCACAGATACTCCCCTATAATTTACCTTTTGTTAAGAAGTGAAAACAGTTTCAAAAGCCTTCCAAAAGAGAATGATGCCACTCTCGCTTTACTGAGTGAGAGAGAAAGTGACGTGGGAATCACCCAGTCAGACCGGGATATGTCTTGAGATGCGTGCTGCCACTAATCCTAAAATTAGCTGGCTTCCTTCAGTGGTTTTCTCCAGGGTGGGAAGCGAGGGGCAGCATCTGAGTTGATGGGAAGTCATTTTCCAGGCAGATGCAGAGAGCAACCAGAGCCTTCTCTCGGGAACCAAGGGCAGACTGGAGAGCTGTCCTCGCACCCACCAGTTCCCACCAGGCTGGATCTTTTAGGGAGGGAGTCCCCCTAGACCAAATGGTGAGTTCGTGTATATGGCAGCTCTAGGAGTCCCCAGATGAGTCCATGTGGAGGTCCTGTGCTCAGAGAGAACCTCCTCGATGCTCTTCCCCTGGGGCCTGGAGCAAAATCCATCCTATTTTCACTAGAGGTGCAGGAGCTGCAGCGGGGGGGAGCTTTGGAACGTGTCCAACTTGCCCACTTCCTGTCCTTCATTCTGGAAGTATCTGACCTACAGAATGAGCTTCTCTCACCCTTCCCTGGCATCCCTCTAGCTAATATTAGAGCAGAGAAGTCTCGGCAGCCTACAAGAGGGGACGCTGTGGGCGTGCACCTAGATCTCCATCCTGGAAGTCATCGTTTGTGGCCACTGCCACGAATGAACCAGCTCTGGGAAGGAAAACCGCTCAAGACAACTCAACTCAAGGGTCCCCAAGGCAGGCGGACCCATCGCCCTGGATCAGGCGGCAGGCCCAGTTTTTAACTACCCACGGGACGGTTAGGTACGCACGATGACCTTTGTGATCCAGGTCGCCTGCCCGTGTTTGCCCTCGGGACACGTGCAGGAAGGCAGGGACCCCGTGTGCTGTGCCTGAGTGCTGCCCAGTGGCAAGACCTTCCTGGGCCCCCACCCAGGACTCCAAACACCTCCCCACTGCCTGGAGGTGCCCCCAGCCCATGCCCACGCACCCACCGAGGAACTTCACCCGCCCTGGCTTTGAGCCATTTCCCCTGGGCCCCAGCAGTGACGGCCAATCCCCAGGCCTCACGCCACCCAGAACTCCAAGAAGCTCTGTTGCCCCCTCCTGTCTTTTCTCCCCTTGTCGTCAGGCCCCTTTCCCATCTCCTCTCCTCCCGCTCTGCACAGTTTGCAACACCAGTTAGTCTCCTTGCCCTTGTCCTTGTTCTGGCTCCGGTCAGAGCTTCCCTGCCTCACCTCCTGACCCACTGCCCCCATGGGAGCTGCTGGCCACCCCCAAAGCCTGTAATTTTGCGCAGTGATAGCCCGAATGAGGGCAGTGGGGGCGAGCCAATGCGAGGCAGGTGGGAAGAGCAGAAAGGACTTGCAAATGTTTTTCTTATGCTGCCCAGCTTAGCACTCCGGCACTTTGAATTTCTAGCTAATAATACTCTGAACCTCCGCCCTCCCCGCCCCCACCCCCCGAGTCCCCACAGAGCAATTCCGTCTCGGCAGAAGGAGAGGCGACCTGCAAAGGAGCGGTTCCTCGGGGAACAGGCCATACCAATCAGCATATATTTGGTGCCTTTCATGTGGCAACTCTGAGTATTTTATATTCAATATCTGGGCCTCTGGAGGGGCCAAGCTTTGCTAAGCAAATAAGCTGGTGGGGCCGGCGCACATCAATCCAGAAAAGCAAGAATTAAAAATAAACTTGGGAAAGCGGACTCCACAGGTGAGGCTCGGCGTTCTGTGGGGTCCTCTTGGTGCTCAGTGAGAGTCTCAACTGAGTGGCTCGTTTATTTAACTATCGCTCACGTTATGGGCTCTTAAAACATCAAAGGGATGTGTTGTATTCCCAACAATTAACTTTTGGAATAAAAGCATGAACACAGGCACTTTTTTTTTTTTCTACTTCACTGGACTCTCTTGACCAAAGCCACTTTGACCCCCGAGGAGCGGGAACCTCAGAATGGTATCCTCGGGTGCAAACTTAAAAGACTCCTGCTCCTTTCCCCATCCGCCCATCACTAGGCTTAAAACCTCACCATTTGGAGGTCCTTCCTATGTTCCAACACAGTAGCCATTATTAAAATGCCCCCTTCCTCTTGGGAAGAGGAATTATAATCAAGTCCCTACGAGGCTAGGCGCCCCAGGAGAGCAAGGACTTGTCTGCTTGGCACACTGGTACCTCCCAGAGCCACCAACAGTGCCTGGAACACAGCAGGCTCGCGACAGATGGGCACAGGACGAATGAATGAACCAATGAATGTCACACCATTCGCCCCTTCTTTTCTAAGTGCAGATGAACTGAAAGCAAATTTAACTTGGGGAAGTACAGGGAAGTACACAGGAGATAACATGGCTATTTCACCCTAGAAGGGAGGACAGAGATGGGAGTCAGAGAGACAAGGCCACGGCCTAGGGAGACACAGACAGATGGAGGCAGCACGCAGCCATCTACGGTCCTGTCTTTGTGTTCCCGCAGGGCTCCCATGGAGCCTGGAACAGAGGGAGCCTGAGCTCTTAGCCTCCAACGGGATCTTAAGAACCATCTAGGGCATCCTGCCGCCCAGGACAGATAGCCGAGATACATTCATGCCACTCTGCTTGAATGCTCCCAGGCATAAGGAACTTACTACTTTATCCTTATATCGAGTTGAAACCTGCCTTGGTTCCTTGCCCACCCACTTGCCTAGTTGTGCTTTCTCAGTTCATGGCCTTTGTCTACTAGAGTCAGCAAATCGGCCACTTCTACCTGGGGGCTACTTCCACACTCGCCAGTATCCAGTGACTGGGCATCCCACAAACAGAGAGATGATGGGAGGAAACTGGGAATCAGTAGAGAACAGGGACCTTTCTAAACTCTTTGCTTGTGGTCCAGACATTCAATTTACTCTGTTTTCTGGTAATGTCTGTGTTGCCTCGGAGCTGTAAGCAGCATTACATTTTATTTTGGGCATTTTACGTGTGTTGCATTTGGTTTTTGGTTTTGGGGTTGTTTTTTTTAGCATTTTTGTTTTACAGTTGAATATGGGATGTGTGAAGATAGCAACCACACGAGCCCGTCAGCCCAAGCATATGAATATTCCAGATCAGAAGGGATGCTTGACTCCCCTATGAATTGCGATGGGTAGGGTTTATAAAGTTAAGCGCTTAGAATTCTGTCTTTAAAATTTAAATATTTAGATTGGGTCTCTAGGACGCAAAAGGCAATGCCTGTTTCTCACTTGCTTAATTTGATTTTTTTTTTCTTTTTCATGGCACAAGTTGTTTTTCAAAGCCTCGTTGCTTCAACGTTCCCTGTAGGAGGAATGTAATTAAAGTGCACTGGCCTCCCCCTGCTGGGACCGAACCGGGGCCAGAGCTGTAGGAAGCACAAAACAGACACCCCGCGAAAAGAATCCTTATTATAAAGATGAGAAGGGAACCAACTTCCCTCTGGTTATGAACAAGCAGCTTTAGAAAGCCACCCAGACTCTTTCTGCAATGGGCTTAGTCTCCAAGACATTTGAATTAGTAATTTCAGACTGGAAGGCAGAGGATAAACTCCTCACCTCCTTAGCTATAGGCAAGAACTTCAACTCATTGAGAAGCTGGTCCAAGCGGCTGAGGAGGAGGGAGCTCCGGAGGGAGGATGTTTCGTGGAAAAGCACAAACTTTTTCATGAAAATGGCATAACTAGTATCCTGGCCTCCTCAATCACTATTTTGGGGGTCCCGCTCCTCGAAGGCAATTCTCACCCCTCACAGGCGACAGGTGCCCCATCTTGTTGGTTCACCTGCTTGGTTGCAGAGTCCAGAAGCTCCCATGGTGGGGGGTTGGGGGGCTCCCCATCACATTCAGACTTTTCTCTGACCAAGGAGCACTGCCACCCAAAAGAGGAGACCCCAAGACCTGGGCACCAGCGGTGCACACGGAAGCACCGAGCTGCCACTCCCTGTCAGTGTGACATGGGGGACTGGCACAATAATGTCTGTTCCTCAGTCTTCCTGTCTGTAAAGTGGGGATAACAACAGTACATATCTTGTAAGGTTGTCCCCCTCGGGGGGGCCTTCTAAGTGAATGAACTCAGGTACGATTCTGGGCACAGGGCCTTTGTACAGACATATTCTACTATCATCTCCCTTTCTGTGCCTCAGTTTCCTTATCTGTGAAAGGAAGGGACCGAACCAGACTTCTTTGCTGGCAGTAATGATACTGATGAGGACTGAATGTTTACATGCCATACAGAACTTGACTGCCACCGCTTAATGGAGCAGAACTGTCACCATCCCCATTTAATGGGTAGGGAAACAGGGGCTGGGTCAGGGAGCACTCTCCAGGGGAGCGGAACCAATTGGGGAAGAGGAGAGACAAAGAACAGAGAGGTCTTAAGGAAAGGACTCATTTGACTGTGGGGGTGGCAAGTCCAGAATGTACAAGGCAGGCCAGCAGTCTGGAAACTCAGTCTGGATTCGATGCTGCAATCTCGAGATAGAATTGATGTGTCTCCAGGAGACCTCAGTTTGTGCTCTCAAGGCCTTTAACTGATCAGCTGAGGCTCATCCACATCATCAAAGGTAATTTTGACTCAAGTCAGCTGACTGATTGTACATGTCAGCCGCGTCTACAAAAAATCTTCAGAGCCACGCTGAGATTTGTGTCTGGTTAAATGTGGGTACTGCGGCCTGACCAACTTGGCATGAAAGACTCACCATCACAGAAGCATCAAGAAGGTGACTTTGCAAGGGTTACACACGAGCAAGGGGCCTGGTTTGGATTGGAACTCGCATCTCCCGACAACTTAGTCTCCATGCTCAGCATTGTCTCTCGTGTTCGGTGACAATGAAGCAGTTGCTCAATCCTGGAGTGTCCTGCCTGAGGGTATGATTCCCCTATGGCTCCGGCACTTCTAGAAAGGGGGACTTCTGGGTCACCTCTTGGGGTGGAGGCTTGTAGCTGGGTCTGTACCACACTTCCATGGCGCAGAGAAGATGTCAGCTGTCCAAGCAGATGGGGGCACACACTGTCATCAGGCATGTTGGTCTGCACCGTCTTTGCCTGTCATCCTGGCTCTCTGTCCTAAGGATAAGCTTTCCTGGAAGGTCTTGGGTTTGCGGTGGGTCTCCCCCCTCCCCCTCCTTCTGGGACTTTTTCAAGGCCCATTCTTTGAGTCTATAAACGCTTTTTCTCCATGGCCCACACAGTGCAAGACAAAGAGTATACGGGCAACTTCTTCGCTGACCTGCCTCCCTGGACACCCGCCCCCGCAGCAGGAATATTCCAGAAACAAATATCATATCCTCGGCCTTCTTTCTCCCTCCACAGACACCATTCTTGGAGCTTTTCTCCCATTATTGATGAGGCTGACCCTGTCTCCTTTATTATAGAAAGTTCTCCAGCCGTCCCTGGCTCTCTCTTCGGGTTCCGTGGCCCTGGAATTTTCCATTAGTTGAATTTCTTTGAGGTTCACGTTCATTGTGTTCTTTGGTGAAAAGCATGGAATGTGCATCTGAGACATTTGTCTTGCAGCTGAATTACCGACCTGGCCCTCTTCTGCTCTTGACTGTGCATAGTAGCGAGCTCCGTCCTCCTCCTCCCTGGGTCTCCTTGGACACCAGACTTGATGCTCCCCTGGCTGGGGCCAGCTGGAAACAGCTGCCGAGTGCCATTTTCCTCATCCTGAGGCTGAAGCTGCTGCCTGCCCTCTATCTCAGGAGGATGCTCTTTCTGCCCAACTCCTCCCTGATCGGCAGCTGCTCCCCCCTGAGGCCTACGAAGTGCTCCCCAAATTCCCTGAGTCTCTGAATGAAGGAGACTGAGGCCTGGGTTATAGAGCAGATCCTAGGCCTTCTCTAGGAGGAATCAGACTTCAGGCAACTAGAGACCTCCTAGCAGTTCCTTCTCCTATGTTCCCCGCGGCCACTGGAACGGAGGGCCACATGCAAATCAAAGCCTAAGAGCAGCCAGGGGAATTCCCTGTCCTTGAGAACTTACTAGAGACCACAGATTACTAGAGACCATGATTCTGACGCAGTTGGCACGCAGCAGGGCCGGGCCTTGTGCTTCTTTAAAAGAATGGGGGGCACCTGGGACGCTCAGTGGGTCAAGCATCTGCCTTCAGTTCAGGTCATGATCTCTAGGTCCTGGGATTGAGCCCCATGTCAGGCTCCCCGCTGAGCGGGGAGCCTGCTTCTCCCTCTCCCTCTGACCCTTCCCACCACTCGTTCTCTCTCTCTCTCTCAAATAAATAAATAAAATCTTAAAAAAAATAATAAAATAAAAGTCCCCAGGTGACCCGAACATGCCACCGGGCTGAAGAGCTAATGCCATATTCCCATGAGGTGCTTCTGCGAACTTGGCTTTGACAGTGACCTTGGGTTGCATAATTAAGGACAGGACTAACTATAAATATGCTGCATGATTACTGGATGTGATTTTACTTTTTGAGAAGTCACTCCTTTGGTCCCAGGAAGGGATGGGTTTTCTGTGACTGTGCTGCGGTTTAGTTCCAGCCCGGCCAGAGAGCCAAGAGACAAAGGCACTGCTAGCCGGAGCCATGGGGGACTGATCTGGAACCCCAGGAGACCTGCCTCTTTGGAGGCAGCTCTTAGAATTAAGATCCTTCCACCCGGAGGATCCCAAGCCTAGAGGTCCTCTGGTGTTTGTCCCACCTTCAAGGGCTGGAAGGGGCTATTTTTCTGCCTTCCAGACAAGACAAGTGAGGCCTAACGAGGTTCCTAGGCCACAGGTTATCTCAGGATACAGGGAATGTGCTTCTGGCTGCCCAGAGCCTGCCTCTCTCCTTCTCTCTCTCTCATCCTCTTGCCTTTCTCTTAAAAGCTCATTTAATGATTCCCCAGTCTGGGTGCCAATCAGTGATTTGTAGGCCAGAAAGCTGCTAATGATGTGGTCACCACCATCATCATCGTAACAGTAAACATTTATGGAGCACCATAATTATTCATAATCATTTTATGTGTTAAATAAATCTGACCTAACTCTGTAAAGAAATGGGCACTACGAACCAAGATTATTACGTAAATTAGAAATCACCTAGAAACAGCAAAGGCAAGTGTCTTGGGCTCCATGACATGCATCCCATCTGGTAGTTTTGTTTGTGGACTTGAGTCCCTGTGAGTCACTCACACTATTTCAGGGGCTTCTGTCTGTCTTCCTTAACTCAGTCTTGAACCTGCAGCCAGGTTTAACTCTCTGCTTTATATGTGAGCTACGTTAAAGGTCTGCTTCAGAAACACCCCGTTTTGGATTTGTTTTTACCAAGGAGTGATTCTTTGGGATCAAGTATTCAATATAAAATCATATTGATAATAATCATGATGGATAAGAAGACGACGAATTACTATTTGCGAGCACATGTTCTGGGCCTGGTCCTGGGCCAAGTCAATCTAACAACCAATTCAATATGTCTACATGGAGAAAATATTTCCTTCAAGATTAGGAAATTGAAACTGGGAGATTAAGTGAATGGCTCAAGGTAGAAACAGAGCCTAGATGTGAACTGAGACCCTCTAGCTCTCTGTTCCTTGGTGCTGTCTTGGGAATGACCAGTAGGTCTGTAGTAGATTCTTCTATGAGAGCAGATGCTTGTCCAAAGCGGGCAAGCACACATTCGGACACATTTATGACCATCACGTTCGCCCTGTGATAGCCAGCTCTCTCTCAGGATGTCAGGAAGTTCACAAAGTCATTTCTCCTCCTCTCTTGGGGGGGGAAGGGGGGAGCCTCTCCTTGTCTTCTTCCACCAAGTACCTAAGGTCATTATCAGAATAAATGGCATTTTCTACTTAGATCTTTGGCTTTGGGGAACTAAGAAATCCTAATAAATCAAGATGTGTCAGACTTCCCCATAAAAATTAATTAATTTACTTCAACAACCAATAAACAGCTCAAACAACATAAAAATCTATAGCAAAAGAAAGAAAAAAAACCCCAAAGCCAAGGTTTCTTTTTACTTAACATCTGATAAATTTACATTTTCCTCCTCTGCCCTTGGGCATCTTAAACTAAAATTCTATCGATATTTCCATGTAAAACAATTTTTTTCTATGGAAAATCCACCATATCAGAATCCCTCCATTCATTCTGTTTCTTGGGTTTCAGACAGACAGTTTCTCCCCTCGAGAATAATTCATATGTCAAACTTGTCATTTATCCTCATATCTGGTAGCATTTTTCTCCCCGTCCCTCAAAATTTAGCTTAAAGCCCACTTAATAAGGTCTGTGGGTATCCTGACAGACACCTTTCTCAGGCTCCATGAGATTTCTGGTGAGACAGGCCGTAATCCAGCGAAACAAATCCTGTCCCATTGCTGGCATCTAACAGTGTCCGGTCACATGTCCAGACCTGCTCTTCTTTTCTAGGATGGGAAGAAAGGATGAAAACACCACCCATGCCTCCAAATCCTATTTCCTATATCAAACTTGACAGCCTTTGGAGCTGCAAAGCTCTTTCCTTCTGATTAGTGCAATCACTTCCGTATGAGTTAGGTGAAGTGGTCCATCGGCTTAACCCCTCCCTGGTGGGGCTCCATCTTGAGAGAGTAATTTCCTGAAAGAAGCACCTCCTCCTAGTTGTCTGTGGCTGGCCAGTAGAGACCTACCTCTGCCTTCCCAGCTGCGAAAGCCAGTGACCAAGAAAGCAACAGATTTCCCTGCCCCCACCTAGGGATTTGTCTTTCTCAGATGTTTTCAGAAAATCAGAAGTCAGCAACCTTAGAAAGAATTCCATATCCTATCCCCTTCCTCCCACTCCTTCTCCACCTCCCCCTTCTCTGTCTCCTTCTCCTTCTCCTTGCGCTTCTCTTAGGCAGATAACACACTTCTCCCTGCTGACCCTAGACAGGCTGGGCGGTTGGCACCCCGATAAGCAGCGACTTCCATCACACCCAAGCACACAGGAGGTGCTCAGTGCTGGATGAAGGAAGGAATGAAGGCTGAAGTCACAAGAAACTTAGAGATCATGCAATCTAATCCCTTTGTTTGACAGATGAAGAAACTGAGGCAAAGGGCTTTAGGAGACCGCCCAAGATCACGCTGTCTGGGTGCGGGGTCCTGACGCCAGCCCTAGGCCTACCGGCCTCTCTCCTACGACCAAGCGCAGCCTGGGTGCCTTGGCCCCTACGTTCCATCTTTGGAGCATCAAGAGTCACCCTGTTGGTGGGAGAGCAAGCAAGGTGTAGCGAACCCCACACGCCCACCCCCGGCAGGACAGTGTCTGTATTTTCTCTTCTGGATGAACAAACTGTACAGACCTCACCTGCCTTCCTCCCAGTCATTCCTGCTGCAAACAGCCTGTCTTCCAAGCCCGGCCTGGCGTTCCTCAAAGATTCCTCAGGGCTGCGGGCTCCCTGTCCTCCTCTAGGTTGTAATGTGCCCTTAGCGAGACTTGACGTCAAGTCCTCCCACCTTTCCAGAACAGACCCCCACATTTCTTCCACAGACAATATTCCACAATTTAAAAAAATTTTTATAAAAACTAAAATAATAATAATAATAATAATAATAGTAACAGTAATAATCATAATAATGCCGGTGGTATACCAGAAGTCTCCAAGAGGGTGCTGATCATCAGAGAAAAAATTAAGCAAATTAGCCTGGAGATAAGGCATATCTATTATACTCTTGACGTGGAATTAGTCAAGTGGTGGACATTTCTCTACGATGCTATGGAAAGGAAACCGCAGAAATTGCTTTCTTCCTTTTGTGTATAATCACCCAGAAATGTGAAGGCAAACAGAGATTAAAAACCAAATCATCTCCCTTCTCACTTGTGCAGTGAGGCTAACCTTCATACCGCACAGTGTTTACTGGTGGGAAACGGCCACCTCCTAGATGAAGGGGGGGAATTTCTTTCCTGCTATTTCGCCGCTGACCTGCATTTCTTCTGAAAGGCATGAAAATGGAGGGAAAGCAGCCCCTGGCCACTCCCTGAGATTTTCTCGAGGATATAGACAGACCATGAGTAATTCAGGGAGTCCCTCACAAAGACCCCAGCCCTGTGTGTCTATGGCTACGGCATTCAGGCGAACCAAAGGTAATCAGCGCCACCAAAATGCAACACAAAACTCTTATCAGAAGATGCCATTTTTTTCTAAATGTCATATATATAATTTTTATTGGAGCGTGATGACAGATAGTGAATAACTTAACATAAATTTGCATAATACAATACAGCTGTTAATTTATGATCATATTAAAACACAAAGTTTTGTAGTTTGGGCACTTAAAGTTGTAATCTTCGGAAACTTTCCCTCCCATTTGTTCTTTATTTATTACTTACTCAGCTTTGCCAGATAAAATTCAGGTGGCTGGTTAAATTTAAATTTCTGATCAACCCTGAATCATTTTGTAGTGTAAGTATGTCTCATGCAATATTTGGTACATACTTATACTAAAACATGATTCATTGTATAGTAGAAATTCACAGTTAACCGAAGGCTTCTATTTTTATTTGATTAATCTGGCAACTCTATTCTTACTTCATAAACTCCTTATCCCCTACTGGCTCTGTGCTCACAGAGGGGAGAGGGAATGTTGTGTAGAGAAGGGTGCTGGCCTCTGGGCCCTTGGTATCTTTATGCAAAGTCAAAGGGATCGGATTATAGAGGTACCAGTGCAAAGAGGGAAACAGAGGTAGACAGCATACCTGAGTTTTCCTGGCACCACTGGGAGTGTTACAGAGCTGGTTTTCCAATTTTTGACCACAGTGCATCATAAGAAATATATTTTATAAATCAAGCCAGTCCAGACACACCTATGTAATTGAAACAAATGTTTTATGAAATAATACGTCTTCTATGTGCGATATACTCCATGTTCTATTCCATTCTATTTCCCTTTTTAAAATGCTGGTCTTAATCCCCTAAATTGAATTCACAGCTCCCTAAGGCATCCTAGCCCGTATTTTGAAAGACACTGGGTTAGAAGGTTATAGCTCAGGAAAGTGAATGAAGAGATTTTTTTTTTTAAGATTTTTATTTATTTATTATTTGACCGAGAGAGATACAGCGAGAGAGGGAACACAAGCCGGGGGAGTGGGAGAGGGAGAAGCAGGCTTCCCGCCAAGCAGGGAGCTGTACGCAGGGCTCGATCCCAGGACCCTGGTATCATGACCTGAGCCCAAGACGGACACTTAATGACTGAGCCACCCAGGTGCCCCAAAAGATTTTTTAAAAACCCACTACACAAATGAGGAAATGTGTCGGATCAGTTAAGAGACTCTCCAAGTCCATTTCACTAATTTGTGGCTAAACTAGGAATAAAACGAGTCCCCCAGCTCTCAAGCCTGTGTTTCTGGTTTCATTCTACTGCACTTTCTAGTGTCTACTTTCTTGATCTCCAAGTTATAACTCACATTCTGGGAGCCACGGTCTTTTTGTCTTATTACACCTAAACGTATTACTTCTAAGCCATTTTGTTATCACTTCGTATACCTCTAAAATGCCCAAGATTTATATCATTGCTCATCTAATCTGATTATATTATTGCTTTGACGTGGCAACATTTAAGCGAATTCATCTTGGCACTTACCCTTTGGTCTTCGGTATCTTCCTTTCCCTCTGCCCCAACCTTGGCTCGTGATGTCGGTGTCTCGGAAGGTCTTTTCAGCGCATGCTCCACATGCTCCCCGTGGGACAGGCACTGCCAGAGATGTGAGGAAAACATAAGAATAATAACTGTTATTTGTTACTATTTGTTCTCCCTGATCTATGAAGTTGACAGGGTATCATCTCTTGTAAATATTCCCTTATTGGAGTTGAGACAACATCGGTTCAGAGAGGCTAAGTGTCTTTCTCAGAGTCACACAGCTAATGCAGACTTGAAGAGCCCAAGTGTTTTTGCTCTCGCTCCTACGCTCTGCCATCGGGACAGGGAGGTCTGCTGAGCTAAGGGGGCCCACAGACAACACAGGGCTCAGCACAGGGAGCCGCAGCCCAGCTCCCCAGGGAGCACACAAAGCAAGATGCTCACCGCAGGACTCCCAGACAGCATTTTGCAGCTCCCATGGCCCTTTTCCCAATTTATCTTCTTCTGCCCTGAATAGAGCTGGGCTGATGATGAAGGCTCTGGGTTGGATTTCCTGCCTCAAAGCCGGGCTGAACCCCTGAACCAGCTGCATGGGCCTAAACCTCAGTTTCCCCAACTGTTAAAAGGGGCTAATAAGCACATCTGCTCCCTTCTGCTGGGGCCGATTAAATGCGGGGACAAAGAGGAAGCACCAACAAGGGCCCGGCGCCCGTGCTCTCCACAAGCCGCTTTTTATTCTGCCGTTGTTTCGATCCTTCCATTATCCCAGTGAAAAGCTATCATCCCAGAAGCCTTAGGGAGACACGTGTCCCTTCACAGAACTCTGGTTCTCGGTATCCGTGCCCCTCAGCCAGCGGTCCCTCCCCCGCCACTCCAGGGTCTCCTTTCAGCCTGGAACTTTCCCTACCCTCCCGCCCTTCCCACAAAACTTGCTCTTTTCCCATCCCAGTTCCCCAGGACACTCTTTCCCACTAGCGACCAACAAAACAGTGGTCGAATTACCAAGACCTGAGGACTTGGAAGGATTTCGGTGATCGCGAGTCGATCCCGAAGGCCCTTTCCGGCTCAAGACCCATCATCCGGCAGTCTCTCCGGGGATGAGGGGCTCAGCTCTTCCACGTTTCACATGCTGGACCAGACCATGAATCCACAAATCCACCTGCCCATGGCTTCCCCATCGCTTCAAACTCTGGGCCCCGCAGAGAACAACCCTTCAAAGTTGGAGACTCTACCCCTCTGGCTTTTGCAGATTTTCTCCATGTGGCAGAGGTTCGAGTCCCCCCGCCCTCTGAGTCCTCCTCCAGTCTAACTCTGTCCCTCCAGGGGGTGGCACAGCCAGAGTGGCAGCTGGGCCGGGGTGTGGGCAGACGAGAACGCCGTGGCGGCTTCTGTGACAGTGGTTTCCAGTGACCAGGTGGCCCCGCTAATAACCCGTTCTCTGGTAATCGTCCCTGAATGTGCCGAAATAGAGCTCAATTATGGTAACCCTGTCGAATAAGTCCTACAGGTTTCAAATACACTAGATAGAAAAGGTACTTCTTTTTTCTGTGCTCCAAAAAATGAACTCCTTCAAGCATTCCGAAGCATGGTGAACAACGTCCTATTTACCCTCTTGAAATCTTTCCTTCCGAACACTTGGCTCTGCGGTGGCTCTGTGTGTCTGGGATTAGTCAGTCTTCCCGTTGGACCAGAAGCTCCACAGAGAGGGACTCAGCAGAGCAGCCCCAGGGCCCGGGGCCCTCCCAGGGGCCCTAAGGAATGAGCAGACGGACCCCTGTTGTAGGCTCTGACCCCACCTCATGTCCTCCAACCCCATCTCCTTTCCTGTCATGTGCCAGACAGTCGGGTGCCCGGGAACTGTGGTCCTGGGTTGGGGCAGCACCCATGAGCCTGTTCCCAACATGGTGCCACGGCGGGGGCCTGTCCTCGGGTGTGATGTGAGATGCCAAGTGGGCATTCCGGGAGCATCTTTAGGGAGAAACCAAGTCAGAGAGCGGGTCGGGCCTACCAGAGGTGCAGTCAGTCTACACAGGCTGGCCAGTGGGGAGGAAGCCCGGGCTGACGACCGCGCGATAGTTGTGGGACGGCGGGTGGGGATACACAGCTACGGCCACGACAGCAGCGCACACTCACCAAAGACTTACTGCCCGCCAGGCGTGGGCAAGTGCTGGCCATGCACAGGCTTTTTGCCGACTACAGCTTTTTGGAGAGTCTTAGAATCATCTCCATTCTACGGTGAGAAACTGAGGCTGACCGTGAAGCCGACCACGGTCCACAGCTGGTGAGCGTGCTTCGAACCACTGTGGGACTCCGGCTCCCAAGGCGGAAGTGTGATGTGGAAACGGGGCAGACCCTGAACAAATTCCCCAGGTCCTCTATACAGAGCTAGACTTTATAGAATCTTCTGGAAACCTGGGACACGACACTGAGCCCCTGAGCGTGGCAGGGCTTCTCGAAGGGATAGCACAGGGTCCTCGGTAACACCAGGGTGCAGATCAGCGGGAGAACCAGCATGAGTCCAAACACTAGCGGCAGCTGCTGTACCGCGCCCTTTCTTCCCAGAACTGGGGTCTCACTGCCAAGCCCCTGCGGGGACTGGAGTTTCACATCTGCACACCCTGCGCAAGAGGCCAGAACAGGTCGGGGCAGAGGGAACATGAACCAGCCAAAGACCGGCCGACAGTCTGACACGCAGGGACAGAGCCCACACATGGCTCTTTGACCGTGTTGTGCTATTTCCAGCTCGCCTAGCCAGTATTCTTCCAGGAATGTTCAGGACCGAAGCCCCCTTCCTTGGCTGCATCCATGGTAAGCCTCACCCTGCGTTTCCCAGGATCATTTCCCATAAATCCATTTTCAGGGTCTCTAAACCCAGAACAGTCAGCTGTGTAAACGATTTTAAGTGACCCTCCCACTAAGAGCATCATCAGAAAGAAAGGTAACAGGCAGGTACCTGCAGAGCTTTCTGAAGTGAATTCCAGATGTTTCTGCTCTAATGCCCTATGATTGTTGCCCTCAGTTACCTTACACACACACACACACACACACACACACACACACACACACACACACATTGGGAAGCTAAGTAATCTGGGGTCCTAAAGACCAGATTAGGCCGCCCAGGCCAGCCTGGCCTTGGCCTAGAAGACGGCCTGGGTCACAGGACCCCCGGAGCACAGGGAACAGTGACATCTTTGTAAGAATGGTGTTTTCTCATCAGGCAGGTTTGACCAGTTTTACAAAATTTAGTTCCCAAACTAGAAACCCAGCCCTACCTACCATTAGTCTCAGTTTGTGGAAAAGACTCTCTTTCCTTAGATCACTGGGGAAAGATCACAGCGTAGCACAGGCTGAGCCAAAGCGAGCAGACATCAGAAGGATTTCTATGGAAGGTGATGGCTTGTTGTGGGGTTAACGAACCTTGAGAAGATCCCACAGGGGCCCTCCTCCTGCTGTCATTTAAGTCCATTTCCTCCTGCCCTTCCCTTAGAAAAAAATGGAGAACAGCTGGGCACTGTGCTATTTTCAGTACACTTTGCAAATATACTTACTGGTCTGGCCAGGACCCCCAGGGGCGGTCCCCACGGCCCAGGGACAGCCTCGGAGCAATCCCTCTTCGCAAAGAAGCCGGAGCTGGGGCCGGAGAGGGAAGAGCGGTAAGCCGCCTGGGACACGGAGCCCTGAGCGCCCCGCAGGTCTGCTGCAAAGACATGACAAGGCAGAAACTCTGTATCTAGCACCCCAAGAGCAAGGGCTGTAGAATTCTCTGAGGCTCCATCTCCTTTCCCAAGGAGCCCCCCCCACACACCCTCATCTGTCTGGGATGAGACGGGCCCTCGCCAGCCCGAGCACTTGGCCAGGCACCCAGGAGGACTCGCGAGGTCCCTGCAGGGCTCCTCCCGGTTTTGCAGGGAGGGGCCCCCACTGCACACACCCCATCTCCCTGGCTGGGGTTCTAGAACACTCGGGACTCTCAGAGTCCTGTCCGCCCACACCCACCCTGAGTCCTCCCTCTTCCAGAGTGCTCCAGGCCCAAGCCAGCCCATTTACGTGCTCCTGCCTCAGTTTCCGTGCCCCCTTGGGAAGCACCTGCCTCCAACCGTCCCTCAGCTGCTGCTCAGCCGTGGGCACGGAGCAGTCACAGTGCACAGCGCACCCCCATAGTCCTGCTTGGCTGAGGATGAGAGGAAAGGCTTCCTTCCTCGCTTTCCTTGGCTTGGCCTTGTCAGCCTTTAGATTCGGGCAGACTTGGCTTTTCCTCACATGCCACTGTTTCTGCCAGGCTCCATCCTCTCTCTGCCTCCCGACCTTGCCCACAAACCCCTCTGAGCCTCGGTTTTGTCATCTGTAAAATGGAAACTCAGTGAAATGATACATGTGACACTCGCCCTGTGCCTGACCCCCAGGACGGGTCAATAAATTTCCAACATAGCTGCGAACTTTCCCTTCTTACAAAGACATCGTTGGTTCCACTCTCAGACCGGCCCTGCCCCCGCCCCAGGCCAGGCTTCCTTTCTCTTGTCCCCGCCCCATCCCCCCATGACCTGGCACTGGCCCCTTCCCCTCAATCGGGGCCTTGGCCCTGAGGGGAGACAGGGAGATCAGCACCCGGGCCACTGCTGGCAGCTGGGGGTCCCAGAGGTGTGCTTGGGCCCAGCACTCCCGTCCTCTTTCTGAACCATCCAGGTGGGTCCAGCATTCGTGGGCAGGACACGGCAGCGCCGGCAGCCGCCGGCAGCCTGTGCTCCCAGTGAAGGCAGCAGTTCCAGAGCCTGGCGCTCAAGGTGGCGGCTAGTTTCCCAGATCTGTCTCTTGTGTGGCAGGATGCAACCCTCGGGTCCTTTAGGGGGTCTGGCCTCCTTTTGTCTGCTGGGAGATCATCCCACCACCTCTGCTCCTGACCCCTGGGGGCCTCCTGCCCAGCCAGGCCCTTGCCCCTGGAGCTCCTGGGGGCCATCTGCTGTCACCCCCCGATGAGCAGGAAACACAACCTGCAAACGTGCCCAGCGCCGCTCAGCCGTTCCCACTTCCTTAGGGCTGCATCTCTGTCCCCAGGGGACCTCTGCTTCCCTCCCTGCCCACACCTCCTCCCCTGCCTGCTCCATGGCAGGACTTGTGGTCAAATCCATACAGACTTGACCCCTGGCTACCTGGACCTATGATCCTGCAAAAATCCTTCACCCTGCTGGGCTCAGGGCCTCCTGCCAAGACACGGTCACCTCCTGCCCCTCTGAGGGTGCCAGTCTGCCCCCCCGCCTTGAGGTCAGGCCCCCATGAGAAGCCTTGCCGGGTCCAGGGGAACCACGTCCCACCCCAGGCACCAGCGGGGAGCCGCAGACACACGAGACAAAAGAAACAAACGATGCCTTAGGATCCACGGCCACAGCGAACGGCCGTAATTAACACATGCCACCGCCACGCTCCACGGGCCGCGACAAGGCGGGAGCGCGGCAGACACCGTAAACCGCAGAGAGCACGCGCTCCTATAAAACGGCAATAAATGGCGTGCCTGCGAAGGAGCTCGCTCAGTGCTGCTCCAAAACCTGGTTTAAGGCTTTTATTGTTTCTGTGTGAAAGAACACAAATGCTTTTTGAAAATTGCTTTGGCATAAGCCTCCCCTTCTCCAGGAAGTGTTTCTGATCCCGTCTCCAAGCCCCCAGCCCGGACAGGTTGGACGGCGCCCACAGTGCCCCCTCCATGTCCCCACTCTGGGATCCCTGCCCTCCGAGGCTCAGTAGGGTCAGCAGGGCTCCTTCCCCTGGGGCCCTCACTGGCCCGGTGCCACCCCATCTCCTCGCTGATGCCGGCACATAGCGGGCACAGGGGACATGTTCCCAGACATCCCGGGAGCCCCAGATGTTGCTGAGGGAACCCCTGTAGGACAAGTGAAGTTCTTATTAGGAAAGATATTAGAAAGACCTTTAAAATAAATACATAAAACAAAAGCATAAAGATAGAAGCACACCAACAGAATCATTTTTCATAGAGAGGAGGGGAGGGAGTGGTGATGTCCCCTCGTGTGGCCACAGTCACAGTCACGCTTTTGGGGTTTTGTCCTACATTAGCGGAATAGTCCAATATCAGATAAAACAAAACAAAAACGGTTAACAAAATTTATGCACCGAGCGGGGACTGGGTTGAAGCCCCCGGGGGGCTCATGCTAGGCAACTCTGGCCACAGAAGAGGGGGGTGAAGCCCCTAACTAAAGCCTTTGTTGAATGCCCGGTGCGGGGCCACAGGTCCAGCTTGCCCAGCAACTGGGGGGATGGGAAGGGAGCCTTGGCTGGGAGCACTCAGCCTCCTATTCTATGAGAGATGGGGTGTGGGGGTCTCATTAGCAGGGCAGTCTCCCTGTGGCCCTCTCTCCCCACCTGCAGGCCTAGGAGGCACACGTGGGCAGGACAAGGATGCAGAGTGACCGTCCTCTCCCCCCACGTCCACCCCAGGGTGGTGAGCCCTCCACATCTCATAATGTGGGAAGAGGGGAGCATCTGCCGGGTCGTTCCCGAAGGCCTGGTGGGGACCACCTGTGGGCCGGCTGGCCCAGCACCCCTTCCCCTGAGGCCCGGCCCCCACCCAGCAGACCGGAGGCAGAGGCTTGGAAACAGAAATCGCTATCAAGACTCCGAGGCATATGCTGTCTGTGATTTAGCGAGTCTCCTTCCACTCCCAAATTTAATTACAAAAAGGGGGAGGGATTTTCCCCAAGAACCTCATTCTTTTTTTTTTTTTTTTAAGATTTTTATTTATTTATTTGACAGACAGAGACCACAAGTAGGCAGAGAGGCAGGCAGAGAGAGGCGGGGAAGCAGGCTCCCTGCTGAGCAGAGAGCCTGATGCAGGGCTCAATCCCAGGACTCTGAGATCGTGACCTGAGCCAAAGGCAGAGGCATTAACCCACTGAGCCACCCAGGCGCCCCCCCAAGAACCTCATTCTTAAACATCCAAAGCAGGTCCTCCAGCTCCAGGGGCCCACAACACTATGGGTGGGAAGTTCACGTCAGCCATTATTCCAGGGCCCGTGTTTACTTAGCTTTGCCACCATAGAGGCCACCCTTGGGAAGGAATCCTCTTTACCAAAAGCTGCCACCTGCAGAGAAAGGGCAAGGGCTAAAACTGCACAGGGGTGGGGGCCCAAAGCAAGAGAATTACAGGCACCTTCCTCAGAAAACCCTGACCGGCCTTTGATGAGGAATCCTCACTACCACCTTCGAGCTGTGATTTGTCCCCATTTCACAGACGAGCAGACTGAATCTTGGTGAGCCTTGAGAACTTGGCCACTGTCTTCCAGTCAGATCTGCTGAATTCCACATCTCCGTTCTCCACTCGGCCATTCTGTCTGTCAACCGCGAAATTCAAAATCTCAAGAGTTGATTATAAAAAAGACATTATGTGACTCCCTGTGGTTTTTCTTTTCCAATTTTAACTTCAAAAACTTACTCATAATGAGGGTTGGATGTATTTTAAAGCATAGTTGGGTCAGGGGGATTATTTTTTGTAAGAGCAGTGAATGAGCATTTCTGTATGGGCAGGGACACGTCACCCCACCTCTCCAAGCTGTGTGTCCTCGTCTGTACCGTGGGGGGGGGGGGGTGCCTAGGGATTGAACTCATGGACCTTCTGAAGCTCCAAGTCTCTTTATGCTCCTGGACTAACCTCCCACTCACGTGCCTGCGGCCAGGGTTGGTCACTCTTGTTCCCCGAAGTCACCAGCAGATGCACTGCCCTTCCCCATTTTTATCTGGCATCAGACTCCACTCGGGCCTCTGGACAGCATCCGTGGGCAAAGGAGACTTTTTTTCTTTTTCTTTTTTTTTAGCTTGGGCCTAGCCCTCCCCACTTATATCCTGAGATGGGAAAAATGGACTGAGCAGGCAAGAGGGAATTTAAAATGAGCTGGGGGAAAAAAAAAAAAAATCCTGCCACAATAAATTGCATCACAGTGGAGATCTCTATCTAACCAGAAAATTCTCAGCCCAGACAATGGCTCATTTATTTCCAACAATATTCAATACAACAGAATTCCAGGCCGACAAAAGGATTTCTACAGGTTCTTGGAGTTGGCTGCAAAGGGATTTAACCTACATAGAAGAGAGAGCTGTTCAATTATAGATTCCCAGGCGTGAGGGAGACCTTTGTAAATAAATTGTAAGGGGGCCTGCAGTAAATGCGGCAGCTTCCCTGGGGGAGCATCTCACCTACCGACAGCGAGAGGCCGGAGCACCGGCCCTGCCTGGAGGACGTTTGGGTAAATATTTGGGCAGAGATGGCTGCTGCTGGGACGGTGAGCAGAGGCGGCGAGCAGAGGAAATGGCCCTCTCTCCCAGGCCCGCAGATGATACATTTCTATAAACATCCAGGCAGGCAGCCTCTAAAGACGCCCGAGCTTTCCAAACGCATTTCCCATTCCATGGTCAGCGAGACGGCGTGGGGAGCAGGGGCGGCAAAGAGGACGCAGGACACAGGAGGGCGGGGAGGGGTCTGGCAGCCGGCCTTCTAAATTTAACACGCAGTGGCTTTTAGGCCGAGTGGATAAAAAATAAATTCCGGTGCTTGAAGCTCTTATCTTTGTTTACCATTTCCCCAAACAGTACGTGACCGGGGCTCGGACTCAGAGACGGGGCAATGGAGAGGCCCATATGGCTCGGGGCTGCTGGGGGCGGAGGTTGGGGGAAAGACAGCAAGCTGATCACTTTCCACCTCCACGTGACATTTCCACGGCCGGCAAGTGACCCAGGATCTGCTGGTGTCACAGGCTGTCCCCGGCTAGATGGGGTGGGGCTGGGAGTTGCTTGTGAGGCTTCCGACCGTCCTCGCTGTGGAAGGCACCACGGGGTCGCCCACGTCCACCTCCTTTCGATGAGGGACCCATGAGTAGCCTCCGGCGACCTTTTCAGATGCTCAGTGACAGATTTTGACACTCCAGTGGCCATGCGGCCTTGCCGATATCATTAAGTTCTAGTCACTGGAAAACCCTTTTTCTATGTCGCGTCAGAACTGTCCTCCCTGGGCCTGACACCATCGGGCCTGGGTCCACCCCACTAACTAGGGAGCAGCACGTGCTTTTCCTTTGTCACGTGTCTGCTGCTGGGTCTGGGGCAATGCTCTCATTTCTGCCCTTGGCTTTCTCAGGCTGGGGGCCGGGGGGCCCGAATTCTTTCCGTGTGCCTCTGGAAGTGGTGTGCCAGCCCCAGCGTACTCCCGCTCCCTCCATCCCCTGTCCCCGTGCTCAGCAGTTAACCCCCCATGCTGGCCTTGGTCTCCCCTCCCCCACTCAGCTGAGTGAGGCGGTGTCCTTTCCTTGTCCCTAATCTCCATGGCTGTGTCCATCACTCTGTCCCAAGTCCCTTCCTTTCCAGTCCCTCAGCCTCCTTTCCCTGGGCGGCCCTGTGTTTCAGTCCCCAGCACCTCGCTCTTCTTTCCGACCCCCATCCCAGGGGACTCACCCCTCTGTGCAGCTGAGCGGGACCCCGTATCCCCCTAGCTCCCCCCCACCACCACCACCAAGCCTGCCAGAGTGGAGCTCTGCTGGACGGACAGCCTCGCCCAGACCGGTCCTCTTTCCAGCTCTGTTTACAGAACTTCCCTTTCAACCCCTTGCCCACTCTGACCACTGTACTGTCATCAGAGCTCCTCACTCCTGCCCGGACTATTGCAACAGTCTCCCCTCTTATCGTCCTACTGACCAGTTCTTACAACTGCCCTCGTGTACGTCATTGTCAGGGCACAAAATACCATTTTCAGTATGCCGTCAAACATACTGCTCTGCTCATCAAACCTCCAGTGGCTCCCTAGTACCATAATAATAAAGCTCAATAAACAAGTAAATCGTTTCCCCAACACATAGTGAGTCAAATGGATGGGATTAGGTCTTGTCTCCTCTCTTCCCCTGCCTCCCCACCCCCACACTCTGCTAAGGACACATCACACTCATGTTATAGACATACTCACTGTCTACATGGGGAGAGAGTGAACAAAAAGAATTTCTCAGCAAATTAAATGCAACCCCCTCTCTCCCCAGTGCAGAGAAAGTGAGCTGGGTGATTTAACTGTCATTTCCTTAGGGGCTTTCTTCTTTAAACATCATATACACTCGGCTGTTAATGGAGAGAACGGAATCCTAAATATTACATAACAGCAGATAATCCAACGGCTCGAATCTAGTTGATCTGGTAATTTTATGCTTATGAGTGATTATGTCTGATAATTGGGACAATTTTTAAAAACTAGATGATGAGATGTGTCTTATTTGTCCCTGCCACCCCTTTCCCTCTGTGCCCACTGCAGGGATAAATAACTCTGCTCCCCCAACAGTAGTAAAGTGGTTGGGTTTCAGCGTGTCCAAGGGGCAGGAGGACAGAAGTGAGGGGAGCCCCAGTGAGATGTAATAGAGGGAACAGGTATGTGTTTAACGGGTTTGCCGTTAAAATTTCAGGCAAGACGGACAGCCAATATGGAAAACTGTCCAAAATATCTACTAAACACTCCTTGTGACCCAGCAAATCCACTCCTAGGCATATACCCCATAGGTATATACCCCGCAGAAGTGTGGACACATGTCCACCAAAACACATGCAAGAATGCCCAGCTTTATTTATAACGGCCCCAAACTGGGGCAACTCAAATGTCCACCCACCATCGAAAGGATGAACACAGAGCACAAGCCCCATCCAGAGTGGACACATGGCGGTCCCCCGCCTCACCGTGGGGGTAGCTCCCACACACGGCTCAACGCGCGAGCAAGTGCGGGCAACACCCACATTGTGCATATTCTCTTCAGATGCAGAATTTTTTAAAAGGCAGAGGAATCTGTCATGTTAGAAGACAGGACAGTGGTCGCCCTTGGGGGTCACAGTGACTGGACGGGGTCACGGCGGGGATTCGGAGTGCCGGCAATGTGCGGGTTCACAGGCGTGCCCGCTTTGGGAAAGGTCACTGAACTCTGAGCTTTAGTTCCTGTGATGTTTTGTGTGTGCATGTTATTCTTCCATAAAACGTACATAAGGAAAGGGAGGGAGGGAGGGAGGGACAGAGGAAGGGAAGAGGGAGAGAGGGGAGAGAGAGGAAGGTCGAGGCTGTACGGCCTGATGGACAAGTCTTGGAATTTGAAGATCTGGGTTTAGTTCCGACTCTGCCACTTACCAGCTGTGTGACCTTGGTTAAGCCACTAATCTCTCTGAATCTTTGCTTTTCTCGTCTATAAAGTAGGCAACAAAAACTGCCCTACCTACCACACGGTGCGGGTGCAAGGACCCAAAGATAGAAGAGACATAAAAACCCTTCGGTGAGCAGTAAAACACTGCTGGGGACAAAGCTACTGCTGTCTTAGATCTCCGAGGACAGGAATTCCTGGGGAAAGTCGGTGACATCAGAATAGCTCCACCCAGGGCCATCGGTGGTAAGGGCTTGCCCTTGTGGTAGGGGTGTGCGAGCCTGTGTGTGTGTGTATGTGTGTGTGTGTGCACGTGTGCGTGCGCGCCGGCACAGGCGGGTTTATGTTCTTTCATTTCAATCTCCTCCCCTAATCCCTTCATGGCCTGACCCTCAGAGAACCGGAGCACCTGGAATAACCCGCAGGTTTGTGTGTGATGGGTTCTGTCTCCTTTAAAGTGGGCATAAATAGATACTATATTCACTCTCCTGATTACTTTTCTAAAGTACGGACGCTTGTCTGCTTCTCCATCTGCCACCTTCTTCAAATTAGCACGCAGGACCTTCCGGGCACCGGCGAGGCGAGGCAGTGATGTTATCAGAAAGATCCCTGCCTGTCTCGTGGCCCGTCCCATCCCTCTGTCCCTCATTGCTTTGGGCCCCAAAACCTAGACCAGCTCACATGGACCCATCGCCGGACCCTCAAAGCCAGCACGTCAGAGCCTCTGGTTACAGAACCGGTCAGCGAAGAGCCTGGGTCCCCGCTCAGGCCTCACCCGCAGGACTCAGGGCTCCTGTCGGGAGACTGGTCGCAAGGGGAGGGGCTTTTCCTCTGGGTCAGTGCTCAAAAGGGCAGAGCAAAGGTTGCTCCCCTTTCCACGGTTTGGTTTCATATCATGGTCTTATGTTCCCCAGAGAATGAGAGCACGTGGAAATCTTTATTCTTGACACGGGCTGAGTGGCCCCTGGCTGCCCCAGGCTGGAGTGCCGGGTCTTCAGGGATTTCAAGCTCCCACCCCGTCTGGAGGGCAAGGACTGGCAGAACGGAGCCCACTTTCTGTAACACGGCATCGGGCAACAAAGCCGGATTATTACTGTATTACCAGTCCTCTTTGCTGCTGCTGTTGCGGCTGCTGGGGGAGGACAAACCTGAAGCCGCCCCCGCTTCTGTTTCCTTTAGCAGAATAAGAAAACGTTAATTTTTCTATTAGGTTCCCTCAATCTCCAGGAAAAGTCTTTTAGAAAGCAATGACATTTTTGTTTTCTTTTTCTCCTTTATTCTCCACATCCTATCTGTACACACCCAGCGTGTGGTATATGTGTAGGTGTGAGTGCCTCGGGGAGGGGCGTGTGTGCGTATGTGCGAGTGCATGTGTGTGTGTGTGTGTGTGTGTGTGTGTGTGTGTGTGTCTAGCTCTCAGAGAAAATGGCACACAAAAATCTAAATGTGGCAAGATGACATTAATGGGTCAGGAAATAGTATTATTTCCTATTTAAAAGGATTTACCCATAGATTTTTCCAGGGAGTTCCCTTAACCATCAGATTTATCCATCACATTTAAATATCACTTTACAGATCTAAGCTACATGATAAAAAGACTAAGAAACCAAGGACCTTAGAAATAAAATTAGAAGCTACTGCCCACTGAAAATCAAATATAGATGGAAAAATCTTCCAGAAAATTAAGGAACTTTGGATTGAGACTGTAAACCATGTGGCAGTCAGTTTATGTTTTAATCTCTATTTTCACCAATATTTAGCAATCAAATATTTACTATTTAATCAATATTTCCCGCTATTGGATAATAATAAATATTTAACTATCTATTTTTAAACTTCTAAGAGTGCAGTTACTTCTTTTCTGAAATAAGCCCCAGCCGAAATAAATTCTATCGGATTTTAAAATCGCTTTCTTCCTTAACACGTCCTTATAGAGTCATTTAATACATGCCACAGAAGGCCTGGTGATGAAATGAGCCCCCTGCCACCAAATACATTCAAACAGAAGGACTCTCTGCTCATTTGGGGCGTTAGGGTTACCAGAGACCTGTCACCTTACAGTCACCTTCGCCCCGCCCTGTGAGCTGGGCACGACCTCAACTTACAGACCAGGTGACCTGTTGATGTTGCCTTGGCAACTGGCCCCAGGCCACGGCTGCTGGGCCATGAACCCAGGACAGAGACCCTGGCTGGCCCCGGTGACCACCCTGAGACATGGCCAAGGTCGGGGAGAGAGGCTGCAGCAGCAACCCCGCTGGGTGGGAGGCAAGACAGGTTGATTCTAATTCTGAGTAGTACTGCCCGCACAACAGGAGTCAGGGAGAACCTTGGGGATCCCTTTCTAATGTTATCTTTGGGAAACACAGATGCTTAAAGTGCTTCCTGGCTTGAAATGAAAGGATACTCTGCTCAGATGACCCCCCCCACCCATCACCACACTGAGTCCTCCTGACATCCCAGCCCTCCTCCAGCACAGAGGCTCTGAGCCCCCGGGGCGACAGCCCGGGAGGGGCTGGGCCAGAAGCTCAGCTCCCAGCTCCCAGTCCCCTGCCCTCGAGGACGCTGCTGCTATTTTAAACAGGTTTAGTTCTTTGGCGCAGCTCCAAGTCTTTGCATGGGGCTACGCCACACACTACTGTTATTTACGTCGCTATTTAGTGTTTCAGCTTTTTCTTTTTTTGAAGGAAAACTTTAACTTAGACAAATTAGAAGACCACTTGGAAGAACTATGTCTCCCTCACCGAGCGTCCAGCAGAGTCCTCTGGGGCCTCTCTTTCATCCATTTCACCACCTTCCCCCACTTCGAGGCTTTAAAAAAAGGAAAGAAAAAACCCAGATGTCCTATCGTGTCATCTGTAAATATTTCCTTCTGTATTTCTAAAACACAACAGCTCTTTTCTAAAACAGGACCACCATACCATCATCACACTAAAAACAAATGAATTGTAATTTCCGAAGTGTATCGAATACCCAGTCAGGGTTCAATGTCCTGGGGTGGACTCATGGATTTTTTTTTTTTTTTAAGATTGGTTTATTTGAACCAGCATTCAAACAAGCCGTTTCACTTTTCACTGGCTTCTTCGTATTCATCCCAAAGATCTCACTTTAGGCATTGCTTCCTTCTGGCAGCTTCCCTGATCCCAAATGCCTGGGAGGTCTGTCCTCTGCTGTCTCACAGACTTGGGCTCACCACTCCCTAACCCTCACTGTTCCTTCACAGTCGGAGACAGACCACGAGGTCGAGGAGGGTGGAAAGGGTCCACATGTGTGCCCTGTGCCAAGCACAGTGCCTGGCCAGCAGTATGCACCAGCTCTGCACGGGGCCAACAACTACATGAGTAGAGGGACTGCTGAATGAATAAGGACATGGTTTTTCCACTTCAAGTCCTATCTGTGTGCTTTTGGCTCCGAAGCCTTTCCTCTCTGGGTCTCATTTATCTCATCTCTATAATGAAGAATTTGGATTCACGATTCCTAAGTCTTTGGAGGGTATAATTTGTGATTCTGAGTAGGGGCCCAGCGTGGCTGGGGAGTCCCCATTTGCCATACACTTGCTGCCCTCTGCTGGTGGGATGGGGGCAGGACCCCTTTATCCCTGATTTTCCTGAAAGAACTACAAGGAGGCAAAGGTCCAGATGGGTGGACGGTCTGTCCGTGGGGTAGGGACTTGAATTTCATTGCCTCACCTGGGGTTGATTAAAATGTGCAGGCGTGAGCCTTCCTCCACCCCACCGGCCCACTCCTCCTGTGGGAGGGATCCCTGGGGTAGAACGCAGAAGGACTAAGGCAGTGAGAGGTCTCACCCCAAGGCTCCTGTTATAACTGCTGGGGTGGGGCTTGGGTGGCGGGAGGGGGCTTCAAAAGAGGATCTGGTGCCCAGGCCCCACTTCAAACCAACAGACGACTCCCGCAGGGCAAGGCTCAACCATCCTTCTGTATTGAAAGCCGTCCCACTGCTTCTAATGTTCAGCCACATTGAGAACCACTGTACCAAGCTGAGAGTTACACGTGTATCTTGAGCCAAAAGTTTAGAGGCACAGCAGAAAGCTCATCCACGGGAAGAATTAATGAAGACTTTGCCTTTATAAGAGCAAACTCCTTTAGGCTGCTTCTAGAAGTTTTCTTTCTCTGACAAATGCTGATTGCTTCTAAACCACAAATTTTGTTTGGGGAACCAACAGCATTTACCACTAGGGACGCTGCTCGCAGATGGTTTTCTTTTTCTTTCTGAGATTTAGTTCTACATTTTGGTGCACGGTACTACCGTTTCTTTTTTATTTATTTATTTATTAAACATGTTCTGCACTTGTTAAGTCTTCTTTAGTTGCAGATAACTGAGGCCATGAACGAGAAAGTGTTGTAAGAGCCTGGATCCACCACCCACGGGGTCTGCTGGCACACAGACACCAGGAAACCGTCTCTCTCTGTTGTTTGCCTCTGCTTCTCTCTGCACATTTAATTCACTCCTTCTTTCTCGCAGCCAGCTGGAATTTTCTGCTCCTTCATCCATAAGGAAGAACATGGTCACCAACAGGTCATGACTCCCTTATGTTCAGTTCCCACCTGCTGGAGGCAAAACTCCTTTTTGTCTGCACTAGATTTAAATTCCCAGACTGGTGCCCTGCAGTCAGAGGCTCACTCTCAGGCCAATCAACCGTGGCCTGTACGGCCAACTCCGCGGTCAGAAACCATGGGGCCCCTCACTCAAAAGGCAGGGTAAAGTGCCATTAACAGTAGATACAAAGGTTCTCCCTTTTTTCTTCTTCTTTAGCATGAATCCTACCATTCACCTTTATATCACGTAATGCCAGTTTTAAATGTAAATATCAGAGCATTTAACGTACATGCAGAATCAATGAAATCACGCAATTCGTATCTTGTGACTCACGGGCCAGAAGAAACAATCACAAATCAAACTAAGCATTAGAAAGACAGGTGTGCCAGGCTCCCCCACGGAGGCACTCCCCCACGCATGGGGTACCGTGTGGGCCGGGGAGCCAGACCCTCATGTGTGTTTGGGGGCCCTTCCCTGTCCTGCTAGTCACTAGCCCCAGGGAGGGCAGCCGTGTGGCCAGCTGCAGGCCTGTGAAGGGCTCCCTGAGGGAGAGAAAGGCCACTCGGGGCCCATTCATGGACAGCTGGGGGCCACAGCCTGGACTTGCCCCCCAGTGCTGCCCTCTGTTGCTCTGGGAGGGGAGGTCAAAGGAAGCCAACCTCCAAGTTGGGGACGGCTCTTGCATCAGCACTATCTGCTTGAAAGAAAGGAGGCAGTCTCCTGCCAAGCGGGTGACCCCCTCTGGCTCCCTAGGGAATGGGGTGAGAGAGATTTGGGGAAACTCAGCAGAGCCACAGAAAAGCCTCCATGACCCCATTCTAACCAATCCTCCCACAACATCCTGCTCCCTAGCTCCCATTCCAGGTGTCCCTCCCTCCCCAGGCCAGGGGGAGGGGAGGGTGACAGTGTCACCCCAGTGGGCATTGTCCACAGGACTCTGGGGTCCCCCCAACACAGGATGCTGGGTCATGCTTCTCCACACCTTCACCCTTGATCTAATCCGTATTTCCCGACCTTTCTTGATCTGACTGAAGACCAAAATCTCTTTGTCTTCATTTGTATTTTTCATCATGGGCAACTTTATTTCTCCTTCTAGGCTCTACCTGTTCATACCCTTCGACCATTTTCCTAATGAGTTTCTTTCCTTCCTGACTTAGAATAGCTCTTTGGGTTTTGTCACTATACATCTTTTATGTCACTGGAACTTTTTTTTGCCTTTTCTGCGATTTCCCGCTGCATCTTTTAACTCTGTGATGTGCCAGTTACCGCCCCCCATGGCCACCCCCTCACCCAAGGCTCAATCTTCTCATCTGAGAGATGGGGGAATGACTGCCTCGTGGGTCTGCAGGGAGGATTAATCCGGGTCCTGTCTATGCGACGTGTAGCCACCAAGCCCCCTTCTCCCCATAAATGCTCACAGTCGCACCTACTGCCGTGATGTTAGAACCGAACTTCTCTGTAGGACATTCCGAGGTCCCCAAGGCCCAGGCTGGCCCAGCTGGTCCACGAGAACATACAGCACCACAGCCCAAGTCCGAGGCAGCATATGGGGCGCTGACCTAACACCGTGTGGACCGCACTGACCGCGTTTTGCCGAGTCTCCATTTACCACTCTCCATTCAGCGGGACCCTAAAGCTGATGGAGACGCCAGAAAGCTGCAGGGCTCCGTGTAACTCACCTTTCTTCCTCTATCATGACCCCCCACCAGCCGGCCCCTGACTACAGCAGCTTCCAGGAAGGCCTGCCCTACCTGGACATGGTGATCGCGGAGACTTTGCGGATTTACCCACCGGCTTTCAGGTATGCCTGCGCTGCCCCCCTCCTCCCCCTACTCAGCCCCCCCACACCCCAAAGCCCTTTCGAGGCATCACCGTCTAGGCCCGTCACTAGTCCTCAGTCTGTCACCACCTGCGTTATCAAGAATGCTGGACTTAGGCTCCTGGAGGGCAAGGTCTGAGTCCTGGGTTTCTCGGGTTTCGGTGCCTTCCACAGAGTGACCACAGCAGTAAATGTCTGGTTCATTTTCCTCTACGTGAACCACCTTCTCGAACTGTCACCAGTCTGTTCTTCACATGACCTTCCTCCCCAACCCAAGCCAATCTCCTTGGCCCCCTAGGCCTGAATGGTGTTTGCCGGTCCCCCTGCTTGCGGGTCCGTTCATCCATTCTTCCATTTGGTAACTATTTATTGAGCCGAATGCTGTGCCAAGCACAGCACAATCGGCCACGTACAAAACAGATAAAATCCCTGCCCTTGGAGTTGACAATCCAGGGAGAACCTTCCAAGGCCTGGGAATCCTCTCTTCACTCTCCAGCTACCCACCCCTGCCCCATCCTTGGAGCTCCAGCCCGACACTCGCTACCCCATGCAGTCTGCCCCCTCCTCCCCCAGCATTTTCCAGAAGACTGTACTTCCTATTATATTTCTGGACACTTCTCACCCGCTCTGCAACATCTCGCCCGTGGACATCCACTCACACCAACCTGTGCCTCGAGAGCAGGAATCTGGTCTTCTGCTTCTTTCCAACTCCCCCTAAACGAGGCATTCCGTGGGGCACAGGGTCTTAACCGGGGTCCTCAGGCCCACAGGGTGGGAAACAGTGGCCAGATTTCAGGTTCTAGAAACAGAAGCGACACAAAGCATTTAACCTATCCTAAGTTCCACTCTGCATGTCTTTAAATTAATACACTCCATCATCCATACGGAGGTAGATTTTGCCATTCTAAGAGAGAAAATGTGGATGCTTTGAAGGTATCTCATTATATTCCAAACCAAAAACATCACAGAGAGTGTGATCATAGATATTGTCCAAAGTGTTCAGACCCGGAGCAAACAGGATTCCAGAGACGTGAGTGGAACCACATGGTCCTCAAGCACACAGGGTATCAGTCCCCTGCTCTCGGAGCAGCCAGGACACCAAGACCTGCCTTGCCGCTCTCCTGGTGCGGACGTGAAGACAAATTCTTCCCTGATTTCCTTGGGAGCCACAGGGCACGCTGTCATCCAATCTTTGTTTTTTAGTGATTTACATCCAGCTTCCTTCCAAGGGAATGTGGACAGCTGGCGTCCACATTAAAGTGAAGCTCAAAGTAAAACATTCAGTGATGGAACAAAGGCCGTCCAGGGGGAAGAAGCCTTTACGGGACCCCAGAGATGGCTGATAACTGGGGTCAGGTCCCTACCACGGCTCCTCCCGAAGAGAAAAACCAGCAGAGTCAAACCGCTGCATTCTCCAGCAGGAGGAAAGTCTATACAGTGGTCAAAGGCAGGTCCCTTCCTAGACCTAAACCCAATCAAGAACTCATCACGTAAGACCTTGTAGAGGGGATGCATTGAGTGACGAAGTGAACAGGCTCTTCAACACCCAAATGCTCTGATCGATTCTCTGAGCGACCCCTAGAAACTTCAGAAACAGTACCGCATAAAGACGGCCAGCAAGGGCACGGCTCCCAGGAACCAGCAGCGGGTGGTCTCACTTGAAGGCAGGACACAAACGAGGGAACTGGGATGAATTGATTGACTCCCTCCTCAACCCACATCGAGTGCCAGTGGTCCAAAACTACAAAACAGACTGAGACAGAAAGTCGAGACAGTCTCACACCCCGACCTCTTGCTGGCTGTGTGACCTTAGGTAAGCGCCGTGCTGCTCTGTGCTTTAGCTTCCAGGGCGTTCAGTGGGCACATAACGCCTGCTCGTCTTCCCAACACGAGTGGAGAGAAACAGTGGGACAGAACGGCTGAAAAGCCATACACTCTAAGTCTCGCATCACGTATGAGGGGAAAGCAAGAAGGACTGTCCTTCCAGTCGAATGGCCAGCCTGCAGCCAACTCTGGTCCCGGCAAGACACGATTTCCTGGGCCTCACCCTCCTCCATACCCACTACGCTGGAATTTTTAATCCTATCAGCTTGCAGACTTCTGCTGTCAAACAACAGAACGGAGAGAGAGAAGCCATCACTCTTCTCAGCCAAACGAGGCCAATTCGCTTCAGCCCAGACAACAGATACGGGGGCGAATAAAGATAGAATGCGAACTTATCTATTTTATTCTATTTTATTATTTTCATCTCAGAAAAGTGTGTTGGCTTTTCCCAAGCCCTGATGCACCTGGACTGATTACCATTATCCACCAAAAAAACCCTCAGAATGGCCCCTGTGTAAAACACAGCAACTCTTGCTGAAGGGTCGTCAGTGTGAATCCAGGATTCCAGGCGGTATAACTCAGCAGATTTTTCTGGCCTTGGATATGGCCTGGCCTAGCCGGACAGGAGGCCTGACCACATACAGAAGCAAAGGCCCTATTTTCTGGTTTCCAGGGGCCTTGGATCCAGGTCCAAGAAATTTCCAGTAAAGATGAAAAAGAAGAGGACTTTGGAAAAGGACCCCTTTAGAACCAAGGCCGATTTGAGCACTGGTGTTTCGCTACCAGATCCAAGCACGTGTTAACTGCTTTGGTAGCTCAGGATCTGAAAGGGGGGTTTCCCCAGTCCTGGCCTCTCTTGTTACATTAAAGGCCCCTGACGGAGTGATGAAGGCTGCTGGGAGCCTCGGATCGCTCTTCATTTCTTTTATAAGTGAGAACATAATATAATGGTAATTAGTATAATAATTTTATCTCCTCTAAGATATTTAGGGAAGTCCAGACTTCACAATCTGAAGTAAAAGCCAGCATAGATAATTTTTAATTTTTAAAGTGAATACCTGCATTACAAAAATAATAGTCTTATGCTATAAGAAAAAAACAACAATCAAAAACAAAAACCCTAAACAATACAGAAGGATCTGAAGAAAGGTTGGCATCTCTGATCCCCTGCCATCCTCGACCCCAGTCCCATCCCTTAGAAGAAATCATGGTGGAAGTTCAGGTATTCTTCCAGAAATTGTATATTTGTGTGCAAACATCTATAGTCCGGCTCTTAAAAACACAACATAAAAAGGATTGTGCCGTGGCCTTTGGTAACCAATCAGACCAGAAGTTTTACCCTCGAGTAGAAGTTATCCGTAGTGACGCAGACAAGGAACGGAGATCAGAGGTTCAAACTCAAATTTCCTTTAGGTAAAGCAAGGGGGTGGATGAGGGCCATTTAAAGAGGCTTGCCCATGGACGGAAGATGAGGGAAAGCGTGGCCAGAGCGATAACCCTACAACCCCCGCCCCCTGCAGGGAGAAGCCCTTCAGAGGTACCCCTGCTCCCCTAATCAGGCCTAAGAAAAGCTCTTCAGGCTTGATGGATGAATGCATTTTCACTGAGGGCCAAGGGAGTCTAAGAGCTCGGAGGCTGCAGGGCCGTGGGCAGTGGAAGGTTGGGGGTGGGGGCAGGGGTAGAAACCATCCTGGTCACCCTTGCAAGAGGGCTAGGCCTCCTGTCCCCCACCCTCTTTCCACACTTCAGGCTCAAACCCCATTTGCCCCAGTACGCCACTGGCAAGCTCTCCTCGTTGCTGCTGTGCCTCAAGGCAGGGGTGACCGACTTGTCCCCACAGGTTCACGCGGGAGGCGGTGCGGGACTGCGAGGTGCAGGGGCAGCGCATCCCAGCGGGCGCCGTGGTGGAGGTGGCCGTGGGCGCCCTGCATCATGACCCCAAGTACTGGCCACACCCCGAAACCTTCAACCCGGACAGGTGAGCTCAGTCCCTTCAAATGGGCGACGCGAGGGTAAAGCGCTTAGAGGTGGCCAAGGGGAGACGAGGATTTAGTAAAGCTGTCCCCAGACAGTTAAAAGTCATGGCCATTAAACACATGAGAGACATAATTTCTAAAGGAAATTAACTGTACCATTTTTAAAAGCCCTGAACAGAATACAGAGATTTCACATCTCAGCAGCCCTGCATGCAAGTAACGGGGCAATTTCTAACGGGGGTCCTTTGTCCCAGCCAAGAAACAGGACATGTGACCAGATTTCAGTTATGCACTGGAATGTAACAAAACATCATTTCCTTTTTTAAAAATTGGAGCTTGTTCCAAAACAAGCCATCAACAAATTTCTCCCCAATTTCATGAGACCCAGCTGTGCTCGCAAGGTAGCCCTAGATCCCCACTCCTGTCCCTTGTGTGGCTCTGGTCCCTTGTCTACATTTCATTTCTAGGCTCCCGGACTGATATTGTCTGAGCAGGCATCCACGCCCTTCTCGTGGGAATTGAGGGATATCCCCTCCTTGGCCTGATCTGACAATGGGGAGGGCCAGGCAGACAGACACTGTTTCCACCTTTAGGAATTTCAAATTTCCATGAAAAAGAGGCCCCAACCCTCCCACCCCACCTCGGGGCGAAGCGGTGGGCAGCAGGACCTAGATCAATTCATACCCCGCGGAACACAGGGGACCCCAGGCACCAGGGCTGCAGCTGAAGTGAGCTGGCTGTTATGAGGCAGTGGTGGACACCAGCTCTACTGTCACGGAGCACAGGTGACAGATGCTATGTGACAGCAGGGAGGACAATTCCTGCAGTGGTTCAAAGACAAAAAACCCCCAGTGGTTCCGTGTGGGCAGAGGAGATGGTGGCCCAGTGTGGCCTCCAAGGCTAAATCGGCAGGAGGCGGCCTGGAGGGCTGGTGGCCACTGGTGTCCTGCTGGGGCTCCTGGGGAATTTGGAGCCACAGGCTCAGGTGAGAGCTGTGGATTCCTGAGACTTTGATCCCAGTGGGCCTTCAGATCCATTAACACAATCAGTTCTTAAGGGGAGAGCGAAAGGGGCCAAGAGGGTCCTCCGGGTGATCCTCCTCATCAGCAGGGCCTCCGGGGCTTTGAGGACGGAGGAGAGGGCAGGACGGAAGCTCAGGGAGCAGCAGCCACCAGCTCCAGGGCCTGAGGGAGGCGGCCACGGGAAAACGGGATTCTGTGGACCGCGGTGGGGCTCAGGTCCACGTGCGAGGAGTGTGGGCTCAGATGAAGGGGTCCCTCGGCCACTGCGTGGGGCTGACGAAGCCCACGGAAGGGAAGCGGGTGTCCCGGGGCCTACCCTGACCGCCCGGCCCCCGCAGGTTCACGGCCGAGGCGCGGCGACGACAGCGTCCCTTCACATACCTGCCTTTCGGGGCGGGCCCGCGGAGCTGCCTCGGGGTGCGGCTGGGGCTGCTGGAGGTCAAGCTGACGCTGCTGCACGTCCTGCGCCACTTCCGGTTCGAGGCCTGCGCGGAGACGCAGGTGAGCCCGTCGCTCCCGGCGCGGGGGGAGGTGCTCTTGATCAGCGTTAGGGGGGCTAATAATCACGCCCTCTCCCGGTTCTCGTCGTGCGAGGATTAAATGGGTCCGCCCGAGTGGAGTGCTCGAGTGCTCGCGTACGCGCCTGGCCGAGTCTGCATTCCCATTACTATCACGGACCTTCTCTGTTATGCGAGGCTACGCCTCCGAGGCTGTAGCTCTTCCCTGTTCGGCGAAGAGAACCCAGGGATCCCCCAGAGTAGGTTGTATTATTCCCATTCTTCAGATGAGAAGCTTAAATAAAGCTCAGGTTAAGTCACTTGCCTGAGGCCACGCACTTGGACTGCAGGCTCTGTGAGGGCAGGAACCCAAGTCTGCCTTATTCACTGTGGCAGCCTCCAGCACCCGGCACCGCGCAGGTGCACACGCGTGCACTGAATGGATGTTGATGAGCAAACGAGTGATTAGCCGGGGAATGAAGAAACCGGCTCCAACCAGATCTGGCTCGCCCCTGTCTTCCTCTAGCCGCCTCGCTGCAGTGTGGGCTGTTCCCTACACAGCCTGAAACTTGTGTCCCTCCACGCCTATTCAGAGTCCCTCTGCACGGACAGGAGCCCGTTTAGGGACAGATTCTAAGTACACAGTGATGAAGGGACAACTGCTGGAGTCAGAGCGTGGCATTGCCTCTGACAGAGTCTGGCTTCCAGGCTGGAGAGAGGGAGAGGCCAGTTGGGAACAAAGAGCCAAACCAACAGAAAGAAAAGCAGGCCCCCCAAATGCCTGAGGTGTTTGTGTGTGCAAGACTTCCTTTTGGGGTTTGTCTCCTTAACCCTTGATCTTGACAGTACAGCAGCCATTGTCCCCAAACACTGCTTGTGCTTGGCATTCCCCACCTCAAGAACCAGCCGTGCTTCCCCCAGCCTGGGGGATCTATGGAGAGCTTGTCTGAGTCCACTGTGTTCCCTGCCCCAACTTCCCACCGTGAAAGGGCTCTCCCCACTCCTCCCTAGCTGGAATGCCACCACCTGCCCCTCTTCCCTGCCCCCAGCCTAATCCCGTCTTCCAAATCCTTTGGTGTTCCCTCAAATCTGGAAGTGGTCCCTGAGAAGTCCTGCTCATAAGGCTTCTCCCATTCCTAGGCCCACCTCAGGTGTCCATTCCTCCAGGAAGCCCTCCCTGACTTTGCTAGCCCCAACTGATCTCCTTTTTGGAAGTCCAATGGAGTTTCCAGTTTGTCTAGACCGGTGTTAATACAGTAGCTGCCAGCCACATTAACCTTTTATAATCAAATTTAAAATTCATTTGCTCAGCTGCCACACGTGCTATTGGCTACCGGACAGGATAGCACGGGTTTAGTTCATCTTGTTTCCTGGTCATGTAACTGGTCTCCCCTCAGAACTATAACCCCCAAAGACATCTGAAAAGCCCGCCAAGGCCCCAACACTGAGGCCCGGTGATTCTTCTTTCCCTTAAAGCGTTCATTCACATTAGCCACTGAACCATCATTTTACACAGGGCTCCAGGGGACACCGTCCTTCTTGAGCAATCCTCTGGCTTTTCTTCCAAGTCCCCAGTCCACCATCAATCTGCCTTGTAAGTTGGACAGGAAAGCTCTCTGAATGGCAGCAAGGTAGACCACACAGCACACATGAGAAGACGGTAAGGCTAGACCACAGCACACATGAGAAGGGGACACTACGAAGCCACTCTCCCAAAGCCCCTTGGAAAGAGAGGGGGCTGCGCAGTTACCGCTGGGGCACCAGGGAGTGAGAGGAGGGGAGGTGAGAGAGTTTGAGGCTTTGGTCCTCACTTTCAGGTCATGTGATCTTGGATGAGTCACCTGGTGTCTTTGAACCTCCATTTCTTCATTTGCAGAGTGAGCCGCTACCACGGCCTATGCAGGCTTCCTGGGAGGATAAACGCGGGACCGAGTACCTTACTCACCTGCGGTATTTCATCATGGGAAAGCGGGTCCGGCACCAGTGTGCTGCTGGGGCGCCAGCGTCCATTTTCCCCGAGACGCAGTTTTGCTGGCTTCTCAAGGCCGTGCTAGGAGGCTGCTTTGCCAGCTCAGCCCTGCTGTCCCTCATTCCCACAATCATTCTCCAGGCCCTGTTCCAAAGAAGCTACCTTGCAGATGCAGTTAGCTGTAACCAGTCTCTTCATCTCTCTTTCAGGTACCACTGCAGCTAGATTCCAGATCTGCCCTAGGGCCTAAGAATGGCGTCTACATCAAGGTTGTCTCCCGCTGACAGTGTTGTGATGACACTCCCAGATTCAAAGTAAACCTTCCTGTGGAAATTCAGATTCTGGGGAAAACATCACTGAAGCAATTGAAAGGGTGCCTGATGTGCAAGTAGAAAAGAGGTATTTAGATAACATTTCCTAAATGCCTAATAAATGTTTATTGCACTTGGTTTTGACTTTGCTGATGATGTATGAACCACTGACCCACCTCTCTCCATCAGGGATTGCTGACAACGAAGCAAAAATGTAATTTTGTCAGAATGACTGAGAACTCGGGGTTTTGAAGGAAGTCCTGGCCTCAGGATGGAAGGGAGCTGTAGGGCAGAGGACTTGGGGACACTGGGTGAGCTGCCTATACAGCACCAGCTCGTGGGCCTCCAGCTTCTGGTGCACTTAGGGCATTTGACTTAAAAAAATGAGATTTATCAGAAGCCCAGCTTTAACAGTGGCTCAAAAGCTTTCTTATGCTTTGATTTTCCTAGGTAGGATAATACTAACTTTATAAGGTTTTAATGCACAGAAGAGTGAGAGAGACGGAAACGTAGGCATTGGACCTTCTCTTCCTTTTGATCCAAGAGTCAAAACATAGAAGTGAATTTATTAAAACTATCGTGTTGCTGAGAAGTTGAAATTCAACAAGGAGCTCTCAAGTTGAATCCCACATCTGCCATCAGCCACATGTGGTTGTGGCTGCTGGTCTTCCCACGTCCCTGTGCCTCCGTGTCCTCATCTGTAAAACAGGGCCGCTGACCTAGATCAAAGCCCCCTCCCCTGTGCACCATCTGAGCAGCGAGAAGGGGCTGAGTGTCCTGTAGGTAGCATTCCAAGCAGGGGTCCGTGAGCGTGGCTACCCAGATGCTGGGCCACATGTAGGCTGTTTCAGAACTGGCACAAGAGGTTTCCATGTATCCCTGGCTGTGGATCCTGCCTCTGTCATTGGGTCCTCTCCTACTCCAGCCCAGGAGACCTCATGCTTCCCCCAAAGTCCTTCCTTGGAGAGCCCTCTTCTCACTTTCGGGCTTCCCCGGAGGCAGGAAGGCAACCTCTTCTCCCGGTGCAGTCCCAGCCCTAGGAGCTGCCCGGCCAGCCCATCACACAGCTCTCTCTGCACCCTTGCCCTCACCACTGCTCCTCCCTAGGCCCCAGCTCCTTCGAGATGTCTGGCTGTGTATGGCCACACGTTCCACTTCCTGGTGACCCATCTGTCCTTCCTGACCGGCCTGCCCGTCTCCCAGCCCCTAGCCCTCTATGGCCATCACAGAGCATCATCCTGCAGAAGAGCTCAGCTGAGCACCTGACTCCCTCCTCAGAGCACAGTCCGTGTGCGGCGCCCCCAGCCTGTCAGCTCCACTGGCTTCCCTCACCTTCTCTGTCCAGGTGCTTCCCACCTTCAGACACAGCAGTGAGGCCTCCTCATATTCTAGAATTGCTGGACTCAGCCCTTCCACTGTTTCAACCCACAGTCCCGAGCTCCCCTGAAATCCCACCACCCATGTTCGACACCAGCTACCACGGGGCTAGGAGCTGGCACGGACTGGGCTCTCCACAGGACCCTTTAGCTGAATCCCAACCAGGTCCTCGTGACAAGTCAGTCACACACACTTGCCCTGGGTCCCACCACCTCTCTGCACCAAGAGCTACTGTTATTTTGACTTCTTCCCATCACAGTGCCCATCCCCCCCCCCAAAAAAAAACAGGTCACATGGACCCTGTCCCTCTCTCAAATTTCAGGTGCAAGGTTGCTTTCTGAAAGGGGAGCAAATCCAGGGCCCCCGCAGTCTTCATAGCTCAACTGCCTTTTCTGGAGCATGTGACCACCACCCACACCAGGTTTCTCCAGCCGTCTGTCCCACTTACACTTCCCAGTGGACCATCCCTGCTGCCCACCACTCAGCTCCCAGCAGCGAGATGGGTAATGAGACATTTGAGACTTGGCTGGCAAGTACCTGACTTCATGTTTCTCCCTGACACCCTCTGGCCCTCCACCTCCACTGGAGTAGGACCTGGACTCAGTTGAAAAGCAATCAATAAGATTTCAGGATCAGGCAGGGTAGGGAGGAAATATTTGGGGGGCTCTGAAAAATCACACCATGTAAAACCCGGTGACTAGCCTGGCAGGTGGGGAAGATAGTACTGCTACTGCTACATTTTTCTGGTCAAAGAATTCAGTTCTTCTCTGCCTTGACCTGTGTAAGGTTACAAGGTACTGCCTACCCCTGTTCCAAAGATGGAAAAACTCAACAGCCTTGGATCTGAGCACTCGAGGACAGAGTGACAGAAGCGGAGGCAGCAGGCGGAGTGGACACACTGTATTAGGACGGTGGGGGATGGGCAGGAAAGGTGTAGGGGAAGAAGAGGAGCCCATTACTGAGGACTGAACTCAAGAGACCAACAGGGACGGCCACATCATGACACGGAGCTGCCCTGCCCATCCCTCCTCCCCCACAGCCAGCCAGTGCCCAGCAGGGACTCCCATCAACTGCTGTGTGTGCAAGGCAGAACGCACCCACCCCTCCACATCCACAACACACTCTGCTCAGGAGTCAGTCTGGATTTTGCAGAACTTGAAGTTCACAGCGGTTGAGGGAAAGAAAAAAAAATACGAATATGTAACTTCTGTAAATTGAACAGAGATGTAGGACCATGTGGCCATGTAGTTGGGGCTCCTCTTAGGATTGTGGAAGGAGCCCCAGGGAGTGAGAGGTCCTGAACCTTCAGGTTCATCAGCTTTAGGGTAAGTCCACACACAGCCCCCAAGGCCAGTACTGGGGGCTGTTATATCCCGACACCCAGAAAAGTACCTGTATCCAGCAGGTGCTCGATAAATAGACACTGAAGAATGAGCTTTGGTCGCCGCCCACTTCAGATAAATATTCTTTTATTTCCATGCTCCATTGTGACATTTGCAGCTCAGTTATTCAAATCTCACAGGAACAGAAAACCCACATTCGGAGGGTGTCCAGTGTGCTCAGATGTGGGAATGGGCCTTCGCGGGCAGAGCCCTGGGGGTCCTAGGGGGCGGCCACCCATCCCTGTCACCTTCCACTGAGTGATGCAGACCCCACCAGGACAAAGAGAAGCTGACAGGGCCCCAGTGATGCCACACAGTAGCCACTTGCTCTAACACCGTGACTGATGGGCCGACTCCAAGGCCAGAAGACCGGGAGGAGAGGTGCCTGGATTAGAACCAGAGCAACAGACAGTGACGGACGGCCTCCTGCACTGATGGCTACTGCGTCATTTTGACAAAAAATTAAACAAGATGCCACTGAGACCCTGAAAAACCAAATGACTCACTGCAGAGACAGAAACTTAAATTTAAAATCAATCCATAAAATAGTATCTAGAAACTCTATGCCTGGTGCCCATCGGCCACAGAGTCAACAGAGATTATGAATAATAAAACTTTAAGAGACTAGTAAAAGGCAGTAACGGGCCCACCTATAGTCACTTCCGGTTAGTCTACTAATGATCCCAGAAGTGGCTTAAAACTGAAAACCGTTATCAGTGAGAGATTAAGAATATAACTTCATCAGGAAGTCAACATTAAATGAACAGTTCATTAAAAGTTTTTGTTTAAAAAAAAAAAAAACCCCACCTTCCCAAATAGCTACTCCAAGGAAGCCACTCCTGAAAGGCATTAAAAACATCCTCACAGGCTCACTGCCGGCCACCAAAGAAAGACGCCAAGGAGAAGAGGGCGGAGGCACCAGCTGTGGGCTTGGTGGAGCTGGTATACTGAATCACATACTCCGGGTAGACCTGGTGCTTCTCGAAGACCACGAAGATGGACGGGTCGGACATGCTGTTCACGCAGCTGTCGTAGAAGACATTGCCAAGGCCCTCCTTGGCTGGGGGACGGACGAAGGAGGCATTGCCTCGGATGAACTCCCCCACCAGCACCCGGGCCAGGAACATCATGTGGTACTTGGTGTCAGATTTGCTGTAGTGGTGGGAGTACGCGGCATCCCGGGCAAAGTAGCTCCCTGCAAGGACACACACGGGCTCAGCTGGGGGGGCGGGGGGGTGCAGCCCGCAGCCTGGAAGGGGGGGCTTGGGGGTCCCGTCAGCCAGGCGACACCCCTGCCTCCCTCTTCTCACATTTCTCCAGCCTCTTCCCTCGTGAAGGGCATCAGAGGTCTCACCAAACTCTGAGACAGAAAGCTCAAGTTCTGACTCTGTCCCTCAAATCCTAAAGGTTCCCCTGGGCACATCACTACTTAGCCCCCAAACCTCAGCTCCCTCAGCTCTAAAATGCGGCTATCACACCAGCCTCATAGGGTTGGTGTGGAAAGGGAGCAAGATCCCATACACGGACAACTGTAGCCACTGGCAGCCCCGCAAAGAGAATTCTGAAGCTCGTCGAATGGGACCTACACTGGAGGCTGCCACATACACATTCAGAAATATGACCCACCACTGGCCTCCATCCATCCTGCGCCCACAACTGCTGCCACACCTGATTAAGGCTGATTGATGGACAAGTGACAAAGTCCAAAGAGGGCTGCGGACTACAGCATCACATCATATGAGATTTTCAACTTAGCAACTGTGTCATGGTTACAGCAAAGAACATCCTTGTTCTTAGGAGGCACTCAAGGGGGAAAGGGCATGACATATGCCACTTGCAAATGGGTCTAAAGAAATAAAGCCAATGTGGCAAAAGGTTAAAGCTGATGAATCTAGGTAAAATTTATGCAGGAGTTTTAAAAATATTATTCTTGAGGCTTCCCTGTGAGTTTAAAATTATTTCCAAATAAAGCTTGAAAATAACACAGAAAAATAGCTAACTCTCATTCTAGCTGGAATGACGCGTATACCAGCCTATCTGAAGTGTTCAGATTCCCATTCCAGTGATCACGCAGGCACAGTCAGGGCCGGACTCGGGGCTGGGAAGGCATCCTCTCTCCTCCCCCTACTCATGCTCACCATCTCCACAGCCTCCACTCCACAGGGACACAAAGCCCAGGCTGAGCAGGGCTGCTCCTGCTAGAACCTTGGGTGAGGCTCTTGGCTGCACACAGAGGACAGTAAGGGTGCCACCAGCTGGGCACCCTCCCCCAGAGGGCCGGGGTCCATAACTCACTGAGTTTAACCCCGCTCATCAACTCACACCGGTCCCCCCATGCCCTCTATCAATTTGCTTTAAAAGGGTTTCCCAAGAACAAATATTGTGAAAATGTCTATGCTATCTAAAGCAATCTACACATTTAATGCAATCCCTATCAAAATCCCATCCATTTTTTTCAAGGAAATGGAACAAATAATCCTAAAATTTATATGGAACTAAAAAAGACCTCGAATAGCCAAAGGAATATTGAAAAAGAAAGCCAAAGTTGGTGGCATCACAATTTCGGACTTCAAGCTCTATTACAAAGCTGTCATCATCAAGACAGTATGGCAGTGGCACAAAAACAGACACATAGATCAATGGAACAGAATAGAGAGCCCAGAAATAGACCCTCAACTCTATGGTCAACTAATCTTCGACAAAGCAGGAAAGAATGTCCAATGGAAAAAAGACAGCCTCTTCAACAAATGGTGTTGGGAAAATTGGACAGACACATGCAAAAAAATGAAACTGGACTATGTCCTTACACCACACACGAAAATAAACTCAAAATGGATGAAGGACCTCAATGTGAGAAAGGAATCCATCAAAATCCTTGAGGAGAACACAGGCAACAACCTCTACGACCTCAGCCGCAGCAACTTCTTCCTAGGAACATCACCAAAGGCAAGGGAAGCAAGGGCGAAAGTGAACTACTGGGACTTCATCAAGATCAAAAGCTTTTGCAGAGCAAAGGAAACAGTTAACAAAACCAAAAGACGACTGACAGAATGGGAGAAGATATTTGCAAACAACGTATCAGATAAAGGGCCAGTACTCAAAATCTATAAAGAGCTTAGCAAACTCAACACCCAAAAAACAAATAATCCAATCAAGAAATGGGCAGAGGATATGAACAGACATTTCTACAAAGAAGACATCCAGATGGCCAACAGACACATGAAAAAATGCTCCACATCACTTGGCATCAGGGAAATACAAATCAAAACCACAGTGAGATACCACCTCACACCAGTCAGAATGGCTAAAATTAACAAGTCAGGAAATGACAGGTGCTGGTGAGGATGCGGAGAAAGGGGAACCCTCCTACACTGTTTGGTGGGAATGCAAGCTGGTGCAGCCACTCTGGAAAGCAGCATGGAGGTTCCTCAAAAAGTTGAAAATAGAGCTACCCTATGACCCAGCGATTGCACTACTGGGTATTTACCCTAAAGATACAAACGTAGTGATCCGAAGGGGCACGTGCACCCAAATGTTTATAGCAGCAATGTCCACAACAGCCAAACTATGGAAAGAACCTAGATGTCCATCAACAGATGAATGGATAAAGAAGATGTGGTATATATATATACAATGGAATACTATGCAGCCATCAAAAGAAATGAAATCTTGCCATTTGCGACGATGTGGGTGGAACTAGAGGGTATTAGGCTTAGCAAAATAAGTCAATCGGAGAAAGACAACTATCATATGATCTCCCTGATATGAGGAAGTGGAGATGCAACGTGGGGGGTTTGGGGGGTAGGAAAAGAATAAATGAAACAAGATGGGATCGGGAGGGAGACAAACCATAAGAGACTCTTAATCTCACAAAACAAACTGAGGGTTGCTGGGGGTCGGGGGGGTCAGGAGAGGGGGGTGGGGTTATGGACATTGGGGAGGGTATGTGCTATGGTGAGTGCCGTGAAGCGTGTAAACCTGGAGATTCACAGACCTGTACCCCTGGGGCTAATAATACATTATATGTTTATAAAAAAAATTTTTTTAATACAATAAATAAATAAATAAAAGAGTTTCTCAGACCCTGGGAAGAAAGCCAGGTTCTGCCGGTGGGGCCACCTTTGCCCTTACCCTTGCCGTAGGAAGTACCATGAAGACCACAGACCCGCCAGTCGAAGTTCTGCTGGCAGATGGCATCAACAAAATTCACACTGGTGCCGTGGAAGAGCTGCCGCTCATCGACCACCTTCCCTCCGTTTCTCTTCTGCATCTGGCCTTTTTGCCTAGAATCATGAGACAGGAGGCAAAGGGTTCTTGCTGCCAAATGCAGGCCACTTGACCCAAGAAAACACATTTTATCAGAAGTGTCATGAGTCCAGGCCCGTGAGACCAGGGTGAACAGCACAACCTGGGTGAAAAACCCACGGGAAGCCTTTGCCTCCACAACTCAAGGCCTCTTCAGCTTCTTGAACTCCTGAAGCAGACCAGACCCACTTCTTCCCCACTACCTTGCTTCCTTCAGAGCTTAGCTAGGGAAGCTGGGAAGCTGGAGGATGCTGGTCAGTGGGGGGTCATCCCTCTCCCCCTGTTACCCCGATTTCATCACTGGTCCCAGAGTACAGATGACACTGCTCCAACCCCCTCTTCTGGGGACAGGTCAGCAGGACCCCAGGCCCGCCATGGTGACCTGCTGCAGATCTCCTCCCTACAAGGACAAGTCACTGAGCACCCAAGAACATGCTAGTCCTCAAGCACAAAAATGAGGCATGGCTCCCTGGCTGTCAGGACACAGCTCTATCTCCCTCTGCGCGTGGGTGGCTTATACAGACTGGTCCCGCTGATCTTCAGGCAGGGAGGCAGAAGGCACCAGCACAAGTGCTGGCTATCACTAGGGCAGCTTGAGTCCCCTCAGCTTAGTTAGTGTGCCAACACTAAGCTATAAAGATGGAGAGATGGGGAGAAAAGCAGGGACACAGTCCCTGATGCCCCCAGCACTGGGCAAGCAGTAGCCACCATCTCAGATTGTCCCTGAAACCCAGGACACGTCTGACAAGCAGCTAGCCTCCCAGTTATGTACTAGAGGGGATGGTGAGCAGCCCAGCAAGAGTGGGCCCTTCACGTACCACTGGTAGACTTCCCAGAGGGCCAGATTCTGGACTCGCTCAATCTTCTGAACAAAGCAAAAAGGCAGCGTACGGTTGAATAGGTTCCAGACCTTTTGATACTCGTCTGATGAAGAACTGAGGGTAATCTTCTGCAGGGAGCAAACATTTTTTTTTTCTCCATTATCCTCGAAGTGTATATAGATCAGTCCCTTCCCAAGGTTGTTTATAAAATGCTAGAACTGCAAGCAAGCCCAGACAGTGATCACTACTCTCCCTTTGGCCAGAGGTACAGTCTCTCCAGCTGTGGGGTGTTTGCGGTTTGTGGTCAGTTCCCTTCTGTTCACCGTGGAACCCTCCTGAAGGACGGGCACGTGATACGTCGGCACCACTCTGGGTGTCCCCAGGACATCCCCGCTCCTCCTCTGTACCCACACAGACTACATAGCCTACAGGACCAGAGCTGGTGTTAATACACGTGGAGTGTGCACGTTTGGCCGAGCAGGGCAGACCCCATTAAAGCAGGAGCCCTCCTCACCACAAGCGCCAGGGAAGATGTCAGGCTGGCAGACAATACACAGCAACGCAGGAGCACGAGGAGATTTGCAGGAATGGTGTCTGGCTACTGCGTCCTCCCAGCAGAGCCCACCTCTCCCTTAGCGCCTTGCTCTGGGAAATAGCACCCCCTAGGGGCCAGGAGGGGCCCTGACCAAGGGCAGCTGATCTCTGCAGTGACAATCCATCAATTCCTGCACTTTCAGCCTGCAACTAACCCGCCGCCCTGTTCCTGCTCCTCGAGGCTTGGCCCGATGACAGCCTGTTAAGGGATCCCTGGGTGATGGCTCTGTACCATGGCATTCCCCTATGGCGAGTGCCATCTGAATGTCCATGCATCTCCTGCAACTGAAGTTGTGACTCTGGTTTCCTTGCTTCCATCCCATGGGAGGACACCAAACTCCTCTCCCTCAAGCAGGGAACCAGCCTGCCCCTCCCCCAGACCAGACTGTCAAGGGCTCCCATACCTGTCATGGCCTACAGCTCAACCCCACAACCAAGCACTCCACAGCACTGCCTGATCTCCCTCTTGCTCCCCAGGGGCTATGCATGCCCTCCACCCTGATCTGGGCTCCTTCCCTATGCAGTCTCCATCGACCTGTATGTTCTTCCCCTACTTCTGTCTGTACAAGCATCAGCCATCACTTAGGTGCAGACCCAGTGAAACCTTCCCTATTCCCCTTAATCTGGCCACCTGGCCCTGTGATGCTGAGTACTATCGCTCAAGCTCGCCCAGCCCTTCGCACATGTGTCTGGGCTGCTGGGGTCTGTGTGCATACTGGGGTCTGTGTACAATTCGATAAGAGGAGTCCTCCCAGAGAAGATAGACACAGAGCCGTCCGCACAGTGCTCAGCAGGATGCCAGCATCAGAGGGCAGTCTGAGGGCCTCACATACACAAGGCGGTAGTGGACAATGGCCTGAGTACTGCATAGAACTCAGTGTAGCTCTTATCGGCTGGAAGGCCCGACATGAGCCATGTGAACTGGTGTCCCTATCTTCTGGTATCTGGCACCTTTCTACAGCAACGCCCCTCGACATGTCCCTCATCACACTCAAATCCTCCCCCCGTTTTTTCTTTTCTTGTTTAGTAAAACTAATACTTATTGGCTAAACAGCTGTTAAGCTCTTATTTCTGCCCTTTGAGAAATTTCCAGGTCATCATCCTTCATCCACAATACAGCCTCTCCCCTTGGGGCCCCAACCATCTTCCTGGTGGTCATCCAGCCTTAAAACCCCTAAGACCTGAAACTAAAACCCCACACGGCTCCTGCCTCCTGCCCCAGCCTCGCCTCATGGCTCCCTCAGTGGTGGAGTCTGCTCACTCACTGTGTCTAAGAACACCCTCCTCCGTGGCCCGAGGCAGTGTGAGTCCCATACCTTAAAGCCAGGGTCTGGCAGGGCCGAGGGGTCCCAATGGTCTGGGATGCTCTTTGGGCCTTGAAACTTGACACTGCTACAAAATGTAAACAAAAACACTGAGATTTTGTTTAGACTTATGCAGATCTACTACTGGTGGCTGCCACTCACAGGTACCAGCGGTCTGGGGTCTCAGCATACCATTTGGTAAGAGCAGGTAGAGGTGGGGAAGCCCCTAAGCACACTATCCATAACGTGGGAGCACATCTATCTTTGCCCACGCGGCCAAACCCCAAAACCTCAGGCACGAGGGATCCATTTCTCACCTGCATCTCAACTCTTGGATGGAAGGCAGAGATTAACTGATAAAAGGAGCACATACAAACTTTCATCCACAATTTAAAAATTCAAAGAGCTCTTTTTTCAAGCAGCCTCAATGAGGTGTAACTGGCATACAAAAACATTTTTTAAAAACAGGAAAGGTATGTCACAACTCATTTGGCAGGAGAGCCTGGCTGGCTCAGTCGGTTGAGCATCCCCCTTGATTTCAGCTCAGGTCAGGAGACGGAGCCCCGTGTCAGGCTCCACACTCAGTAGGGAGTCTGCTTTCCCCCTGCCCCCCAACACTCGTGCTCATGCTCTCTCTCAAATAAATAATAAAAAAAAAAACCTCCTCTGACAGTAGAAATTTGACTACAACTGCTAAGAGGCTATTTGTGGTCTGTAAATATCCTATTTAAAGGGACTAAGCTTATTTCATACAGCTGCAATATTAGCATGTTTAATTACAGGTTTCACATAACACAAGCACCTTATCATCTTTCCAAAAAATAAAAATAAACAAAGACTGAGTTCTAAAAGACATGTGACCCAACAGGTCTAGGAACAGGAACTATGTCACTGTAATACCAAATCCTTCTGATTCCGTTTCAGAATGATCTGTTCTTTCTACAATAGATCTACCTTCTGTTTCCACTGGCATGAGACATGTACCTTCATCCTAAGCCTCAAAGAACTCCTACAAATAACTCTCCTAGGAAAACAGCACAGTTTAAAATAACTAACCAAGGTCCCATAAGCAAAAATTAGCCAGAAACAGACTGTGGAGACTGAAGATGTTGAAATTATGAGGCAAGATTATAAGATTACAACACAACAATTATTTTTTCTGTGTTTAAAGAAATAAAAGAAAATTTTTAAAAATATATGCAAGGAACTGAACTATAAAAAGATGTGGAGGGTTTGAAAAAGAACGAGAAAGAACTTCTGGAAGTGAAAGACACTCCTTGCTAGGCGAAGTTCCAAGGACAGCCTTGTGAGCAAGGGAGACCGCCTGAGGAGAGGAGTAAGCTGAACGAAAAGGGAAGGGCGGTTATCCAGAATGGGGCCCCGGCAATGAGGAGATGAGAGATATGGAGGAGAAGCTGGGACAGGGAGAAGAGAGAGAGAAGGCCTGGTTCTGGTCAGAACCTAACCAAAGCTCTGAAAAGAGAGGAGAGGAAAGGCTGAAGGCTATTTTAAGGAGAACAAAAAAGATTCACGGACACAAAGGTCTAAAAAGCCCCAAGAATCTCCAACAGGATAAATAAGAGCACACGTCCTGCCACACCAGGGTGAGAGCACGGAACAGCAAGACCAACACAATCTGAAAAGCAGTCAGAGGAAGACAAGAGTGAGTCTGGAAAAGGGGCTCTGCTTAGACCAACAACCGATTTTCCAACGGCAGCAATGGAAACCAGGTGACAGTGGAATGACCTCTTCCGTGTTCCAGAAGAAAATAACCACACCCCAAAACGCTAGAGCCAGTGAAAATATCTTTCAAGACTGGGGGCAAAATGAAGAAGTAGTCAGGCAAACAAAAATACAATTTTCCAACAGATCTTCATTTAAGAAAATTTGAAAAGACAAAGCAGTAAAACATGAGTAAATCTAATGAAACATTCATTGTATAAAGTAACAATACTCATGAAGTTAAAAAACAAGAGAGGAAATTAATGCAATAAGGTATTTGAAAGCTCTTACATTAGTCGATAGGAAGACAAAGATACTGACCAACTCATAACTAAGAACACGTTATAATTTCTAGTGTGGCCTTTAAAAAAATAAAGTAATACAGTACATAACTTCCAAACTAATAGGAGGGAAAAAAATGAAATGACCAAAAATATCCATAAGGCGGCAAGAAAAGAAAAAATAGGACTCAATCACATGAATGAAACATTTTATGCAGGATATCAGGACAGTAAGGAACTAAACCAGAGAGCCGATGTGTAAATGCCATTTCAAACTTCACATCAAACTCTGGTATTAAAACTCTGGAATGTGGAGATCATATTCTGTGACCCTGTCATTCATGTAAACAGAGAAGTTGTTTCTGAAAGCAACCCACTCTAGGAGTCCCAGCTGGCTAGAGAGGCCGGAGCAGACTTGCTTACTAGAGTTGCAACAACAGCTGGCAGCCGTCACTTGGATTAGCAGGAAGAGCCACAGGCTTCACTGCACGGACACTGTGTGACTCTCAGGTTATACACTAGGAAGATCCTGCCTGAATCAGGCATATCTTAGTCTGAATCTGACCAAAATGATCGCTTTTATTTCTGATGTGTGGTGTCTATGGCCCTCTAAAGACCACCTTACAGTGATAACAAAAAACATCCAGTCTCAGAAAGGTGACAGATTTTTCCAAACTGTTATCTAAGGTAGGCTTTGATTAGGGGAAAAATAAAAAATAACTTCCAGAAGTAGAAGCGGCCACAGTTAACTAAACTCTAAATCCAGAAGCAATACCCAGGAGAGATGGATCCATTTTACTAAAAAATAAACATTTCTGCCTGGGTACAATACTTTATAAACAAAGCTGGCAACTAAAAAATCAAGAGAAAAGGTTTGTGATTTGTATAAGAAACTGAGTGCTGATCTCCCCAGTAGATAAAAGGCTCTTAACGTATCAAAAAAACCCACCAAAAGGCTGACAAAAAATTGAACAAAAAGACAAACTCCCCACAGAAAAAGAGGCAAATGGTTTGCAAATAGCAAAAAAACTTTAAACTTCACTCATAAGAGAACTCAAATTAAAATACACTGAAAACACCCTTTGCCACACGTGAAAACAGCAAAAGTCCAAGAGCTTGATGACTCACTTGTTGGCAAGACCAAGGCAGTACCTCAAGCACCTTGAGGCAAAGTGCATAATGGTTCAACCCCATTAAGAGGAATTTGCATTTACCTTCTAGAACGTTAACCTCCCTGAACATGAAACAGCACGTACACCAGATCATCCACTGTGGTGTTACCCTTGTAACAACAAAAGATCTGAAACAAGGCAAAACATCCCTCCAAAGGGGACAGATTAAATAAATTAGGGTATGCACAGGTGATGGAGAGCCATGCAGACAGACAGATTTCAGAAGACTTCAGTGTCCTGAAAGGGAAAAGAAAAGGTACAGAACAATACATACAGAATGCTGCCTCTAGTTTGGTGCAAGAAAAGTGAAATCCGAAAATACTTTTATGTATACGCATTTGCTTATTTTTGCAGAAAGAAAGATAATAAAGATAAATCAGAAATGTATGCAAATAGTGACTCATCGTGGAAACGCTGGAGACAACAGGGAGGAAGACGCTGACTACTGAGTATACCCTTTTCTTCAATTGATAATACCTTTTCCCTCTAGTTTGTATCAAATTTCTTTAAATGACCACGGTCCACAAATACAACAACTGAGGTCCATCTGCGAGACCCCAGAAGAGCCAGCAGAGAAACTATTCGGTTCACCATGAAACAGAAATGAGCCCAGTTTCTCTGGTTAAAGGCAGGCATAGCTGGTTGAGGACAACACTGGCTGAAGTCCCAGCTTAGGCTCTGACACACCCAATGTACCAGGTGCTGTGGTACCTATTGCCATCCAGCCACTCTCCCCCTGCATGTGGCCACGTGGATTGGAGAGAAAGGACCCTTCTCCCAGCTCCAATCCCGGGACATCTGCACCCAGCCTAAAACTACTGGTTCGGTGGGGGTCTGGGTAGAGCCAAGCTCTTAAATATGCCCCATCAGCTGCAGGAGGGCCCTCTCCTGCTCCTAAATGCTTACAAGGCCCCTAGTGGCTTCTGGAACTCAAAAGGGAACCCATCCTGAGGAAGAAGAGACTAAGCGGCCGCTAAGAGACCAGCAGCTGCAGCCATTTTCAGGTTTTTGGTATCCCATGATATGCAAGTACATAAAACCATGCAACACATGGTTTTCTTATTGGTATATAATTCCATTATTTTTCTATCACTTCGACATCTTTAAACACTCAGGTCTATGATTCAACTATTCAACTGAAAAATACAAACTGATGAGCCAGCTTCAAGCCTAACTGGCTTGCAGAGCATAATAAGCAGCCTTGTAATTGTGCATCACAAATCTTCTACCCAAAAGATGACGCTCTGGCTCCAAGCCTTTCCCAGCTCCTGGCATACGGACACCAGTAGTCACACTGCCACAGGTGACAGCACCAAAGCCGGCATTCACACGTGATGCGACTGTAGAACAAAGAGCAACGTGCTTTGTCAGAAGCGAAGACCGCAGCTCACTACCAATAACAAAATCGGACTCCAAAAACAAACAGAAAAACCCAAAGAGCTACTAAGACGATCCCTTCCAAGTTAAAAAACAAAATATACAATCACTTGAAGATGGAGACAGAGAAAAATTATGAGAAGTGAGATTATTACTGTTCCCTAACCATTCTCTAAATTAGTCTAAAGTCAGGAGTAAGTTTTTGGTTTCTGGAAAAATCTGCACAAGAATACCCTTATGAATCAGGAACACCACTCGCACACTTACAGTTAAAATATCTAATTATATGGCATGCGCCTAGGTGGCTCAGTCGGTTAAGTGTCCTACTCTTGATTTCAGCTCAGGTCACGTTCTCAGGGTTATGGGATCAAGCCCCACGTTGGGCTCCAAGCTCAGTGCAGAGTCTACCTGAGATTCTCTACCCCTGCCCTTCCCCACCTCTGCGCACACGCATGTGCACGCATGCACACACACACATACGCATACACTCTCTCAAATAAATCAATCTTTTTAAAAAAATCTAATTATACAATTTTTTCCAGTGTCTTAGGTCTTTTTTTCCCTTTATTTCATGTTGCACTTCGTTTGGCACCTTAATGCTTTATTAACTAAAAGTTAATTAGTCTACCACACAATTAGAAAAATATTCTGACATCTCTCTATAAACCTGAATTATATTTATCATCTTATAATCCATGCTAATACTTCTCTCTCTGAAATGTGCTAAGTGTACCCTGAATTTCCAGTTTCATGAATTCTCAGACCTCTTCTGGAACATGGATATTAATACCAGCACTATAGTATTAAGTGAAGGAAAGTACGAAGGTCCTGCCTGGGGGGCGGGCCTGGGTACTCAGAGACAGAGCGCTGGCACATTCAGTGACACAAGCCAACAAACCCTCTTACTGCATTATGCCAGCCCGAGGAGGCTTCCTGTACGTGCAGCAGAGCACAGCCCCCCGGTTCTCATGCCACCTACCAGGCTTGCTTCACCTTCACCTCCTGCGGGGACACGTATCTGGGTCGCCGGCAAACCTTTCTGACTGTGCCATAGACCAGGTTTTTCTGAACAAACGCTGAAGAAGAAAAAAAAAAAAAAAACACCAAATGCATATATATATACACATAGGATGGCAATGTTTTTTAAATACAAACTAAATGGTTTAGAAAACTAATCCTAATGTGTAAAGCCTAGAGTCAGTCTGTTAAAAAAACAAGGCAATTTTCACATTTCAAATATTCATAAAAGAAAATAGGTATCCTTAGGAGACTGGGTTTAATGAACACATGAATGATGAGTAATTGACGTATCAATTATACATGAGCACTTTTAAATTGTTCCTTCCAATCTTGTTTAAATCATTATTTTGCTTAGCAATTTTTCCCAACTTGGATATAAAAAAAGCTTCAGCCCAGCCTGAGACCAAATTACCACATTTTGAGCCAAGGGGATTTAGAGTTAATACACTAATTTTACTCTTATAACTTTTTTTAATTTGACTAAACTGACTCCACAGCAGTATTTCTCAACCTTTTTAAACCTGTACCATCTTTAATAAACAAAATCCTTGCCCTACACCCACCCCCAGGATCCTCAGGTTCATCCTGAGGGTTGAGGAGACATTGATCCTCAAGTTGAAAAATCACAAACAACTATGAGCTAGATTACATGTCCCCTGCCACCAGGAAAACCCTGTCACATCTTACTTTCTGCACCTAGAGTACAAAACCAGTTTTTTTTTTCCATTTAAAAAAACATTTTAACATTAATTTGTAGGTGTCTGTGACTTAAGTTACTGCATTTGAGCATATACTGTCTGATCACTGAGGTGGGTGTCCCTCACGCTGTTGCCCAGGTAGTCATTAAGATCAGAACTCCCAGGGGTCCCCCACCTTCTAATCAGGAGCCCAGGCATCAGACATGGCTACCACAAGCCCTACTGTTGTCCACCCCTCACTCCCATCAATAATTAGCACAGTTACATGGGTTTTATTGGCCTCTTGACTGACATCGTGATAAGTCTCGAATGGTCTTTCACTAGTGAAACTACTCAAGTCATGCAGACTGGCTAACTATATGTGAGACCCACTCCCTACCCTTCCGTGGATGGGGAAAAGTGAGAGTTTTTTCCCTTGTTACCCTTACCAGGGATACACTAGGCTAAGTCCCTAAACAACTGTGACCTTGGGGATTCTGCCCATCTGATGGTAGCTAACAGATACCGCAGCTCTCCCTCTGGAATCTGGGCACTGGCAGTGGCCTTGAGCAAAGCTTGTGACAAGAGTCCCTAAAATGACAGCGCCAAGTCTTCCTCAATCCTACAGAACCAATCATTTGACCTGTTGTGTGTTTCTTAACTGTACTTGTTTCCTAATAATATTTCGTTCATAAACGTGTTTGGCCGACTTGGGTCTGAGACTTGCTTTCACAACACCTCGCTGTGAGACAGGAACCTAACTCACCTCAAACTACTTCTGTTGCTGCTGTGATCCACCACCAACAAAACAAATTGTGCCTATCCACGTGAGACTGGGTCAGTGTGGGGTGAACCTGCAGTTTGCAGAAAACTGCATGTGTGTGCTCTTTCCCACCCTTATCCTGATTCTCGGTTCTGTCCCCTGGGGATGCAGTCTAGGCTGAGAATGGTAAAGGCTGCATCTGACATTTCTGGCTCTGACATTTTCCAGATACTTAAAAGGAGTGTTTCAAACAGTTGCCGGCGGCCTTCAGTTGGGTGCTACTTGCATGGACTTGATCCTCATGTAACTCGCTGCCCCTTTCCTGCATTTGTATCTATCAGACTGTGGACCGGAAACCAGACTTGACCTACGGCTGCTGGTCCCCAGCAGATGCCGAGGGCGGGTGAGCAGCTCTCCCTGCAGAGAACACACTTCTGTGTTCTCTGCAAGGGCACACTGAGGGGCAGCGGTTCCACCCTCACCAAGAAAATAAGCGCTACAAAACCACAGCGAGCAGGTCACGTGGTTTTAGGATAATTCAGCGCATGCACTCTGCTGCCCTCCACATAGTAGAAGGTCCACAAAACAGAAAAAACAGCAAATTGTATTTAAAGGAAGGCCCAGTGAATTCCCTCAAAAGGTGCTGAACATTCAGAAGGACTCAGAGTTTAAAAGATACGGCAACACTGAGTTAAACGGAGCTGGGCTGATAAAACCATGAGGAAATGTCTTAAGAGAAGCCACAGAAAACACTAAAATGAAAAAAAAAAATCTCCTCCAAAATCAGTCACTACATGAACTGGCCAAAGGGTATTTGGCCTGTTTCTGTCTGTCTGCAAAGGCAGCCAGGACGAGTCACTTAAAGTTCAGTGTCAGGACACTATGGGTGCAGGACAATCCGCTTCCAGTAACTTTTAAGGAAAGTGCATGTCTCGCATGTGCTCAGTCTGCAGCCCACCTGAGCCGCAGGTGCTGAGAGGACGATGGGGAGCCGCCAGGCTGGGGAGGACAGGGCAGAGCACAGAGCAGAATGGCTGACACCAGTCAGGGACCAAGGTTAACCCTGGGACCACAGAGCCTCGTCCATGGACTTACAGGACCACCCGCACTGCACAAAAGCGGCCCCTGCCTGTTCCTCCACACTTTGGGCTCCTGTCCTTCCTCGGGCTCCTCTCCCTTCACCTCCCTCTCCCCGGCAGCTGTTCCTCCACCCCACCCCGGGCTGCCACCATCTGTCACAGGTCTGACTCCCCTTCCACGTGGACAGCACTTCAGGAGCAGGGACCCCCTCTCCTTTTCTTTCCTGGCCCTCAGTGTGTACATGGAACTTCTCCAGGGTAAAGGAGGGAAAGGCCGGGCCAATAGATGGCCAAACCCTGCTGGGTGAGGGCAATGGGTCAAGATGTACCTTTGAAGTCTAACTCGTATTTGTGCTTTCCGGCCTGGAACTTCAGGACGGCTGCCTGGGCGTCAGAGCCCGGGGCACAGTACGCCAGGTAGGCCTTCTCCACATCGCTGCTGCTGACAGTGGTCACGGGGTGCTCCATGCCCTACAGGGAAAGCCAGATAGATACTCCATGAAGGCAAGAAGCTACGATGATGAAGAAAGCTGCTGGGCGCGATCCACACCACACTGCAGACAAGCCTGCGGTGGGTATCTGTGTCATGGGGGAGGCAGGGAAGTGGGGATAGAGAAGCCAGGGAGCAGGGGTGTGGCAGGAGAGGGAGACACAGAATAGAAGCCATCACGAATGCCTCCTAAAAGCTGGCCAGGAAAATAGTAAATGCAGGTCCTGCTAACCAGGTAAGTAGAAGGCTGCAACAGAAGAAAGCAGCATTCAAATTACTCATAATGGATGACACAACCGTTTGAATGAGGGTGAACGTCAACACTGAATTCTTCGATCCACTTGGAGGGATGGGCTGAGCATGGCTGCCTCTTCTCTGCCCATTCTTGCACCACCCACCACCCTTCAGAGCTTAGTCCCTCTCTGTGTTCTTTCCTGAGCCCGCGGAAGCTCTCTATTTTTGCATTACCCATTTTGATCCCACACCTTCTCTCTAATTACCTATAGGACATCTAAGATTTGGGGATGGACTGAGTTTGAATTTTGGCCCCTCTGAACTTCAGTGATCTCAACAGGACAGGAACAGGAACAAACTTAAGTCACACCCCTAACACGGGACAAGAGTGCCATCCCATCCTCAACAGGCTGGAAGAACCATTAAAATAAGGCCTGCAGGGGCGCCTGGGTGGCTCAGTGGGTTAAAGCCTCTGCCTTCGGCTCAGGTCATGATCTCAGGATCCTGGGATCGAGCCCCACATCGGGCTCTCTGCTCAGCAGGGAGCCTGCTTCCTCCTCTCTCTCTGTCTGCCTCTCTGCCTACTTGTGATCTCTCTCTCTCTGTCAAATGAATAAATTTAAAAAAAAAATCTTAAAAAAAAAAAAAATAAGGCCTGCAGCACAGTGCCTGGAACCAAATGCAAAGGTGCCACAGAAATATTGGGCCGGTTTCTAGAAATGCCCGTCTGAAGTTTGAAGAGGAATCTGGTCTGGAGACAGAGGTGTAGAGATCACTTAAGGTGGCCACTAATGTCAGAAGAACATCAGGCATGGGCTGAAAGTTCATGAAGGAGAGCAGAAAGAAACAGCCCATGAAGGAGACAGAGGAGGAACAAGGCAGCCAGGAGAGTGAGGAAGGAGTGGGCCAAGGCTGGAAATGCCACCAGATTTGGCACCTGGGCGCTTGACCATTTGCAGTGTCTACAGCACTGTGAGGGCTATGCCTGGCAGTGTCCCACCTCCTGCGGGCACTCCAAGAATAGTGACTAGATGAGGGGCACCTGGGTGGCTCTGTTGGTTAAGCAACTGCCTTTGGCTCAGGTCATGATCCTGGAGTCTAATCCCACATCAGGCTCTCTGCTCAGCAGGGAGTCTGCTTCTCCCTCTGACCCTCCCCTTTTTGTGCTCTCTCTCTCTCTCATTCTCTCTCAAATAAATAAATAAAATCTTTTTTTTTTTTTTAAAGTGACTAGATGAACAAGTAACAGGAACAGAAGTCAGATCCTGGCAAGTAGGGGAATGAACGAGGGTCTTGCCTTTCAAGTGGAGATGGATGCATTGTTCAGGTACAAAAGGGTGAGGGCAACAGTACAGGTTTTATAGCAAGGTAAAGAGGATCACAGGAAAGGGGGGAAAAAAATGCAAAATGTCAATCGACATGAGAAGCCTTCTGAGAATGATCCAAAGAGGATACAGGTCAGGGTAAGGCATCCTGGAGCCCAACACCTCAGGGACGTCAAGGTCAACACAGGAAAATTCAGTGGGCCAAGAACAGTAAAACCTTTATACCCAAGATTATGTTATGAATTGAATTGTGACACGCTGGGTGCCAAAAAAGATAAGCTAAAGTCTTAACCCTAGTACCTCGAAACTTGACCTTATTTGGAAACAGGGTTACTACCCTGTAATTAGTTAAGATGTAATTAGTTAAGATGAGATCATGCTATGCCCTTATAAGAGAATGGTCACATGCAGACTCAAGGAGAAGGCCACATGACGACGAGGCAGAGCCCGGACTGAGGCACCCACAAGCCAGGGAAACCACCAGAAGCTAGAAAAGCAGGTATGACTCTTAACAAGCTTCAAAGGGCACATGGCCCTGCTGACACCTTGGTTTTGACTGCTGGCATCCAGCTGTGAGACAATACATCACTGTTGTTCTAAGCCACCCAGTCTGTGGTAGCCTCAGGAAATTAATATAGGGTGGAGGCAATGTGGACCTGAAATTGGGCTGTACATCCTGAGCTCAGGCAGAAGAGAAACTAGTTTCCCTGAATCAAAAGATAATGGTCCTAAACTGTCAATTAGCAGAAAAATAAGAAAGAAATCCACATATGCAGGGACGCCAGGAGTGTGTCGGGAAAAGAAGAGCTAGAGCGGACAGGCCACCCTAGGAGACGATCCAGCCAATGGTACCAAACGAGACCACACAACCAAAAGCCACTGAGCTCACACACGTGCATCTGTACCCCAGCACCGTGCAATATATCAATGATACCCAAATACAGGTCATTGCCAGAGATTCTCATGTCCTGAATGAGGTTATACACTCTGACTATACTGCAAGAAAGTAGCCACATAGAAAAGAAAAAGGGAAAACTCTTAAGTATGGGTTGTTTGGAGGAGAAAAGCCCCTACTCCCTAAAGTCATGACAATCCAGTATGCAAAGTCACCTAAGGAAAAATACTTTTGCATAGGGTGTCACTAGGGTCTAGTGTCATCCCACTCAGCTCCCCAAGAAAGGGGACAAATCACAAAACAAAAGGTGAGAGGTTGTTGCATTAGCTAAGTGTTTCTCACCTGCCATAGGTTCCTCCATGATGTTACCAGGTAAGCTCCATTCAGGGAGCATGACCAGCCCCTCATTCTCTCCTGCTCCTCCATGCCAGGCGCGGCCTCCTGACTCCTGCTCCTGACCAAACCACGAACAATGCCGGGGAGCCTCCTTGAGCAAATCTACATGGCAAGGAAGGTGGAAAAAACCCCAGGATGCTCAAGAGGGGCAGATAGGTGGGAAAGAGGGCAGACAGAACAGCCACCAAGGAAAGGCTGGCACTTGAGGACGCAGAGGGGAAGCAGATGAAGGCTGAAGTGAGGCCCCTGATGAGCGTGACCATGTCCAACAGGCCAGAGGACAGCAATTACTCTGTCCTTCAGCCAGCCAACGTCTCTGCCCTGAGGACCTGCTAGGTACAGGCACTATTCTCCACACAGGGGCACACTGGAGGCACAAGAGAGACCAACCTCCCTGTGCTCATGCAGCCCTCATTACAGTGTTCCCAGAGAAGAAGACATTCCAGGTGCAGGTAAGAAAAGAAACTCAAGCTTTAATATAGCCTTTTATAACCTGGAAGAGTATAAATGTCTCTCAGCCCATAATCCCAATATCATTTTGGAAAGCTATCCATAGAGACGTGGTGCCCTCCCTATCCGTGTACCTCTACAAGTGACCAGGGGACTCAATATGATCCAGTCATGAACTTCTTCAAATAATTGACAGCAGCAGTTATTAGATCCAGATTCCAAATCAATACCTGAAATGAATCCATTTTCTCACACTTGCCCACATTCTGTGAAGTTGCTGCTACAGAGAAGGCAGAAGGCCACCTTCGAAAAGCCTTCAAGTATACTGTGCAGCTACCCAGACTCTCCTGCACACACACGCACTTGCTCTGGAGTTACCTGTTCGACAATTAGAGAGGCATCTTTCTACCCCATTTAACAAAACCAATGAAGAAATGTCATCTCATTGGGGCGCCTGGGTGGCTCAGTGGGTTAAAGCCTCTGCCTTCGGCTCGGGTCATGATCCCAGGGTCCTGGGATCGAGCCCCGCATCGGGCTCTCTGCTCGGCAGGGAGCCTGCCTCCCCCTCTCTCTCTGCCTGCCTCTCTGCCTACTTGTGATCTCTGCCTGTCAAATAAATAAAATCTTAAAAAAAAAAAAAAAAAGAAATGTCATCTAATTATAATCTATAGTCATTCAGTTCTCATGAGGCCAACAGATACCTAAACATTCAAAGACAGAACCTCCTACAAAGGAATGACTAACTAGTTTTGCCCTAATTCCCCCAAAGCAAGTGAGTCATAGGGGGATATGGGCATCTTTGCCTCTGTCAAGGACTCTCCAGGACAACCCTCACGTTCATGTCTGGGAACGGCTCCTCTACCACGGACGCTTGGGGGAAAATACTTGCCCTCTTTCTGTGACACTTACTTGTTGTCCATATTCCTGCCAAGAACCAAACTCATCAGTCCAGTACCAAACCCAGTCAGTGGTGAGGATGAAGTGTGGAGGTTTCGTAACCGAGGAGGCCGTGGAGAGGCGGCGGGCTGGGGCCGCGCCAAACATCATAGACTCAAAGTCTAGACAATCAAAGTGAAAGTTGCTGGCTGACTCAGCACACAGGATCCTGCAAAAGAACATGAGAGGTAAATGGAATTCTCCACCAGCCAAGTGAACACTCGGGTTCCACCTGTGGTCTTCTAGATGCTCAGCTGATAGACGTGAACTTAAATATAACAGTGTCACACTGTAGTGGGGGGAAAAGGTTCCAAGTGGGAAGAGGGGAGGACAGTCGGTTCTTATACAAAAAAATAATGAAATTAATATTCTCTGAAAATAAAATTAGTCTCTGCAAGAATGATCAAGAAAAAAGGAGAATATTAGAAATACAGACGGTAAAAAGTGAAAGATGCCATAGATACTAAAAGGGATATTATAAACAACTTTATGACAATTAGTTTGACAACAAATAAAATGAACAAACTCCTGAAAAATATGATAAATTTACCAAAATTGACTCAAGAAAAGTAGAAAACCTGACTGATCCTCTAACAATTATAAGAAACTGGTCAGTAGAAACTGACCCCTCAAATAAATAAAATCTTAAAAAAAAATCTTCCCATAAATTAAACATTATGCCTCGATATTCTTTAGACACATGGTCAATTATTCAGGAAAAAGTAATTCTAACTGTACATGAGTGTTTTCAGAGAACAGAAAAAGAAACCATCCCAATCTCATCTTTATGAGGTTAGATACTTCCTAAGATAAAAACCAGATCAAGATAATATGAAGAAATTATAGACCAATCTCACTCAAGCATGGATGCAAAAATCTTTTTTTTTTTTTTAAAGATTTTATTTATTTATTTGACAGACAGAGACCACAAGTAGGCAGAGAAGCAGGCAGAGAGAGAGGAGGAAGCAGGCTCCCCGCTGAGCAGAGAGCCCGATGCGGGGCTCGATCCCAGGACGCTGGGATCATGACCTGAGCTGAAGGCAGCGGCTTTAACCCACTGAGCCACCCAGGCGCCCCCAAAAATCTTAAATTAAGTACTGGCCATCCAAATTCAGCAGTGTGTGTGTGTGTGTGTGTGTGTGTGTGTGTGTGTGAAAGAGAGAGCGAGAAAGAACTGCACAACTATGACTTAAGCCTAGAAATATGGTGGACTTATCAGAAAATTAATGTCGTTAACTGCATTAACAAATAAAGGAAAACAAAGCATGGGCTCTTGATACAGAAAAAGCACTCAATAAAATTCAAATTTTATACACAATTTTTAAAAAACCTCCTAGAGGTGTCTGGGTAGCTCAGTTAATTAAGTATCTGCTTCGGCTCGGGTCATGATCTCAGGGTCCTGGGATCAAGACCCATATGGGGCTCTCTGCTGAGCGGGAAGTCTGCCCCTCCCTTTCCCTATACACACACACTCTCTCTCTCTCAAATAAATAAAATCTTTTTTTTTAAGATTTTATTTATTTACTTGAGAGAGAGAGAGAGAGCATGAGAGGGGAGATGGTCAGAGGGAGAAGCAGACTGCCTGCTGAGCAGGGAGCCGATGTGGGACTCAATCCCGGGACTCCAGGATCATGACCTGAGCTGAAGGCAGTCACTTAACCAACTGAGTCACCCAGGCGCCCCTCAAATAAATAAAATCTTGAAAAAATAAAAAAACCCTCTTAGCATACTAGGAATAAAATTAGGATTTGTTAGCAAGTCAAAGATTCCAAACATTCACTCATGCTTAAGGTGAAATATTTAATAATTACTGCTCTTAAAATCAAGGGAAAAAAGAAAAAAAATAATATTCCAGCTAATCACCACTTACATTCAGCATGCCACTGGAGGTCCTAGCCACTACAATAAGGCAACAGGGCAATAAAAAGAAGTAACATGCATAAGAATAAAAAAGGAAGAAATTAAAATGCTATTCACAGGGGTTCCTGGGTGGCTCAGTCAGTTAAGCTTCTGCCTTTGGCTCAAGTCATGATCCCAGGGTGCAGGATGGAACCCCACATTGGACTTCTTGCTCACTGGGGAGTCAGCTTCTCCCTCTCCCTTGTAAAATCTTTTTTAAAAATGCTATTCACAGATACTAACTTCTAGATAGAATACATAGACAACTTTGAATTACAGATAATTCAAATTATCAGTAGAGTCTTCTGAGTTCAGATATTTTAGTGAAGTTGCAAGACGTAATAGTTGACAAAAAAGTCAACTGCATTTCTGTGCATCAGCAGGGAGAAACACATTTTTTTTTTACTGGGGATGCAATGTACAACATGATGGCTACAGTTAACAATGTTTTATGGTATACATATTTTTTAAAATATGTATGTATTTATTTATTTATTTATTTATTTATTTGACAGACAGAGATCACAAATAGGCAGAGAGAGAGGGGGAAGCAGGCTCCCTGCTGAGCAGAGAGCCCGATGCGGGGCTCGATCCCAGGACCCTGGGATCATGACCTGAGCCAAAGGCAGAGGCTTTAACCCACTGAGCCACCCAGGCGCCCCGTTTTATGGTATATTTAAAAGTTGCTAAAAGAATAAATTCTACAAGTTCTCATCATATCATAAGGGAAAAAATTGTTTTTGTAACTGTATGAAGTGAGGGAGGTTAACTGAACTTATCGTGGGGGTCGTCATACAATGTATACATCTGTCAAGTCCTCGTGCTGCCCACCTTACACTTCCACACTGTTGTATGTCAATTCTATCTCAATACAGCTGGAAAAAAAAAGTAATTCTCTAACAAAAGATACCCAAGACCTTAATGGAGAAATTACAGAACTACTGAAAGATATTTTAAAATACTTAAATAAATCAGCTGCTATCATGTATATGAACAGAAAATCTCAGCACCATTAGGATGTCAGTTCTCCTAGGACTGACAATAGTCAATGCAATTTCAATTTCAAAAATTACAATAGAGATAAACCAGTAAGATTTAGAAATTTCTAAGGAGGAGCAAAAGACCAAGAGCCCAGGGAGCTCAAAGACAGACAAGATGGGAGACTGCCTTATCAGATGCCAACACATACTCTAAAGCTCCACTAGGTAAGACAGTGTGACACACAGACAGACAGACCAATGGAAGAGAAGAGACCAGAAACAGACCTGGGTGTATTTGCTAATTCCGCACCTGTCCCAGGAGGCCCTGGAAATACATAGAGAAGAGATGGCCTACTTAAACAAGTGATATTTGGCACACGGGTCTGAAAATAAGCTATAAAAGGTGTTAAGAGTTTGCCAAATTTGGCTCAATTTTGACAGGTTTAAAATAACTGCTGGCAATGGATGTTGGGGATAGCCGCACAACGATGTGAATGTAATGCCACCACAGTGTACCCTTTAAGATAGTTAGGATGGCAAATTTTGTTATGTGTATATTATCACAACTTTAATTTTTTTAACAAGTATGTTTTTAAAAAGCAATTTTAGCAAAACTGGTTAATTCATCTGTGTAAGAATGAAAGTGGACCCATACTTCACCACCTGCAGCAAAAGAGTAAACACAGTCCTTAAAACATCGAGACTTTTTAAAGAAAATTTAGAAACATTTCCTTATGGTCTTGGGATAAGGATTTCTTATGACTCAAAAAGTACAAAACCATAAAGGAAAAAGATGGTTAAATACTTCTCTATATTAAAAAATACCATAAGTTGACAGGAAGAGTTTATTTTCAAAGCACATTTAATATCCAGAAATTTAAAAAGTTCCTAAACTAAAGAAAAACTAAACACACAACCTTTCCCTCCAACAAAACAAGCAAACTACAAAAAATGGCCCCAAAACAGGCAGAGACACTTTCCCTCATTAGGACCTGGAGATAGGAAAGCAGAGACACCACTTTACACCCCCAGGCTGGGCAAAGTTCAGATGGCAAACGATACCAGACATTAGGGAGACGGTCACCACAGACCGTGGATGGGGGTGGAAAGCGGCAGGATCACTTCGGAAAACAGTTTAGCATCACCTGGCAGAGCTGAAGACAGACCCAGCCTAGCTGCCCCCCGCCGCCCCCTGCAGTTTCATCTGCCCCCCAACCCGCACGCATGTGCACCGGGAGACAGCACACTGTGGCTGAGTCTTGAGAACAGAGCGCTGAGAGAAAGGCGCCAGACATGGTGGTAGAGAGGGTAAGTCTCCATTTAGATGGGGTTCAAGAACAGGCGAGACTAATCTGTGGTGACAGATGTCGGAACAATGGTGGCCCACGGGTGGGCACTGACGCAAAGGGGACAGGAGAAGACTTTCTGGGGTGATGTAAATGATCTCTGTTTGGATTAGAGTCTCTGCTACATGAGCGCATGCATTTGTCAAGACTCAGCGAACTATGCAATTACTATCTGTGCACTTCCCTATGTGTAAATTCTGCCTCAGAAAAAGAGAGAGGGGGGCACGTGTGAGCCAATTCATCTTCCAAAGGGGAACAATTTGTTTCACATACTTTACCAGCAGCAATTTGTGCGTAATTGCACTCTGAGCACAAATTTATTTTTCCCACTTAAAAAGTAGGCTTAAATTCTTTTCTTGGCAACATATTTTAGCAAGTTCAAGCCACAATATGAGAAGTATTTGAAAATAAGCCTCTCTGGGACTTGCCAATTGACTCTGAATTGACAAAGTGAAAATAGTGGGACACACTTAGAAAAATTAAGAAGTTAAAAGCCGAACAATAAACAGCAGTTCAGCTACAGGACTTTACACACAATGGCTAAAATTTCACAAATGAATGCCTCTTGCTCTTCTGCAGTAATCAGTGTGGATATATGTACGTGATCAATCCCAGCAGCAAATGATTCAAAACTTACTTGGTACCAACATCTCCTTTCCCCACTGCTCCTTCCTAAAGGAGAGAAAGGTAGGAAAGCAGAGGACCAAAACACAGTATGAACATTAACTTCTAATTTCCAGCCCAGAGCCTTCACCTCCGGTCCAGGTTGTTTACTTGGGATGGGAGGGGAAGAGGGTGGGTGTGTGCGTGTGCACGCGCTTGTGTGTGTGACACACGCGCGGTATCAAATCTCAGCTCTGCTGAGTCTCAACTCCCCACCCTGCACTCAAAACCCCAGGCACACAGTGGACACAAGTGACATACTTCATACCTGTCTTTCCTGGGATTGCTATATGCCTCTTCAATAAGCTCCATTTTGTCCAAATCCTTCCACTTGCCTCTGTCCAAGAACTGCCATCGATATGGCAAATGGAAATGAACTTTATTGCACTTATCTAAAATAAGAATATAAGGAAGTAAGACATCTTGGCAATACACAGCATGACCTAGTCCTGTGGTTCTTAATGGGTGTGGTGCTGCCCACTGACCTGGGAACACTTTGGAGATCCGCAGGGGAGTCATTTTTAGAGCAGTCATACCTGAGCACCTAAATACTGAAATGCTGTGTGTTTTATTATACACACTTCCCTTTTATGCTTCCCCTTTTAACAGGACATTATGTCAATTTTTAAAAACACATATGTTAGTAGGTTACATCGTGTATGAATTTCATCTCGCCAGTAAAGAAGCTGATAGTGAGAATGCCAATCAGACTGCAGGGGGCAGTCTGACGACCCGTCATCGCTATGCATGTAGCATGTGGACGAGGAGCGGTCATAGCAAAAACAGAGCCAGGTTCATCTCCACTAGAAACCCATGCAAACCCTGACACATCTGACCACAGCTAAGTCAGCAGTGTGACTCCAGCCCACTCTGATCTTCTGGCTGCTAACATACTCACCCCCTCAACACACCCCCACATCTCTGAAGGTGTTTATACACACCACCCTGCCCCTGTCCAAATATACAGACTGGCCCAGCTCTACAGTTCCCAGCCAGCTGCTTCCCCCACATCTTCCCTGTGCTCTCTGGGACCTCTGTCACTCCAGCACATCCTGCCTGCCTCGCCTGGAATGCACCCAACACTTTCTCTCTCTACCTTCCAATATTCTATATGAGGTTCTGGTACATCCTCACAGAGGAAAGGCAGACTTGAAAGAAAAGCAGCAGGACGCTCTTTGTACTCTGACACGGACCTACCTCCAACATATACACTATTGGGTAGAAAGATACATGACAAGGTACACATGCCTCTATTTGGGTGAAACACAGAAAAGAAAAATTAGAGATACTCCGATTGAATACATATACACACATATTTTTCCTTGCTGAGGGGAAGTGGGTCACCAGGGACAAAGCTATGAGGAAAGATTCCTGTTGTTTCCTATGTCTTCAGAATTCTGAACCATAAGAATATATTCCAAAAAACTAAATGTCTAGTTAAGTGAAAAAAGATACAAAACAGTGTGAATAGAGCACCTATGTGAGAAGGAAACTGACCAGACATATATGCTTGTACAAGAATAAAATCTTTAGGAAGGACAGCCAAAGAACTGGTAACAATGATTGTTACTGGAAGGGATCTGGGTGCCAGAAAAAAAAGGTATGAGGGAAACATTTCTTTTTTTTTTTTTTTTTAAGATTTTATTTATTTGACAGACAGAGATCACAAGTAGGCAGAGCAGCAAGCAGAGAGAGAGGGGGAAGCAAGCTCCCCGCTGAGCAGAGAGCCCAATGTGGGGCTCCATCCCAGGACCTGGGATCATGACCTAAGCTGAAGTCAGAGGTTTTAACCCACTGAGCCACCCAGGTGCCCCGAGGGAAACATTTCTTACTGGCTGTCCTTCATGCATCTTTAATTCATCTTTCAAAACAATGACAATGAAACATGGCTAATTTGACACTGGAAAAAAAATAAAATTTTCTAAAAGTCTATGTAGGGGTACCTGGGTGGCTCAGTCAGTTAAGCGTCTGACTCTTGATTTCAGCTCAGGTCATGATCTCAGGATCGTGAGATCAAGCCCAGTAGGGCTCCATGCTCAGCAGGGTGTATGCTTGCAAGATTCTCTCCCTCTGTCCCTCCCCCCGACTTTTGCACATGAACTTTGCTCTCTAAAATAAATAAATAAATATTTAAAACAAACAAATTAATAATAATAATAATAATAATAAAATTGTACACAGCCTTTCAGGCACATTTCAATGCCACTTCTTTCCCACAGACTCTACAAAAGTTACCTTGCTGGGGAAGGACCAAAGAGGCAGGTAAGCAGGCTGCCTGAGATTGTCAAAAGCCAGGCCTGAGGCCAGGCAGACAGGACAGACAAGAACACCCAGCCAAGGAGACTCAAACAAGGAAATTCCCCAGTTCACCAAGTCTGGGTTCAGCCACTCTGGGGACTCAGGACATCATGACTTGTCCAGAGTTACAGCATGGACAGCTCACACCAAGCTAAGAGACCTCTTGGACTCTCTACCAGAGTATGTACGATAGAACGATAATGAAGGCCCAATCTGCATAGATAAGGTCACAGCCATGGTCCAGAGATCATAACCAAATAAGATTTCTTATTCCCTCCCTGAGGGCACTAAGGAAATGATCAGGGTTAATGATTGGTGTTCAGTCACTGCACCTACAGAGCCCAGCTCAGGTGAGCACTGGACAGCCTGAACAAAGACACTCCCCTTAAGAAGATCCCCTTCAGAGAAAGCACACCACCCACTGCCCCTCAGGCTGACACCTCCTTGTGAAGGACACAGAGGCCAAAGCAAGGGGCTATGGTCGAACAGCAAGTCCTGGGGCTTCCAGTTCTTAATGCGAGCTCAACATGGAGCCCACATCACTCACAAACCAGAAGGAGCCCAAGAAAAGAAGATGCCATGCAGGCCCTACAGCCATGGTGGCGGGTGAGGGCAGAGTCTCAGGTGATGAGGCCCCTTGTCTGCCACATCTTCCCTGGTCCTCTTGACCCCTTTCTCAATTTCCTTTCCCTCCTTCTAATGTTCCCTGCTTTGTTGTGGCATTCTAGAGTCTAGGCTTTCTGGAAGGTGGGTTGCAAAAACCACATCAATTTGGGAGGCAAAATACAACATCCATATCCCCTTTCCCCCTACATCACTTTAAATGACAGGCTGGATGGGGATATGGCTCAGTGGGTTAAAGCCTCTGCCTTCAGCTCAGGTCATGATCCCAGGGTCCTGGGATGGAGCCCCGCATTGGGCTCTCTGCTCAGCAGGGAACCTGCTTCCCTTCCTCTCTCTCTGCCTGCCTCTGCCTACTTGTGATCTCTGTCTGTCAAATAAATAAATCTTTTAAAAATAAATAAATAAGTAAATAAGTAAATAAATAAATGACAGGCTGGAGAGAAGAACAAATCCAAAAAATGCTGGAAAACAATAAGGAGTGCCATCAAAAAAACCACAGAAGCACACAGAATCAAACTGACAAGAGTTAAAGAGAGAAAAAACACAGGTAAAATATGCAGAAGAGAGCTGCTGTGGAAATGGGGTCTGGGGTGGAGGTCCTTAACAAACTCAGAGTTACATGTAACAAAAAAGCAAGGACACCCGGCCAGTCACAATGAGAGTAACGGGGACCCACCCACTAGAGCAGGCACTCCCTCCGTACTCTGCTTGTGCCCTGCAACCTTGTTCTTTGCCCCAAGGAACATGGGAATGTGGCCAGAGTGCTGGAGAGAGAGAGAAGCCATCAAAGCCCCCACCCCACTCCAAGGATACATCCCAGCAGCCCACACCACCAAGCAGCTCTTCCCCACTAAGCCCGAATCAGAATCGGCATCACCAGCAGACCCCAGGATTCTCAAGGCGACAACCAAGAGTCACCCAACATGGGGAAAAATAACACGGACGGGAAGCTAATTCACACACAAAAAATCAATACCTAAGGAATAATTATTAGAGTAAACAGATCAAGAGTAACAGCTAGACCTAAACATAAAAATGAAACCTACAAAACTTCTAGGAAAAAAAACTATAGAGCCATTTTGGGGGGCTTGGAACAGGCAAAGATTTTTAGGACACAAGAAACAAACTATAAAAGAAAAAGGTACTAATATGGTCATTGATATTGTAACTTTTATTCCTCAAAGACACCATAAAGAAAATGAATATGAATGATACAGACAGGGAGAACATATTTTCAATACCTCTATCTGACAACGACTTCTATAAACAATTCTCAAAACCCTCACAACTCAATAATGAGAGATCAAACAACCCAATTTAGAAAACGGGCAAAATAGTCACAAAACACCACATACTGTATAATTCCATTTACATGAAACATCAAAGCAAATCCATACAGACAGGATGTAAACCTGTGGTTGCCAGGAGCTGGAGCAGGGAAAATGGGCAGAGTACCTCTTTGGGGCTAAAGAAATGTTCTAATATTGACTTGATGATATCTGCATAATTCTGTAACTATGCTAAAAACTATTAAATGGGTGAATTGTATGGAATGTGAATTATACTTAATACCTCAATCAAGCAGTCATATAAAAAATTTAGCAAAAAATTTAACCAGATACTTCACAGAAGATATACAAATGGCCAGTAAGTACATGAAAATAAACATTAAACATAATTATCATCAGGGAAAGGTAAATTAAAACCACAATGAGATATCATTACTCACTAATTATAATGGCTAAAGTTTAAAAGACTGACAATACCAAGTGTTAAAAAGAACACAGAGCAACGAACTTTCCTACATTGCTTGTGGGAAGGTATACCTACTTTGGAAGACAGCGGCAGTTTCTTATAAAGTTAAACACATACTTACATATTCTAGTAATTCCATATCAAGGCCTTCACTCAAGAGAAGTGAAAACAGATATCTGCATGAAAACTTGTACATATTTATAAAAGACTTATAAAAGCCAAAAACTTGAAACCCCTCAAATGTTCATCAAACATATGAATGGATAAAAAAAACTGTAGTCAGTCCATGCAACAGAATACTACTTAGCAATAAAAAAGACCAAACTACTGATCTCCCAGCATGGACAAATCACAAAAACATGCTAAGTGAGCAAACACAGGGACAGAAGAATACATGCTGTATGATTCCATTTATATGAAATTCTAGAAAGGGAAATTCTACAATGACAAAAAGTACATAGGGGCTGCATGAGGTCAGGAAACTAGCGGGTGAGGATTAACTGTAATGGGACAAAGGGACACTTTTAGAATTAAGAAATTCTTCCATATCTAAATTGTTATTACCAGAACTCAGTATATAATGAAAAATTCTAAATATTTAAAATTTTACAGTGGGTAAATTATAGCTCAATAATGTTGATTTTAAAAACATACATGTATATATGACACACATATATGTTTGAGCTAGCATTCTGTTTCCAGGAACCAAGCTATGGAAATATGCATGCATACTCAGATGCTCAATGGACTATCATTCTCACTGGATACTACAGTTGCTTTTTAAAAATAAGATGCACTAGGGTGCCTGGGTGGCTCAGTTGGTTGGGCAACTGCCTTCAGCTCAGGTCATGATCTCAGGGTCCTGGGATAGAGCCCTGCATCGGGCACTCTGCTCAGCAGGAAGCCTGCTTCCTCCTCTCTCTCTCTGCCTGCCTCTCTGCCTACTTGTGATCTCTCTCTCTGTGTCAAATAAATAAAGTCTTTAAAAAAAAATAAAAACAAAAATAAGATGGACTTACATATACTAAGGTGGAAAAAATCTCCAAGACACAATGTTAAGTAAAGGAAACATGTTAAGGAATACCTATCACATGTACCCATCCATTAAAAAATATGCAAAGCAAGCATCATGACCACACAGCACGTGTTTACCTTTGGGGAAGGCTGAAGGAGAACTTCAGAATTTACTCTGTATTATTGGACTCTTTTACAAAGTGAAAGTAGTCCTGAATTGCTTGGGTGGCTTTTAAAGACTGAAAATGAAACAAGAAGTTTGGTGTGTTTTTTTTTTAAGAGTCACCAAATTTGAAAAGTAAGCTTTCTTCAGTCAAAGCCCAGGCCAACGAGAAGAAGAAAACAAAGGTTTAGTAAAAATACAGACACACATGTACCCACAAGAAGTGCTACTTTTGATAAAAGAGGGACCATGGAGAGAAAACCCCAACTTAAGTTCTTGTTCCCCAAGAGCATACAGGGACATATCCTCAGGGAAGGCCTTCTGGGTTTCTGAGGCATTTCTAAGTCTACAGCAACCCTTTACGAGGGACACTCATATTTGTTCCCACTATATTGGGCATCTGCGCTGGTCTGTGACCTCATGCTAAGTTGATCAAGGGTCAACACTTGACACTTCCTGCATGGACCAGTTATATTCCCCAAAACTCACCTATAGTCTGATTTCCAGAAATTCAATTGTTACCATCCTCAACTCCCCCAGAAATGCCACCCCAGCTCACAGTTAAGAAGGCCCTAACCCTCTCTGGATGGGAGAGAAGACCTTGAAGGGTGGCCTTAGAGCAGAACTCTTGAAATGAGAAGCAGCTGTCCCGCCTGCAAGTGGACGAAGGGGCTTCCTCTGACCTACCTTGAAAGCTACAACTTTTCCGGATATGGTACAAGCAGATCTGATCGCTCTCCTCTTGGTTAGCAGTGTTTGGGGACACAGAACCTGAGCTATCTCTTCTTTCTACAAAGAAACACCACAAAGACATATCAGCATCCATCAGTGCTTCTGATACGATGGAGTCAGAGTAGTTCAAGATACAAAGGAGAGAAAAGAGAATTCATTCATTTCTCTGCAGAAGACAAAAGTGGGTGAGGCAATCTCACAAAATCCTATGATGTTCAGAATGAACTTACCCTCAGACATGTAAATGGACCCTCTGGCTTTTTAGAGAGGAGCCTGAGGCCACACGGTTGCTTGCCGTGTGGACACCACAGAGGGGCCCTTTTTTCTCATCTCTGGCTGTGCTCCTAATCTTGAAACCTCCTGAAGTAACTTCACGTCAATTGTAGGAATTTTAATTAAAAACAGGCACGGAGGGGATTTCAAAGTTTACCTTTACTAGTAGTGCTCTAATGAGACTTTACCACTGGTCCCCCACCACCATATAAGTACATAAAATTCGCAAACCTTCAGTATTCAGTATCACCTGTTATTTTGTTATTCATTTTCCTTTTCCTTTATATAGGCCCCTCAAGACACCCACAGGGTGGGCCTAAAAACCTACACCTTTGCGGCCTTTAAGGACACCATCTTTGCTCTCCAAGGGCAGACAGCCTTCCCTCCCTTCCTAAGGCTAAAATTGAACTGACACTTGTAAAGATCTATTTAAAACAAAACCTATCTATATCTAGCTTCCCACTACTGAAAGAAATTAACCCAAAATAACTGAAGAAGATGTAAAGAAAAAAAAAACACATATAGCAAGGACAATTTTTAAATATAAAAAATCAGATAAGAAAATGGTGTTAAGTTTGTTTGCTGGTAGTCCCAGCACTCACCAGATATTTTAGCACTGTTCTATTAAAAATCCTAGATAACCCCTATTAAAGGTCTATTAAAATCCCACAGCCAACACATGGTTTGATTATGCATTCTGGTGGGGGGTAAGGGGAGTACTGTGTCCTAGTGTCCAAAGTATAACCAGGGCCCAGGCCAGTGCCTAGCACCTGGCAAGCACACAAATTTGTTAACTGAGAGAATGGATAACCAGAACGGCCAGCCAACAGCTGATACTGTGAAATCTAAAGGACCCCAATGTGTCATAACCTCTCTAATGGACTACATTATTTATTTCCCACATAATAAGTGAAGAAATGCTTATTTAATAAGCAATCTCTGCTCAAAATTTCCCCATTTGCCTGTCACTAAACCTGATGTTCTTTAAGGAAAAAAAAACAAAAAGTATTCTAGCATGCTTGGTCATTCAACAAATGCCTAAGTGCCCACTGTGGGCCAGGCACTGTCAAGTACTGGAGAGGAGCAATGAACAAAGCAAATTTATGGGGACTAAATAATTTCCTTTATTCATGTCAAAAAGAGAGCTGAAATTAAAATAGGCTTTGATCCTCTGCCTTCGGCTCAGGTCATGATCCCAGAGTCATGGGATCAAGCCCCGCATCAGGCTCTCTGCTTAGCCAGGAGCCTGCTTCCCTTCCTCTCTCTCTGCCTGCCTCTCTGCCTACTTGTGATCTCTGTCTGTCAAATAAATAAATAAAATCTTAAAAAAAAAAAAAAAGATAAAATAAAATAGGCTTTGTTTACTGCAGATTAGACCTGTTAGGAATTCATTAACCTTTGACATGAATTGGCATTTATCTAGAGTATCTTGCTTGTTTGTGGCTATGATTTCAAGTCATCTTCAAAACACCCACTAGCTGGGAAGGAATCACCAACGGCACTTTACTAAAAGCAGCAGAGACTTGCCTGAGGTCACACATTCCATTAATGTGGAATCCAAGGGCCCCAGTCCAAAGCCTTACCAGAAGTCCCCTGTGGGCCTGGGGTAGGAGGATGCCCTCTGCTGGTGGTGGAGCTCCGATTCTTGATGTCGTGAGCATTTCTGTAAATGGAAGGCAGTCTGCTCACCAGATCGGAGCTCATGCCCAACCTCTCCAGTTTTTCCAGGTTCTCAGCATTAGAGATATCATGTGATCTCTTACAGCTAGTGCCAAACTTGCATTCACCCTGTAAAAAATACTGGCAGATATGGAGTTTGATACACTGCTTTTGAAAGGAACAAGAGCCGTAGGGTCCATCTCCTTTGTTGTAATGAAGGCAGATCTGTTGACAGAAAAGGAAAAAAACACCAGCTTAGGAAGATGGCACAGGACACTACCCCCACTCCCGACCAGTGCATGGTCACAAGAGGTTTCCTCTAGAGACCTGGCCAAAGCTGTGATTCCATCATCCTCACAAGCCGCAGAGCTATAAGAACATCCCCGACTCTAGACGGATGGCTGCTAATGGATGCCCTTGAATAAAATGAGAACTGGGTGGACAGGAGATTGTGCAGAATAAGCTCTTCCACTGGGAAAATCCAAAGAACTTCCAACTGATCAGAGTTGCTTCCTTCACAGGAGACATTTCAGTGTAACTCATATAGCAGCAAGCTAACAACTTATACTCCATTTACAACCTTCCCCCACTGACTCACCAACACTCCCTAAGCCAGGCCTCAATCGCACCATCTTCTTTTTCTGAAATCCAGGGTCAAAGAGGCTCTGAGTGTTTAAAGCATCTTGGAAAAGGCCAAATACAGCCCTTCCCTTTCTCAAGAGCTAACGGAAACTCAGAGAAGTTCACTGGCTTGCCCTAGGTCACACAGCTACCTACATTTGGTATGTACAATGTATACTGAATTTGGTTGTTGGTAAAGCTGGGACTTGAACTTGAATCAATTGCACCTTCCCTACATTCCAAATTCCTGAAGATGAGATCCAGGCCAAAGACTACCAAGGGTCTACCCAGGCAATTCACAGGCATTACACTGAACAAGAGATAGAAATGCAGCAGAGGGCTGTAGAACCCAGACTTAGATCAGTAGGGACTCCGCTCTGGGGATGGAAGCCCCAAAGGAAAAGGCCAGAAAGAGCGATGACCTAACCTTGATTTTGCCACTTACAAGATGTCTGACCTTAGGCAGGCCACTTACCAGCTCTAAGTTTCAGCTTTTTAATCCCTAAAATGGGAATACTGCCACCTATAACACTGGGCTATCACGAGGATTAAATGGGAAACACACAAAGTGGCTAATACAAATGTCTTTGAACATAGCAGGTGCTCGATTCATGGTGGCAGTCCCCAACTGCTCATCTGATAAGGGGACCAGACTGCGAGCAGAAGGCCTGGCAGGAAAGCTGCACTGGGTCCAAATTTATGGTCACAGCTCCCAGTTGCTGCCACTGCGTTCTGAAGCAACCTGCACACCCAAGTACACAGGAGGCTACACACTCCAACTGGTTCATTTACACCTTCTGGTTCATTTTTCATACTATTGACAAGACGATCTCTCCAAAACATTAATGCCCACTCTCCAAACACAGGCCCCCTCACCACAACTCCTTCCCATGACACTGAAGGCTGCACAGATGAGTCTCTACTCACCCATTTCTCCTTCTCCGCTCTCCCACCCTAAATCCACTTTGTGCTGACCTACATGTGGTCCCCAACCATGCCAGTTCCATCCTTTCTGTGCCCCCTTCTTCCCAGACCTCCACCCTTCATGCAACCTTCAGCATTCAGACCACACACCATCTACCCCAGGATGCCTCCCCAGGTGCCTAAACTGGGCCCCAGAGACCAGAGTGCTGACTTCCACTGCAGCATCTAGAACAGCACCTTGCAATCCATGCTCACTTATCTGTCTCACCCAGGAAACGGGCCTTCTGGAAGGGCAGAACAGGGTTTTTTCTCTCTTTATCACCCGTGCCTAACTCATAGTGGAAAGTCAATAAAGGTTAGCTGAATTAAATCAATACTAATTTCCAAAAGGCAAAAGAAAAAAGTTAATACCTATTATGTGCTAATAATCACTAAGCCATGTAGCACCTTTCTCAAATGGGTGGTTTTAATTAAATAATATGGAAGCATTTTCATTAAAACAGGTCAACCTAATCTGCATAGCCTTACCCCACAAACCTGTGCCGGCCACAGGACACCACTGGGACGTGCTGCACCGCTCAATCACCTCAGCTCAGCTGCTGCCCTCGGGAGCCGCCACCTTATTCACACAGAGCCCGTGCTCCCACGGGCTGCTCCCAGGCAACAACGAGCTACTGTAGTTCCGAACTTCCCTTTGGCTAGACAGAAGCTCTCTTGGAACTGTGCTACAGTGAGGGTCTCTTCCTACCCCGGCCTCTTCCTTTCCCCAATCCTGCCACATCACTGCCCAAAGACTCCCCACCTTCTTCGGTTCCCTCTCCACTAAATCTCTTGCACTTCGAATCCCATCTTGGCGTCTGTCTGTTTCTCAGAGGACCCAAACTAGTACATAGTCATTGCAGCAAGGTTTGCATAACATCTGAAGTGCATTATGAGACTTTACATCAACTAAAGTTCGAAATTCCCTGGGTGTGACTAACTTAGTAGAGACAGTATCATTTCCTCCCAGACCTCCTGGATCTGGCAATAACACATGGTTCCAAGTCCTGCTAGATGGGGAGGAGCTTGCTGGAAGTCTCTCATCCCCTCATCCCCATGTAAGGAACATCATGCGGCAGCCACCGGCCAAACAGACTTTCCCAACCTCAAAGAAGCCCTGCAAAGGTGGTGCCAGCACAAATGCAATAGAAGGAAAGGAGTCTTCTAGACAGGGCAAGGTTGGCCCAAGGTCAGAGGTATAAAAATCAGCAGAGCCAGGAATGTAATCCAGGTCTCCTCCAAGCAGATCCCTGTGGTCACTATGGGGTCTCTTCTGCTGTAATATTTCCTATCTTCCAACCTTCTGGCTTCTCCCCCGTCACTTACACACACAGACATCCCCTCCTGGGAACTCACCTCTGGCAAAAGCCAGGGGTCATTCTGAAACAAAAGCTGGCAGAGCTCATTGTAGCTGAGGTGGTCAACACCGTGAGTTCTCAGCACGCTCAGGTTGTGATCTGTCGTCAAGCTGTGACTGTTTCTACAGTTCTTCCTGTAAAGAAGCAGAGCTGGTGTCACAGTTCAACTGAGCCTCCCCAAAATTCTTATGTTGAAGTTCTAAACCCCCAGTGACCGTATTTGGAGAGACTTTATAAAGAGGTAATCAATGAGGCGCCTGGGTGGCTCATTTGCTTAAGTGTCTGCCTTCAGCTCAGGTCATGATCTCAGGGTGTCCTGGGGTTGAGCCCCAAGTCAGGTTCCCTGCTCAGTGGGGAATCTGCTTCTCCCTTTTCCTCTGCCCTTCCCCACTGCTTGTACTCTCTCAAATACATAAAATCACTTTAACAATTTAAAAAAATAAAGAGGTAATTAAGTTAACAAGAGGTTGCTGGGGAGGAGGGCCTAATCCAATCTGACCAAAGTCTTTCTAAGAAGACAAAATGAAGACACAGATGCACACATGTGAGGGCAGGAAGAAGACACCATCTGCAAGCCAAGGAGAGAGGCCTCAGAAAGAAATCAATCCTGCCTTGATCTTAGATCTCCAGCCTTGAGAATTGTGAGAAGTTTCTGTTTAAGCCCCCAGTCTGTGGTACCTTGCCATGGCTGCCCAAACTCATACAACTCATAAAATCAGTCTTTAAGATAATTTTTCAGGAATCGTTCTTGATATTGTTCAGCAGCACCAGAGAAAAACCAGCATGTTTATACAGTGAAAAACCACAGTGCTTGTTTACAAAGGAAGAGGTAGCACCTTGTGAGTTCTAGGGACCAGGACAGCACCTCCTATCAGTGTCTGGTAAGAAAGGGCCATTCCCCAAAGTAGAGTCACAGCATGCCATTCAGTGGGCACTTAGCAAAAACTTAAACAATGGCTGAATAAATGAGTGTGGACACCTACGGTTAAAGGTATGTGTACACCCACTCATGTCTTGAGGCCCAGCCCTTTTCTCTGCTCCCCTCCCCCACTCTTATTATTAACAAGCCCTTGTTGAACATTCACTGCGAGCCAGGCACTGGTGCCACACCCCGATGATCAAAAGTCTTCAAATCATCACCCAGGTCACCAGGACCTAGAATAGTCAGGCAAATATCATTTGCTTTACTCAAACACTGCCCAACCTCTAACGTCATGTTAATAAACACGCATTAATTAATAAGTTAATTAGCATTAATAAGTTAATACATTTTTCAAAAGCAAGCCAAACTCCTGATAGACTCCCCCATCTCAGTAAAAGACAACTTCCCTCTTCCACTGCACACACCAACAACCGTGGAGTCGTGTGGACTCTTCCCCTTTCCTACGCTAGTGAAAGTGGCAGAAAACAGAGAGGATTCTAAAATGGCAGGGCAAGTTCAAGGTCAGCCGTGCTCAGAAGATATCAGTGCAGACAGGAGGGGCACCTCCTGAGCCTGAGAGAAGTGGAGAAGCAATCAAGGGACACTGTCTGGAAGGTGTCAAGCCTGGGCCAAATATCTGGGTTGCAGAACCAACCAAGGGGAGAAAATTAAAACATTCTAGGCAAACTTGATGCCACCAAGATGATGAAGATGATGATGGTGACAACAGCTGCTAAAACTTGTTGAGCATCTATCACAAGCCAAGGATTACCTGAAGGTTTTATAAGTCATTCAGTCCTCAACAAGCCCATGAGATGGGTGATATTATCCTAACTTTGCAAATGAGGGAACTGAAGCTCGGATATAAAGTCACTTGCCCAAGATCATGCAACTAGTAAGGAGCAGAACCAGGGCTGAAACAAGGTAGTCTTGTCTTGGGGCTGTGCTCTTAAGCAACATGCCCACTGCCCCTAAGCACAGGATGGAAGTCAGGGACCTGGGACCCTTCCCAGCTGTCATCAATGATCAAAAACAAGAGCCATGATCTGTTTCTGAAACAGCTGATCCTGTGGTTCAGGAAGACAAAGCACAGTAATAGGGAAAGCATCAAAAGGGCAGCCAACCACACCCACTCTCCCTTATGTGACCCCTAAAGCGGTCAGGGAAGGAAAGTCTAAGAAACCGTCCTGAGGGGCGCCTGGGTGCCTCAGTGGTTTAAGCCTCTGCCTTCGGCTCAGGTCATGGTCTCAGGGTCCTGGGATCGAGCCCTGCATCGGGCTCTCTGCTCAGCAGGAGCCTGCTTCCCCCTCTCTCTGTCTGCCTCTCTGCCTAGCTCTGATTTCTCTCTGTCAAATACATAAAATCTTTAAAAAACAAAACAAAAAACCCTTGTGTGAACCACAAGGAAAATGGAATCAAGAAGACTGAAAAAGAAAGCTCAGAATCATCTACGCCAGTAGATATCAGACTTCCAGATTTCCAGGACAAATACAATCCAACCCCAAATTTTGGGAACTAGCTGGAGAACAGGGCTGCTGTCTTTATTTTACCAAAAACGGACATTAACAAGATGCACCAGTTAGAAATCATTCAATCCATCTATCCACCATTTATCATGCCCACCTTCTCCAGCTGCCGCTCCTCATTCTCCCCTGAGGTGACACTTCTCTGCCAGTTCCTGAGTTTCCCTGAGGTCCCACCCTCAGCCTCCACCTCAGCTCTGACTTGCTCCTGGGGCTGCAGCGTCGGCATACACAACCAGTAACTCCCAAACTTGCACTTAGGACCCTGGCTGGGCTCCCAGGCTTCAGACTTGGCTGTCCCTGCGCACACTTCTCCTGCTCTCTCAGCCAATAAGAAAGAAAAGGAAGAATCAGCCTTCAGTCAATAATAATAAAAGTATGCGTCATCTCTTGGTCAACAGTAAGGAAACAGCCATCACCTCTCTCCCATCCTGTCACCACAGTCACACCAACTTCTCGTCTCTCAAATCTCTCATATACACATCCCTCCCGCTTAAGGCCTTAACTAGGCCCTGGAATATTCTAATCTAGCTATTTCTCAGCACCTGCTTGGGGGGGGGGGGGGGCAACATATTCCACTCCCATCCCCCTGCATCTAGGCATGGGGGGGCAACGATCAGGAGACATCCTGTGGTCCACAGGATGTGTGGGAAGGTAACTATCACGTCCAGACCCACCAACCCTCCATTGTCTGTCTTGTCCACCTGCTCCTGTAACCGGATACCCAGAGTGGCCAGAATGAGACTCCCGGAGGCGGAGTCTAGGTCCGCCAGCCGGGGTCCCTGAATGACTGCATGGATCATGCCCCCACCTCATGCTGACTAGTGGACCTGATGTGAGCAAGAAATAACATCTATTGTGTTAAGTCGGGGGTGGGGGGGGGGGAAAGGAGGGAAGAGAGGGAAGGAGGAAGGGAAGGAAGAAAGGATGGAAGGAAAAGAGAGAGGAAGGAAGGGAGGGAGGGAGGAGAGGGGGGAAAAAAGGAAAGAAAAAAGGAGCCAATTCTTCTACACAAGCGGACTAGCTTCCGAACAGGGGCACGCATTTTCTTCCAAATGCGACAGAAGCCACCAACACCCTGTAAGCAAGTGAACAAGAGCTGAGACGGGTTTTCATCTCCTTCGGCCGCTGGGCGGAGAGCCCTGGGCTGCGTGGCCCTCAGAGCTCGCTCTGGAGAGCGGGGCCTCGCGGAGCTCCAGAAGCCAGACGCGGCCGCTTTCCTTCGGGAGAGCCCCCAGCCCGGTCGCCCCCCGGGTGTCCCACCGGGTACCGCGCTCCAAGTCACTCTCTGAGGCTGCAGGAGCCTCGGCACCACCGTCCACCCCGAGTCCCTCACAGGGCGCCCGGTATTCAGGAGGTGCTCAATAAACGTTCGCTGACGAGAATTAAGGCGAGGAGGCCGGGGAACGGCCACCTACGGCGTCCCCACACTTTAACGGGGCCCCAAGCGGGCTGGGAGGGCAGAGCCCCCTGGTCCCGGGCCCGCCGTCGGGCTCGCGGAGCGGCGCTTACCCGGCCCTCATGAACTTGCAGGCCCCGTAGACCATGAACTTGCAGAGGTGCAGCTGCGCGCACAGCCCCACGCAGCCCGGCTTGGGGCTCAGGTGCGCGCGGCACAGGCGCAGCGCCGAGACGGCCAGCACGACGCGCTTGGTGGCCAGCACGCCGCCCGCGCCCGCCCGCGTCGCCACCGCGAAGCGGCCGCGCTCCCGCAGCAGGCGCTCCAGCGCGTCTGCGCCGACGCCCTCCCGCAAGCGGCGCCGCAGCTCCTCCAGCTCCAAGGCGCCCCCGGCCGCGCACAGCAGCTGGGTCACCTCGCCGAGGGCGGCGGCCTGGGTCATGGCCGCGGCGGCGGGGACGTGCTGCCCGTCGGAGAGCGCCTGGCGGGACCCCGGCGGCGGCGGCGGCCGACGCGGGCTGGGCGGGCGGCTCCCGCGGGGTGCAGACGCCAGCTGGAAGCGAAAGCGAAAGCTCCCCGGGGCCCGGGAAAAGGAAACCCGCGCCGCCTCACCACGCCCCCCGGCCCGCAGCTGAGGGGGCTCGGCGGCGCCTTCCGGCCTCAGGGCCCCCAGCTGTGCGCGGCCGCCGCGCCCCGCGGCCGGCTCCTCTGCTCCGTCGGCAGCCGGGGGTGGGCGGGGACCCGAAGAGTGGGTCTCCGGGGCTTGACAGAGACGAGCAGGCACGTCCTTCGGGGCAGCGCCTCGCGGCTCTCGAAGCGTCTTCACCTAGTGGCCGGGGGCGGAGACGCCCGGGCCGTGCGCAGCTCCCGCCGAAGCCCCGAGTCGGAAATCGCGCGCCCGCCAGACCCCGGGACCTCTCCCGCCCGCGCCCTGGCGGAGCCGGCCGGGGCTCCCCCCACACCTGGGACCGAGCCCGGCAGCCCCGACGGCTCCCGACGACGCGGGGAGGGGGGTGCGGGGGCCACGGGCTGGGTCACCTCCCCCTCCCCCACACACACGCGCGCACGTGACGGCAGTCACTCCGAATTGCCGGCGGGACTTCGGGCTACTTTGTCTCTTCAGGGCTTGAAAGCTTAAAAGGGTCTGTCTCTCCTAGAAAGCATATCCGTTTCTCCTCAGAGAATGGAGTGACCAAGTGTTTAAGGAGCATTCGGAGCCTAGGCACACACTCGGGTTGTTGACAGAAATGTGAACTGTTTAGAGAGCCCTTTGGGAAAGCAGGGGAATCGCTATGAAAATTTGTGAATGCGCATGACCTTTGACCCAGTGGTTTGTCTTCTGGGAATCTTCTAGAAGTAAAAGCAACATAGATAAGTTACGGAAGAAAATGTTTGTATGGGGGGAGGCATGGTGCAGGGAGCAACGTGGTTGGTCCTTTCCCGACTGTCACAAAACTTTAACAAGCATGACCTAGAAGGACGTCCCTGACGTGTTAAGGGAAAAAAGAAAACGGTATGGAAACGTCTAAATCAGAAGCAAAAAGAGCATCTATTTGTGTGGAAATGTGGCTATTTTTGAATGAGCAAGGAGAAGGCTGAGGAGGGACACACACTGTACCAAAATTTGCATTAACACTGGCTGTGAGGAGTATGCAGTAAGAGGTACTAGGAAGTGAAAAAAGGATGAGGGGCAGAAAGAAAACTAAGGTTATGATGTTAAAATTATATATGTTACTATAAAACCGTAAAAATCTGTTAAGTGTAGTAACCTACAAATGAATTAGGGAATGGGATGAGGGGCAATTTTCTCTTGGCTTTTAATTGTGGATTTTTAAAAATTGTGTAAAAAAATTTTTCTTAAGATTTTATTTATTTATTTTATTTTTATTGATGGAGAGGAGGATGGATGGGGGAGGGGCAGGGGGAGAGGGAGAAGCAGGCTCCCCTGCTGAGCCGGGAGGCTGACAACAACAAAACAACAACAGGGGTTTCAATTCCAGGACCCCAGAATCATCACCTGAGGTGAAGGCAGCTACTTAGCTGACTGAGCAACCCAGGTGCCCCATAAAATTGTATAAAAGTTTTTTCTCAAAAATTTAATTTTTAATTTAAATTTTTCATTGTGGTTTTGATATTGTTTTGCAGTATAGTATTTCTTAAGAAAGGAAGGTTGACATCAGTGGAAAATGGTGGAGTAAGGGCCTCAGAAAGTTTGCCCATCGGTGGCAGTGTGGCAGCAGTGAAAACCTGGCAAAAATGGTCGGAATCTGTGTTTTCAGGTATCTGGAAATTAACTAAAGTCTTGCAGCAACTCATTTACCACTGAGTCAAGAAAAAGAGCTGACTCTAAGTGAAAACATCAAGCTTTGTAGCATTTTAACTTAGCCTGGTCTTATCTCCTCCAGCTCCCTGGCAACCTTGAAAACTAACCACCCATGCTCCTGGTACCAGTACCAGAGAGGGCAGAACAGGGCCGTAGCTTTTTCAAAAATGCATCGTGTGACTTGTCTACTGGTTCCCTGGAAGGCCCTCCTGAAAAGGCTTGTTTTTGTTTGTCCTCTCGGGAACTAGCCCAGTCCCAATGGCTTCTCCCCAGGGGTGGTTCAGTGTTTTAACATCACAGAATGGGGGACTGACACAATGGATAACAGTTGAGGCAAACAATAGACTAACCAAAAGCTTAAAGTTAAAGCCAAAGGATGAGATATCTGCTGGGGCTTTGAAAAGCTCCAACATATTTCTAGGAATCTAGAAGTTTGCATGCACACCTCACTAAGTGCTTCTCCCAGGAGTCACAATAAATGTTCTTGCCCACATTTTCCCCGCTCTCTCTGCCTCCTGGCCGCTGTTGGTGCCTCCCTGCGCGGCCCTGCAGGGTGTGCTGGCCTGCTGTTAGTAGGGAAAACATCTTCCTTCATAATGGACATTTCCATGCGTGCACGTCTTACCACACCCGATTAAAACAAATCCCTTTTAAAACCCAGGTCATGAAGGGTTTTAAGACAAAAGAAGAATGAGAGGATTCTTTATTAGACATCCAAGCGGAAATGCCCAGCCTGCGCTCGAACCTGTGAGTCTGGCACTCGTAGAAGAGGTCAGAAGTAGGGTTGTGAACACAGGGATGGTTAAACCCACAGAACCGATGAGGTCACCCATGAAGAGTATAAACCGAGAAGAGAATTGCAAGGATCTGCCCCTCTGATGAAGAAGACTGAGAGGGAAAGGCCACTGAGGTAGGAGGAAAACTAGAATTAGGGAATCATGAAAGTCAAATATTTAAATATTTCACGAAAGAATGATCAACTACATTGAGTGCCAGAGAAATGTGTTATTTATTGTTGTGCAACAAATCACCCCAAAACTTAGTGGCTGAAAACAAGGGTTCATTTTTCATGGTTCTGTGAGTTGACTGAGCTCAGTTGGGTAGTTCTGCCTTACACAGCATAACCAGTCATTCCTGGGGCTGCATCCAGCTGGGAGCTCAGCTGCAGGTAGAACATCCAAGATAGCCCTCATCTCCCAGGGTCTCTGTGGCTGCTTGTCACTTGGTAGTCTGTCCTGAGCTTCACAGTATGGTGGGTGGCAGAATGGTAAGAACAAAGACTGGCGGGGGGTTGAAGCATGAATGGGCAGTGAGAACATGGAAACAGCCAATGGAGATAGTATCTGCAGGAAGTTTTAGTGTAAAAGGAAACAGAGGAGGTGGTGGTTAACAACTGACCTTCCCAGAGGGAGGAGGAGGATGTGGGGTCCAAAAAGCTTTTTTCCATATTCTGTTCTAAGACGAGGTAATCATAGCTAATGCATAGCTTCCTTCTGTATAACTTACCCAGTATGGAGATCGTTGATGTTAGGTGAATCATTGGTTGGGGCTGGGAGAGGGCCAGGTTGAGGACAGCATCCTAGAAGAACCTGGCTTGGGCAACTGAAGATTGGTGAGGCCGTTCACTGAGAAGCCTGCTTGCGACTGAACGTGGGATTTGGGATCTGATACAGAAGTGTAAGGTGTCCACCAGGTTTAGGAGTTTAGGAACCAAGCCTGGAGCTTGTGTTCTTTTGGTCCTGTTGGAGACCAGGCTAACTCTCTCTGTCGAGGAATCTTTAGAGCGCAAAGTCTCTACTGGGTTCAGTGTACTTACACGTTAGTCCGTGGCCAAGCCAGTGGCGTCGCAATTGGTCTTCCAAGATGAGCCCGGCTGAGACCCTGAGCAACTAACTCCCTTTCTGACCATCACACTGCCCAGAATAAAGCGGAGCCACAGCACTCGTGAAGCGTCCTGGTTCAAAGCTCTGAAAATACCGCTCCGTGGAATCAAGTAACTTTGGGCAAGCTCCTTTTCCTCTCCTTTTGACAGAAAAAAATCCTTTCATAATTTGGTACCACCCAATTAGTTTTGTAGTTTTACATATTAACCATTACTTAAAACCACTGCTGTATTTTCAGAGCAAGGTACACCTGTATAAACTGTTTACAAAGCAATTACAATAAAATTTAAGTTTTAGGTTCTATGTGAGCTACGTAATCCGTTTATCTCATTAAAGAAAAATCTATTCTGTCTTCTTTTTCTTACTGTAAAGAAACTTGAAACATCATTTTTATAATACCACATTGGTCAGTTTCCACGGTTCTTTTTTATTTTATTTGAGAGAGTGAGCATGCCAGTGTACGAGCAGGGCAAGGGGCACAGGCAATGGGAGAGAGAATCTCAGGCAGGCTCAATGTTGTGTATAGAGCCCGACTTGGGCTCAGTCTCACAACCCTAAGATCATGACCTGAGCCAAAATCCAGTCAGACGCTTAACCAACTGAGCCACCCAGGTGCCCCTCCAGAGTTCTTTTTTTTTTTTTTTTTAAGATTTTATTTATTTATTTGACAAAAAGAAAGAGATCACAAGTAGGCAGAGAGAGGGGGAAAGCAGGCTCCCCGCTGAGCAGAGAGCCTATGCGGGGCTCGATCCCAGGACCCTGAGACCATGACCTGAGCCGAAGGCAGCGGCTTAACCCACTGAGCCACCCAGGCGCCCCTGCCTCCAGAGTTCTTACTAGCTGAAGCAGAATTCTACAGTTGTATAAAGTTCTTTCCTCATTGTTCCACATTTTTCTTTTATCCTACCTCCTCCACCCATTCCCATCTAATCCCACTGCTAGAGAGAGAGGGAGAGAATCATGGTAATAAGGACTGTGTTTGTCTATGTGTTTATTCAGTGTAATTTTGGTGAGATTGGTGCTAAACTCTGGAAGGTGTCAAGGATAAAAGAACACACTGAGGCTGGGAGTTCAGACAAATGAAACGGGAACAAGTACACACTGCAGAGTGAGAAGTACAGCAATGGAAGCAGAGACAAGGCAGAGAGCAGGAGAGGAGGGACAAAGAACTCCCTGGTGACCTGTTCTGTGTCTGTCCCCAGACCCGCTAGGTGGCCAGTACAGCACCCCAGGAACACAAGGGCCTGATTTCTGATGGGTGCTACGAGGGTGTAAGTAGTATGTTCTTGGGCAGCTAACCCACAGCCTGTAAGCAGAACAAATTTGTCTCTTTTAATTACAAATTTAACAGGTTATTTGAATTAGGAAAAACAAAACAAAACATGAAACCTAAGTGTGTAGAAGTTCCCAGGCTCAATGATGTCCCCATTCTCATTCCCCAGGCCACCAGCCACCACTAACTTGGTGGGCGTTATTCCAGACACACATACTCTCAAGATCTTTAGGTCGGGCAGCTTGTAGAGTGAAGGAATAGAAATACCATTTCTACAATTGAGAATCTTTTGTTCCAGGTTTTATTTGACTTAAAAAAAATGTATGGAATTTACACGTTACATTCTATTTTGGGGGCCTTCATTTTTCCTTGTCAACTCTGGCATAGAAGGGACAGTGACTTTATAACATTCCAGAATTAGCACTTTAAAAATTGTAAAGGGTATTTCTGGGACCAAGGGAGGGAAGAGCCCAGGGAGTGGAGAGCCTGGAAGTGAATGAAGGTGAGGACATGGATGGGAAGGGGTTTGGGGAGGTGGGGGTAGGAGAGAAGCCAGGCTCCGGAAGGCAAGCAGCAGGCCTTTTCTTGCCCCTTCCTTACCAGGGCTGGCCTGCTTACAGAGCTGAGGGGCAGAAAACGGCAGGAGAGGCCTCCGCATGGGAAGGGCAATGGTGGCAGCAGGAAGGGAGGCAGCTGTGCTCCCTGACAGGGGCCATGTCCCTGCCTGGGCAAGCCACACCCCGGGCACAGCCGGTTCTCGTACCCTTAGTATGTGGCTTTGGGAACTGCTGTTAGGTTCATGTATTTTCACAGTATTCCATGCCCCTTGTTTACAGCCTATTGTCCACTAGAAGGTGAAATTCTAGGAGATTAACTGTCTTTCATCTGTGCCTGTCCCTGGGAAAACTAGACTTGAAGTTGAATGACAGAAAACTTCTGAAGAAAGTATGTTTCAATCCAAAATGGCTACCTACAAAGAAATGTTCAGAACCCAAACCATTCCTAAGGACCTTCTATTTCTTTTTAATAATTGAAAGTATGTAAAGTAATTAGAGAAAGACAAATTTAAAAAATTATCATAGCTTTTAGCTAGGCTTTTGATTAAAATCTCAATTTTACTTATTAGAGTGTGAATGCAGACATATTTACACTCTCTGGCCTCACGTTCATCTGCAGGATGAATGGACAATACAGCACCCACGTTGTTGGGTTAGCCTGAGGAAGGCATGAAAATCTGCCTTATACACAGGAAGTGCTCACACAAACTAATCAGGGCTTCTGTTCACAACTCTGTAGAGCGCCTGATTCTTCTCAATCTAAAATGAGGGGTGGGTAACACGCCACGTCTCACAGTGATGGGGTCTGTCTCAGTCTCGCTGCTTGGTGCCAACTCAAAAATCAGGCTAGAAGTCTGAGGAGAGTAGGTCCTGATAACGAAGGTGGAGCATCCCACAGGTATCCAGTCAGTCTGTGGATTTTTACTATTTTTTAGTTCAGATTTAGGTCTCAATCAGCTGGGCCAAAAGGCAGGCCAGTGAAGGCGAAAGAGGAGGTGTGAACGTGCTTTGGGTAACCCTCTGGTACGGCAACCGAGGGACGCCAGGGGTGTGCGCCCGGGACACCTGCAGCCTTGCCAGAATCAGGTACAGAGGAGCACAGGCCTCTGCTCCCTCTGGAGCCCGGGTTTCCAGGACCTTGTTTCCACTCGGGGTCCTCCTCCAGAGGGGACTCTCAGCCACTTGCTCCCCCCCTCCCAGGCCCTTCTTCTGTCCTCAAGTGCTGCCCCCAACCCCATACTCCTTCCTCCTTGGTCTGTGGCTTCTCTCTCACCTTACCACGTATCGTCCCAGACCCGGCTTTGGGGCCCCTCAAAAGCCCATCTGAAACAGAGTCCGTCCTTCTCACTGAACCAGCACTTCCGCTCCCACCCTCACTGGGGCAGCGGGTCACCAAGGCACACCCCTCCCCCCACATTCACATCTGCCATAAGCTCCCTGAAGACTGGGGCTGGGTTTTGTTAACTCCTGCAGCCCCAGCACTAGAACAGCACTTGGTATACTGCAGGTGCTCAACAAATACTAGCGGGGTGCCCGGGCTGGGGGCAATGAGTGCTCTTAAACGTCCATCAGCTAACACCCACGCCCCCGGCACAGCAGCATCCTGTGTTCGTTCCTCTCTTTCAGCAACTGCTTCCCCTGCAATACTTCCCGTAAAAGAATAGGGCACATTACTTTTCACATTTAAACCTTCAGAAATAGTAAGAAGCATAAGTTTGACACAGTTTTTCACATTCTCAAATCTCCTATGAGTCAATAAGCAGAAAAAGGGAACGAAAAGTCAGAATTGGATATAGAATTCAGATTTTTTTTTCTTTCAAAGACACATTTTATACAACTTTCAACATTTATACTTTCAAACAAAATGAGCAAAAAATACACCGAGTGCTAAAATAATCAAAACAGAAGTAATACAATTTTAATTTCAATATTTTAAAATACAGAAATTGGAAAGTAAGAGTACTAAATACAACTTTAAACAAGTCACTTGTTGTCTCCTATAATAACCAATGTAAGCTACTTAAAGACTTACAAATTTAAAACAGAAACAAAATAAATACTGTACACTTTCCCTGCCTGCAGGCAAAAGATGGGAAATACTGTTATGAATCCAAAACAAAAAAAATGCTCTTAAAGCTTCAGCATCCCATTTCCCAGCCACACCCCACTCTGTTGTCACACCGTGTGCTTCTGTATTCAAAGGACACACATGTGCACACATACGGACTGCCTATACAAACAGACAAGACACTACTCCGCAGACACCCCAAACAAGAAAGGGCAACAGTCACCTTGGACCATGGGCATAAAAATCAGTTAAGGAAAGTCAGTCAGGCTAGCAAAACATTACTACAAAACTAGTAAATACCATAGCCAACAACTGTCCCCTTTTCAAATTTCACAGATTTAAAACCCCTAAAACCAACACTACCCCCGCATCGCCACCCTCTACGCCCCCACCCCCACCCCCAAAAAAACCTGCTGAAGCACTGGCAAAGTTAGACATTTCACAGTAAATGTGAAAATTCATATTATATAATCTCTTAAAATGAACCTTTTCACCCTCTTTCCACAGCATGAAACTGTTATGGCTTAATTTATATTAAAAGTAGAAAAGTCTTTTCGGAAGGAAATACAGTCTGCAAAGATGCATATGTGTTTCCTGATCAGTGCTATTTCATACCTAACAACTGCATGACTTGCTTTTGCAGTCAGAAGCTGTTTTTGAAAAAACTGAGGTTATAGCTTTTGATTCAGTCTAACCATAAATGTAAGGCCCTTAGTTTGGTTTAGGTTTCTTTTGCAAGATAAAATAACCTTGGGGTTCACTTAGCAAGTTACACCTCAGGTCCCTGACTATAATGTAGAAGTTTGTATGTATGCTTTGTAAAAATAAAAGGTTACTTATGAATCTTAGAGGGAAGAAATGATTCTAGGCAAGGAATCAACTCCTCATTATATATCACACGTAATGCTGGTAACTGTTACCAACCAAAATCCACCAAAGAAACGTGAGAGTATATCTGGGTTACTTTATTCCTGCAAAATATTCTATATTCCAGCACTTACGATCATTGTTTTGGTGAAAAATCTTGGGGAAAAAGAGCTGAAAAGGAAATGGCCTTTTTGAAAAGGAAATGGCCAAAAAAAAAACTGGGTGGAGGCAAGGTTTATCTTTATGATCAAGTTCCCTTTAGGACTGTTTTCTGAAAAAAAGAAAAGTGAATTCAGAATGTCACAGGTCTTGCATAGGTAAACTACTTGGAGGTCAAGGGCTACGTGGTAGCCAGGGTTTATTAGTGAAATAGTGCAGAGCAGATAAACTTGGAAGAACCACTGAATACAGTTTCAAAAAGGTTGTAACAAAAAATTTAACTTTGCACTTACTAAGACAAAGCCTTAGGACACTAGAAAGGGCACCAAGGGTGAGTGCGAGAGTCTAAGGGGTAATGCAGGCAAGTGAGTATTATTTTCCCTACCCATTATAAGGGAAAAAAAATACAATAAAAGAATAAAACCACAGTCATGATAAGCTAATTGCTTTGGAAATAGGCATTTGCTTCTTAATGCCCTTACTTTAAAATTTTTGTTTACATAAGGGTATCAAATACTTGACTTAGGGCATGATGTTCAGTGAAAAGCAAAATAAAAGGGTTTTTAGTAAGGCTACAGTATTATTAAAATTACATTACGTTCATCAGCAATGGAGTAAGTATATTATTTGTCCCCCTTTCTTTCCACCTGACTTGTAGTCAGCGTGTGACCATCATCCACCCCTGGATGAGGACAGGATGCACAGTGTCACACAACAGGGGCTAAGCAAGCAAGCTACCTGAGGTCTAGGGTCCTCTGTGACCCCAGGTGAGTCACTGCCCTCCTGGCTTCATTGGTCTCCTTTACTTACTGGCAACACTCCTTTCCTAAATAAGCTCACTATCTGAAGTTCAACCTTTTCAAGACTGCTTTAGATAAAAGCTTGGACATCTGAAAATGACTGATGATTTTTAGCTTCTCTTTTCGGAGGGAGCAATTAGCTTAATATTTAATGGGGGAAAATGAGCTTTTGAAAAATTTTCAGATTTACATTATTCATCTCTTAATATAAAATTGCAAAATGCTTACATGCTGCAACAGTTACTCCTGGCAGTAGTCACGTGGGCCGTACAATCACTCATCACTCTTTGGGGAGTAGCCCTATCACTACAGAGAGCATCTCCTGAAAAGGACAGAAAGAATCTTCTCCTTTGAAGATGTCAAGTCTCCTTTCCACCACTACAGTGGCTGTGGTTTCTCCCTCTACCCAGCAAGCTGCTGTTAGCCAACCCTGAGCTGTCTTTGTTGGTTCCCATCTCCTGACCACCTTCTATTTTTTCCCTAGCTCCTTGGGTAGTTGCTACATTTTAACTGTATGACTTGCTTGACCTCTATCTAGTGCCTGAAGAGTAGGCAGAGTCTGTGGAGCAGTACTGTCCTAATTCCTCTTTGAGCAAAACCTAAAACCATCTTTGAATTCCTTTAAATCATCTTAATGATTACGTGGCGATACACATTCTCACTCTTATCCATCAACTATCTCACTTCTTTTTCTTTCACTTCAAGCATGGATTCTGATTTTAATCCAACACCTTCTTAGAGATTCTTCAGATGTTTTAGGTAGCATGCTCTGGGCATATACTCGATATGAAACAGATTGTAGGAGTAACAGTTTTCACTTAAAAAGGATATGAATGTGCATTGTCAGTTGTAACTTAAATAATGATAAATTCTCTGCAAGTACGAAGTGTCAATAATTAAGGAATGCTTTTCTGTGTTTTTCTTAACCACATTTTTGTCCAAACTGCCAAATGAGAAAACCGACTCAGAAAGAGTAAGTGACTTATTTACAGTCACACAGCTGATCCGTGAATGACAGAACTTGAACAAAACCCCAGGTTCGTCCTCCCTTCCATGCTATATACCACACCCCTCTATTACCAACATTAAACTACTAGCTTTTGAAAAAATGTTTCTTAAATTTTAAAAATAAAAAAAAAATTGACTTCCACTTCTACAGTTGTACTTTTTCAGTTGAAACTAATAAAGTTACCCTCTTTTTCTTACTACACGGGGCCTCTTCTGCTTAAAGTTTGCTTAGAAATGAAAGTAATACTGCTTATTTCTTGGAGAACATACCTTCCAGAACAGAGCCCCCACCCCAGCTTTATGTCCCCCCCAGTACTAAGTCTCGCCGAGCACACGGACGTTGGATAAATACCTGCAGCCACCAGGCGAGTCAACACCGTAGGGCTCATTGACAAGGCAAGAATTAGGATTACTAAAAAACAGACCAGTATTGAAGCTATTTACATCGTGGTCACGATGGTCTTGTTTTTTCTGGGTTTCTAGGATTTCAGCTGGAATTTTAAAATCTGTATGCTTATGAAATTCAGTGTATTTCTAGGGTGCTGAACTACTATCAACCGCCAGCTGTCTTGTTGACATCATTCATCAATCCTGGAGAGCACAGTATGTGACACTATCCCAGTACAGGGGATCCCAGGTTAACAGAAGTCACTTGTTTCAATCAATACAGAAAAAATCATTATCTACTACTACCATTAAAATCGCATGTTAACTTACAACTGTTTTACCTATTTATCTGCACTTAACTAGCTGAATGCCACCACTGTTGTCTCCTTGTCTAAGCTGCAGCTTCTGTGTGGTAGAGGGTTTATAAATGAGACGGAGGAAAACACGGAATCCAGCCACTTCTACAAGATAAAGGGAGGCATCACAGCCAGTAGGCTGAATTTTCACCAATTTGGAAAAAGATACATGAATTGTTTCAGTGGTTAGATTATCTTACTGAAAGTTTTTTTCACATAGCCAGTTCATGGGCTAAACCTGCCAAAAATGAATCCATAGTACCTTAATACTTACACATTCTAGCTACTTAAAATTAGATGTACTGGCCTAAGTACACAGGGGCAGATACTGGTCACCATTTTAACTCAAAAATAAACTGATTTTAATTTTTTATAGCTAAAGAAAAGAAGTCAGGTAATTAAAAATATTTGGAGCTATGAAAATGTAAAGAAAACAAAAGAACCTAAGAAGGAATTATAATTCTGATTTCTTAAACCAAAACAAAATCATGTGAACTCTAACACTAAAACAGTGTCTACAGAAAACCAAAACATCACATACTGGGAGACAGGAAAATCAGTCTAACCCCAACTTTTGACATCTTGAGATCCAGTGACCAAACAGATGACTGATTATACCCATCTCTTAACCAGTTTTGGCATAGTGTAGACAGAGTGACGTAGGCCCTTTACAGACATTTAGTGTTTCCATAAAAACTCTTTTTCCTGACACCTAGAAAAGACCCAGAATCTGGTCCAGTCATCTGGACCAGAAAGGTTAATCCATAAGCTGTTTTGTATTTATTCCATGAGATACTGGAATGGAGACAGAGTAAGAAATATTTCTCTTTGAAAATACACATTTAAACGCAACCATGAAAGATGACGGTAGAGATGTTTTTTCTTAGCGCTTCAAGTGATACTTAATACAGAAGGGCAAGTCCTGCTACCTTGCTGAGTAAAAGAGACAAATCCATAATATGGCCATATTACTTCTCCATAAAAATAAATTTTATCTTATTTGCCTCTATTTTCTTTGTAGAAATTTTTTTTTTTTTTTGTCAGAATTGGGACTATCTTCACCCCAGCCCCAGAAATCACTTATTTTTATGCCATGGGGAGGAAAAGGGAAAATATAAGCTATTACAAGCAACTGAAAACTGGCATTTAGTAAGAGCTATGCATAAAGGAGAGAAGTGATTCCTTAAAGCTCAACCAGATACTCAATATACACTGGTTAAGTTAGGACAGATGGAAGAAACTGCAAGAAGCACCCATTTTACTCCAAATCCATATCTTAGATATTTCTTTAGAAGGTTAAGAAAGAAGAAACTAAACACACATACACCCGAAAGATCTACTCCAACATGCTTGCTTCTATACAACTTAATATAGTATAGTCCTATTATATTACGGCTTATTATGCAGATTTGAATATACGAAGTCAAACCATATCTCATTATTTTCCAACAAGTTAGGTACACAGAATAAAAGTGTCATAAAATATAACCTCTGTGGCAGGTGCTCGTCCTGCCCTCCAACACCAGCAGTATGAAGAAGGCCCTCTGTAGTTACAAATGTATTTGAAAAACTATAAACATGACAATTTAACCAAACTTATAATCCTTTTCCCACAAGTAGGAAAAAGATATTAAAGCTGTTCTCTTTGGGACCCAGATATCATCAGCAAAAATGAAAATGCAAGAAGCCTATTTTTACAGAATTAGAAGAAAACTGCAATGTCAAACGAAATGAGAAATGTGGGATCTTTTATGTAATTCTTACACATTGGCTATGAAAGTGTTTCCCTGCAAAGAGAAGAGTCTTGTTGCGTCGTCACAAAATGATGGGGAGTGCAGAGGGAAGGTGGGATATAAGGTAATCAACCTGGATAACAGTATGCACCTTGGATGTTAGCAAAAGCGAAGCTAATAGCTTATAAAAAACACATGAAATATATAAAATAAAATGATTTTCATATACATCTTAATTTAAAATAATTAATGCATCAAATCCCTGTTTAAGACTTTAACCTGAATATCAAATTTAAGAGTCCAGACTAGTTACTGTTACTGTGGCTCTTCCCCACATGTAACATACACACTATCAAAAATAATTTAAAAACTTTCACATTCTTAAATCTAAATTAGTGAGATATTTCTCCAGAAATCTTCCAAATAAATAGCTTTAAAAAAGAAAGAATTTAAAAGCTGTTAACTTTAAAAAAAAATCTGTTAAATAAATTATTGACAATTCTTTACCCTACCACTGAAAATAAATCAAGACACTACCAACAACAAAATGAAATTCAAGCCCTGACTAGAGACCTTTTCCAGTTCAAGGTCTCTTTTTAAGGTTCTACCCTCCTTCTTCCTCTCCCCCACCAGGTCCAAACGGTTATTGCTGAGTGGGTGTGGCACAGTGAAAATGCAGCATCAGGTTCATTTTGTTCCTCCGGCAGTGTTCTCTACTGTACATGCAAACTGCTCCGGGCAGGGGCGCGGCGGGGAGCGCCAGGCTCCCGCACCTCCGCCACTAGTCTGTCTCCAAAGGGAAGAGCGGCCGCAGTGGCAGCTCGTCACACGAAGAAACGGGCATGGCCATTTCTGTTCAACTTCAGGATCTTCCCAAGACGTTGTTTGGCTGTGGCCATTCCTTTTTTTGGACGTTTACCTGTGAGACAGCAACGACAGTGTGAGTAACAGTGAAGACCGTTCCTGACGGCACCGGGAAGGCTTCTAGGGAGAGCCACGCGGCAAGGCTCGTGGGTGTGCCGGAGGGCCAAAGCCGCACTCCCGGAATTCTACTGTCCCAGACCTCCCATAGCATTCCTCCAGAGAGAAAAGCCAGTCTCCTTCACGTGACCTACCAGGCCGACCCACGGTCTGATCCCGCCTCTCTCTCGAGCAGGGCCCCGGCCCGGTCTTGCATCAAACCGCCATTGGGCCACAAAACTGACAGCAGCTGCCTAAACAGCCCACGAACCGTTTTTCACCCTGGTACCGTGGGCCACACTATCTCCTTGACCTTCACTGCGGTCTGCCCTGCTACTTCCCCAACCCAGCAGGGCTAACCCCTTACTATCCTCATGGTCGGGACCACCACCCCCTTCAGAAAGCCACGGCCAAGCCCCGGGGCTGACCTAGGGAGCCTGCGGCTGCGGGCCCACAGCGACCTGCGCACACCGCCCCTGCCGCGCCGGCCAGAGCGCATCAGGCGGCAGGCGGCGGGCAGCTCCGGGGCGGAGGCCGCTACACCTATCTGAACTGCCACCGCCACTGCCACACACGGCCAAAAACACTCCGCCGACAGCCGTGTCCACGTTACCTTTTGTTGCCTGGTTGCTGATAGGTGGTGGATTTGACGCGGGTCTCTTGGTGGGGTGAAGGGGCACGGAAAAGGAAGTTTCACCAACTGGCCTTTCTGGGCTTACGCTGCCATTATTTATCCGGCACGCCCCTGAAATCAAGCTGGAATTCTGCGTATACTTCCCATTTTGAGGGCTTGCGCCACTGCTGTCCACAGAATTCCTACTTTGTACCTTCTGACTGATTTCTGATGAGCCTTCCTTTTTGATGCATTTCTGGCCTCTACTTAGATCCTAAAAAAAGGAAGGAAATAAGGCTGGATTTTTAGAGTTCCTTTACGGTAAGTGAGGTATTTAACCTCTCTCTGCAATAGCAATTCAAGGGAGAGAAGAAACAGACCACTGAACTTTGGCTTTCTTAACATGTAGCAGCCGCAGACGACACCCCGTCAGGAAGGTCATGTCACCCCAAAACCTGACATCATGAAAGGACTCAAGTATGCAACTTCTGAATAACTTAAGTCCAGAAGTAAAAAAAAAAATATATATATATATATATGTGTGTGTGTGTGTGTGTATAAACTTTATACGTACATATGTAAATGTGTGTATCTATATATTATATGTAATGTGTATTATTTATTATAATATGTCATTCTGCACATGCTTTGACATGCCATGGAAGGAACACATGGCTGGGACATGTGAACCTACCAGTTCCTCAGCACGTCACACTCCCGTGTATCTCTCACGGTGTGATGCACTATCTTTTTTAGAATCTAACTTCTGTTACGGTTCATCTCCACTGTATTTAAATTGTTTGCTAAAAAAAGCACCTAGGTGCTGAGCCCCAAGCCTGGTTTTCCTCTAACAATTCTTCCTTCAATCTCTTTAAGAGATCACTGAGTGAACCATCAGGAAAAAAAACCAACAATGCTACTGATGGGTAGGTCTTGAAACCAATGGAAAGGGTCATGACTGGAAAGGAAAGGAAAATACAAACTTGAAAAGAGCTACTGAAGATGTGATGTTTCATGAAACTAGCCGTGTGTGTGTGTGTGTGTGTGTGATTAATTCCTGATTCTGCAATGGTCAAATAAGCTTTAAAAACAGCACTACAGGGGCACCTGGGTGGCTCAGAGGGTTGAGTCTCTGCCTTCAGCTCAGGTCATGATCTCAGGGTCCTGGGATCAAGCCCTGCATCGGGCTCTCTGCTCAGCAGGGAGCCTGTTCCCCCCCTCTCTCTGCCTGCCTCTCTGCCTACTTGTGATCTCTCTGTCTGTCAAATAAATAAATAAAATCTTTTAAAAAAAAACCAAACAAAAAAACAAAATAGCACTACAGGCAAAAGAAATCTGACTTTCTCTAAGGTGATCTTGCTAATCATCTGTCCTCTACGTCTTTATTTTCAAAGACTATTATAAAAACAACAGCTACATTTAAATAATAGCTTACTTTAAAAAAAAAAGATTTTATTTTTAAGTAATCTCTACATCCAATGTGGGGCTCAAACTTGCACTCCTGTGATCAAGAATTGCATGCTCTACTGACTAAGCCGGCCAGGCAGCCCAATAATAGCTTACTTCTAATACTGAATCCTATAGCGCTAATAAGTTATAAACGTTATGACTGCTAAGGCACTATAAAATTATACACTGAATAAGTGAATTACTAATAGTTAAGGGATTCCTTCCCTGACCTTTGATTCTGGAGCATACTCTTCTATTAAAAGAACCTGTACTTACAAAACGTTACCTTAAAAAATTAACTTGGCTCTTTTTGTCATTGTTAAATGTCTAAGTATTTAGAAAATTTAGAAAGGCAAATGAAGAAAATCAAAACCATCCATCAGGGGCGCCTGAGTGGCTCAGGTGATTAAGCGTCCATCTCTTGATCTTGGCTCTATCTCAGGGTCATGAGTTCAAGCCCTGGAGCAGAGCCTACATCCCAACATGGAGCCTACTTAAACAAACACCTATGATTCCACTACTCAGTGTATGCTTGGGGTTGGAGAAGTTAGGGGACTCTACTCTGCAGCATGAGAATTTTGATTCTTTGGCTGTCATTTTCCAAAGTTTGTAGCCAAAGGTCCTATCACTTTTCTTGTTTGGTGCTACTGGTAAAGCTGTGGCTTCTCTAAAAGCTATCTGAGGTTCATTTTGTTTGGTATAAGCATTTATATGCTGGGATCCCAAGACATCAAGTGTCTTGGAGCAAGGGCTCTTAATCTGGAGTCAATGGATGGTCTGAGTAACGGTGAGGCACAAACCATAAGAAAATGCTATGCAAAAATCAGTATTTATGGGGTGCCTGGGTGGCTCAGTGGGTTAAAGCCTCTGCCTTTGGCTCAGGTCATGATCCCAGGGGCCTGGGATCGAGCCCCGCATCGGGCTCTCTGCTCTGCGGGGAGCCTGCTTCTTCCTCTCTCTCTCTCTCTCTGCCTGCCTCTCTGCCTACTTGTGATCTCTGTCAAATAAGTAAATAAAATCTTAAAAAAAAAATTCTAAAAAAAAAATCAGTATTTATGATGAACACTTTTCTGAAAAGCGAGTCAATATCTGTCATCAAATTCTCAAAGAAATTTGCTGTCTAAAAATGTTCAAGAACAACATCAGAGATTAAAGAGAGATCCTCATGGTACTTTTTTCCCCCTCTCCTTCTAGCCGGACATAACCTAGAAGTGTTGGCTGCCAGTTTTCAACTTTCCTTAAATCAACTAAACTATTCTTTTCCAGATCACAGTCTACCCGTGAGCCTTGCATTAGTTGTTACATCAGAATTCCTAAAAACAGACAGCTGTTCAAATGTGCATTTATTCATGTTATTTTTTAGCTTTCGGGATCTAATGGTTAATTACTGGTTGCAGTAAAAAAAATAGAAAGCAGAAAAAGAGTTAATGATGATCCTAAATCTCCTTTTGATGTTTCAAGCATTGCATATTACCTGAAGATGAAATCTGGAAGTTGTATCAAATTGTTTAATCCAGGAAGAACTTCTCAAGTCTTGATCTTCGGCCTTGACATGGTACCCTAAACAGGAGTTTGAATTAAATTATCTCCACACAAAGTTGATCATAACAAGCAAAATTCTCCTAGTGTTTAAAACTAAAAGTACATATAGGTTGACGCTTTATTAAAAAAATGACTATGTTAACGCTTTATTTACTCATGCACTTTCCACCACACTGCTTTCCCCTCTCAAAAACAAAAGAGTCACAAGCTCACAATCTAACATGTTAATTCTTTCAATTCTCTCAAAGACCGTCTATATGACAGCTTTTGTGCCAGATGCTGGAAGATCCAGAGTCAAGTTCTATGGCCATCTGTTGTAGATGGAAAAGCCAAATGCAATATACTCTCTCTAAAACTGGTATATTTTTCCATATAGAATAAAGGCATATGTTTGCCTGAATTCTGCAGTACTTTCACAGAAGCCTTCTTTTCAAGTGAGGACCAAAGAAATTACAGGGAGAAAGAATGGTGTGGACAGACAGAGAGACCTAGACCTGAATTTTAGTTTTTCCATAACGCCTGGATTTTTAGTCAAGTTATTTAACCTCTCTAAACCTCTGTTTCCTCTTACACAATAAGTCAAGATTTTGAGATCAGACAGTCCTCGATTCCAATTCCAACACCAGTGGATAATAACAGCTATGTAAGTACGGGCAAGTCCAATTAACTTCACTAAGTCTTCTTGCTTCTACCTGTAAAAGTCTTATTACACACACCAAAATGCGGTTTCAAGAATTAAGTGAAATGGATGTCAGGTTGCTGGTATACGATCCACACAACCAGGTAGGAATGAACACGACTTCTGCAGCAAGCATCTCTGCACAGGCTTTCATGTGATACCATCTTCTCCCCCATCCTCCTCAGACTTTCAGGCAACACAACTTCCCCCAAAGGCACAGAGAAGAAAACACTACATGGCCATCACTGGTGCTATCACTGAGTCTTCTCTTTCCCAATAATTCTTTTTCAAGTAGGAGAGAGAATGTCCTCAACCAGAAACAGATCAAAACTTGTTTTCCCTCCCACAAAAGGAAAGAGGATTGACGGTTCAAGCCTAGTGGACCACGTAAGATGTCTCCACACTCCTTCCACTCAGAACGGCTTATGAAAGGGAACAAGTACTAAGTGTCTTGCAATAGCAGTGGTAGGATTATGCCAGCGAACATGATTCTCCAGACATTAATTTACATTTTGAGTTCTTATAACTTGCATCTTATATCTGTCAACTTTATGTGTTTTTTTGGCCAATATGCTTAATGCCATTTCCAATTACCGATGTGCAATTAACAGTTCTTAACTCATACTGTCTAACCTCAACCAGGATGGGGAGCTACGACGTTGGGGGTCCTATGTTACTTTTTAGAGACCGATCATTTATGTTTCTTACCACATTCCACTGGCTTATCACAGCGATACACCTGTCGAGCCTCCTGGTTACTGCTGTGGCAGCCGCCGGGATCCTGGAGACAGTCTCCTTCGCCACTGCAGTCTGTGCTTTGTATCTGCCTCTGTAAACACGCGGAGTAGTGCAACCCTGCCATCGACAACATGCCCTGAATAGCTTCTTCCTCTGTGCTCGTCGAGGTAGGACATTCCCTAAAGAGAAGGTAAGCAGAAGGACAAGAGCTTATTTCTTCTTCTGGCATCTTCGGTAAAAGTTAAAATTAAAAAGTGTTTTCATACTGCTTACATTACAATGTAGTAAGGCCACTAACCGTTGGTAAGCCTACCTTTTAATTGGAATTTCACTTCTAGAGGGCTTCTGGCCCTTCTGAAGGAAGTTCCTCATCACAGTAGAGTCCTCCTTGAAGTTTGATGTTATTTCTTGTTTTTTTTCATCACCTGAACTTTCAGACTCTTCAGTGGTAAAATTATTTTTCTGAGATAATAATTAAACAGAAGCAAATCTATATAAGAAATCTGATTAAGTCTCTACTAACTAAAAACACTATCAGTCTAGACAAAGTTAGAAAGTTAATTATCATATAATTATTTCTGTATTTCTATGACAGAGTTAAAACCTCTAGTAATTGGAGTATATAATTCCTTAGTAAAAAACATATAGTACCAGTTTTCCTTAAAGTCAAATGAAATATAATCTAGGAGAAATATGAGAAACGTAAAAACATCCACCCTTTCTAAAGCCAGACAAAAGCTATGTTTATCAGATGTCAACAGTCACATGACAGGGTGTGTGTATGCTTTTGTGTGTGTGTAATTACCATTACAGGGAAGACCTTGTGCCACAAAGGTCATGGAGACAGGCTTTGGGAAAAGCTGTTACTTATCTTCCCCGCAAGTGAAGGAAAGGCGGGGTCATCTTTCCATCAAGCAACGCACAAGTCTCGGGGGTTTGGGCATACCAGTGCAGTGCAATCAGGTCCAGAGTCTTCTGAATCAGAAATATCAGAATATTCTGATGATCGATTCCTGAGTTCCGATTTCACACTTGTAAAAAACCCTGCGAAGACAAAGGAAGAGAGAAAAAGAGAAAGTCAGTGGAAGCTCATGAACAGGGTGGGACTTGAAGTCCGACCCGCCTCTGCGCAGGTCTCGGCTGCCCGGGCTCCATTTCCACTGCTTTCCTCTCCTTCATTCCTTTCTTCCCCCGAAGACTTCTCTCCCGAATTGACCAAGATCCAGATTGAACTGTACTCTTAAAACATTTGTGGCATTTACGGAACATGATGATACATTCCTCATTTGCGTGGAAATTTTCTATTTCTTTCCAGAAAAAAACCTCCAACACTAAAATTGGCTACAAGATGCTTTTCACTTTCCCTCTTGCATTTTTTCCCTCTCAACAGAAAACAAAAAGATAACTCTCCTAAACCTCAAAAGCACTCAAGCAGACAGTGAATTCGACAAGCTTACAAACCAGGCTTGACCACTGCCCTTCTCTCCCACGTGGCACTGCCAAGTAACAACTGTTTGGTAAGTCCACCGATGAGCAGCCTTTCCCCCGGCACGTGACACATGCAGAGTCACCAACTACAGCAATACCAGATTTACTTAGAATTAGCTTGAACTGTGGTATTCAACACAGATGAAATGTTCGTTTTTCTTGTCAAGTTATCAAAGTATTTAACCACTTTTTAACATAGAAGGGTATAAGGAGGCCCTGAAAAATGCCAAGAAATTAAGACTCCACTCGAAGAATGATCTCAAGAAGGAGGAGGTGTTACTGTTTGTCACACTGATGATAACCAATTAGTAACCAAGTAGAGGTCTTCCTGTCAACAGGCAGTCAAACAGAACAGTACCTGATTACTAATAGCTTCAGGGAGCTAATTATGTGTGTCTCCTAATGCTGAAAACCATATACATGTTCACTAAAATTAGTATGAAACTATTAAACTTCTGACTATTTTATTATTTCAAGTAGAGGCCCATAAAATGCACAAGCTTTCATGTGACTCTTGAAACAACTGTCACCTGACAAGGGTGTCACTGACCAGCACATACCCTCGTCACTAAAAACACCTTCCCTGGGCACGACACGTCACGTGGCATTCACATTCACATCTCCCCGATGGACAAACTACTCAGAAATACTTCCAATTTCTCAGGAGAGTATTAGGGACACAACAATTTTCAGTCCTACTACAAACTTCAGAACTTTTAGTGCGTGACTTTACGTATTATCACACGGGTAATGAGCCGACCTTTCAAACGACCATTAAAACAAACATACTGTTAAGTGGTTTTTCAGACTCTTCATTCTCCACCCCTCCTATTCCTGAACTCTCTTCCATCTTCATTTTTGCCTTTTTCGTCCTTCTCTTGTCCTCCTCATTTTCGCTGTCCGCTGTATAAAGACTCGGATCGGAGAAGGGTTGTCTCTCGTCCCTGCACAGAGAGGGGAAAACAATCATGTCACAAAACAGTGTGACACTGCAGCCAAACAGTCTACCCTCCCCCGCCATCTCCAGTCCGAGAGGAGCACTGAGACACTCTCCCCGCAAGCGGGATGTGCACTGGTGGGGACTAAGGGTTAAATAAGCAGAGGGAATCCACGAAAACTCATCTGTATGACACTGTGATCGACTTTACGTACTTAATTATCCTTCCGTTGGTCAGCAGTAACCGTAGATCATTATCTTTTGCCCTCCATTCAGGTACCGTGGAAGATGGCTGGAGATGTTTGTTAAATTTTCCATTCAGTTTAGAGCTCAAGACGTCCTTAAAGTATAAAAACAGAACTCAACTTACCATCTGCCCTCAGATACACCTGCCCCATTAGAGGAACCCAGGACAGTGCCGCCTCCCACCACGTCCCTACACCCCAAACCGTGCGGTGTGTGCGGCACCGACACTAAGTGGTTCCTAAAACCACAGCATGAATGTGGCTCCTCTTTCTGCCTGGGCACCACCAGTAAAACACATTCTATAAAGCAGAATGTACAATTCATGTCAAGTAAATTCAAAGACATTTCACTCTTGCAGAGAGCTGAAAAGCTGGAGCAGCAGCGCCCGCACGTGTTTTAGTTCCCCTTGCTTGTTCCTGCTGAAGCCCTGGCTGCTGGGTCCTTCCTGGTCCTCCTATCCTTGACCTAATCCCTCGTCCTTCCCAGGAGGCCCGGTCAGCAGCTCACAGATCACCACCTGCTGTCACCAGGAACAAAGGCCACTGTGTGACATAAAAGCACAGCCATGGCTGGTTTTTAAAAAAGAGGGTTTCTTTTTTGTGGAAATTTTCTTTAATAACAAAGAGAACCTTCTCTCAGATAGCTAAGGGTTAAAGAGGTTCAGAACAACAAAAGCTTAAAATATCAATACAATTATTTAAATGTAAAGCCTTTAAGTTATAATTTCTATAGAATTTCTTCAAATATTTTAATTCACAAACACTTCTTTCTTATTCATTTCAAAGTATGCCTGTTCTTTACTCAAGATGTGAAATGAAGGCTGTTGCGGCCCATCACAAGCTCACTACCCTGTTTTACAAAGGCCCTGCCCCTTGCCCCTTTGTCCACTAAGCCAGCATTTCCCAAATTTGAATGGGTTTCTTCTAACAGTCTCCCAGCGCAGTAGCTGCTCGTACTGGTGCTGCTGGGGAAGGAATAGGTTTTCCGCACTTGCTCGTCCCTCAGTTTCCTCGACACTGTATCCACCTGACTTCTTCCAGTAGTTGTCAGCTCAAATGCCGCCACGAAGAGGCTCTCTGGCGGCCCCAGCTAACGGAGCCAGCCACAGCCCAGCCCCTTTACTCTCTCTCCTTCTACTGTCTCGGCTTCCTCTGTAGTACGTATTATCTGAAATTATGTTATTTTAGTATATGTCTCATCTCCCGTTCTTCCAACGGGAGCTGGAATGGAAGCTACACATTGGTAGAGACTTAAGTTGTGCTCACTCTGGTAATTTCCCCAGAGCCTAGAAGAGCGTAGGGCATCTGGTAAACTCTCAATAAAACATGTCCGCAAAGAAAATGAGATCTACTCAGCCTACTACACGGATGCTCAGAAAGCTGAAGCCTGTTCCCTGTCCTGGACATCTGTACTTCCGGACCCCACAATGCGAAGCAAAGATTAGAAAACAAACAGTGCCAGACTATTTTTTTTACTATCACTTTAAAAACTTTCAGGAACAACCAAGTCTCTTTCTATAACCATGTGTCATAATACTTGCCTCTTCCCATGGACACATCTCTAACCTTCTGAGGACCTCCCTTGTATGGAGCTCTAGGATGTCTAGGTTAGAGGGAGTTCGGACATTATGATCTCGAAGTTTCCTCATCTTTCGTCGGGAATGGTATGGGGAAGTTGCTTCGTTTGAGGATCGTGAAACTGGACACACAGTAGGAATTCCCTGAGATTTAACTGGTTTGCCATTTTCCTCCTTTAAGAATTAAATTCAGAGTGTTTTTATTACAAGGCCAGATATATACCTGACTCAATAATCAGCCATAAAAATACTTTAAAAAACAAAAACCATTCATATAAATAACAAAGACCAAATTTGTAACACTCATAAGATTCAACATAAGCTTTGCTGAGACCTTTATCCCCTTCTCTCCCCCACATAATACACTGTGAACGTATTTCTTTGATTTTAAATAGCATTTTAAAAGCTGAGTAAGTATTCTACCATAGAGATACAGCCAAATTTATTGACCTGATACTTACTGGTAGTTATTATAGGCTGCTTCCAGCACTTTCCTAGGAGGGACACTCTTTCACATATGTATTTGCATAAATCAATAATTGCTTTTTAAACCAAAGTCACCAATCTATGTAGTTTTAAAAATTAACTCTATAAATACATCATGAAAACCAGCGGTATACTCTTCCCCATTCCAGAGTCCCATTCTCCAGAGCCAACCACTTCTAAGTTTTCTTTTATTATAGGGACATATACCTAATTTCATGGCACATATCAGGTATTATATACATAACTTACCATTTAACATTGTAAGGTGTACAGGTCAGTGGCATTGAGGACATTTCACACTGCTATGCAACCACACACCACGATCCATCTCCAGAACTTTCTAATCCTCCCAAACCTAAACTCTGTACCCATTACACAATAACTCCCATTCCTCCTCACCACCAGCCCCTGGCAACCTACTTTCTCTCTATGAATTTGACTCTTCTAGGAACTTCACACAAGTGGAATCACACAATAGTTATACCTGTGTGGCTGGCTTATTTCACTTAAGGTAGTATCTTAAAGGTTCATCCAACTTCAGCTACACACCAAAATTCAAGTTTAGCTATTTACCCAAATGTAAGGGCTTCCAGGAAGGGAAAAAAAAAAGTATCTTTTGAGACATCCCTCCTGGACAGGAATGCCAGCTAAAGTACCAGATGCACAGCTAAATTTGAATTTCAGATAAACAACAAATATGGAGTCATCCTCCTGATTCAACCTGGACTGGCTGTACTCCCCGCCTGTACAGGTCATCAAAAACCTCTCCTGCCCCGCCTGTGCTCCACCACTTAAAACTGCAACCCCCACCACCATCTCTGGCTCTCACACCCTATTTCGTCCCCCCTTCTATATTTTTCTCCGCAGCATGTGTCAATTCCTAATACACTGAAGTATGTACAGCTAGCCTCTTCCTACTCAGCTCCATGAGGGCAGGCCTGTTTTCTTCACTGCTCTCTGCCCATCTGGGTATTCCATATTTGTTGGAAGAATTTCAGAGCTCCTTTTTTGGCCTATGTTCTCTCTTTTAGAACAGCACCCCCTCTAAGAGTTTCCTGAAAAGGGGTCCATGGGAGGTAATTTTTTTGAGATCTTGCCTCTTTGACATCTTCAGGATTTCATTTATTTGAGAGAGAGAGAGAGAGAGAGAGCGAGAGAGAGTGAGCCCACGGGGAGAAGTAGGCTCCCTACTGAATAGGAACCCCTACATGAGGCTTGATCCCAGTATATACTCTGTTACATGTATTCTAAAATGTAACCACTATGTGCCTCGGCAAAGGTCTTTTCTCACTCACTGTACTGGGCATTCTGAAGGGAAGATGTGTCCTTGAATTCTAAAACATTTCTTTGATTTTTCCTGATTATCTTCTCCTTGTTTTCCATGTTCTCTCTTTCTGTTCTTCCTAATATTTGATGATGACTATGTAAAATGACCTTCAAATTTTTGTGTCCTATTTTAGTCTTTTTTTTTTTTAACTTTATGAGAGATTTTCCCAGCTTTATCTTCCAATGATTTTACTAAAAAATGAAAAAGAGAGAAAGGAGTTTTTTGGGGTTTTTTCTTAAGATTGTATTTATTTATCTGTCAGAGAGAGCACAAGCTGGGAGGAGAGGGGCAGAGGCGAAGCAGGAAGCAGGCTCCCTGCTGAGCAGGGATTCCCGATGTGGGGCTTGATCCCTAGACCCCGGGATCACAACTTGAGCCAAAGGCAGTCGCTTAACTGACTGAGCCACCCAGGCTTCCCTATATTTTGTTTCTATTATATTTCTAATTTCCAAGAACCCCTTTTCTTTCTTCTATGAATGTTCCTCTGTTATAGCTGCCTGTTCTTTTTTCATGGAGGCAAAATTTATATACTCTTTTCTCTCAAGGATATCAATTATATTTGGGTTTTGGGCTAAAGAACTTATTTATTTCCTTCAAATCCTTTTTTTTCCCCTCCTTTTTTGTCTGTCTTCAAAACTCTTCTTGGCTCTCTATGCACTTTAAAATATAAAGCATTAAAAAGCTAACTGTTTCAAGAAATGGTGGTAAGAGAACTAGATAAACATATGGGAGGAAAATAATGCCTTAAATTTACCTTATGCTACACACAAAAATTCAAGATTAGCTATTTACCCAAATGTAAAGGCTTCCAGGAAGGGGAAAAAAAAAGTAACTTCAACCCTTGGGGTGGGCAAAGATTTCTTAGAGAGGACACTAAAAAATACTAACTATAAATAAGAAAACAAATTTCTAAATTGGACTTCCTCAAAATTAAAATTTTCTGCTTGGAAAAAGATACCACTAAGATAATGAAAAGATAAGCCACAGGCTATGGGTAAATATTTACAGTGTTCATCATAAATGAATGCATACATGCCAAATGACAAAGAACTTGTGTCTAAGATAAGTAATGAACTCCTACAAATCAATACAAACAACGTAATTTCTTAAATGGGCAAAAACTTCAAAGAGGTACCTTATAAGAAAAGATACAAATAGCCAAGGCACAAGAAAAGGTGCTCAACATCTTTCATCTTCAGGAAAATGCACATTAACAGCCTATGAAATAGCATTTCATACTCTCCAGAAAAGCAAAGATTAAAGAGACAGAAAACACCAAACACTAGCAAGAATACAGAATAATGACAACTCCTACACCTTAATGGTGACAGTGGCGCAACCATTTTGGCAAACTGTTTGGCAGATTCTTATAAAGCAGAAATTCACTTATGACTTGATAACTCTATTCCCAGGTACTTAATCCCCACAAAATGAAAACATGTATTTACTACAAAAAAAATACAAGGTTGTTTATAACAGGTTTTTTTTTTTAATGATTTTATTTATTTATTTGACAGAGAGAGAAACAGTGAGAGCAGGAACATAAGCAAGGAGAGTGGGAGAGGCAGAAGCAGGCTTCCTGCCAAGCAAGGAGCCTGACACAGGGCTCAATCCCAGGACCCTGGGATCATGACCTGAGCTGAATGCAGACGCTTAACGACTGAGCCACCCAGGCGCCCTGTTTATAACAGTTTTATTCATAGCGGCCACATCGTACATGACCCAAATATCCATTAACAGGAGAAGGGAAAACAAATTATGGTATAGTCATTCAATGGAATACCACTAGCAGCAAAAAAAAGAACTACTGACAGATGCAACAACACAGACGAATTTCAAAAGCATGACGTTGAAAGAAGCCAGACACAAAACTAGGATATGCTGCATGACTGCCTTTATTTGAAATTCAAAAACAGGCGAACTAATCTACAATGAGAACCACAGAGGTTTGAATGGTGGCAGCTTACCGTAGTCAGACTGCCTAGAAGGGGGAGAAAAGACTTTCTGGGGTGACAAAAATGATTTATAGGTCTCAGTGGCAGTATTCGTTACACAAGCATCTACTGAGTTTTCATCAAAACTCAAACTGTACTTTTATGATCTGTGCATTTCACTGCATGTAAAAAGAGAAAAGCTAACTGGGAGCTCTGTGTAAGTAGGGCTTTGTCAACTGGTGGGTGTCACTGTAGGAAGCCGCCTGGGTTGCTCCATCAGAAGGTTCCAGATGGTCACGATCACTGGATCTTCTCGGCCTTACAGGTATAGGCCAGGGTGCCAGTGTTTGGAGAGTCAAGTGGAAAAAGAATCACTCACTAGGCAGACTGCCACTTAATCCTCTTGTTTTCAGCATGGTACCCATGTCCCTCAGCTGGGTTCGGTGTCCTGAAGTCCAGTCTCAAATTCAACCTCTCAAACAACTAAACCTCTAGAGTTTTCAGCATGTATTAAGATAGGGATTTGGAAACCAACTCATTCCTTAAACAGACCTATAATCAAACCTGTTCTCAATCCCACCTCCACTCATATTCAGAGGATCCTAGCATCCCTAATTCGTGGCTTTTTGTAGGTTCTCCTGTACAAGTAAGACCTGTCTCTGGGCTTCTCCCTCTACCCACATAGATTTTGGCTCTCTCTAGCGTGCTAAATCAGTGATCACTTGTATATTTGTTTTCCAGCTTCCAAAACTGTGCAGAGTTCATCTCTATTATTTTCTGTCTTCAGGAATATAATTTTTATTATTTTTTTTAAGATTTTATTGATACAGAGAGAGGGGCGCCTGGGTGGCTCAGCTGGTTAAGCAACTGCCTTTGGCTCAGGTCCTGATCCTAGAACCCCAGGGGTCAAGTCCCGCATCGGGCTCCCTGCTCAGCAGGGAGTCTGCTTCTCCCTCTGACCTCTCCCCTCTCACGCTCCCTCTCTCTCATTCTCTCTCTCTCTCTCAAATAAAGAAATAAAATCTTTAAAACAAAACAAACAAAACAAAAACATACTTGATACAGAGAGAGAGCAAGCGCAAGCAGGGGGAGTGGCAGGCAGAGGGAAAGAGAGAAGCAGACTCCCCACTGAGCAGGGAGCCTAATGTGGGGCTTAATCCCAGGACCCCGGGACCATGATCTGAGCCGAAGGCAGACGCTTTACCAACTGAGCCACCCAGGTGCCCTAAGGAGTATCTTTTTTATTCTTTTACTATCACTTAAGTTCCAAGAGGTGAGAGCAGTAAGTAGGTATGGTTAATCTACCAAGTTTAATTAGAATGCTCTTATTTTATTAAAGGGAAAATGCTCAATTTCGGGATATGCCATGTAGAAAACACAAACTAATTTATACTTCCTAAACAGCAGGACAAGAATATAGAATTTTATCTCTGCCCGTTAGATAAATATCATTCGAAATCATAAATTATTTGGCAAAATGTGGCTGAATACTTTTTCACATACTGAATACTTTTTCACATAGCTTGATGAAGGGGTCTTGGGAGAAGTAAAGCAAAGAAATTTATCTGCATGAGGAGAAAAGGTGGGAGAAAAAGAAAACAAAGTGGCACGATGGTAAAAGGAAAACCAAACTAACAGAGGCAAGCAGCACTTGACACACATGGCAGACACACATTTTTCATATTTTTATCGGATTGGCATTTGTTTCTTCTTTAGTTTCTCTGCATATTTTTCTACAGCCGTTTTGCTGCCTTCTCAACGTTCCAATTTAAAAAACAAACAAAAAAAACACTTTGTTGGAGGGGCACCTGGGTGGCTCAGTGGGTTAAGCCTCTGCCTTCGGCTCAGGTCATGGTCTCAGGGCCCTAGGATCGAGCCCCGCATCGGGCTCTCTGCTCAGCAGCGAGCCTGTTTCCCCCTCTCTCTCTGCCTGCCTCTCTGCCTACTTGTGATCTCTGTGTGTCAAATAAATAAATAAAATCTTAAACAGAAAAAACAAAACAAAACAAAAAAAAACCCACTTTGTTGGCTACTTTTGCCCAATTATTCTTGCAGGTATAACTCAGCAATTTAAATTTGTAATGTTAATTTAGAATTGAGGTATTTTTGAAATGACATTTATTAAACTATTGTTTCACTTCCCTTAGTAAAGATCTATAGTTTTTTCATACAGACCCACACCTTTATTACTGAGTTTATTCTTAGTTTTGGTTATCATATGAGATTTATATTTATTTATACATCTACATATATATTTAAGATTACATATGTGACTTTTGATTTAAAAATCTATATGCAATTACTACCACTCTTTAAAAATAGAAAATATTTTTCTGCCATATCTGAACACACTGAAAATTAGATGAAATATTCTATCCAAGGATACTAAACACAGCAGTTCATTATTTCTTAGATGTATACCTCTTTCCATTCCCCAAATACAGCCCTAATCTAAGCTGTTAAATGACCAGTTAGCCTCCATTCCTGCACTTAATTTCCTTCCAGTTCAAGCTAGATACTAACAGAACCACCTTCCTGAAGAATTCCTTTAATTGAAATCTCCTTTAATACCCAGAATAGTTCCTAATTTATAAATTAAAACACCTAACTTCAGATTTTATGGGCTTTTATCAAGGGGCATATACATAACCAAGTTGTTCTAATACTTCAGTCAAGGGGGTCTCCTTGCCGCACACCACTAACAGAATCCCGCTTTCCAAACCAGTTTCACCCAGCTCTACTCACCCCACCTTACATTTCTTTCTTCCTCTAATTACTTAACACATACTCTTCTCTGCCCAACAGAAATGAATGGGATCTGAAATTTTGTGTTTGCTCTCTTTCTTATTCTCGGAGGAAGCTGAAGAAACTGACTGGAAGGAAGCTGAAGAAGGACTTTGGAAGCCTGAAAATCTCAGATTCCTTCCAAAAATGCAGCTCATTCTATTTCATCTAAGAGTACAAGGGCTTTTGAATGTTTGTACTATAATGGTAGATCCATTTGCTTCTCAAAGCAGACAGTAACCAAGCATTTAGATGATCGTTTCTACTCTTACCTCTATTGCTCGAATTACTTTTGAAAGTTCTTTAATAAGATGTCCAGGTCTGACATTGTCTGGGATCTCAAAAGCATGTTCAGATACAAGCTGTATTTGGATTAACAAAGATAAGACAACCAAAGTTATTTACACTATAACAGATAAAAATTATACACTAAACAAATTTTGAATTCTCTAGATTTTATAGACATAGCAAAATACTAGTAAGCCAGGTCTCAGAGTTCATGTAGTTGGTACAATACTCTTTAAGGAGATTCTTATTAACTTATAAAATCCTCTTAGTTTGCGTTAGAGATGGACTGTCTCACAGTGAATTTTGCATTATACTGAGATGTAACATTGTACTCTATCCCTCAAAGCCTACTGTGACTCTTAACTACTATTATAATTAGTAAAGTAACTAATTAAGCCCAACATTTAATTCATAATACATAAGGATTTACAAGTGGGAACACAGGCACTAAAAAAATGATCCTATTTCCTATGGGAGGTCTAATTTTTAATAAATTTTTGTAAACTTTTTTTCTTTTACTAGGAAGAAGATCCCGTCAATAGGACAGAGGAATCGGTGAGTTGCCATACCTATCCAAATGCAAACTACTGTCATTATTTATGTCTATTTCTAAGTATTAACCTTTGTATCTAAGAACATTTTAATTTTTTAGATGCATTCAATATGCTAGTTTTTACTTTCGCTTTACATCTTCTCCTTGGTTTTAGCAGAATCTGTTAAAACAAACTAGTAACAACGTAAGTGCTAACTATGTGCCAGTCAAGATTCTATACTGTTAAGCACTTTCTGTGTGTTAACTCACTAAGCCTTTCAACAACAATGTGACAGAGATACTACTATTAGTCTCATTTTACAATTATGAAATTGTAAATTTCACAGGACTGAAAGCACAGAGGTTTGCTAGTTTACTCGCAGCACAGCTGAGATTTGAATCCAAACATCTGACTCCAGAGCCCATGCCCGTGAGCACTACACTGAGCCGCCTCTCACCAGGCCACAAGGTGAACAGAGTTAAATGCAAATATCATGCTTTTAAAAGAGCACTTCAAATGTCATGAATTAACAGTATTTATCACTGATGAATTTTACTATGCATCAAAATCACCTACAAAGTTTGTTAAAGACAGAGGCTCAGATCCTACCACCAAACTAGTCAATCAGTGTCTCCCAGGAAAGATCCAGGGAGTTTATTTTTTAAAAGACTCTGACAAACATACAAGTTTGAAAACAACTTATCTAAAGCCTTCAGCAGGTAACAAATTTTACAGTTTTTGCAACATATATTTTGTTATTATCTTGTTAAATAGTTCTGTCATCTACGTATGCCTCTACTCCTCATCTGCGTGATGACCTCTCTGCCAAAGACTTGATGTTTATTTTCCTGATTGCTTCCACAGTGCCCTGCTCTAACGGGTACGTACTGGCAACGATAATAAAGTGAAAGGAGTAAAAAGTTACTGGGAGGGTAACCTATTAATAACTACCTCCAGTATCTCTTAAGAGCAGGATTTTTATTTCAAGTGAATGTTCAACAAATTAGTATGGAAATATATTCTCATCAGTTTGCGTATCTATCCCTTATTAAAGAGTTGCATGTAAACTTCCCTGGTCTTCAAGAGCTCATAAACCTAGTGAAGGGGACAGGAATATATTACTTTACAGATACTACTTTTAAGTCCATTGGCATAAGAAATGTGCTACATAAGCAGAAGGGTTCCAAATGGGGATGTGGGATGACCTCTTGGAGGTAGTAGGATTCAAACGCTAACATCACATTTAGTGAAAATGAAAGCTCCTGCTTGAACCTTGACCTCCCTTTTCCTTCATTTTTATGAAAAGTCCAGCGCATGGAAAGGAATATGGGCTTTGCAGTCACAGAGACTGAGCTTTAGTCCGAGGTCCTCCACAAGATTCTGGGCAAGTTACATAGAATTCTTTGAACCGCAGCTTCTCCACAGTAAAATGGGGATAACAAGCAGATGCGAGCTCGAAGTTATTTATTATCCTACATTTACATGTTCATTTCCCAGTCAATATCCTAAACATATTTGAATTACTTTCTTTTCCAGATTAAAGATTAAAGAAATACTTAATTCTCATAAATATGCACATAAGCCAGCACATTTGTATATACCATACAATAAAACGGAGGCCGTCCCAAAAGCATCATTTCCATTCCCTCGACCGCCACCACTCACGTGCTGCCAAAGCAGCGTAAGGACGCTCGTTTTCAATCTTGCCACAGAAACAATAACAATTATTTCTCCAAAGAAAACGACTTACTTCTTTCTTCATCCATAACTTTAAAGCAGCATGCAGTGCTTTCACTCCCTGTACTAGGTAAGTTTGAGGCTGGAAACCATCTTCTCGCAGTTCTGTGGGAATGGAAGTGGGTGGGGGACAGGAGTTAGAGGGCTCCCAAGGTAACGCGGGGAGCTTCCGCTGCTGAGCCACCAACTGTCAAACTGTGTAACTGCCGGATGCCCAGAGGGGAAAACAGTGAAATAAAAAGCAAGAAAGAAAAAGAAAAGAAATGACATTAAATGTGGTTGTACCGAAGGCTCCAAGTAAAAGGGAGCTCACCGACAGTCTGAGCAAGACACAAGTCGTGGAACAATGTCAGTATGGACCTACTCACATGAACTCTAACAATGGAAACCATTAAACTACTTCATCATTTGTGACACAGGTGACAAAACTGAAGAAAAGGATTACCACAAAAGTCAGGATAGGGGTTCTCTTTACAAGGGAAGGAGGAGGGTGCAATGGGAAAAAATGACGGGATGTTTCAAAGGCACTGGCAAGGCTGAGCCAGTGGTACTGGTGACCCAGGTGAGCCTGTAATTAATATTCTAACTGTTAGGACCGTGTATGTGTGTATGCTGTGTGCAGTCTATACAGTCAGCTACGAGGCGGGACATAGTTCACGAATGTAAAGGTAAACACACCACACACACATACATCTTTTCTGGGTCTTTAAAATCATCTGAAACTCACACAAAATGTATCAGGTGTGGTCTAACATTCAGGTAAGCCGAAGCAAAAACAAAAGGTTTCACTTCGTCCAATGGCTGATTTACTTAAATACGTCCAAAATTAGTTCACTGTTTTATTATTACTTACCCTAAATGCAGTTAAGTTTCATACAATCTCTTTCCATTTATCCAATCATAGAAGCCTTGTAACAGTCTGAGAGCTGGCAAATACTGGGCCACGATGGAAGGTTAAAAGATCAGGGATGAAAGAACATAATGTGGCATGATAAGACCACTATCCCTGCTTCCAGGCTGAATGCCTAGGGTGATGGCAATTGGTACAATGGTGATTTCACCCCAGCCTTAGCGGGACTGGACTGACTCACTAGTTGCCAGGTCTCCTATCCTGTAGTGACCCAACTGATGAACTAAAATATGTTAAAACCTGGCCTACCAATATCCTTTTACAGTAATCTTCTTTAGCTGCTGATGTACAGGGTCACGTTTTCAATTAGACCTCAATATTTCTAAACTCTCAGTGGCCTAGAACAAAGGCTAAATCACTGTTCTAAGATTAAGCACTTTGCTGTTTGCAGCTGCAAGAGGAACAGCCAGATTTTACCCTTCAGATGAATTCTTAATTTGTCCTAAAAAGGTGATTGATGAACCCCTCCTGGACATTAGGAAAAAGCATCACTTTGAGGGGTGGGTGTATGTTAGTGAGAAAGAAAAGATGGGAAAAGGCTCTGCACTTCCTTTTTTTTTTTTTTTTACTTTAAAGATTTTATTTATTTGACAAAGAGAGACACAACGAGAGAGGGAACACTAGCAGGGGGAGTAGGAGACAGAGAAGCAGGCTCCCTGCTAAGCAGGGAGCCCAATGTGGGGCTCGATCCCAGGAACTCTGGGGTCATGATCTGAGCCCACGGCAGACGCTTAACGACTGAGCCACCCAGGAGCCCCAGCTCTGAAATGAGTACTAACTGCCAATCTCCTATCTGGAGGGTTCGGTAACTGGATTTTATTTCCAAAACACAAGGACATTTATAAATGTTTTTTAAGCATTTGTAAGTGTTCCTATTTTTCTAGGCTTCTACTTGGAGAGGAGACTGCAAACTTTACTGCCCAGTACCCCACTGGAAACTACATATGGCAACTCTATGTGCGGTCCCCTGTGAGATTCCTGCAGCCAAGACACCAAGACACGCTCACTGAACACAGGTGCCTCAGCCTTGCCAATACCCAAAAACAATGAGTGAGTCAGGGACTCAGGGTAGGGGTGCATTTCTGGAAAGAGACTGGTCTTGTGCAGAAAGCAGCCAATCCTCTTCATCCATAGGCTCCTTCCTCTACCATCTCTCTCTCTCTCTCTCTGCACCACGTCAAGACACTGATCTCTATCTATACTGCTGCAAGGTGTGGGATGGGGCCCTACTGTTTTTTCCAAGGAGAGTGAGGTTGTTTTCTGTTTTTGCTGTTTGAGGAAAAAAATCATAAATGACTTTTATCATTAATTCTGTGCATGTTACCCTGGGGAGTAAGTTACTGATTCTTTTCATTTTACCTTTTCTTCCTGTGTAACTTTTAAATGGGGGGGGGGGACCCATATGTTTAGAACAGACTTTACTATTTAATCTGTTTCTATCTGTTCTTCTGAGAATTCATTATAATAATAGCACTATCTGCAAACTGACAAGAAAAGTCAGACAACACAAAAACCCGATGAACTCTATTCTCATAGGTACAAGGGAAAGAATGGTCAGAAGTAGATGTGATAATCAGCCTCCAACTTGACTGCTCAAAGATTATTAAACCAAAGATAAAACACCAAAATCTGAAATTCTGCAGGAAAAAAGGTAGCTAACTGTAAATAAAAGAATGTCCTGGGCACCTGGGTGGCTCAGTCAGTTAAGCGTCTGCCTTTGGCTCAGGTCATGATCTCAGGGTCCTGGGATCAAGTCCCACATTGGGCTCCCTGCTCAGTGGGGAGCTTGCTTCTCCCTCTCCTTCTACCCCTCCTACCTGCTTGTGTTCTCTCTCCCTCTCAAATAAATAAAATCTTTTAAAAATTAAAAATTAAAAAAAAAAAAAAAAAGGAATGTCCCCTGCCCCAAACCATTTTCTTCAACAGACTCATAGTCTGACCTTCAGAAGATCTGCCCTAACAGGTGCCTTGGACCAGCCAGCATCACAGTCCTAACAGTAATGGCTCAGGCACTCCCTGGTTCTCTCAGGACGTGAAAAATCCCCTCGATTTTTAAAAGCAAATGTTTAGGAACACACATGACAGTAACAGTCCCATAGCCTGAACTGTACTTTTGTGAGGGAGGCACTTTTACATGCCTGACACTGTGTGCAGGGTACTAGAGTCCAAGGGGAAACGAACATTTTCCAGCATTTCCTGTGTTGCTCTGATGCAGCTCTTCATAGATCTGATTTTTAAGGCTTTGGGCTAGAGACTGATGTGCTAAAAAGTTTCTTGGCAGGAGGAAATCATGCATTTTAAAAAACAAAACAGGGGCAATAGTTACACCATAATAAAAAAAAGTCCCCTCTTTCTATCAGTGGCTTTTCATGAATTTACAAACATCATGCATCATAATGTACAGATTATGAATTACCTTTCAAAGTTTCCAGCAAATTTTTGGCTACAAACCAACATATGGCTTCAAAGAAAGGGAATTTGAAAAGATCTGGTGTTTTTAGCCTTTTTTCCATCTCATAACACCTAAAGAAAATTTGAAGAAACTTATTAATATTAGCATTTCCAAGTTAAACGGAGGCAACCAACTTAAGGAAAATAAAACAAGCAGGCCACAATACGTAAGGCCAATCAAGTAGTGTGTATCACCTACCACCACCACACTTGAACAAGAATGAACTGTGATCTTATCCAGCTCTGACCTTAACAAATCGAATAGTATACTGAAGATTTATACTGGGGTCTTCCCGTCGTAGTTTTAGCAAAAGGAATGTTATAAGGGTTCCACCGTAACAAGTAAAACAGCATGTGTAGAAAACAGCTCCCTGTGTTAGCACCACAACACCCACTCAGAGTTTTCTTTAGGCTCTGCTACACCCGACGCTGGTCACGGTGAGCAGACAGGATCCACAGCCTGCCAGTGTTATTCTTCTGCAGGAGTCCTGGCAGCAGTCCCCACGGCCAGTAGTCATCCTTCCCCCAGGGACACTCCAGGTAGAGAAACAAGATTCACATCTGATGGGTGTGGGAGGTGCCCTGGCTTCGAGCTTCATGGCGCTATTTCTCACAATACCTCCACAGACACAGAGCTCCCAGCACTCCCCTGGGCACGCCAGTTTACAAGAGTCACCACATTCAGGAAAGCCCAAAGACATGGCTTCTGACTGGGCATCTCTAGTTCTTCCAGTCCTGAGGCAGTTAATTAATCAGAAATCATTTTACCTTAAGCCATGTAGCTTGGTAACATTCTACTCTCTTCAGACCACCAGAGGAACAGAGTTACCCAAAGGTCAATCTCAGACAGAAGGGGAAACAGCTGTTAATCCTTTACCCACAGCAAACTAAAGCAGGTGTTCTGACAGCAGTCCTGACTTAGGATGACTTTCCCCCAGCACCATGTCACACCTGAGTCCAGCTGGATTTGGTTCATTTCCCTAACTATAAAAACAGGCAAACGATAGAGCCCACATTTTGTAAAATTTTGAAATTCAGAGTTATATTTCGTATCAAACTGAATGAATGACTCTTTCAGTTTTTAGGGTTGAAATACATCAAGGAGTCGTCCTGACAAAATTTTATGATAATACATTTGGTTTAAAGGTCCTTAATAATTCCTCAGGGCCTACCTCCATGAGAATGCAATTAAAATACATTGCTGAATTAGTTTTTCTGGAACTTTAAAAATAGTATCTTATTTAAGAAAAGACAAAAGATCCTTTAAATACTGATGACACAAACCTGAGCTGCATGCCAATGTTAAGGTTGTGCAGAAAGTTCCCCCCAAAAGCCATACAGTCCTGAGATGTGAGCACAGCATGAATCCACCCTGGAACAGTTAAAATGCGCATCAGTGAGTTTTCAATATTTAAACCAAACAAATGTGATATCTACCTGTGAAATGAGAAATTCAAAATATCAACATCAGTTTCCTTCCTACTCCGCCAGAGCTCGAGAAGCTGATGCTGATTATCATCTGTAGACACATTCGTTCAAGTATTTATTAAGAACCAAACACATGCCAGACTCTGCTGAGTTTGAGGAAACAAATGCATTGATCCAATCAGACAAAATCATGGTACAGGATAGGTGATGGGTTTTGTGGTTGTTGCTGTTTTAGTTTTTTAGCTTAAAAACATAATCCAACTTCTCGTTGAAGATGTTACTCTGAGAGGAGTCAAATGTGGTAAGAATGAGGTGAGCACATTTCCATTACACGGACACGGGACTGGCCGAGCCCTTCCCTTCTTTATTAGCGCCGTCCTGGGGCGAGCAGTGCCCTGAGGGACTAAGCAAGGAGCAAGAGTGCGACTCGAGGGGACACCTGGTGCTAAGAAGAAAAAGGTAGATCACCTACAATGCACTGTGGAGGGTTATGGGTCCTAAGGTACAAACGGTGGCAATTAAAATGATGTCTTATTTTCCCACAAATATGTCTTCAAAGTAAGAATCATTTCTAAGAGGTGATGCCTAACTTTTGAAAAAAAAAAAAATCCACAGGCTGAACATAAAGCCTTCGTGCAAATGTATATATAAATACACACATATGTTTGCGTATAAAAATTAGTTATTAAAACAGACCCCATTTTCTTTATATTTTTCACTTTTTGATCCCTCATTGTGCTGTGGCACACATGAAAAAAATTCCTTTAAAGACTGACTTTCAAGGGGTGCCATTTGTATGCTTAAAGGCACAAAGCCTTCAGCTTCACCCTGAAATCACAAATGAAAAATTTTTGTCAGCTACAAATCCTACAGATCATTGGTTCTCTACAGCACAGAGGCAGCGCTGCCTGTGTAGGATGTTTTGAAAAGTCTGGAGGACTGGCTTTGATTGTCCATGATCAAGAGGCATTAGTGTCATTGCCTGAGCGAGAGCCAGGGACGAAACAAGTGGGCCACTCCATATAGTAAGAAAGTCGTGCATTACTCAGGGCTCTCTGCTGGGCATTCACACAGGTACAAAATCTGTCATTAATGGTCTAAGTCTAGAAACTGTAAGTTCATTATGTATGTAAGCAAAGCATTTTCTGCACAGTTTTGGCACAATTTTCTGAAAAAGCAACAGTCCCTATGGCAGTGGTTCTCTAGGTGGGGTCTCAGGCCCGGCAGCATCAGCCAGCGACTGGGAACCTTTAGAAATGCAATTCCTAGCACCACCCCCCAAGCCTCTCAGATCTACTGAATCAGAACCACTGGGGATAAGGCCCAGCAATCCATGTTTTAATAAGTCCTCCAGGTGATTCTAATGCTCAATGACATTTGAGAACCATTAATCTACATCAGTGCTCTAGAACTTGAGTTGCCAATCATAAACCTGTATGAGCAGGCACATTTTGAAATAGTATTTTATTATGAATTGCTTTTGAGTTTCTTCTTTCTGTTCTAGTTAGATCATTGCATCAGTTTGGGGGGAAACAACTGGTATAGGAGATTATATCATGAATGAATTTGAATCCAAGATTTTGAAGGGAGCATTTACAAAAGATTTGTTACAAAAGGGAGCCCTGGGAAAAGGATTTAAGAGAGAAGCTGAGCCCACGGACAATAAAAATATTGATACTTATCTAGATTTATAAATTCTGGTGGTTCTAGACATTTATTCATTCATTTATTCAATACATATTTATTATTACATACACCAAAGGCAAGGCAAGAGAGCAAGGCCTGTGGCAACAGATCCCCGTGAACTCTGCAGCCATTAAGGTCACCCAAATCAGAAAAACATTAATTCTCAAAACCAGTGGCTGGATGAGTCCACACCCTGCATTCAGTCAATCTCAAAGTGACACGCCTGATAACCTATACTTGAGGCGATAGCTAAGGCTGGTGTTCAGTTCCTTCCCAGGGTCCCTCAAAATATACCCACTGCCTCCAGTGTCCCAGGGCAGCAGCCCAGATTCTTAGAGCAGGCTCGGCCTTTGATAGCAATGTAGAGCCAACCAGTTAAAACTGAAAGCATGTCAACAAAATTTTAAAATTTTGTGCAAAGGACATTACAAAGAACATATAAACAAAGTGCGAAGATAAGCCTCAGAATAGGAGAGTTACTTGTAGGTCATGTATCTGGATATATCTAGATCATGTATCTAGTATACGGAATATATCAAGAACACTTACAACTCAACAATAAAAAGACAAATAACCCAACTTAAAAACGGATGAAGAATTTGAATAGACATTTCTCCAAAGACAGATACACAAACAACCAAGAAGCACAAGAAAAAAAGTTCAGCATCATTATTCATTAAGGAAACACAAATCAAAACCACAGTAGGATACCATCACTTCACATCTACTAGAACGGTCAAAGTGAAAGATAATTACAGTGTTGGTAAAGATGCGGAGAAACTGGAACATGCGTACACTGCTGGTGGGAATGTAAAGTGGTGAAACCATATGGAAGAGTTTAGCAGTTCCTCAAAAAGCTAAACATCATAAATGCTATGGCCCAACCATTTCATTACTAGGTGTGTATATATATATATGTACATATATATATATATAACCACAAAAACTGTTCAAAAAATGTTCAAAGCATCACTATTCATAATAGCCAATGTCTATCAACTGATGAATGGATAAACAAAATGAGGTCTATCCATATAGTGGAATATCATTTGGCCATAAAAAATAATGAAGCACTGACATGTGATACAACATGGAGGAGCCCAGTGAACATTAAGCCAGCTAAAAGAAGCCAGATACAAAAGGCCACGTATTCCATGTGTTATACACGAAATATTCAGAATAGGCAAATCCACAGAGACAGAAAGTACATCAAGTGGTTGCCAGGGCCTCAGGGGAGAAGAACGCCTATTAACTGGTAGGGGTTTGTTTTTGAGGTGATGAAATGTTCTGGAAGTGGTATGGGTGCACAACTTTGTTACTCTACCAAAAACCACTGACGTGTACACTTGAAAAGGATAAATATTACGGTATATGAATTTTTAAAAGATTATTTATTTTTTATTTATGTATTTATTTATATATATCAGAGAGAGAGAGAGAGAGAGAACACAAGCAGGCAAAGTGGCAGAGGCAGAGAGAGAGGCAGGCTCCCCCCGAGCAAGGAGCCCGATGCGGGACTTGATCCCAGGACTGTGGGATTGTGACCTGAGCCAAAGGCAGCGGCTTAACCGACTGAGCCACCCGGGCATCCCGGCATATGAATTTTATCTGAATAAAAATTAAAATGAAGGCAAATGACAGAAAACAAAATTCCAAAACAGGTTCTAATTGCAAGAAAAGCCCTCTAAGGGACAAAGCAGTGAAAAGTCCAAGGTCAGAATTCTCTCTCACGCAAAGCTATTTTCCAACCATGTTAAAGCCAGAGCTTCCAATAAAATGCCGACTCTGTGCAACTGAGCATCAACTATGGGGAGAGGGGATGGGATGAAAGCCTTACCTGTAGGAACAAATAAAGTATGTCCCTGCTTTACCACACATTTGTAGCATTTATCCACCTTATCTCCAAAGAACACCTCACTCTGGGTCACAGATGAACTCCAAGACTCATAGAGTGCCAAGTTTTCATCTGTTGGCTTTATCAAATAGAAAATCTTCTCACCCTAGAAGGAAGTAATCACACTATTTTTGAAAAAAAAAAAGCCACTCTTAGAATGGCCTACACGGATGCGATTTCCCAATATAATGATCTAAATCAAATTAGATAATTATCAGATTTTTTTTAGGCTCAAGAGGACATCTTTCACAAACCTGATCAATAATTACTGCCCTTAATAAGCATCTTCACAAAAGCTAAAGCTCCCCCTCCAAAATACGACCAGGGGTCAATAAAGCAGGGTTGGAGAAACAGTTACAAGAGAAGAGGGTAAACAATCATAAACACCTTACTGATCTCATTTTTAAGGTATGGAAGCAAACACATGTTAATAGGCCCAGGTCACAGAGTCATCTCTGCAACTTTGCCCTTGCCCCTAAGATCTATGATTATTTTTTTCAAAGACCGGTAAATAAAACTTCCTTTAATCAACTCGCCCCTGCCTTCTCACGGAGAAGAGGAACAGGAGCTCAAGGACACAGCGTCGAGTACAGTCCAGAGCGCTGCTGAAGCATGGGCGCTGTACACAGATCTGGTTCTAGACCAGCACTGTCCAACACAACTTTGTGTGATGATGGAAATGTCTTCTATTTGCACTATACACTAGTCGTAAGCCACATGTGGCTACTGAGCACTTGAAATGTCACTAGTGTAAAGAAGGAACTGAATTTTAAATTATATTTAATTATAATTATTTAAATTTAGCTACATGTGGCCAGTGGCTACTGTACAGTCCAATTCTAGATAAAGCAAGGTGAATACAAGCTGCCGAGAAGAATTAGGTTTTTTTTTTTCATGGGCATTCTGACTCATTCAACTAGCTGTCCTGGCCTACCCTTAAAACCAGAAGCAAGTATTACTGTAATTATGCTGTAATCAGGTATTTGATTCAGGGATTAACTGATAGTTGACTAGGGTGAAAAGGAAACAGAGACAAAAGGCTGCAAGTGACCAATTTTTGAGACAGGGACAAAATAAAGGAATGTAAGTATAAAATAAAAGCATGGTGGCCCCTCCATTACTTGAGATTAAAAAAAAGAAAAACCATAATGCTTAAAGGTAAAACGCTGGAGCCTACTTAAAAAGTACAAAAACTTCCCTCTTAATAAATATCATTTACAGCAAATGAATGCATTCCTGGAAAAACAGGACTAAACGTTTCTGTCAGTAAAAGGAGGAAGAAATGCCCCAGTCTTACCCAGAGGACATGGTACCAGACTGAAGTTCCACCAAAGTCAATGTGGAAATCCGTGTAGCTGTCTTGAACTCCCATTAAGCAGTACTTCTGAACAAATGGCTTGGGAAAAACTGAATCATCCGGCCAGTAATTTTCTACCCAGGAAAGCTTTCTGGCTATATCAGGGACCTCCACCAATTCAGACATCCTTTAAAAAAACAAACACACATATACACACATCCCCACACCATGCAAATTGAAAGCTCTTAAAGATTCATTTCCCATCTCAACCCAAACCAAGAAATTAAATAGAACTCTAGGTTAACAACAATACTTAAAAGATTAAAATTCATATTTCTAAATACTCTCTGTGCGTGTCAAAGCAAAATGTACATTGCTGTGACTGGACCTCTTCAGAAGTCATAATTAGATTTCGTACTGAAATAAATGTATCATTAACTACATTTAGCTAACACTGAGAAGACCAAACCAAAATGTCCAGAACTACTCACTTTGTATCTGAAAATTCAAGGCTGATCACATTTAACACTTTTGGTCTGTTAGGATTCATGAAGTATTTAACATAATTGTGTAGGGTCATTTTGCTGTCTGCCTGCCTTGCCACATCAATGACATCTATCACTTTGTCACCACCTGCAGAAAAAAATTATAGTCTTGTTATTGGGCTTAAGAGTTACAGCAATAGATGCCCTAAACAAAAATATTTTAAAGACTGTATTTACTTAAAACCAACCATAAAACTACATAGCCTAGACAAAGATTCTGCCAGTGTCCTTACTTTTTAAGTCCAACTGGTACTTCTGAAAAAGGGGGCTGCTTTTGAGGGAAAGAATAAAGCAATAAAGACAGAGTTACTAATTTAACAATGAGCGTGAAAACTTAAATGCTTACAAAGTTTTCTACATACTACTGATTTCTGTGTGCAGCTCACACTGACAAAAATGCATTATACTGGTATGCAGGAACTGGGCCATGTGCTCTGCACCTTCAGTGTCCCCATGCATAAGACGAGGGGACTGCCTTCGTCCTTCCACTCCTCTAACACCTAAGATTCCATCATTTAGAAAAACCAGTCAGTCGCTGTGGAATTAGTAAACAATGTAACTATGACAATTTCTGCTTGCCAGGTAGTGTCTTCTCTTCCAACATTCTGCTTCAAGAAAAAAATCAGTGGTTAGGAAGCAAAAATCAGTTCATATTAATGCAAGTGAAATGAGTTCTCAATTGGGATTAATTCAGATTTTTCCTATAAAACCATGAGGTGTCTCTTGCCCATCACTGTACAGTCACCCTAGAAAGCAAACTCAGTTTTGTAATGTCCTACGGGACAGAGGGTAAATTCAAAATATGGCAATATTTAATCAATCTCAAAGAGAAATTGAATAAATGACATTTTCTCACTTTAGTGTAACTTTATATTAATGCACTGCCTAGTAGACTTTATTTTATACCTAAGAGGCAAAACAGTTCTGTTAACCAAAGCATTTTACAATGCTAAAAAGTAAACTATCTAGGAGTTTGAATATTTTTCCTATACTTACGTTACACTAGCCACTTATTTTACAGTGCTATTTATGAAAACATGCCAGGTTAAACCTCAGCCTCATCTCCTAGTTTATCAAATAATTCAGAATTAGTGAATGTGAAGTCATGACATTAAACTGCGTTTCCTCAGTGAAGCATTTATCAATGAAAACTGTCACTCAGTGGCTTAATAAAGGGACAAGTTCTCCAGCATTTTGTACTCGGGAGATAATGCATCACAGTAAATGTACAGTTGGAGTCAAAGTCGATTTGAGATCTAATCCTCAAAAACACCTCTATCTACAACTGATAAGGAATGAGATCTACATACAGTCAGTTTTATCTACAGATACCGAGATGAGAATACACAAAATGACTGACAATGTTGAGAAGAATGCCACAGAGAAACGGTTTCCCCCTTGTTTCTTATGCCTCCCTGGACCTCAAAATCACACACCGAGTGCAGACACCAGGCAGTGGCAATACCATCATGTCACGAATATGGAAATGGGCTTGAACATGGTCTCCTCTTTTTCCCAGCCCTTCTCTAGGCCCTGGAGGTCAATGACACAGGATCCAGGGATTCTGCTCTTGCATGCTACAGAGTCCTAGAACCAGTCCAATTTCCCAGAGTCTTCCTCCTGTTATCTGTAGTTCCACCTCACAACTGTTCCTCCTAAGCAGGTACCAGACAATCTGATGACAACAGAAAGAGCGGCAGAATGAGGCTGAGTACATAAGAATAGAGCAACCGTCTCATTCTCTTTCTCTGACAATTGGAGGTTTGCCCAGAAGAAAGTTTTCCACCTAGGTGATACTGAATTTCACTTTTCCTACTAAATTGCCATCTCTTCACTCAACTTCTAATGTACTCAGAACACTACTACTACTACTTTTACCGCATTTCCCCCAAGTACTTCAAGGAACCAAGTGCGTACCTACATAGCGTTCCACATCCATGACAGAAAAAGTAGGTGGAGGGAGCCTGAGTCCTAGGTCATCTAATTTGGGGACCATAATGGGAACTTCAAATCCGTGTTTCTCCAGGTATCTTTGTGTCAGCTGGCTGCCATGCATCTTTACAATGATTTCATCGGCACTAAGGAAAACATAAGGGTAAACAGTCATCTTTGTTGGTAAGTTCATTTTAAAAAAATAGTCTGGTAATGAGTTAACTCATATACTGCATCATTGTCTATATCAGCAGTTCAACCTATCAAACCCAATTCTCCTTTTTAGAACAAATGTTTTATCAAGTCCTTTTTACTATTCTAAAGTAAAAGTCATAGATAATTACCTCAATACGTACCATTGGAAAAATATAAATACCTAAAATTAGTTTATAGCAAAATACGTATTAGATACATAAATGTTTCAGTAAACTACACAAGGAGAGATAATATAATAATAGGATGATTACAACTTGTTGTAATGAGTGACAGAATTTAAGAGAAGTAACTAGATCAGAAGCCACTAAAAACAAGCTGTGTAGGAAATCAGCAGAGCGAAAGGTAAGGGGGCACATTAGGAAAAAAGCTGGTGTCAAGATAAGTAAAACAGATAAGATTCTATCCAGCTGTAAAATTCTACACAAGTATTTGTTAGACATTTCAAAGGCTCGTGGACATAGAACATTTCACTGTTGTCCTGCACCATGGAGAATGACTAGCTCCCATGGTCCCCGTCCACCAAGACAAAGGTCGAAAATGAACTCCTGATCTGTTACAACCAGTACGTCATAAGTTACGGTAAGTGGTCACCTCAAGCCACTAAAAAGCATGCTGAACCCCAGCTGCCCGCTCTCATGAGTAACACGTCATAAGCATCACGCCTAAGAGTGGTTTGTCCCTTTCCAGTGTTCTCTAACTATAAATCAAAGATCTCTTTAAATGAGGATGTTCTAGATTTAATCTTCCAATTGCCCCCAGAATGCAGGTGTTAATACATTCAAATAAGTACAACAGCTGCTTTACAGGCTAAAACACAGTCGTTTCCATTTACATAATCCGACTTTAACTGTCTTCACGTCACCTGCAGCCCGGGAATCAAGGAAAAGACAAGAGATACGGGTTCCCTGAATTACTGGGTTCTAATCTGTCCACCCTCTCAATAAGAAAAGGGCAGTCTGAAGCTCCCTAAAATGAGACAGACTTTTTCTGGATAGTCTTATATTTGAAGGACTTAGATCTCCTTCATCTGACTCACTGGGTTCCGTGCTGCCTTTCCGTTTCCCCACAAGCATCTAACATTTCCCTCCTCCCCCAACCTCTGAGAATCAAACACTTCCTTCAACTCCAATCTGAGGGATAATTTCCAGTCACTTGTACTTTCTGATCTTCAGTGTTTGGTGTTTTACTTCCCCTGTCGATCAAAAACATATAAGTTCAAGTGTTTAAAAATACATGCATACCGTTATTTTCAAGGGACAAAAACTGGAGACAACCTAAACATATATCAGGGAGGGATGGTGAAGTGGATTACGGTGAGTATACCCGACTACGTACTACACCGCAGTCAAGGAGGGAGGTAAAGTTTTGTAAATGGGGGGAAAATACCGATGAAATAGGTATTTCATATGCAAAATATAACTCCATTTTATTTTTTAAAAATTAGATGCGTGTATATATACACATATATATAGACATAAATATTTTACATGTAATTATTTATGTAGGAAAACGTCTCAAAAGGCCGACACTAAGTTTTAAAATGGGGGAGAGGGAGGTAAGATAACCCATGCACTTTATTTTATACACTTCTGTGTTAATCACATCAAGTATGTGTAATTTAATTAACTACCATCACTCTCTATATGGTTTTAAATGATGTGAAGGTTTATGGAGTTAAAATAAAACCAAAAACCTTTAATTAATGGTAATCATCGTTTAGACATTTGTGACCATCTCTGTAACTGGCTCTTACTTGTTACCACTTTGGCACAGAAGCCACAGGCATCACTAGGCCAGGATTTTTAACACTGTTCTTTTGGGTCACAAGCCTATTTGAAAAGAGTAAAAGCTTTGGCTCCTGTTCCTGAAAAATGCACATTCATATATTGACACTAAAGTATCTACACAGCTTCAAGAAACTCACAAGCCTCTCGGAAGCCTATTCATAGACCCAGGCTGAAAACTCTGGCCCTAGCTCCAAACCAATCAAGGAAAACAAACATTCGTCCAACCACTTTGAAACTGGTAAGAGAGAGTATTTGAGACGAAGGCCTTCACTATCACAAAAGTCATGTGGAAACCACTGTGGAGAGCTCAGCAGACCTGAGGGAGCCAACACTGGGTGCGTATCAATTACACGTTTCTGTTTAAGGATTAAAGGAGGGAGAGGGATAGACAAGAATGTTAAAGACTGTGAAGAAATAGCACGGGTTTTACAGTTACAGGACCTGAAATAATTCTGTAATAGGCTGCACGTGATGTTGAGATTTAAATTTAAATTGCGCTTTCCCTCCTTAACAAGCCTGGATATGATCTCGTGTAAAAGGCTATTAAGCATTATCACTTTAAATAGATGCCAGGCAGTGAGCGGGAAATGATTTAAATTAGCATGATTAAATGCTGTGCAATACTTTTGACGCTCTCTGAGCCACGGATAAGTCAAACACTTTCCATTATCTTTTAAAAATCAAAAAGCCCAGTCCTGCTGCCACCAGAGAGGCTGAGCAATGGTTACGTGTACCCCTGACAGACCTAAGGTAGAGAGATAAGAAAACAACACAAGAAAAACACAGAGTTTGACAATCAGAACAGGTGAGGTAGAAGGGGAGGAGAAGCAGCAGCTTCCCGTCATGAGGAACCCGGTACCAGGAACAACTGCCTTAGATCAGTGTATTTCAAATTTTCTGGACGGAGATCAGCAGTTCATGTATTTGTACAAGGTGCCCCAGTACACATAGGTACCACGATAGTTCCATGAAACCTTGCTTATTTACTCATTACTTATATAAATGCGCCAATATTTTCTATTTTATTAAAAAAAAAAAAGTAAAACGCTGAGAATGGGTTACAAGCTGAAGTCTGAAAACATTACTTTAGATAATGCCACTGTGTGAGATAACAGTCTCAAGTTTTCTTTGGCAAGAACAAGTTTCCATACCTTGGGAAGACTCGAGAACGTAACTCCTTCACAAAAGTCCTAGTCCCAGCTTGCACTGGTTTGGTGCCATCATCAATTTCTGTGTAGTCGTGCCTGTGCCAATTCCTCCGCTTTTTCACTGGGTTTTTAGAAGTTTTAAAAAAGAAAACAGTTGTGATAACTAGTGATACCATGTGCTTTCTAAAAGGTATATTCTATATGATAAGAAACAGCAATTATAAGTACAATAAAAAACACTCCCTTTTGAATGCATTTCCAAGCTGAAGAGTATAAATTTTACTTTGCGTAATGCCACAATTATAGGTAACTGTGGATTTTAAAAAGTCTATGCTAAATCTATGTTAACTAACTAGAATTTAAATAAAATTTTGAAGAGAGCACAAAAATTTTTTTTAAAAGTCTACACTTTATTTCAAAAAAAATTTAAATCGACAAATGCAAATTAGCAGATGGAGCCCATTATAATATCCACACTGACACATACAATAAAATAAAACAATTACTTTAAATCATGACTTTCACAAGACCATGAAGTGATAGTATGATTTTTATTGATCATCCAAGTCATGGATCCCACATCAGAAATCTCTTTTAACAGCAACAGTTCCCTTTTCTTTTATGTCAAGATCTGGTCCCAAAATAAGCACGCTTACACTGCCACAAAAGAAGAGCAGGTGGCTGCAGCACAGTTAAAGGAAGAGGAATGACCGAACAAGTAACTTTACGATTAGTCCTAATGCTCAGACCCTGTGATTCTACAGCTCTGGGCGACTATGGTCTTGAAGAGTCCCGGCAATCAAAATCAGGAGGCTTGGACTGGACTCCCAGTTCAGCCGTAACTTATTCTGCAACTGTGGGCAAGTCATGTGACAAGATTGGATCCACTTTCCTCAAATGGAATGAAGGGAGGAGTGCTGTGTTTCTCTCTCTTCTTTGTTTTTTTTTTTTTCTTGCAGTGCTGTATTTCAAACCATCTTGATGAATCCCTTAGTAAAGGGGAAGACGGGGAAGAGGCCAAGACAGAAACTGTGGGCCTCATTCTGCTTTCGACCAGGGCAACACCACCTACAGCCCTTTCGTGTGCTAGCAATGTAAGATGTCTAAGTTTTATATCCTTTTTTTAAGTTTGAAAAGCACTCTTACAGGGCACGGGGTGGCTCAATTGGTTAAGTCACTGCCTTCAGCTCAGGTCATGATCCCAAGGTCCTGGGATCGAGTTCTGGTCGGTCTCCTTGCTCGGCAGGAAGCCTGCCTCTCCCTCTGCCACTCCCCCTGCTTGTGCTCTCTCCTCTCTCCCTCTCTCCCTCTCTGACAAATAAATAAAATCCTTAAAAAGAAAAAAGAAAATCACTCTTAAGCCTAAAAACTTCATGATTCTAGGAAATGTACTAAAGTCTACAACTAGCTTAGAATGTATAAAAAAAAAATAAAATAAAATGGATAGATACGAGACTGTGTAGTGAAGCAAGTAATATAAAATATTAATAGTAGAGCCTACATGGTGAGGTTGGAAGTACTCCCGACAAAATTCTTTCAACCTCTCCCGTATGTTTCAATGTTTTCCTAATAAAACATGGAGCCAGGGGAACTCTATGAGTCTAAGTTATTCCAAACCTTCACCCTAAAAGATCATAATAAATTAATACTGGATCCTCATCTCAATAAGGAGAAGTCACACTAAATAACCAATAAGGGAGGAAATTGGGCTTATTCATTTCTGAGGGTTTAAAACAAGATTCTCAAGTAATTCATGGCAGTCAAACCCTCAATATAGAAAACAGTAAATCCCATTTTTTTAAAAGTCTCATGAGAAAAACAGTATCATAAAGCAACCTTCCTAGAAAATGCCATTAAGGCATCCTTCGTGTGTTATTTTTCTCTCATTTAAAATCCCTTGTAAAATTCAAGGGTGTTTCATTCCAGGCTTCTGTTCTACATATATATGGATACATAACCCCATTTTATTTTCAACTGGGATCATGATGTTCATTCTGCTTACCTTTCTTATTCTATCATGAGCATTTTTCTCCTTATTAAATATTCAAAAGCAATTTAGAAGCAGCCTAGAATTTTAAGACATAGATATAGATGCATCACTTTCTAATCCTTTTTTTTTTTTACTCCTAAGCACTTAGCTCATTCTGAATCTTTCTTCAAACAAAATTGAGATTAATATTCATATACATAAATCTGTTTCCCTCATTAATTCCTCAGGAGAAATTCCTAGAAATGCTAGAAGACTCAATATTTTTAAGATATTTGCTACATATTGCAAAACTGCCTCCAAAAAAGTGGTAGGTAACTCACATTCTTACCGGTATACACAAGCAGCCTATTTCGGAGCCCTGGGTCAACAGTGAGCATCACCATTAAAAAAAAAAAAAAAAAAAAAAGAGGGGTGTCTGGGTGGCTTAGTTGGTTGAGCATCTGATTCTTTATTTCAGCTCAGGTCATGATCCAGGGGTCTTGGGATTAAGCCCTGCATTAGGCTCCCCGCTCAGCAGGAAGGTCTGCTTGTCTCCCTCTCCCTCAGCCCCTTCCCCTCACTTGCACGTGCTTGCTCTCTCTCTCAAATACATACATACATCATTAAAAAATAAAATTTAATTTAAATTTGAGTTTAAGTTAAAAAAAAGACAAAGTTACCCATTTGATAAGTAAACTACAGTATTGTATTGTTTTAATTTTCATTTTGGCAGAACAGATTAGAATTAGAATAGATCTGGGATTGGACAGCTATCGGCTCAAACTCCAACTCTGCCAAATAACTACATGAAAGAGCTAGTTCAATCATTTTTCTCACCTCAACATGTCACAAATATCAAAGGAAATAACACAAGTCAAGCACTTCTTAGCATAGTTCCTAGGACATCCAATAAGCTGCCAATTACTTCTCTTTCCTTTTAAATGAGCAGATCTGCACAATGTTGACAGAGATGCTACAACTGTCCTGTTAAGCCAACATGCTTAACACATAAAATCAGCCACTGCCAAGAAGCTGACTGAATTTCTTAAAGGGAGGAATATTCTAGTAGCCATCACAGGGAGAGAAAATTTTGAGTTTAGACTCTATGTGCCTGAGAAACACTGAGATATGTAAGTCTGGGGCAAACGAGAGAGGCTTAACAGCAGAGGGAAAGGGGCCAAAAGGAACGACCCAAGTTAAGGGTGTAGGGTGAGAGGGAGGGAAGGTGAGCCTTAAATTAACATAGAACAAATTACTGGATCTTGGACATTTTCCCTGTGGGTATTTAGTGCTGGACTTTTGCCCAGAAGATAACCAATTCCTGATCTTATGTGATTCAAGCATGAGAAGTATACGAAGGGCCACGCAACAGTCCAGCTTCTCTCTGAAGCATCATTATTCAAAGTGCAGGTCATGATCCATTATGGATTATGAAATCAATTTAGTGAGCATGACAAGCTTTTTAAAAAATTAAATCATATAGGAAAAACAGAAAACAGAATGCATCACGCATCATAGCGTTTTAAACACAACACTGTTCCGTCTCATTGTAACCCACTTAATATTTCATTGAAATTAAATTCAAATTATTTCATTTGGAAATTATATACATTCTAAACTAAAAGTGTTATAATTTTTAGTTCTGTTTCCTTTCTTGAGGTAACAACCCAGTACTATTTATTTCCTCCAAGAATTATGTTTAGTCAATAATCATTCCAAATCATATACCACATACTTCACTGCTGCACAAAATAAGAAGCTTTAAAAACATTTATGACAATAAACTGGCCAGTTACACAAAAAATTCTACCAATTTGCTAACCTCAAATTTTATACTGTGTAATAAAATGGATAAGGTGTATTTTAATATTTTATGAAATTTAATGTAATATTTTGATGTATTCTTACAGCCTGAATTTCTAAACCTCTTACAAAGATACTAGGTAAATTATTAATTCTAACAGATAAAATGAAAAAAAATACTGTCATCTTTTTTTTCCCTTTAAAGATTCATTTATTTTAGAGAGAGAGTGTGAGAAAAAGCAAGTGTGTGTGAGTGGGGGCAGGGACAGGAGGAGGGGGAGAGAATCTCAAGCAGACCCCCCCCACACATGGAGCCTGACATGGGACTTGGTCCCACGACCCCAAGATCACCTCTGAGCTGAAATCAAGAGCATGGGCTAGGAAGTTCATGTGCTCTCTGGGGTGTACCAATATCACACATAAAACGATATTTAACTCAGGCAGGAAAGTGTAGGCAGACACTTGCTCAGGCCTCTGCCTTCCTCAGAATGGGACTGGGTCAGGGGTGTTGTCTCAGGTTGGGCAGGACTCTACGCCACACTCAAACTGAAGACCAAAATCAGAAAACAGGATAACATTTCAGCATTTTGATATCCAAATCTACCCAAAACATAATGTACGTGTGTGCATTAAAGTCTTATCCTGTACACTGTCCCAATTACTACTGAAAGATTTTTTTCTCAATTTATAAAGAGAAAAAAACATTTGAAATCAGTTTCCAGAATCAGAAAACTTTACTTTTCCACACTTCCCAAATTGAAAGCATTGAATACATGCCCTTAAGTTTGGGGGTTTTGCCCTTGCAATTAAGAATGACAGTATTTTGGGGACACCTGGGTGGCTTTGCCGGTTAAGCAGTTAAACGTCTAACTCCTGATTTCGGCTCAGGGTGATCTTGGGGTCGTGGGATCAAGCTCCATGTCAGGCTCCACGCTCAGCAGGGAGTCTGCTTGAGATTCTCTCCCTCTTCCTCTCCTTCTGTCCGCCCCTCACTCACACACACTCATTTTTTCTCTCTCTCTAAAATAAATAAATCTTTAAAGGGAAAAAAAGAATGACAGTATTTTTTTTTCACTTTATCTTCTTGATTTATTAAATGTTATTCAGCAATTCAGACAGAAATTGTATTCTCATGGGGCACCTGGGTGGCTCAGTGGGTTAAGCCGCTGCCTTCGGCTCGGGTCATGATCTCAGGGTCCTGGGATCGAGTCCCACATCAGGCTCTCTGCTCAGCAGGGAGCCTGCTTCCCTCTCTCTCTCTCTGCCTGCCTCTCTGCCTACTTGTGATCTCTCTCTGTCAAATAAATAAATAAAATCTTTAAAAAAAAAAAAAAAAAAAAAAAAAAAAAAAAGAATGACAGTATTTTGGGGACACCTGGGTGGCTTTGCCGGTTAAGCAGTTAAACGTCTAACTCCTGATTTCGGCTCAGGGTGATCTTGGGGTCGTGGGATCAAGCTCCATGTCAGGCTCCACGCTCAGCAGGGAGTCTGCTTGAGATTCTCTCCCTCTTCCTCTCCTTCTGTCCGCCCCTCACTCACACACACTCATTTTTTCTCTCTCTCTAAAATAAATAAATCTTTAAAGGGAAAAAAAGAATGACAGTATTTTTTTTCACTTTATCTTCTTGATTTATTAAATGTTATTCAGCAATTCAGACAGAAATTGTATTCTCATGGGGCACCTGGGTGGCTCAGTGGGTTAAAACCTTTGCCTTCAGCTCAGGTCATGATCTCAGGGTTCTGGGATCGAGCCCCACATCGGGCTCTCTGCTCAGTCGGGAGCCTGCTTCCCCCTCTCTCTCTGCCTGCCTCTCTGCCTACTTGTGATCTCTCTCTCTGTCAAATAAATAAATAAAAATATTTTTTAAAAAATTTATTAAAAAAAAAAGAAATTGTATTCTCAGTATCTTCAGAAAAATATTCCCTATAGTTCTTGGTGGGTGTAACATAACTAGTCAAAGTATTATTAAAATACTGTCATGTACACATTAAATTTTAAACTTCGGTTTTTATTTAAGTTTCTAGTACTTACTCAAGGAGGAGCCATGTAGAACGGCACAGTTGGGACAGTGATAAAGGTCAATGTCAACAGCATGATGTTCTTCTACACCAACACAGCTAGATAAAGAAAAATAGAGTCAATATGTAAATAAGCTGAAAATCTTTACTTAACTACAGCAGATGGTTAGAATTTAGCTGGGAAGTGTACAACAACCTCACCAACAAATTCTGTAGAATACAGAAACATATGCAAAGATAAATTTTATTCTCCTCCCTATATACTTGCTAAATAATTATCGGGGAGAATATGCCCAAATACATGGAAAGTGATTCACTATGATCAATAGTAGAGACATCAGAAGTAATCAGAAGCCATAAGACCCTCAACCATTATGTAAATACCACGTAGCGTGGACTCATTGTTTGTATTCCCCCTAATTCACATGTTGAAGCTGTAATCCCATCAGTGTATTTGGAGATAGGGCCCTATGGAAGTAATTAAGACTGAATGAGGTCATAAAGGTACGGCCTTGATAAAACAGGATTAGTGTTCTTAGAAGAGGCACCTGGGTGTTACGGTCAGGTAAGCATCCAACTCTTGGTTTTGGCTCAGGTCATGATCTCAGGGTGGTGACCTTGGGGTCATGAGATCAAGCCCTGAGAAGAGTCCCACATCAAGCCTCCAGGGGAGCCCCACATTAGGCTCCATGCTCAGCATGGAGTCTGCTTGAGATTCTCTCTGCCCCTCTCACTCATGCTGTCCCTCAAACAGATAATAAATTCTAAATTAAAGAAAAGAAGAAGAGGAGACACCAGAGAGCTCTCATGATCTCTTTTCTCTCCCTTCCTTCCCACCCCATCCCCCATCCTAGCATTCTATTAACATAGCATTCAGTACTCAGTTAAAATATGTTTCAAGGAGGAGAGGGGAGAAGTATTCGTAGTCAACCAAAAACTGAGAGTTCACCTCCAGCTAACCCACAGTAAAGGAAATACAAAGGACATATTGCTGGCCAAAGGAAGATGATCACAGAGAGGTCTGATGCAAGAAAAAAATAAAAAGCTTAAAAAGGTAATAATAAATATATGGGTAAATTTACATGGATATTCCCTACTTAAAACAATGTCATGTGAGATTTAAAAATATACAAAGAACTAAAACACATGACAACTGCAGCACCTGAGTTAGAAGAAAACAAATGGAGTTACGGGGTTCCATCCGAAAGGTGATGATTAACACTGGACTTCAGTAGTGAGAATGCCTCCTAGACTCTCCCAGGAGACAACTGAAAAAAGGGAAATAGAAAATGTAATTTCCATACTATTACCAGTGTGGGGACAATTTAAAGGACGCCTGGGTGGCTCAGTTGGTTAAGCCGCTGCCTTCGGCTCAGGTCACGATCCTGGGGTCCTGGGATCAAGTCCCGCATCGGGATCCTTGTTCAGCAGGGAGCCTGCTTCCTCCTCTCTCTCTGCCTGCCTCTCTGCCTGCTTGTGTGTACTCTATCTCTTTGACAAATAAATAAGATCTTTAAAAAAAAATTAATTCAAAAAAAGGAGGGGAGAAAAAGAGACTAAAATAAAAGTATAAATTCAAATATATAAGTACCGTAATTATATCATATGCAAACTGATTAACCTGTTCCAGTTAAAAGACACAGATTACCCGGCTGGACTTAAACACTACAATTCACTGGTTATAGGAGACACACATAAAACAAGGAACCAGAAAGACTGTAAATAATAGGATGGGTAATTTTTTAAAAAATAGTATTTAGAAGTAGTAATTATATAGTAATTTTTTTTAAAAGTACAGGTATGTTAAGATTAAGCAACAGAAAATCTAAAGTAAAAAATATGAGATAGACATATACGGTTCAAAAATTTCATTTCCCAGGAGGATGTATCAGGAAGGACCGTAGTGGGACATTTTGACAACTCTCTCGGTATCTGACAGAATAAAGCAGGTAAAACAAAAATCTATGAAATATATAAGATTTGAATTTCAGGATTAAAAAACATGGCCTAGGAACACATGGGTGGCTGTTTGTTGAGCGTCCGAATGCTGGTTTCAGTTCAGGTCACGATCTCATGGGTCATGGTATTGGCCCCCGCGTTGGGCTCCAGACCTCAGCACTGAGCTCCACACTCAGGGAAGAGTCTGCTTGAAGATGTTCACCCTCTGCCCCTCCCCTAACTCACATGCGCTCTTTCTCCCACTCTGTCTCACACAAATAAACCTTAAAAATAACAATAATAATAAAAAATATGGGATGCCTGGGTGGCTCAGTAGGTTAAAGCCTCTGCCTTCAGCTCAGGTCATGATCCCAGGGTCCTGGGATCGAGCCCTGCATGGGGCTCTCTGCTCAGCAGGGAGCCTGCTTCCTCCTCTCTCTCTGCTTGCCTCTCTGCCTACTTGTGATCTCTGTCTGTCGAATAAATAAATAAAATCTTAAATAAATAAATAATAAAAATAAATAAAAATAAAAAACATGACCTAATGGATATTTATGGGATAATACACCCGACATCTACAGAACACACATTCTTTCCAGCATACATCAACCATTCATAACAAGCGACCGCACACTGAGCCATGGTCAAATACTGACGATCTGAAATCTAGAACACTCTAGCCACAGTTCAATTAAGACAGAAATTAATGACAAACAAGTTAAATGGAATCTTCATGTACTTAAAATTAAGAAACAAGCTGCTAAATAACCCATGAGTCAACAGATAAATTGTAATGAAACACGGAAAATTATCTAGAAATGAACACTAATAAAAATGCTGCATAACAAAACTTGTGGATGCAGAACTTACAAACAGAAATGCACAGCTTTAAACACACATATTGGGGGAAAAAGCTGAAATCAATAAGCTAATAAGCAGCTACCTGAAGAAGTGAAAAAGAATAGCAAAATAAACCTTAAAAACACAGAAGGAATAAAAAAGCAGAACTGATGACACAGAAAACGAACCATGCAACAGAGCACCAAACGCCAAAAATTGTTTGAAAACATAAAGTTGGCAAACCTCTCTGGCGAACTGAAGAGATAAGACAGGAATAACCAATACTGGGAACGAAAAGAGGTACACAACTATAGATTCTATAGACATTAAAGGTAAAAGAGTATTATGAACAATCTTATGCTAAGTGACTAGAAAATATAGATAAGATAGGCAAACCTGAATCACAAAGAACTAGAGTATCTGAATACTCCTGTGATTGTTACTTTGTAATTTTTAAAATTGTCCTCCCAACACACACAAATATCCCAGTTCCAAATATACCCAAGAAGTAATTCCAATACTATATAAAACTTGCACCAGAGAATAGAAAAAAAAGACTTACTCCCCAACTCATTTTAGGGCAGCACAGCCTGATACTAAAACTTACAAAGGATTATGTAAGAAAGGAAAATTACAAGCCATTCTTATTTATGAGCAAAAATGCAAATACCAAGTTTGGTCTATCTCAGGAATCCAAGGTGGTTTTAACTCTAAAAATTTTAATCAGTGAAATTTGCTACATTGGCAGATTAAAAGAAAAAGTCGTGTGGCCATTTAAAAAGATACAGGACAAGTACTTGACAAAATTCAACATTTACTTATGATTAAAAGGCAAACAAAACCTCTTAGAAAAATAAGACTAGGAAGCCTGCTGATTCACAGACTTGTGCTCCTGAGGCAAATAATACATTAGATGTTAATAAAAATAATTAATAAAAAATAAAAAATAAATTAAAAAAATAAAGACTAGGGCACTTCCATAATCCATTAAAGGGTGCTTCCAAAAAATCCTGCAGATGACATGAAACTGGTCTCTCTGAGATTAAGAACAAAAGAAGAATGTCTGATGTTACCAGTTCTATTGAACATAAGCTGGTGTAGTAAAATAAGAAAAAGAATTAAAAGGTATAGGAACTAGAAAAGAAAAAAAAAAAGCAGTCATTTGCAATTATTATTCCTACTCTGCAGAAAGCTCAAAAGGATCTATATATAAATGATAATCAATAAAAAGTTTGCTACATATAGTATCAGCACATAAAAATCACACTTCCCTATATAAACAATATAAAGCTAAACAATGAAATACAACACCATGTATACCTGGATAAAAATTGTCAAGGGGTTCCTGGGTAGCTCAGTCAGTAAAGCATCCAACTCTTGATTTCGGCTCATGTCATGGTCTCAGGGTCGTGAGAACAAGCCCCACATCAGGCTCTGTGCTCAGTGCAGAGTCTGCTTGAGACCCTCCCTTTCCACCCCCACCCTGCCCTTCCCTGGACTGGCGCTCAATAAATAAATAAATAAATAAAATCTTTTAAAAATGCCGAGTACACTGGAAGTGAACAAAAACTAGGCAAGACCTCTTCAAGGAAAATTTAAAACATTATTAAATGATCTTAAAGAAGATATAAATGACTGAAGATATACATCATAATCATGGATTTGAAGTTCAATAATGCAAAAATATTAATTCTCTGCAAAGTGATTCACAGATTCAATTTAACCCCAATCAAAATCTATGGAACCTGATAAGCTGATTCTAAAACTGATATGGAAATACAAAGAGCCAATAATACGTAAGGCATTCCTACATTACTCTACCAGGTATCAGGATTTATCTGAAAGTTATAGGAGTTGGGGCACCTGGGTGGCTCAGTGGGTTAAAGCCTCTGCCTTCAGCTCAGGTCATGATCTCAGGGTCCTGGGATCGAGCCCCGCATCGGGCTCTCTGCTCAGCCGGGAGCCTGCTTCCCCCTCTGCCTCTCTGCCTGCCTCTCTGCCTGCCTCTCTGCCTACTTGTGATCTCTGTCAAATAAATAAATAAGATCTTTAAAAAAAAAAAAAAAAGTAAGTTACAGGAATTAAGGTACTGTGGAAAAGAGGCACGAGCTCAGAAACAGTCTCACGCCCATGCGGACACTTATGTGTTACACTGAAGCCACGGCAGAGCAGGCAGCAAGGACAGATTTGTCAACATAAGGGTCTGAGACTTTTATCCATCTGTATGAAGGAAAAAATGAAATTAGGCACCTAATTCCCAACATTAAAATTCATTGCAAAGTAGATCAGAAACCTAATCAACACAAGAAAGAAAAACTAAAAAGGCTGTGATAAGAGAATATGAAACTAGCAGTGTCTGGTTGGCTCAGTCAGTTGAACATCTGACTCTGTCTCAGCTCACATCTGGATCTCACAGTTACGAGTTCGAACCCAGAGTTGGACTCTGAGCTGGGTGTGGAGCCTACTTAAAAAAAGAAAAAAGAAAAAAAAAAAGATAATATGAAAATATCCTTATGACTTTTGTGCTGGAAGGGCTATCTTACTCAGAATATAAAATGGCCTGTCCATAAGGGGGGAAAAACCCCCAGTAATTTTAATCATACCAAAATAACTTCTGTTCATTAAAATAAAGAATGAAAGGATAAAGCAGAATGGAAGAAGACATTATAGTACAGATCACCACCAAAGGAACTATATCTAGAATATAATAAATTCTTACAAATAATAAGAAAAAAAAAAAGAACCCAATAGAAAAAATGGCCAAAGATTTGAAGAGGCACATCATAAAAGAAAATCCAAGTGGCTAACATACACATGGTGAGGTGTGCAACCTCATTAACAACTGAGGGAAATACAAATTAAAATTCTAATATAATACTTCAATACACCCACCAGACTGGCTAATACTAGAAAGTCTGATGGCACCAAATGTTGAAGACGATGTGGAGCAGTGGAAACTTTTCATACACTGCAGGCTGGAGTAAATCTAGTACAGCCATTCTGGAAAACAAATCTGCAACAAAACTAAAGAACTGTATTCTCTGACCAAGCAATTTCTCTCTAGGTAAATATATCTTAGAGAATCTCACACACACGTGCACCAGGATACCTAATGAAACAGAAATGGTTATAGAATCATTATTTGTAATAGTCAATAGTAAAATGAATGAATTGTAGTATATTCTCAAAGTTATAGCATATACAGATACAAAAGTGAAAGAACTATAGCCCCATGCAATATATGAACAAATTCTATAAGTGAATAATCTGTGTGTTAAAGAGAGAGAGAGAGAGAATACATACCGTGTATTCTACTCATGAAGTTCAAAATCAGGCAAAGCTGTACTAGAGCACTTAGAGATTAAACTAAAAAGGTGAGCAAGAAAGAGAGAAATCACAATAGTAGGATCATGGTTTCCTCTAGGAAGTTGCACTCTGGAAAGGTGTGTCTTGGGGTCCTGGGTGGTTATTATGTTTTGTAATTATTCATAAAACTGAGGATTTAGGTTTAGACTTGTTTTTGTGTCATTTTAAGCAAACAAAAGCTTTAATTAAAATAAATGTAGCAATCGAACAACTATAACAAAATATCCAAAAAAAAAAAAATCTTAGAGGTATCTGGATATCCCAAAACAAACCTACTTTCATGTGTGAACTCCATCCCAAACATCTGCTACCACATGGACTTTGAAAATCTGAGTAGAGCTCACTGCAATCAAGACTAAAAAGTCAAAACCAGCCGTCAAAAATAACATGAAATTGCCACTCAAACATTCAATCCGTGTAACTGAATCCAGTAAACACAATTCACTTTTGAGTAGAACTGAAACTGGCTTTATTTGTCCCATTTAAATTTATTTCATTTATTTCCATAGAAAGTAAAAGGTGAATATACTGCTTAAAAAGATTTTTTCACAAAATTTTTAAAAGATTTTATTTATCTGAGACAGACTGAATGAGAGAGAGAGAGGAAGAGAGGCAGAAGAAGAGGGAGAAGCAGACTCCCCACCACAGGGAGTCTGACCCCGGCACCATCCCGAGATTCCGAGATTAGGACCTGAGCCGAGATTATGACCTGAGCCAAAAGCAGACGCTTAACCGACTGAGCCACCCAGGTGCCCTAAAAAGCTTTCTTTCTTTCCTTTTTTTTTTTTTTTTTTTTAAACTGAAAGGCTATCAATTTCCAATCCAATAAAATAAACCCTAGGCAAAATTCTCTACACATTTATGTACCATGTCCTGGGCCCACAGTTTCTTACACCCAAAAGGGTTTCTACAACCCAAAGAAAAGGTTAATAATCATTAGCTAGGAGATCCAAGCTTCCAAATTTCAAAACTTGTGTACACAACTACAGTAATCGAGATTGTGTGGTACTAGCATAAGAAGAGATATACAGAATGCAACAGAATTGAGAACCCAGAAATAAACCCTCACATTTAGGATCAATTGATTTCCCACGACAATGCCAAGACCATTCAATGCGGAAAGAACGGTCTTTTTGACAAATAGCCCTGAGACAAACACACATGCAAAAGACAGCACTGGGACTCCCACCATACACATACACAAAAATTAACTCAAATAGATCACATACCTAAGAACTAAGTAAGAACCAAAACTGTAAAACTCTTAAAATAAAGTGGAGGAGTAAATCTCTATGGCTTTGAATTAGCATCCAACCTCAAACACACAGGAACAAAGGAAAAAATTAATGAACTGGACATCACACTCTTGCCTCTGGTTTCCGTTTTCTCAGCTAACCTGGTGCGAGAACATGAGCTGAATGTGGTAAGTGTGAGAAAAGAAAGGTGTGAGGTGTGAGGAGCTAGGAAAGAAAGTATAAGATCATTGATCTGAAGAATGAAAGACCAAGAAACACAGTAACACTGCCAGGCAGGACTCAGAGTCCACCTGAGGTCTGTGACCATAAATTCCAAGTGAATCCACTTCTGCACATAAAAATGTGACCTTTTTTTCAGCCATGTTCAACACAGGCCCAAGGGAGGAGGCTGGGTCTGTCCAGAGTTGGGGTTTTGTGGACAAAGACCAGAAAGAGAGTTGAGGATACTTACAGAGAAGTTAATATAATGATGGACCCTGCGATCTGAGCTGCTGGACGGAAAGGGCATGAAGACAGAAGAAGGTAGTGAGAAAACGGTGAAATGGTCTGCGGTATCTCAGTGCATCCCTATCCCTGACTCGGTGGAGGCCTTGGACAAGTGATCCGTAAGGGGCAGAGATTATGCTCAAATAGTGGGATGTTCAGAATCTGAAATATCTGAGGTAGTGTATTCTTTAACACTGATAAGGTTTAAGTGCAGTAACAGCAGGCTACGATGGAAAAGTTCAGGAGGAGAAAGTGAGATGTGTGAGGGCTACCCTGTATCCAGCGAGAGTTCCAAACCAACCCTCTCTATAAAGTGAGGTTCATTAGATGTCAGTAGTAGGGGCTGCACTTCAACCAGAACAGAAACTCAAAGCTACAGAAGCCATCTTGATACTTCCAGAAACTCAGATTTCTCTCATCATACCTTGACTATGGCCACATGTCTCATTCCTAAAAAGTGACAGCTATACCAAATTAAGTAAGAAAACAATGTTAGAACATAAACTCAGCTATTCATATCTAAGATACATAAATAAGGGTGATTTCCACAAGGCTTAGGGGGAAAAAGGGAGGATAGGAACAATCAAATTAATTCAGGACACTTTGGGCAAAATTTAGCTAATAATAATTCTCAAAGGTCCCTGGTTCCTCTCTCCAGCCTCTACTCTTCATCTGCCATTCCCACAACAATATAATCTCTTATACTATAATGTTAGTGATGTCTTCAGGTTTCGACAATTATAAACATTGAAACGTTTAAAGTTTCAGAATTTAATAGTAAACTTGATACATGTACTAATTTTTATAATAGTAAATTAATAAATTAGTAAATATTAAAAACACCTTAAATTAATATAATATGCAATTTAAAAAAATCAAATTAAACATAAAAATTAAGTGTTCCTAAACCAAGAAGTTTATTTCAGATCTTTGAAGAGCACCAAAGGGAATTACTACATACATTTCAGTTTCTCTCCCAGAGGGAGGGATAACTCATCCCACCCCTTAACCTCACCCTACATTAAAAGAATTCTAGAATCACTTTGGCTTTAATAGGTATGTTAAAAGCAAACAGAGTAGAACACACAACATATAGAATTCTGAAAGCAAAATTTGTAAGAATCACCCTCAACCCTTTAGTCTCTCTCACTCCACTTATTTCTCTTATAAAACTTGCCTTCATATACAAATCGCCCTACTTTTTCCTAACAGCAAAATGTTCAATGTTTATTAGACCAGTGTGTGTGTTAATGTGTGTGTGTTGGGGGTGGTTTTCTATAGTGGTGACAATCTGACCTTTGCTGAATAGCTTCCATCTATAGAAGAACAACCCCACTGCCAAATGGTGAGTGGGACAGTGACAACTTTAGCACTTGCTATTGTCTTAATCTTCTGAAATTGTTGCTTAGCTGGCCTTTTTCTTTCTTTCTTTCTTTTTTCTTTTTGGACACCTGACAAGAACAGAATTGAATTAATGACTAACCAGAATTCCGTAGGATCTGCCAAACATTCTCTTTTTTCCTCTTGGATAATGCTCCCATTTATTTATTTTCTCTACTCTTGTTGTTGACAGAGTGGGTGGCCAAATTCTTTAAGATCTCACTGTCCTGTGGACTTCATTAGATATTCCTCTGGCTTCAAATTCTCTTCCCATTTTTCACCTAGCAATCCACACTACCTAGTCTTCAAACCCAACTCAAATTCCAAATTCCTCACTGGATCGCCCACAGAAAGTACTTTGACATTTTACTGATACACATTTCTACATATTGATACTGAGTTATATATACTCTATTTCCTGAACTGAGCTCATGACTTCTCTCAGTACCAAATACAGCCTGCCCACGACACCCTGTTCCCAGTAAATTTCTACTGATAACTGTGCAGAAAACCTATTTGAAAACCAATACATTGTGGTAAAGCTACAGCAACTTTTATTTTTAAAGTCCATTCAGCTTAAATTTTTTTTTAAGAATTTGGTATAGGAACTAAAGGCAACAAATGAGTGGTAAAAAGGGAAAGATCCTTCAACCCAAATATTAGTAGATTTCTTATCCACCCTTGGATGATAGAAGGATGTAGTAATGAAATTCATTCATTTAAAATTTTCCATCCTTACAAAGTTTTTACCTAGGTATCCAAAGTCTACCTTCTTACCCAAACCACCGAACTACCAACTGCAACCTCTAAAGTCCCACACGAACCCCATCAAAGAGGCTGGGAAGTGGCCTTTGAGGTGAATTACCTCCAGGAGCACAGAGGATGGGTTTATAACCTGCTCTGTATTTCCTTTTATATTCTAATTCTGGGGTCAGTCTGGCTCTTGGGACAGCTACAAACCGGGCAAGACCCACCCAGCCTAGTTCCTAGCCACACTTAATAAACAAGTGCCAACTAGCTCCAGTGAGATGCACAGATTTTGGAATCAGAAAGACTTGGTTTGATTTTGAACTCTGGTAGTTTTGACTCTGAGCAAGTTTCTTCAACTCTTTGAGCACGAGTTCCCCTAGAATTAAACAGAACGATGTGTGTTAAGATGTAAGGCACAGGGCTTAGCAAATAGTAAGCAATGCCATAGTACGTATTTTAAGTACTAACTTGGGAGCCACTACTATTAGGACGTTTCTATCCGATAGCAGTCATAGCTCACAGAGCTCTGGGCTTATTCACGAAATCTGAGCCTAAGCAGGAAACTTGGCTGAACAGTTGCCTTCAGGATGGCTCTTCAGAACACACTTCAGATCAAAGGGCCATTCTTAAAGGGGAGAAGAGAAAGATATTTGTTTTCAAATTTTTATTAGTTCTGATGGCTGAGTTGTCTGGAGTCAGGCTGGCCTACGCTGGAATCCTGGCTACTCCACCCCTTAGCTGTGTGACTCTGGGCAACTCACTCTGCCCGTTGTTGTCTTATTTATAAAGATGGAGATAATGGTATTTGTCTCCCTTAAAGAGATAATAATAAAATTAAGTTAATATACATAAGACGCTTCGAATGAAACTGTCGAACAATAGTTTCGCTGGTCCAGAAACCTTGGTTTGCTAACCAGCATTGACTTAATGGACTGAAGTTCCCACTAAGAATACGAGGATGTCAACAGGCATTTCCACTTTTAAATTACGTTTCACGCAGTGTGTTAACCCTGTGATACTTTATTACCAGATATCAGCTAAAGTGAATTTTTCCTTTACTATGAATTTTTATAATTTGTACATATGAAAATCAACTGGTGATTACTGATTAACTCTGAGTTTCTGAAAAAGCCCAACTTCTGTTATTTTCTTGCTGACATAAAAAACTATTTTCATAAAATTAAGGACTTTTCTTTTAAGTTGAGCATGGCATATTTCAGCTTTTGTGAACATATTATTTTTGACACATTAAAGCCATTTATTGGTATATTACGTGCTTAACCATGCTTAGTGAGGGTTTGGAATGAAACACATACTCTGAACCAAATTCTTTCAGTTCATAATAATCTCGAAAAATCAGACACTTTTTCTGCTTCAAACAGCTAGCTGACACTTCCAACTGCTCCAGGGCTTCCAGACTTCTCTCTGACTAGCTGACTAGGAGCATGTATGTTACTAAGGAATTGAAGAAAGAACAGGAGAGAAAAATAAGGGGGTTGAAGAACCAATAGGTGAGCTCACTGGTACAAAACGCAAACTTAAAAACACCACTTAAAATCCAAACTTTCTGTAACAAGCTTCTAGCAAAACTTGTTCCAAGGTAAATTTGTGAAATATACACACAAATACATTTTAAATGAGGATACATTACACTGTTTGCTTCTTGAGTGCAGAAAACACGTTCTTTCTGCTCGTCACTGTGTGACATCTAAGTACAGAGCAGACAATGTAAATGATTTAAATGGATTTTTACCAATAAGCATAAACAAACCGTTCTCTCATGAGGATAATAATTTCTTTTTTTTTTTTTAAGATTTTATTTATTTGTCAGAGAGAGTGAGCACAAGCAGGGGAGTGGCAAGCAGAGGGGGAAGCAGGCTCCCCACTTAGCAGGGAGCCCGATGCAGGATTCAATTCCAGGACCCTGGGATGATGACCTGAGCCAAAGGCAGATGCTTAATGGACTGAGCCACCCAGGTGTCCCGAAGGTAATAATTTCTATTAGAATGTTCTAAAGAAAGGAAAGGTACTTTAAATTTCTGAATACCCGAAGACCCAAACATATTTACCTTTCACCATCCTGTGGTTATTCCACCAGCCATTCAACCTCTTAAGCTAATACTCAAGAAAGCAACCTACTTCCTGCCTGTCTAGCTATGTACGAGGTGCATCTGCAGAGACTAAGGGAAGACAAACGATGCCCAGTGGAAATGCTATTTCATGGAGATAGACTGTACTTCTTTCTTTACCAGTGAAATGGCAAACAAATGCCATCCCAAAATGAGTATGTGACAATTTAAGAATCCTGTAAATTACCTTGGGGGAGAAAAAACTTGCCATGTCGATAAAGGATAAACAGTAGCAATTTCATAATGGTTTGCTTGGCAATGATCTTAAGTTAATGAAAGAAAGAATTTAAAAGTATGTTATCAGTGTGTGTATCAGTACATACACTACTGCCTTCATGTATTTTTGACATAAATTTTACCTCATAACCATAACAAGTAAGAAACATTATGCAAAAATGTATTCTAAAGCAACCTAAATCTAAAAGTACATGAAATGTTTGCTGAGTCTAGTTCCTTACTGTGGAATGTAAGACTTTCAAGTATTAACATTTCAAGAAAACTTTTTCCAAACTCCTTTAACACTCAGACTCTCTCTCTGTGGCTCCCAAACCCGGCTGTGCCCCAGAATCCCCTGTAGAGCTTTTACGCGCTGCTGGGAGGCCGCCTTTCAAAGCTCTGGAGGAAGAGCTAGAGAAAGATCTCGAAGATAACGCGGGAAAGCAACAAAAACCAGGTGCAGAACAGTCCGTGTAACATGCCCCCAACTCTAACCAACCACACCGCGCAGCGTCTGTAAGCGCATGCTCAGTCCGAAACAACATGCGGGAAAAGGTGACGGCGGCTGCCTCTGGGCAGAAACTGGGAATGGATGCACGATGGAGAGGGAGAACTGCTTTTTGCCATATAACCGTCTATATCTTTTGTGCTGTGCATTGCTTATTTTTAAAAAGAAAAACACATTCTTGAGCCCCACCTGAGATCTACAGAGAAAAGTTAATGGGTGGGGCCCAAGGATCTTTATTTTTTTTTTAAATTTATTTTTTTTAATTTATTTATTTGTTAGAGAGAGAGCGAGCGAGCACAGGCAGACAGAGTGGCAGGCAGAGGCAGAGGGAGAGGGAGAAGCAGGCTCCCCGCGGAGCAAGGAGCCCGATGTGGGACTCGATCCCAGGACGCCGGGATCATGACCTGAGCCGAAGGCAGCCGCTTAACCAACTGAGCCACCCAGGCGTCCCAAGGATCTTTATTTTTAACAAGCTCCCCAGGTAATTGTTTTGCAGCCAGCTCAGTAAAGAAATGGTATTTGGGCATGGAGGCTGGCATAACACTTTATTCACAGCTGCTTCCTATGGGCGCTTTGTTACTCCAACTAGACTTTAAGTTCCTTAAAGACACGAATAATACTTAATAATTCAGAATTTCCTATTCCCCACAGATCAACCTGAAGTTGATTACATAGGGGATGCTCACAAAATATTTACTGATTGACACAAAGCAGGAATTCCAAGCACATCCAGGAGGCATTAGTTTCGGCTACTATTCTGAAGCCTGTTTAAATATGAATTTTGCAAATATGGAGGATAGAAAATGGATGAGGGGGAAAAATAAATAAATGATGAATTTTTCTTTTGAGATCTCATTTTGAAATGTCCATAGTTTATGTCAACGAAAAAGGATGCAGTATTTGTGCCTATTTAGGTTCAGTCACAGGTATAATTGTGTTGTACAGAAAGGGTCCCTATTTGTTACAGATATATATATCTTATGACCACTTATTTTGTTTTCCTTTCATGTCGCTCCTAAGTGTCCCTATCTTGATTTTCCAAATAGGGTATCTCTTTAAAGAACAGAGAGGGATTAAATAGATTATAAACAGATAAAGATTTTTAAAAGATGAACCAACAGCCACCAGTAACATTTCAACCCAGCTGACAGTCCTATTTCCTATCATGAGTATGGGAAGGAAAGCTATATTCCTTGGATCTAATGACACCTGCAGAAGATTTAATATATTCAGGGCTAAGAGATCACACCCTGGGATAAAAGATAACACCCAGTCATAAACTTTTACACTGAAGACACTTACTGATGAGTCAGCTACAAAACACAGAAGTCAACTCAAACAGATCTAGTTCCTTCCTGATCTTTCTCCTCCTGTAAGATCTTCACTGCCTGCATCTATGGGCAGAGATCCCACATCCATGCTAAGCCATGAGAAAGGTTTCCTATTAGAGGACTTCTTGTTGGGACAGGATCTAAAGTTAACACTCTGAGGGGGACCACTAATATCCTTAGCAGGCTTCTTTATTTTCAATGACGGATGAGCTGGAATAGGGCTTTGGAGCATGGAAAGCTTGACATCATCCAGAACAAATGTCCCTACATGGAATTTCATGTGTTATCCAGAAGATATGCAAGAACGTCAATCCAATTAAAAATCAGAAGTATCCATCAAAAGTGAAATGGGGGCACCTGGGGGGCTCAGCCAGCTGAGTATCAGTTGAGTGTCTGCCTCTTGCTTTCAGCTCAGGTCATGATCTCAGGTCCCGGGATCAAGCCCCATGTGGGGCTCCATGCTCAGTGGGGAGTCTGCTTGAGGATTCTTGCTCTTCCTCTACCCCTTCCCCACCCATGCCTTCTCTCAAATAAATAAAATAAATCTTAAAAAAAAAAAAAAAAAAGTGAAATGGGTAGCCCTGAGTTGTCCAACAGCAAAGACTAGGCCATCCTATTTCAAATCACACAAGTAAGAGTAATTTAAAACATTATGCCATAAAATGTGCCTTGACTGAGTTTCTCTGGCTGTGCATCTAGAGTCTCTCAAATGCCGTCAGTGTTAACATTCCTTCCATCACTCATTTATTATTCCATTTATGCACAACTTAAATTGCACTTCCAGAATCATCACTTTTTGTTTCTGCTCCACTTTCATCTTTATTAGCACATCCTCTTTTGATAACCCAGTTTTGCCATGTGTCATGGGGGTTTATCATGGGGAGACAAAGAAACAGCACAACAACGCGCTTTCCTGTCTGTGTATGAACTGAAGAACAGATGTGCACCTGCTATTTACACACAGATTCGCTGACCACATATGGAAGAGCTAGCAACAAAGACTGTACTTTATGCACAGTTAATATATTGTGGTGGCTAAAATATGAATTATGTTACTAAGGAAGTAGTGGTATTTAACTGAACCACAGTGCTAACGTGACAGAAGAAGAAATATGTATTTGGTCTCTGTCCCTGATTTCTGGCACAGGAGTACAGAAAATCCCTGTTAATTTCCTGATAAGGGTGAAAGTAATGCCTTTTGTTATTCCCAACAAGCTCCCTTCAATTGTGCCTGAGTTTATGCTAATGACTTTTGGTGGGCTCCTTGATAGCTTCGAGATGGGGACTGGAGGCTAGAGGAACCAACCACGTGATCTGAGGGTTATAACTTTTAGCTCCATTCCCAACCTCTGAGGCCAGGATAAAGACTGGGGATTAAATTAATCAGCAATAGCCAAATGGTTTAATCAGTTATGCCTATGCAATGGAACCTCCATAAAAACCCTAAATGGAGGGGTCCAAGGCCTTTGGGGTTGTTGAATGCATCCACATGCCAGAAGAGCAACACATCCCAAACCCCAACCGGACAGAATCTCCCACATGTGGGCCTCTTCTGGACCTCGCCATAAGTACCTCTTCATCTGGCTATTCATTTGCAACCTTTATAATATCCTTTATAATAAACTAAATGTGTGCTTGGTTCTAAATGTGTCCTTGGGTTATGTAAGCCATTATAGCAAATTACCAAACCTGAAAAGGAGGGCATGAGAACCCCCATTTGTAGCCAATTGAACAGAAGTGTAGGTTACCTAGGAACCCACTATTTGTGACTGGTGTCTGAAGTAGGGGGACAGTCTTGTAGGACCAAGCCCTTAAGGACCAAACCTTAAGTGGGTTCTGTACTAACTCAGTCCAGGTAGTTAGTGTCAGAAGTGAATTAAATTATAAGACACCCACTTGGCATCCGCAGAGAACTGGGGAATTGCTTAGTGTGGAAAATCCACACATTTGGTGTCAGAAGTGTTGTAAGCACAAAAACAATTTTCCTTTACATGGTAACTGAAATCTGTGCATATCAGAACCGTGCTAAGTGAGGACTGCCTATACAGTATTCTCCAAAAGAGCACTTCTTAAACTGTCCCACAGGAATTAAGGTTACTCACAAAATGATTCCAGAGTCAAATAAGGCTCCTTAAGAAGCAAGACACACCATATCACCAGCCCAGCCATCTAAGTACCTTCTCTGCAAAACTACCTCTGAGCCAGGACTACCCTTATTCACCAGGTAGAGTTCCTGTCCCAGGGCAATTAGAATCCAAAGCTACTCTCCAGCTTCACAAGCACTCTGGCTTTAAAAATTCTAACCTTGCCTGCCAGACCTACTTAAATGATATCTGCCAAGTCCCTTTTGCATAGCTTGACTCCATTCCTGGCTGGGCTCATCCTATCACAAATATATCAGAATGACAGAATGGGCAATTTAAGAAGACCTGCTGTCTGATTCCCCACTGAAATCTTAAGTTTCTCTCCAATTACAAAAACACAGAAAATTAGAAGCAGTATGTAAGGGAGAGCAGGAAAAGTATATAAAGGAAGGAGATGAAACACTACCAATAAATAGCTCTGGTCTGGGGCAATTGAGTACACACATGGTTCAACACATGCCAGCAGCCCATAGAGCAGAGCAAAGTAAGGTCCATGACACTGAGTCATCAAAATTAAACAGTGCAATATTCGCTATGTGAGCATAACACATCCACCCAAATCCTTCTACAGATAATTGACATATGAGGAATTCTACCTCCTGAGCAACTTTTCTGAGGACATTCAACCACATTTCACAAGGAGACTCTTCAGTTAGAGGAAAACTCTATTCAAGCAGACCACAACATTCCTCAAAGATGGCAGAGCAGTTGCTAGTTTTTATAGGCTGGTTAATCTGCGAGAGGTTAACACTTCATCGCAATTGTACCCATGCTAAAGGTTACTTATCACTACATAGAATGTTTCTAGCATATTCAGGAAGAAGGCATTTGAAGAGAATAAAGAAATGGAGAAATAAATTAAAATAGTAGCAAACGGTTTCAAAGTAAAAACATATCACACATAAACCAGGGGAAGACATTTTTTCCATGCAGCAGGACCAGAAAACTATTCAATGAGGTAAGGAAGTGGCTTCCAGATCTAATTCATAGGCCATGTTCCCAGTGCATCTGCACATAGATATAAGTAAATGAACCCACACTTATTACACAGTCATTAATAAATAAATACGATCATCACGTAAAAAAATCTGTTTTCTGCTATTTAATAAAGGGAATCCAAACTCTACTTTCAAACCCAATATCTCTCATTTATGACCATTCTTCTCATTAATAACTTTCTGCTGCTTTTGGTTGGAGTCTCCAAAAAGCAGATCCTGATACCCAAATCTGGTACAGATGCTCACACGGCAGGTGATCCCCAGAAGCACTAGGAAAGGAGCATAAAAGTGAGACAGGAAGAAGCCAGGATGACCCCTTTGAGGACATCGGGGAAACTATGTAGAAGGGGCCTGGTCCCACCCAAGGCAAGATGAAGCTAGGTTATTTACCTAGTTTCCTGAAAGACAATGGTTGATAGCTATCCTAGAGGCATTAACCTCCCAGCATTTTCAGCCTGCTTCAAATGCAAGGTGCTGAGCTCCTACAGCTGGAGAAAGTCCTCAGGTCAAGTCTTAAGTGCTTTCTGCAAGAAGTCTTGTTCAAGAGACAAAGAGACAGAAACAGAGAGGGAAACACAGAGAGTGAAGGGAAATAGGGTGCTACTCCTACAGAGCCTGCTACACGCGTAAAATTCCAGTCTACCCAAACTACTATGCATACCTGCTTAACCTGCTCATTCTTTGTATACACACATATGCTCATCTTTTTTTTTTTTTAAAGATTTTATTTATTTATTTGACAGACAGAGGTCACAAGTAGGCAGAGAGGCAGGCAGAGAGAGAGGAAGGGAAGCAGGCGCCCCCTGAGCAGAGAGCCCAATACAGGGCTCGATCCCAGGACCCTGGGATCATGACCCAAGCCAAAGGCAGAGGCTTTAACCCACTGAGCCACCCAGGCGCACCCACATATGCTCATCTTCAACTCATTGTGAAAAAAATACTGCTCACTGCGTTCTTCACCCTTCTCCATATTATTCCTCCACTGTCTCTGGGATAAACACTCAACATGTATATACATAAAACACATGTAATAAGGTTATCAGAGGTAAATAGGTATAGATTAAATAAGTAATACTAACACGTAATATTAATTAATAAGTGATATTTAACACTTATTTCCCAAACAAAAATTAAAGAAAACTTGTGCAACTTGATGAAGAAATCCGCAACTGATTTGTGTAGGAGGGGAAGAACCATCACTGGACCTCAGGCACTCTCCAGAGGGAAAAATAATCATTCCTAGCAATATATCGTATGTCAGTTCCAGAGACATACATAAAATTGATGAATCTTCAAGACAAATTCTGTTCCACCACTGAGGGCAGTCTCAGCACTGCGCTGAGCTACCATGAATCTCTTATGAGTCTGGGCCGTCATGCAGAAGAATGGAACGTGGAGCAGATGGAAAGAGGGCAATCTTTTAGACAAAGGGATTAAAATATCTTCGCTATCTTAAGCGAAGTTCCACAGAGAAAAGTAGCACTTCAGGAACTATTTTTAAATGAAGTTAGAAATCATGGTGATGACTAGGGAATTTCCAGAGACTTATGCTTAAGAGGAAAGTGGTACACTAAATTACATTTGTGTGTGTGTATGTGTGTGCATGTGTGCGTGTGTGTTTGTGTAGCGAGGGGGAAGAAGAGGGAGCATATAGACAGGGCTGTGGAGAGGGGCGGCTCTGAGACCGAGAAAAGAAAAGAAGCGAAGCCAGAATTGGGTAGAAGAGATTAGGTCGCAAAGAGACCCCTAGAGGGCAATGTTCATCCGGGAGGTGAGAGCAGAAGAATCATGAGCAGGTGGAGAGGGAGGCCATACGTTACACTGGCTTATCAGTTCAGCAGCCATAACACAGTCCGCGGCTAAAAGACACACTTAACACCATCTTCTTTCCTTCATCATAATGTAAAACAAACCCAACATGTCTTCTCTGACTCAGCCATCTACTCATTCAAAGCACTATCAGGACACCTGAAATATAATCATGACAAAACCAAAAAATCAAATGTCTACACTCCCGAAGCTTACATTTTATTGGGGAGAGACAGAAAAATGAACAGGGAGCCACACAATATATGTCTGGTAATAACAAGTGCTCTGGAGGAAGAAGTGTGCCAGCGGTAAGGGATTTTCTATTTTCCAGTCCAGCAGCCGGGGAAGGCCTCGCTGAGAAGATGACAAGGAGGAGAAAACCTAGGGCAAGTGCAGGACCAGGCCCTGGGGGAGCTGAGGAAAGATGCTCTAAGCGGAAGCAAAGGCAAATGCAAGCGCGAGGCCCCCCAGGAGCTGGCCAGCAGGCGGGCGGCGCAGCAGCGGGCGGGCGGGGGCGGAGTCCGCAGGCTCCCACGCGCCACAGGGAGGCTTCCACTGGGCGAGATGGGATTCTCTGGAGGGTTTCCAACAGAAGAGCCACCAGACCTAACTTATATTTTTAAAGTGTCACTCTGGCTCCTGTGCTAGCAGAAGAAGAGGGACCCGTTAGAAAGCTACGGCAATCACCTCACTTTACGTAAGGGGAGTGACGTGAAGGGATGAGATGACCACGGTAAGCCAAAGATTCTGCTGAAGAATTTAATGCAGATTATAAGAAAAGAAATCAGGATGACGCCAAACATCCTGGCCTGAACATCTTGAAGGAGTTGCATTAAGACAAGCAGGGAAGACGGCAGGAGGAGGAGGACGGGCTGACCAGGAAGGGAGCCCTGGCTGCCACTGCGGTCACACCAGGGGGCGCGATGACCACCGCTTGTCTGAGGCGAGAGGTGAAAGCTGGCAACTACATATTCAAGACTAGAGCCCAGGGGAGAGGGCCCTGAAGGGGGTAGCGATTTAGGAATCATCCACATACAGATGAAAGTTGAAGTCAGGGGATCAGATAAACGCTAGAAAAAGAGAACTACTGAGGACTAACCCCTGGGGTCCTCCAGTGTTAAAAGATCAGGGAGATAAGAAGGGATTGCAGTGAGGACTGAGGAGAAGTAGTGAACCTGGAGAAACCCCAGAACAGGGCTTCCCTAGAAGCCACATAAGGGGAAGCTCACTGGTCACTCTGACAAGACTGCCACCACCGAGTAGTAAAGATCAAAGTCCAATAGGGTTCAGAGAGAATGGGACCTTAACTAGGGAAAATAGAGAGAGTGAGAGGCGCCTGGGTGGCTCAATTGTTAGGCATCTGCCTTCGGCTCAGGTCATGGTCCCAGGGTCCCTGGGCTCCCTGCTCAGCGGGGGGCCTGCTTCTCCCTCTCCCATTCCCCCTGCTTGTGTTCCCTCTCCCGCTTTCTCTCTGTGTCAAATAACTAAATAAATTCTTTTTAAAGAGAGAGAGAGAGAAGAACAAAACTGGTGACAGTAAACATGGACACTTCCTTTGATGAATTTTGCTATAAAGGGAGTAGAGAAATGGGGCTGCAGATGAAGGGGGAATGTCAGGACAAGGATGTTTCCTTCTTATTTTTTTTTAAATGAAGGTTATATACTATTTGCAATAAGAAAAAAAATGATACGGGGGAAGGGATGTAATTACTGAAGCCATGTCCTTGAATAGACGATTCAAGGGTTCTAACATACCTAAAGATAATTCCCAATGATTTCACGGTTTCCTTTTCTTCCTGAAGCTACATTTCCAGAAATTTCCTACATCTGAAAATAGACTGCTCCATACTACAGCAAACTTTGGCAACTGTGTCTCACATATAAATGGCTGAATGCAGGATGTGTAGCACTGACTCTTCAAAAACAATGATCATGAAAAGTACCAAAAAGAAAATAATGTCATTTATTTCAAGAATACATGCATTCTGACAAAACAGATATGGTACCTCTCCTCATTTAAGGGTCCCCTCTTTCCACCGGGTGTGTATACACCTTCTAGTTACTTTTTATGGCTCTAGCTCCAGGTCTACCAAGGTGTAGAGTTACGCATATCTGAGGAAGAAGAGTCAAGCAGGCTTAAAGCCTGCTTTAAGGAACATCTGAGAAGGTACATCTTAAAGGCACATCTGAGAAGCTGATCTTCAAGTCACCCCATCTTGCTAGAAGTACTGAGGAACATGCTACAGTTGAGAGCAGTTCCTCAGACTTGCTGGGCAGGCAAGGTCACCCTGTAACAGGGAGGCACCCCGAGAACCCCAGCTCCATCATCACCAGAAGGACAGCTGGACCTGATGGACTCCAGCTCCCAGATGGCATCATACTGGCAACAGGACACGCTTATGAGAACTGAAGGCCAGGACAATCTGTCCTGCCGCTGGGCCTCCCACTGCCTAAAGCCATTCTCATTTGGTTAAGTTCTATCCCTTACTTCCCTTAAGGAAATGTGTATTCTTTCCCTGTGTCTGTTAACTATCCTTTCATCAATCACCACCACTCTTCTGACAATCTCACATGTACACATTTTATATGATAAAGCCTCTATCACAATAAATGTATTTTTTCTCACAAATATTAAAATATACAGTGAGCATCACAAATGTGATTTAACAGATAACCTCTGTTTAGGGGACAAAGTTAAACTGGAAAAGCCAAATCCATTTAAAGTTGATTTAAAGAAAAATGTTAAATAAATACTGCATTATAGAGATAGCTTAGAAACCATGATAGTGGTCAAGAAACCAAAAAGTCATTGATGTGGTGGAAAAGAAGAGCGAGAGAGGGTCAGCCATATCCTAACAACACGTGATCTAAAAGTCCTCAGATCTGTGTCACAGTCTTCCTCTGCTCTGTCCAAAGAAAGAGAAAAATTTTCCTGAGCACCGGAGCTGGTGAACGATCCGTGCAGCAGGCCTGGGGCCAGCAGTAAGGTTGAAAACCAGCACTCTGCAACTGGCAGAAGTGAATGAATAAGTTCCCTGGGTAGGTAACACTCCCAAGGTGGGGCGCAGCCCGAACAAGGTGATTCCAAGAGGAAGAGGTATACAAAAGACTCTGGTTAATCAATTCTCTTATTTTATTTTATTTATTTATTTGAGAGAGAGAGAGCGAGAGAGAGAGAGAGCGCGCGCAGAACAGGAAGGAGGGGCAGAGAGAGAAGCAGGCTCTCCAGTGAGCAAGGGAGCCCTGACTCGGGGCTTGATCCCAGGACTCTGGGATCATGACCTGAGCCGAAGGCAGATGCTTAAGAACTGCCACCTAAACGCCCCAATTCTAACAAGGGGTTCAAGGAATGAGGACACTGAGAAAAAAACTTCACATCAGAGGATCTGTTCTGTCCTACCACAGGCTGGATACCCACATAGAGGCAAGAAGAAGAAAATTACGGAACAGAGTCCAGCACTGACTACTTGGCGTTTGGACGGCTGGAGAAGCAGATCTGAGGAAAGAATTACCCGAATCAAGCAGAAAGGACTCTGCTCTCCAGTAACCATGGGATCTGATCCTTTGATTTACAGAAAATAAGGACAGGCTAGCAAAAAAAAAAAAAAAAAAAAAAGAGAAAGTGATTCAAGGAAACAAGGCACACAGAAAATGAGCTTTAAAAAAGTACTGAAATAGGAAGAATGTTAAGAGAGAAATATGACTCAGACCCGTGACAAGTTAAATTAAGTAAAAAGACTCAAATTCCTCTAATCTGCAGATAAAACTATTTATAGCCCAAGATTACTTCAAAAAGCAATAAAGTAAAAAGGACTGACCACATGCCTACAGTATCGTGTGTGTGATAGGTGAGGCGCTGCGGGAGCTCACAGAGAAGAAGAAAAACCCATGACCCCACAAAGCAGTCTCTGGGGGAGAAGGCTCCAATGTGGTCAGCAGAGAAAAGTTTCTGACGTCACTGATGGGAACTGGCCAGAAAGCCTCTGCTTCCAGGGTGCCTTGTGTCCCACTTTTTGTCACTCAGTAAATCAGTTAGGATGCTAGCCAAACTGATACATTCTTCTGACTTTAGTTTGTGTGTGTCTGTGTGTGTGTGTGTGTGTGTGTGCACACGCGCGCCCACGTGTGTAACAGTCTATGGAGTCCCTGAGCAGTGAGAATATCTCCAGGACCTCCAGGCAGATCCCCAGGACCATTTACTTTTCCTTTTCATATATATTAATACTACAGTATCCATAAGACACTATATAAATCAAAAGGACCACAGTGGATATCATTCCAGTTTCTTTGTCAGTGACCACTTATCTAAAAAACAGCTTTTGCACATAAAAAAAACCCACACCGAATTATCTACGATGGTATCTCCCAGCTTGAACAATGTCGTAATTTACTGCACATGATGTCAGACTGCTATGATTACTAACTGATGTTCAAAATACCTGTGTTTTGTGCTCAAGGAAAACTCTACTTCTAAATTATAGAAGAAAAGTCCTGCACTTCTTCACAGAATATTCTGGAAGTATTTTATTCCCCCTCCCCATAATAAAATACAAATCAGATATGTCATTGTACATTCTCTAACACTGACTTTTGATGTATTAGAATTAACTTTTTAGCAATTTTTAGCAATTTACTGCCCTGGTAAATCAGCATCTTAAATTTGCATAGTTAGTATGGTTAAGCTCACCAAACCTATACTTCAGTATCACGGTTCCTTGTGTCCCTTTAGAACATAAATTTTACAATATGACTACAGGGTGCCTAGGTGGCTCAGTAGGTTAAGCGTCTGCCAGTCAGTTAAGTGTTTTGATCCCAGAGTCCCAGGATCCAGTCCTGCATCGTGCTCCCTGCTCAGCAGGGAGTCTGCTTCTCCCTCTGCCCTTCACCCCACTTGTGCTCTCTCTCACTCTCTCTAGTAAATAAATAAAATCTTTTTAAAAAGTAAAACAAAATAAGAGTACAGATAAAAACAACTTTTCAAAATGTATTACACTAGAAACCTACCTTAAGGATACCCAAATGCTTGCCAAGAATAAAGATAAAGACACAAAAATATATTACACCACAGCACAGTTTAATACCACGAGAAAAAGAAAGAGGGAGAAACCAGATAAGGAATCCATCAACAGATAACCAGGTTAATTATGGTAAATCCACAGAATGGAATTCTGCGCAGCCACTAAAAAGAAATGAGCTATCTGTATATGCTGATACAAAAAGCTCTCCTCAGCCTCCAGGATAGTTTAATGAATGAAAAAGAGCAGAACAGAATCATGTGTACATGATGTGAGCCCTCCTTCTGGGATGGAAACTCAACACTGTTAACGGAGTTTACCACTGGAAAAAAGGACGGTAGGAAGGAGACAAGAGAGGTTCACTTCTCCTTTTTTTAATCTTTCTATATTGCTTGAATTTCTCACTAGATTTTTTTGGTTTTATTGTTTTAAATTACTGGGTATGTGGTCAAAGGAGACATGAACCCTTTTTTTATTCATCTGTTTACCTGTCTATATTGCTTACAAAATAAGTATTATTCATTTCAGTTTTTCTTTAATGAATAATGAACAAAGAATGCTAATGAGCCAATTAATTCCAAAACTAGTGATAAAGGGAAATATTTAATTCTTCCTCTCTTATACAAACTGTACCACTAGGTAACCAAAGAAGTAAAGAAAAATCTTCTCTTCAGAGAAGTATTTTAGCTAGTAAATAAAAAAGAATTATATAATTAAATTATCATCATTTTTGGAACCACTCATGAATAAATTAATGCATAATGGCATTGGTCAATGGGAAAAAACATGACAAAAAGAGAAAACAAGCAAACATTTTATATCTCCTGATGGAAAACTATACCACCCACCTATAAAATGTTCCTGAGGAAAAAACCTGAATATGATCAAGTTTCTCTAGCTCCAACTACCAATTTACAGGAAAGAGAGGAATATATTAAAAGATGCAGCAGGGATATAATAAGCAAAATCCAGAAAGTGGAAAACTGTAGGATAAACAACCACATTCTACCAAAAATAAGTTGCAAAGGAAAAGTGAGAAACATGAGGAAAGCCTATAGCTCAGGGTCTTCCAACACTACCGGCGCTCAGGGACACATAGTCCTTCCTCACAGGGGCTGTGCTGTGCAGGATGTTTATGAGACCCCTGCCCTCTAACTACTAGCAACACCCCCCACCCCAAAAATGTTTCTAGACATTGCCAAGCATCTTCTGGGGGGAGACGAAACCCATCCAGTGGAGAACTACTGCTACAGTTTATGAGACTTACAAGACATATGAACCAATCACATGTGAACTGTATTTGGATCTTGATTCAAACAGATAGTATAAAAACTTAAGACATTCCTGAGACAACTGGAAATTTGAACAATGACTATTTCATGATATTAAGGAATTGGCAATTACTTTTAGTTGTGATAATGGTATTTCTCCTAAAAGAGGCCTTACAGATATATTTACTGAAACATGCACAAATATAATGATATTGTCACAAATTTGCTTCAAAATAACTAAATGCGGAGGCACCTGGCTGGCTCAGTCAACAGAGCATGCAACACTTGACCTCAGGTTTTAAGTTCAACCCCCACACTGACTGTAGAGATTTCTTAAAAAATTAAAAATCTTTAAAAAAAAACCCTAAATCCAAGGTAAGGAGGAGGGTTAGCTGAAACAAGACTGCTCATGAACTGATATTCACTGAACCGGAGGGATAGTCAACATGGGAGTACATTATACTATTCTGTCTACTCTTGTATGTTTGAAATTTTCTCTAAAAAAAAAAATTAAAGTCAAAACCATCATGGTAGCTAGCAGCATTCAGTTGAAAGACAAACCAACCCAATCTAACCCATTCTTAATAACATTCAACTGATTTCCACTAACTTTCCCACGAACGCTTGTTCGTATGTACACTCAGAGGCAGCCAAGTTAATCCATTAAAAAAGGAACCTTGTCTTTTTATAAGACAAATTAAAAGAAATGAACTCCCAGGATACCTTAAACCTCAGGGGTTCATAAAACACAGATTAGAAAATCCTGCTTTAGAGAAATTCCTGGATCATTAATGCCTATCATATATCATATATATATATGATAGGCATGATATAGATAGAATCTATATCATATATAGATTCCTATCACATATCATAGATATATGATTCATATACCATATACATATTACTTGCTTAGTGTTTATTTGTTCCTCTATGTCAGTTCTGTCAATTTTTTTATACTAAAAATAACCAAAAGCAATGGTATTTTATTCATTTAAAATTTTATTTGAGACAGAGAGCACAAGTTGGGGGGCACAGGGAGGGAAGGGGGGCAGATGGAGAGAGAGTAGCAGATTCCCCACTGAGCCCAACTTGGGGCTTGATCCTGTGAACTGAAGCCTCTTAAATGCTGAGCCACCCAGGCTTCCCAGGCAGTAGCATTTTAAAATCTAGAATCTAGACTCTAAATCTAGACAGAATAACATTTTTAAACTTAGGTACAAAGCATCACCAGAATACAACTTAAGTATCCAATGGTGAAGCATGTAGTGAAAAATATTTTTACATGAGGCTGTCTTCACAGCAGCTAATGATAATAAAGTACACTTAAAAATATGTTATATGGGGGGCGCCTGGTGGCTCAGTGGGTTAACGCCTCTGCCTTTGGCTCAGGTCATGGTCTCAGGGTCCTGGGATCAAGCCCCACATCAGGCTCTTTGCTCAGCAGGGACCCTGCTTCCTCCTCTCTCTCTGCCTGCCTCTCTGACTACTTGTAATCTCTGTCTATCAAATAAATAAATAAAATCTAAAAAAAAAAAAGAAAAAGAAAAAAATATGTTATATATATATTAACAGATGTAAGGGGGAAAAGCATATGGTTCTCTTCATAGGTGCTGAAGAAGTCTTTTGACAAAGTCAACATCCATTCATGACAAAAACACTAAAAGATTTAAAAGAGACTTTTTTTGAGCCGAAGGCCGACACTTAACAGACGGAGCCACCCAGACGTCCCCAAAGCGACTTTCTTAATATGATAAATTATGCCTAAAGTTAGTACCCAATTTAACAAGAAAATAGAGGCATTTCTACTAAAATCAAGAACAAAGAGAGAATATCCACAATCCACCACTATTTAACACTATAAGGGATAAAAGCCTGTGCAATTAGGTAAGAAAATTCATTTTGAGGTGAATAGGTAAAGAGGCAGAAAAACTCTATTTGCATTTGACAGGAACCTCTAGTGAACTAATGATACAATGAACTCTAAAAAATTCTTCTGGTAAGGGGTGCCTGGGTGGCTCATTGGATTAAGCCTCTGCCTTTGGCTCAGGTCATGATCTCAGGGTCCTCGGATCGAGCCCTGTGTTGGGAATCTCTGCTCAGCGGGGAGCCTGCGTCTCCCCCCTCTCTGCCTACTTGTGATCTCTCTCTCTGTCAAATAAATAAATAAATAAAATCTTTTAAAATTTTTAAAAAATTCTTTTGGTAAAATAGCAGGAAATAAAAGTAACATTCAAAAGTCAAATCTTGGTGCATCTGGGTAGCTTAATTGGTTAAGCATCTGCCTTTGGCTCAGGTCATGATCCCAGGGTCCTAGGATCAAGCCCATGTCAGGCTCCCTGCTCAGCAAGGGAGTCTGCTTCTCCCTCTCTGCTATCCCTCCCCCTGCTCATGTTCTCTCTCACTCTTGCTCTTTCTCAAATAAAATCTTAAAAATAAAAGTCAAGGGGCGCCTGAGTGGCTCAGTGGGTTAAAGCCACTGCCTTCGGCTCAGGTCATGATCCCAGGGTCTTGGGATCAAGTCCCACGTCGGGCTCTCTGCTCAGCAGGGAGCCTGCTTCCTCCTCTCTCTCTGCCTGCTGCTCTGCCTGCTTGTGATCTCTGTCTGTCAAATAAATAAATAACATCTTTTAAAAAAAAAGTCAAATACGCATATATATAACCAATAACCAATGAGAAAGCAAATGGTAGAGAAAATCTTATTTATAATAGTAACAAAGAAAACAATATATAGGAATAAACTTAATAATACATGTGCAAAATCTATAGAAAAAATGTATACATATCTGAAAGTCACATAAGTAGACTTAAACATCCCTGTTCTTGGATAGAAGACTCAACATCACAAAAAAGTCAATTCTCCCTAAGTTAATTTAGAAATTGAATGTACAATAAATAAAATACCAACAAGCTTTTTAAAAATGTTTTTATTTTAATTCCAGTTAGTCAACATACAATGTTATATACTTGTTTCGGGGATGTATCCCCCGAATTCAACACTTCCACACATCACCCTGCGCTCACAGGAACAAGTGCCCTCCCTAATTCCCATCCTCTCTTTCAACCATATCCCTACCCCTCTCCCCTCCGGTAACCATCAGATTGTTCTCTATAATTAAGAATCTGTTTCTTGCTCTGAAAAATCAAAAAGCTTTAAAAAAAATTTATTTACTTACTTCAGAGAGAGTGTGCAAACATGAGAGTGGGGGGAGGGTCAGAGGGTAAGGAAGAAGGAGAGACTCTCAAGCCGACTCCGCGCTGAGCTCAGGAACACACCCAGGGCTCAATCCCACAACCCTGAGGTCAAGACCTAAGCCAGACTCCATCCAGGACGCTGAGATCCTGACCTGAGCCAAACCAAGAGTCAGGAAGCTCAACAAGCTGAACCACCCAGGTGTCCCTAAGTATAAGCTTTTTAATAAACAGTGCTGGCACAGTTGGGAAATTTTATTTAGAAAAACTTATTTATTTAGAAAAAAATAAAATTATATCCCTACTTTTTACCATATACACAAATTATTTCCAAATGGATTAGGGATCTAAATGTAAAACAAACAAACGAACGAACAAACGAAAAACAGAACCATACAAGTTCTAAAAGAAAACACAGGTAAAAATCCTCTAAAGAGGATTTCTCTACCTTGGAGCAGAGAAAAGCTTGCTAATCATGTCTTAAAACCCAGAGCCAATAAAAGACTGATAAATAGGACTACATAAATATTTTTTCATTTGCATGGCAAAAAAAATCACCGTAGACAAAACGAAAAAGAAAACCAACAAACGTGGAGAGACTATATATATGTCACAAAAGCCTAATAGCCCTACTCTTTAAAAAAGACACAGTCAGAAAAAGCTATAAACAGATCATTTTCCCAAAAAAAAGAGGAAAAAGAAGAAAGAAAATGGCTTTCAATAAATGAAATGTTGTTCAAACTCATTTGTAATTAGAGAAATGCAGATTTTAAAAGATGCAATTTTTCACCAACTGGATTGGCGAAGACTAAAAAATATGAAAATACAGTCTGATAACAAAAATGTGGGGAACAATGCACATTCATACCCTGTTGGTGGGAATGCAAACTGGTCCAACCATTCTGAAGGGAAATCTGGTGACCTTAACAAAACATCTGCACTTACCTTTTGACCAAGTAATCCCACTTCTAGTAATCTAACCTGAATATACCTCCAACAATATGAAAATACATATACACAAAGTTCTACTTTGTTTGTAACTATCTGTAATTGCAAAATATTATAAACAACCTAAAATGCCCATGCACAAGAGAATGAATAAAACAGGGAACATCCCCGTGATGGAGTACTATGCAGCTATTCAAAAGAATAAGGTAGAGCCCCGTGAGCTGACACAGAACAATTTCCAGTATATATTATTAAGTGGGAAAAAAGCAGAGCATTTATCATAAGCTACCCTTTGTGTTAAGGAAATACACATAAGAAAATATACATTCATCTGCCCATTTCTGGGAAAAGAAACAAAAATTCCGCATGAGATAAACCAGAAAATAAAGAGAGGTGGGTGGAAAAGGGATGGAAAGGCACAGGAGAGATGGAGAGGGCGTGACACTTCTGAGTATACCTTTTCATATACCTCTAACTTCTTAGAACCCTGGTATTATTTTACATACTCAAAATATAAACCAATAATTAAAACCACCCAGGATGTGGGAGGAATCAAAAATGCAACACGAACAGTAACAAACCCAACTGTACTACAAATAAATGACATGACATGATAAACTGGGGGAGAAAAGAACAGAACCTAAGTTAAGTGTGAAAAACAGGGGCTGACTAGATGTTATAGGTACCTGGAAATTATAGGCTAGATATTATAGACAGACAGTAGCTATTATAAGGCTAAAGATATTATAGATATAAAGCTAAGAACAAAAAAACGACAAATACTGTAATTTAGTCAGTAAATTTATTACAAGGGTATGGTTAGCAATTCTAGAACCACTTTACATATACATGAAGATGGAAAAAAACATAACTATACTGTGGATACTGGGAGCTGGATTTCTCTGTGATGGACAAAAAAGTCACAGGGAAAGGGGGAAAGCTAAAATGAAGCCAGTGATATTGGATTAAGATCAAAGTTACATTATAAAAATTCAGAGGTTTTAAAACCTATAGGTAGGGAACCTGGGTGGCTCAGTGGGTTAAAGCCTCTGCTTTCGGCTCAGGTCATGATCCCAGGGTCCTGGGATCGAGTCCCGCATCGGGCTCTCTGCTCAGTGGGGAGCCTGCTTCCTCCTCTCTCTCTGCCTGCCTCTCTGCCTGCTTGTGATCTCTGTCTGTCAAATAAATAAATAAAATCTTTAAAAAAAATAAATAAATAAAACCTATAGGTAGATAGCACAAATAGAGATGTGTGTGCCTATCAGTTTCCTGGCTCTGTCCCCTGTAAAGGCCTACAGCAATGAACCCCCTACTGCCAGCCCTTGGTTTCTAAAAACCATTCTTCAACACAAACACCTGCGAAAATCACAGGTTACCAGTAAATCACACTATAATTAATGGGAAAAATTAGTGTTAGTATTAGTGGAAGAGCAAGCAAACGACCACTGTTAATAAAATGTCACTTCCAAAAAGAATCAGAAACTTGGTAGCAGCTGCAGGATCAACATTGTCCAACTGTTCCAAAGCTGTACCCTTTATGGTGGAGTCTGAAGCCCCAAACCAACCCAAGTTTCGTCTAACAATCAAATCCCTCTACACCTGTTCCATTTTTCTTGAGCCCCCACTTCAGATCATCAAATATAAAGGCATTTCTTCCTCTTGGATATTCAGTAAACTCAATTTCACACCTAAGAATACAGGATATGAGAGCATACCGCGCAGAAATCTGCCCCGAACTTGGAGTTTAAGAAAAAAAAAAAAAAAGCTTGATGAGAGAACTATCTGTCACTGCCTCCACGCAGCCCGAGATGAGACTCCCACATCAAAACAGATTTTGTTCAAATAGCAAGATTGAGTATATATATTCACTTTTATAAAAAGTGACACACAGGAAAAGAATGCTCATGTTTTCTTATGATAAACTGTCAGTAAAAAAGAAACTGAGAAGTTCTCTGTTCTCTTACAGGAAGATATATGTTCACCTAGTAAGTTTATGTCACAACACTAAAAGCAATTTCATCATTACAGGGAAATGTATACAGAATCAATTTTAAAAATAATTTTTATCCCTAATTTAAAAAATAAAAATAAACTCCAATAAGAAATCCATTATAACAAAGATGAAAACAGAGTTAAATTACGGAACTTCTCAAATATTTTATAAACTGTTCCCAAAGCAGTTATGATCATTTTTAACATATTCACACTAAAGACAATTTAATAAAGAACAAAAACAAAGGTACAATGGTTCCAGACAGATCTCTTTAGAACCCTGTGGCATCTCTTCCACCTATGCCCCCTCACACCCCAGGATAAAGACAGACAAGGAGGAAAGAAACCCAGTACCATCTACTTACTGGTCAAGAGAGTGAGCTCAGGAGTCAAACCCACTTGAATTCAGATCAGCTAGCTCTATGACCTTCTAGCTTTGTGACCCTGGACAAGCTACTGACCTCTCTAACCCTCAGATCCCATCTATAAAATAAGAATAGTAATAGCACTTATCCAACAAGGTTAAGAAACAGAAGTTGAGAAACAGATGAGCTAGATGAGTTAATTAATACATCTAACACAATCAGAACAGCGTCACATGTGGTAGAAAACATTCAGTAAGTGCGTGAATTCCAGGACTCAGAGTGAGTACCTGAGAAATTGCTACCCAGAAGCACTACTCTGGATAAAATTTTTCTACTCTCATAAACGAAGCTGTTCACTCATTCAAGCTTCAGGAATTAAAATTAATATGACAGGGGCACCTGGGTGGCTCAGTGGGTTAAAGCCGCTGCCTTCGGCTCAGGTCATGATCCCAGCGTCCTGGGATCAAGCCCTGCATCGGGCTCTCTGCTCAGCAGGGAGCCTGCTTCCTCCCTTCTCTCTCTGCCTACTTGTGATCTGTCTGTCAAATAAATAAATAAAATCTTTAAAAAAATTAATATGACATTTGAAAATTACCCAAACTGACTCCAACTTTGAAAATCCTCTCTCACCTGGATGACTGCAACAGCCTTCTTCCTGGTCAGCTGTCATCTTTGCCTCCCTCCAGCCTAATCTCCAAGTAGCAGCTAGAGTGAACCTTGTAAAAGGTTAAGTCAAATTCTTTACTCCTCTACTCAAAATACACCATTTTCCCTGAGTAAAATCCAAAATATCTTGTGTCCAAATGTGTCCTTGTCAAGGCCTTCCATAATCTCGCCATATGAAGGTGGCCTTATACTATCTCCAGGCCTTTCTTTCTTCCTAATTCAATTTCCTTTTCTTTTGTCATCTACATTTATCTATCTTCCCCCTCTAGAATGTAAGTTACAAGAGAGCAAGGACTGTTTTGTTCGCCGCTATATTCCTAGCACCAAGAACAGCGCCACACACACTGCAAACTCTGGGCAAAAGCCCAGATCCTACCTAACAATAAACACAAGAGGCAATCCCATTAAAGACAGGACAAGAAACAAAATCACAAAATATCACATGTCAGCTACCAAACTGGTAAATTTTTTTTAATTATTTATTTGACAGAGAGAGAGAGATCACAAGTAGGCAGAGAGGCAGGCAGAGAGAGAGGGGGAAGCAGGCTCCCTGCTGAGCAGAGAGCCCGATGTAGAGCTCCATCCCAGGACCCCGAGATCATGACCCCAGCAGAAGGCAGAGGCTTAACCCACTGACCCACCCAGGTGCCCCCAAACTGGTAAATTATTAATTTTTTAAACTCTGAAGTACACTTCAGCCATTACAATAGTTTTTAAAAATCCCCAATGCACGTCCACCTCAGTGAATTTTTATATCTGCGCACATTATGTAACCACCACCTAAGATCAAGATAAAGAACATTTCCTGAACTTCAGAAGCTCCCTTGACTGGGCCTCCTCTTGGCAAATACCCTGCAGAGGTAAGGACCAGTCTGACTTCTCTCACCCAATTAGATCTGTACTTGAACTTCATAAAAGCAGGCTCAAACGGTATTCGCTGTTGTGCCTGGCTTCTTTTATCCAACCTTGTATCTGTGATACCTGCCCATGCTGCTGCATGTATCAGTCACGCATTCTTTTCTTAATGAATATTAACTGATCCACAATTTATCCAGTCTACTGCTGATGACATTTAGGTTGCTCTAGTTTGGGGAGGATATGAACAGCACTGCTGTGAACAGTTTTGGGTATGTCTTTTGGTGGAAATATTCATTATCTGCAGACTGGCAAAGTGTTTGATTGGTTTTGGGGGGGAGAGTTTAATAACACCTTAGACTGGGGATGATGCAGGCAACTAGAAGCGGCACTGCTGGTGAGAGTATAAAGTAGGATAACCTTTCCAGAGGACAATCTGGCAATAGGCACCAGAAGGCTGGAAATATCTGAGCCCTGAGACCAATAATTCTACTTCAAGGAAATTTCTTCTTGAGTACCTACAAGTGCCAGATCTTCTAAATGTTTTACATGTATTAATTCATGTTATTTATTCTAGGGAAATATTAGAATGCTCACAATGGTTTAGAAGTTAGGTTAACAGTGAAATGCAGGAAATGCATAAAATGTATGCATTTACCTTAAGTGTTAAAGTAGTGGTAAATCCTAGAAGACATGGGTACTTTCATATTCTTAATACTCTTCTGTACTTCCCATTTTTTTCTATATTAATTTTGTCAATCAAAGAGAATATATGACTAAAAACACTAGCAAACAAAGGTTTTTACATTCAAATGTGGAGACAAAAGGCATTATTACACAATTTAATTAGGGCAGTTGATACAGTTTTGTAGAGGATGATAGAGTACTAACTAAGGAAATCAGGGTGCCCAGGTGGCTCAGTTGTTAAGCGTTTGCATTTGGCTCAGGTCATGATGCCAGGATCCTGGAATCAAGCCCCACACTGGGCTCCCTGGTCGGCGGGAAGCCTGCTTCTCCCTCTCCCCGTCCCCTGGCTTGTGTTCCCTCTCTGGCTGTGTCTCTCTGTCAAAAACATAAATAAAATCTTAAAAAAAAAAAAAAAGAGTACAAAGGAAAGACCTCAAGCCTAGAGATTAGGGGGTGTGATATTATCAGGAAAGATTTCCATTGTCTTACTTCCACCTAGGGCCCAGAGAGGAAGAACTCCCTGTCTAGGTTGGAAGGAACCTTCCCAGGAAAATCCTGTTAATTCCTCGGCTCACTGTCCTTAACATATCAATTACACACTGTACCTTGGCAAGTGTTCTTCTCCCCTCCCACTTAGAAAAGAGCCTTAGGAGACTGACGGATACGAATTCCTGAACACCAAAAATTCAATAGCCAACAGCCTCAAACCTGGAGGCAGAGGGTCCCCTTCACTCTGCTGCCTGGCTGAAAAGCATCAAGGAAGAGCCCCTCCTTCCCTGTCAGGTTAAATGAGGGCAAAAACTTTTCAGACTAACAGATGTCAAAAACTCCAGAAAGAGAGTAAACTCAAATTTATACCAAAATTCACTGACTCGAGTTTAAAAAAATTCTTGTACTTGAAGTAATAAAACCATCAAGAAATTATGCCATAATGGTAATTCTCTCTCACAGCGCTCCTATTCCCCCCTCCCTCCTCTGCAGAAGGACCACCCCTGGCAACCCCAACGGGGAATCGAGCGTGGAGATTAAAGCTATACCTTGATGGTGCCATAAGCGTTATTTTCTCTAACGTTATCCAAATTACTCATACTTCATTAAGAAATTTGATAAGAAGATACTGCTTTTGCATGACAGGGCAATATTACTAAATTTTCTAACTTTTGACATCTGAACAACATTAAATTCTCAAGAACTGATGGTCAAAAAAGCACGGACTTCGGGCCCTTGCGCCGATATGAAGTCACACAAATCTACGTGATAAAGCAGAGCAGACTTGCTTTGGCCTCACTCTCCCTCCTTCATATATGCCCTCTTTATTTTCCCTTCAAACTTCTTCTGTTTTCTAATTTATACTTCAATGTATTACCAAACTTTCCATAAACTACCTGCAGTTTTTCTCAGTTACAGTGTTACATTACCTAAATTAAGGTAAATAAAATCTAGTCTAAAATTTATGAACATATCTACATTGCACCATAGAACAAGCTTCTTATGCAGCTAAAACTGTTCTTTGAAAAAAGAGTATTTACATAATCACCAGAGATTCTGGTTTTATTCTATATGTAACCTAGATTTTTGGATAATCTACTCTGGTTTCGTAGGGTATATTATGGGAACAGAGGATATAGAAATAGAACTGGCAAGATTTGGTACGTTCAAATTTCAGTTTTACATGTAATCAAAATACAGGGGGAAAAATCTATTTGGAGTAATAAAAAAGAACTTTAGATAATTTATTCTTAATTACGTGTAGCAAAGTTCTAATAATATTCCCCAAGCATAGACCAGACTGTGAAAAATTACCTGATATACAAAATTAAGACGCCGTTTCTCTTTCACAGTGGCAATGTTAGGGTTTTTTTTTTTTTTTCGCTGCTGTTGCTGTCAGAATTGTGCAAGCTGATTAAATAAAACTACTTGAAGATTAAGTAAAACTAAATGTACCGAGCACTGAACACTGAAAAGAACGCTGTAACCTAAGTGGTTTTCTCTCCCAGGGCCAGTAGAGGGAGACTAAGACATCTGGCCTGGTCGTGTAGTGTTTCTGTAAAATTGGGGAGGGGGGAGCGGAGGCTGTATTTAAATGTCCTGCTGTCAATCAAAGGACACTTCCTACAATCACAGTCACCATATCTGCTATTAGCCGTGAGCGTACTCTCGCCAAGATACAACACCAAACGGTGCTCGCGTAACCTGCTTCACCTAAAGGTGACCGCAAGCTTTGCCACAACACCCAAATAAGGACTTTGGGAGCCCAACCCCAACTAGTTTCTTTGTTTAAATGCCTGCGAATCCCTCCCACGCCGGAGTCAAGAGGCTGTGGCGCCGCCCTTTATTAGCCTCACACTTTGATTACAAAACACACGAGTCGACGGCTCGGCGGCGGAGGCGGCCCGAGCTCTCACAAACGTCAAACCCGAAACGCAGGCGCCTGCCGAGGCACAGGGCGACGCTCGCCCCCGCCACCCGCCCCAAAGTGCCCACCGGCCGGCGAAAGTTCGCCCGCACCGGGGCCCTCGGCTGCGAGCCCCCGGCCGTGCGGTGTCGCCGGCCCCTCGGGCGACGGGAAATTTCACTCTTTCTAAAGTTTGAGCGGCGGCGCGGGGGCGACGCGGGGGGTTGGGGACCGGAGGCTGTCCCCCCGGACCCCGCTGCCCACGCCACCCGCTCCACCCCCGCCAGGACAGGGTGTGCTGGGGTGGTAGGTGGGGGACACGGTCCGAGCCGACCTGCCGGCCTGCCCGGGACCCCCGGCCCCAAACTTCCGACTGGCATCTTTTAAGTCCCCGAGAGTGCCTCATCTGTTGCTCTGTTTACTCCTCGGAGCCCCGCCGGGCTGGCGCTGCCGACGCCCCCGTCCCAGTGCCCCTCGGCCGAGGAAGTTTGATAAAGACCGGGGAAGGGGGCGCGACGGGCACCGCGGGGGGGAGGGGGAGGGCAATTTCTGGAGACCCGGAGTCGGGGCGAGCCGGTCGCCGCCCGGAAGGAAGGCGCAGCGGCCGGCCGCGTAGGGCGGCCGGCCGGGCGGCGACTCCGGGCCGGAGCCCCGGGCGGGCGGGGCGGCGGCCGGGCTGCGGGCGCGGCGAGGGGCGGCGGGCCGGGCCGGCGCTCCGCCCGCCGCCTCCGCCGGCGCCTGCCCCGGCCGCGTCCCCTCGCCCAGGTCTCCCCCTGCCAACTTCTCGGCCGGCCCCCTTTGTTCCCGTTTGTTGTGGCGACTCTTCTCCCGGCCGGGCGATCCCACCAGCCCCCCTCTCTCCGCCCGGCGCCCGGGGAGCTCGGGGCCCCGCGCGCCCCGCTGCCCGGGCCGGGGGTTCGGCGCCGGGGCCCCTCGGCGCCTGGCGCGGCGCGGCGGCCGGGCGGAGGGGGGCGCGGGCGGCCGGCGCGGCGGCGGCGGTTGGCCCGTGGCCGGCGACGGCGGCGGCGGCGGGGCTGGAGGGGGTTTATTTACCTGCCGTGGAACCAGTCCTTGCAGATATCGCACTCGATCATGAAGCGGTTCACGTCGTAGGGCTGCCGGCACACACAGTACACCGGCGGGGGCGGCGGAGGCGCTGAGGCCCGGCCCGGAGCCGCCACCGACACGGCTGCCGCGGCGGCTCCAGCTGCTGCTCCCGCGGCCACCGCCGCCGCCGCTCCGGCCATCTTTAAAAAACACACACACGCTCGCTCGCTGCTCCGCTCGCCGACTGGAGCGAGCGCAGCCGCCAGCCAGCGCCGCCTCCTGCAGCAGCCGGAGCAGCAGCCGCGGCGGCGGCGGCGGCGGCGGCGCCTCAGTGCGCGCGCGCGAGGTCGCGGCCGGGGCCGGGGGGGCGGGCGGCGGCGCGCGCACGACGCGCGAGGCCCCGGCCCGGCTCCTTCCGGCGCTCCGCGCGGGGCCGTGTGTCTCGCGCACGTCGTCCCGCCGCCGGCGCGCGCGCCCCGCTCCCCTCGCGTCGCTCGGGCGGAGGGACCGGCTGAAGGGCACGCGGGGCGGGGGAGGCGGAGGGAGGCAGAGGCTCCCTGAGGACACGCGCGGCGGCGCCGGGAACGCGGCCCCAGGAGAAGGACGGCGGGAGCGTGCGAAGAGCCGGCTTCGGCGTTTCTGAGTGAAAGCTGAAGCCGGGGAAGTTCCTGCGCGGTGAAGAGCGCCGCTCGCTGCGTCTGTGCCCGGACATGGGAAACCGAGAAGTTAGAGCCCAGCCAGGGCCGCCTCCCGACGACGGGGGAAGCCGGAGGCAGTCCGCAGCCGCCTCGCGACCTCCGTGGGCCCGAGCCGAGGGTTCACAGCCCGCCGAGCCGGCTGCGTCCTGCCGAGGTGCAGGTCTGAGACTTCCGAAAACGTCCCACCTCAATTCCCCCCGACTGGCTAGGGAGTTAGTGCGGATGGAGCCGCTGATAGGTGAAGGAGCTGGTTCCCGAGGGGAATTCATTAACGTCTGCGAGCTGAGAGGGGCCAGAATGAAGTGTGGCTGGTGGAGAAAGGACTGGAGAGGACACTGGCGTGTCATAAGTAACACGACTTGGATGCGAATGCTTTCGAGTCCCAAGTTTGGAAGATGGGGTCAAAATTCTAAATGGCAGTGACAACTCGGAAAAAGAATACTACAAAAGCCGGATAATACGGTGGTTGGCGCATAATACAGGCCATTAATAAATATTTCTGAATGAGGGGTAAGATTGCTAGGAATAAAAACAGCTAACAAATATTGAGTAGAGAAAGAACGCCTTGGAATCGTAATGTGAGTTGGAAGGCATGTTAAGGATTATTGAATGAGATGTTTGTAGCTGAATTTCTACATTTCTAACATGGGGAAAGCCCTACAGCTCCCATCTCGCCCAGCCCCAGGCAGAGAATCGCTGCTCTAACCTCTTTTATAATTGAGGAAAGCGAGGAATTTGCCTGAAGACTCACAGATCTAAGCTGGAGCTAAACTTACAGTCTCCTGATGATGCACCCAATCTTTTTTCTACCTGGCACATATTTTGCAGGGAGAAACTCCTGTAAATCAGAGTCGACCACGAAATGAATACATTTGAAACATATTTCTGCTGGAGAAAAGGGAAGAGTTACTGTAATTTTGACATATGTTTAGAGGCACCATAGATTGGTAGAGTGGCAAGAGCCCTCCGTTTCAGATCCTGCTTCTATAAGCTGTGCAACCTTGGGCAAGTCACTCCATTTCTCTTGAACTAGATCCTTGGAGATCTGTTCAAGGAAAAAATATGGATAATAGTACCTTCCTTCGGGCGCCTGGGTGGCTCAGTGGGTTAAGCCTCTGCCTTTGGCTGGGGTCGTGATCTCAGGGCCCTAGGATCCAGCCCCGCATAGGGCTCTCTGCTCAGCGGGGAGCCTGCTTCCCTCCTCCCCCCCCCCCACCCCAGCCACTCCACCCCTCCCCCGCCTGCCTCTCTGCCTACTTGTGATCTTTGCCAAATAAATAAAATCTTTAAAGATGGAGAGGAGAAGGGAGTTGAGGGAAATTGGAAGGGGAGGTGAACCATGAGAGACTATGGACTCTGAAAAACAACCTGAGGGTTTTGAAAGGGCGAGGGGGTGGGAGGTTGGGGGAACCAGGTGATGGGTATTAGGGAGGGCACATATTGCATGGAGCACTGGGTATGGTGCAAAAACAATGAATACTGATACGCTGAAAAGAAATTTAAAAAAAAAGAAGAAGAAGAATACCTTCCTTAACTACTTCATAGAGGTCTTATAACAAGCAAAGGGATAATGTATTTTTAAAATACATTGTAGAGGATATGTGTAGGGAATAGCACAGCCGTGTGTGAGGGAAGGGGAGGCAGCCAAAGCTGTCATGTTGGACTTGGGGTGAGAAGGGCATCCACACAGGGAAGTGGCCTGGTGTAGAGTGCTCTCCTCACCTTGCTGGAGGTGCCATCTGGCCTTGGGAAGTCAGCATGGGTAGGCGAAGAGGGCAACTAAGCAGGGAGGGGACAGTACCAGTGGTGAGAGATTGGTTATGTACAAGAATACCATCCAATAAGTAAGGAAAATGGGAATCAAATTTCTTACTGTTGAGAAAGAGAGTTACAACAGAAAGAAAGTAGAATGAAACTTTTGGGAGTGGACTGATATAGAGGTATCAATATTTACATAGGTGTATAAGTACATATATACTCTACACTGAGAGATTCTGGGAGTAGTGACAAAACAAAAAAATGAATTCATCTAGCCCAGATCTTGGCTTCTCAATACCATTCTCCTCATTTTTCTTTTTGGCAAAATGGCTGATTTCCAGGCTGGAGAAGAGAAGTACAGGTTGAGCCTGGAGCCTCTAGTTGTGCCAGAAAATAAGGACATGCTCAAAGAATGATGGGGCATGTCAAAAGGACACAGGCCAACTTGTGTCCCACTGGCCAAATCTTTTGACAAACTGACCTTCAGAATAAAAAATGATAATGTATTGTAACCCACTATTCAGTGGGTTACAGCATAGGAAACCAGACAGATGTAAATAAACATAAACTGAAAATTTGAAAAAGACTGGAATAATTACATACTTTCAAATTAACTCCCTATAAAGTTCTTACTCATCACAAAGGGAATTAGGGTAATTTTATAGCGGGGAGAGTCTGGCGAACACCATCTTAATCAAGTGTTCAAGTGCCATCAGTAATGGGACAAATCAAATAAAAAGCATTGGATCCAATGAAAAGCATACTACTATCACTTCTGTGTGTTTTTTCCTGTTCTAATTAGATGAGTCTCTAGTTTGGAAATGAACGTTTTAAAGGTACATCAAGAAATCAGCAAGAATAAAAACACAATAAGGCATACAAATCTATAAGGAAAAGGTTAAAGAAATTATAAATACAAAGATTGAAACTTGAGGAGAAAAGGATGAAGGCTAGAAGTCTGAATAATCCCAAAATTTTAGTTACAAACTTCATGCATAGTAATTAAGAACATATGCTTGAATTCCACAATCTAATATGTCGTGACAACTTACTATTGGGTTTTAGTTTCTCGTTTTAATGGGGATGATAAGAATAACTACCTCACAGGGTTGGGTTCATTAAGGAAGATGACAAAATGCTGGCCACAATTCTTAGTACATAATAACCCACATAGCTGTTAGCTATAATTATGAATAATTATTTTACTTGTTTATTAACAATAATAGGACTGAAGAGCATCTAGAGAATTAGAAGAAAAGCCTAGGAGAGCATTATCCCAAAAACAAGGGGGAGAGAATTTCAGAAAGAAAATATCTCAAAGACAGCCAGCTCCTGCCAGCCTTGGTTGGCAATGACTGTGCGGCTCCCTCTGCCTTTCTCCTCTGCAAGTGCTCTAGTACCTGCAGTAGATCTTTAATTCTCATATCTAATCTAAGCTGCTCTGTTGGCTGTTTTTAACACTACACTTGTCCTTAAGCCCTCATATTTCTGAAAAGAAATATATTCTTTCTGTTACTCAGATTTTCAGTCAGTGCCTATACTTCTTTTTTTCTCCCAGGGAATAATTAGTTTCCTTCTACCAAATTCAGGAACTGAAAGAGCCTGTTTCCAACAAGCTTTACATACTTACAGGAAAAACATGAATAATTAGAAAAAAATTTAACAAAAGAAGGGATATTAGTAGAACATTTAGCAGTAGCTCTGGATGCTTCTGTGGTGATGAAGGTAAGAAACCATTTATCCTATGCAGTTTATTTGGGGATCCTGAAAGAAATAACCTATCTCAAGTGGTTTTCTTCATCAGCTTGCCAAGGTGCATCAAAGTCTCATGTACAGAGTCATCCCTTAAAGGTAGGTGTACGTAGGGTCTTCTATCTTCAAGGCCCCTGAGCAAATGCAGGTATAAAGTGTGAGACGTAGCCCACTGATGGTAATTCCTGGGAAACAGTAACACTAAAAGATTCTAGAGACTGCCGGCTCCCATAGTCAAATAAGTTTGGACAAGGCTACATGAAACAAACAAACCTAAAACCTGTGTAACTTTGGCTCAGCTTCTCCCAAATCCATTTGACCACTTAAGTTGTTGGGGGTCTTTTGTTTTGTTTTATTTTGTTTTGTTTTGCATAATAGACATTAATGTCCCATGGAAGAAACCTATTTTGGGAACGCTACATTGAGCCACTGACGTGTTAAATGATAGCGATTTGCTCTTATAGAGAGCACTTTGTACTACTTGATTTTCACAATTGTCTGTTCATCAGATTAACTAGAGTAAGAAAGGAACAACCTGCCTAAAGTTATAGTGAGAAGACAGAAATTTTGAGGGAGCAGAAGAGGAAAGGAGATGTCTAGACAGAAAACATCACTCGGAGAGCACATCTTGAAGACATAGTGCATTGCCGGTGCTGGGAAGGAAAGCACAGTCCCAGGAGAGAAGACAAGACCCCCCAACACATGAAACTCAGCAGCTTTACCATAGTCAGCCTATTTGCTTCTGCCCCAGGAGCTAGGGAAAATTCTAAACTGACAGCTGAAGATTAGGATATTATTAAAGGAGGACTCATTGTGTTAACATATTCGATCAAAATGCATATCTGAGTATAAAACAGGGATGAGAAAGTAGTATAAAAGAAGACAAACCAGGTAAGTGACATTTGTAAAGAAAGTGAAGAAAAAATGTAGCCTGAGGGATATCGTATAAAGTACACAGCATCACTTATGAAGTATTCTTGCGAAAAGTATTTACCTGGAATGCAATTAAGCCTTTCGACTGAACTTCCATCTTACAGGACATTCGGGAGATAGAGCAACAAGTTGCATGATGCCATAGGGAATTCAGACCCATCCAAAATGTGAAACACTACAAGACAAATGGCTCAGTTTCTTTAAAAAGTTGTCATTTTAAAAAAAAGAAAGAAAAGAGAAAAGACAGGAGTAAAGGAGCACTGTTATAGGTAAAAGTCTTAAGAAAATAACCAAGAGGCGCCTGAGTGGCTCAGTTGGTTGAGTGTCCAACTCTTGGTTTCGGCTCAGACCATGATCTCAGGGTCCTGAGATCAAGCCCCGTGTTGGGCTCCACCCTCAATGGAGAGTCTGCTTGAGATTTTCTCTCCCTCTCCCTCTGCCCTTCCTTTCTCTCTCTCAAACAAATAAATAAATAAAATATTAAAAAGAAAAAAGAAAGAAAGAAAAGAACCAAATACAATTCAATTTGATCCCAATTTTTTAAAAAGTAGCTATAAATGATAGTTTGGGGGAAAACTAGGGAAATTTTAACATAACCCAGGTATTAGATGATGATAAGGAAACATTCATTTTCTTTGGTGATACGATAGTGTGGTTTTATAGAAGAATGTCCTCATATTAGGAGATGTATGTTGAGGTTTTAAAAGTGAAGCTTTTTTTTTAAGACTTTATTTATTTATTTGAGAGAGAGAGATAGCAAGAGAGAACATGAACAGGGGTGTGGGAAAAAGCGGGCTCCTTTCTCCCGGCTCTCCCTTCTCCCTGCAAGCAGGGAGCCCGACATGGGTCTCCATCCCAGGACCTTGAGATCACAACCTGAGCTGAAGGTGGACGCCTAACCAACTGCGCCACCTAGGCATCCCAAAACGAAGCATTATTTTATTTTATTTTTTAAGATTTTATTTATTTATTTGACAGACGGAGATCACAAGTAGGCAGAGAGGCAGGTAAAGAGAGAGAGGAGGAAGCAGGCTCCCCAGCAAGCAGAGAGCCCGATGCGGGGCTCGATCCCAGGACCCCAGGATCATGACCTGAGCCGAAGGCAGAGGCTTCAACCCACTGAGCCACCCAGGCACCCCCGAAGCATTATTTTAAAAAATAAATAAATAGGGGGGCCTGGGTGGCTCCTTTGGTTGAGTGTACAACTCTTGGTTTCAGCTCAGGTCGTGATCTGGCATTCGTGAAATCGAGCCCCAGGTCGGGCTCTTCATTCAACCAGGAGTCTATTTCTCTCTCTCCCTCTGCTCCTCCCCTCTGTTTGCATACTTGCTAGTTCTCTCTAAATAAATAAATAGATTTATTCTTAAAAAGTGAAGCGTTATAATGTCAGCACTTGCTTCAAAAGATTTAGGAAAGGGCACCTAGGTGGCTTAGTCAGTTAAGGTCTGACTTGATTTCAGCTCCGGTCATAACTGAGCCTCACTTCAGGCTCAACACTGGGCATGGAGCCTCCCTGAGATTCTTTCTCCCTCTCTCTCTGTCCCTCCTCCACCACCCAAGCTCACACTCTCTCTCTCTTAAAAAAAAGAGAGAGAGAGAGAGAGAGAGAGGAGGAGGGAGGTGAATGAAGACAATACAATAACATTAACAATTTATCAAATCCAGGGGATGGTGTGTGCACAAGTATTCATTGCATTCATCTTTCAACTTTTCTACATTTTTGTAATTTTTCATAAGTGTAAAAATACAGCCTCTTTCTTGAGTCTGTTCAGAAGTTAAATGTTATTTATGTAATCAATGATTTCCTATTCTGAATCTCTCTACAGTTTATTATAATGCCTTCTAGAGTTACACCTGTCTTTCAGAGATCAAAGTACTATGGGATCATTATTTTGTTAAGCTCTAAAAGCCAAATATGGCCCTTCTAAATAGGAACAGGGAGGGACACATTTTTAGACTATCTATATACACATCCAGCAATTCTCCTAAGTGTTTTAACAGTGTGCCTCCACCCCTCCATCTGTCATCTAATGGGAGATGTTACTCATGGGCGTGTGCCACACATGTGCCCAACGCAGAAGCAGAATAAAGTTGATAACCACCATGTTAGATTGTGTCTCCTTAGAAAAAACTCCACCTGTGCCTCAGTCTAACCATGAGAAAACCATCAAACAAATTCTTATGGAGGGACAAAGTTCCTGACTGGTATACCCAAAACGGCCAAGATCATGAACACAAAGACAGCTGAGGAACTGTCACAGCCAAGAGGATCCCAAGGAGACATGACAACTAAATATAATGTGGTACCGTAGATTGGATCCTGGGTGGGGGGACAAACATATTAGGTTAAAACTAAAGAAATCTGGTGGCACCTGGGTGGCTCAGTCGGTTGGGCTTTTGACTCTTGATTTCGGCTCAGGTCATGATCTCAGGATCCTGGGATGGACCCCCACATTGGGCTCTGCACTCAGTGAGGAGTTCTGCTTGAGATCCTCTCTCTCCCTCTCCCCCTGCTTCTCCCCCAACCCTCCTCGATAGGGCTCTCACTCTCTCTCTTCCTAATAAATAAATACATAAAATCTTAAAAAAAAAACCTAAAGAAATTTCTTTAAACCATGGGCTTCAGTTAAAGATAATGTATCAATATCAGGTCATTAATTATAACAAATGTACCAGACAAATGTACGATGCTAATAATAGGTAAGACTTGGTACTGCCATATGGGAACTCTGTACTACTCAATTTTTCTGTAAACTTAAAGCTGTTCTAAAAGATAAAGTTTATTCAAAAATTAAACAAAAAATATTTCTCTCTCAGGGGCCTAGAGCTTAGGGCTAACCCATAATTACGAATGCTTGGAATTTGTATATTACGTTGGCCTACCAAAACACTGTTGTGTACATTATCTACAAAGTCTCCATGTTTCTAATACCAACCCAGCTACTTAAAAATAGTTGTGCAGGGCACTAGGTCATGGTTTCCCATTCTGAATTCTGGAGTACTTGGATGCAGTCTGAGAAGGTGTGTCTGGTGGGATGAGCAACATATTATTAATGATTAAATCTGGAAAATTATGGAGGCCTGTGTCTATATGGGTAGCATATGAGCCCGAGGGATTGGCTAAATTTAAAAGTAAAGTAACTTATTTACCCATCCACTTATTTGTCATTACTGAGGGGCTACTACATACATCTGGTAGTTGCTAAGAAAACAGGAATAAAAGATACATCCTCTATCCTCAGTGGGATCTCACCGCCAAAGAGATAAACAAGTAAATATAACACCGTAACCCAATATGGTAAGTGTTGTGGTGGAGAAAAACACAAAGAGTTGTGGCAGCACGTAGAAGGGACAGCTAATCCAGACTGGAGTAGATCGGGGCATGTGTAGATCTACAGGGCAAACACTGAAAGGTCTATGTCCTTCACCATCCCTATTCCTGAAATATTAAAAATTTTACTTTCCAAGAGGTAAAAGGAAGTTTTACTCTCCCCTCAAGTAGACATATATATCCAGTAGCTACATACAGATGTATATACATATACACATATATATATACACACACACATATATAAGTATATAAGTATACTTTACATATCGACACATATACATCACATACATATATACTTACATAGATACTATACATATATATCAATTATATATACTTATGTATATACTAGTATGTATATACATGCATGATGTGTGTGACTATATATTTTATACATACATATATACATATTTTTTTTTTACGTTTTCAGATTATAAAAGGCAAACTAATCAAGGTAGTGCTTACTACTAAATGAGTTGGGTTGTGTACCTTTTTTTTTTTTTAAAGATTTTACTTATTTATTTATTTGACAGAGAGAGACAGAGATATCACAAGCAGGCAGAGCAGCAGGCAGAGAGAGATAGGAGGAAGCAGGCTACGATGCGGGGCTCGATCCCAGGACCCTGAGTTCATGACCTGAGCTGAAAGCAGTGGTTTAACCTGCTGAGCTACCCAGGCACCCATAGGGTGTGTATCTTTAAAGGAATCTGAATGAAGGGCGCCTAGGGGGCTCAGTGGGTTAAGCATCCACCTTCAGCTCAGATCATGATCTTTCCATCCTGGGACCGAGTCCCGCATCAGGTTCCCTGCTCAGCAAGGAGTCTGCTTCTCCCTCTCCCTCTGCCTGCCACTCACCTCCCACCACTAGTGCTCTCTCTTACTCTCTGTCTCAAATAAATAAATAAAATCTTTTTAAAAATTAAAATAAAAAATAAATGAAGAGGACTGAATGAGAGACAGTGGCAAAAATCACTAGTGTATCCACAGCCACAAACACCTATGAAGAACTCCAGGCAATATGTTTAGCAAAACTGCAGATATGAAGAAAAATTGAATAAACATTGTAATACAAAATTATGGACAAAGTCTTAAAAAATTTTGTTTCCATTCTTAGTTTAGGGGTGATTCATCCTCATTTCTGAGTAATAACAATCAGTAGTCACTCCTCATAACCTATAAAGATTTCCAAAATGTGAAGAATGGCTTTCAAATTGAACCCAAATGACAAGTAATTCTTTTGTGACCTGAAAACCGCAGCATTAAATATGTATGTAAAAAGTTCCGATATTGTTCATTGTCTTTAAATTCCTCACATATGACCTATGGCCTATGCATAACTAACTTACCATCTATTAAGTCTGTAAATGTAGTTAAATTGTGACTCCTGCCTCTTGAGTTTATTACCCCCACAGATTTATTCCTCTCTAGGTCCTTAGTGAGAAATTATCATTAAAACCAAAACTGAAGGGGCACCTGGGTGGCTCAGTGGGTTAAAGCCTCTGCCTTCGGCTCAGGTCATGATCTCAGGGTCCAGGGATCAAGCCCAGCATCAGGCTCTCTGCTCAGCAGGGAGACTGCTTCCCCCACCTCTCTCTCTACCTGCCTCTCTGCCTACTTGTGATCTCTCTCTGTGTGTCAAATAAATAAATAAAATCTTTAAAAAAAAACAAAAACTGAAGTTTGACTTTTGTTTTTTAATTGCTCCAAGGCTGTAAAATACCACTGAGTATCTTTCTTCATAATAGGAGACAGAGTTCAGAATTCCCAGCTCTCTTTTGCCTAAGTACATAAAAATAGTAATTAATGGGGGCGCCTGGGTGGCTCAGTGGGTTGGGGCCTCTGCCTTCGGCTCAGGTCGTGATCCCGAGATCCTGGGATCGAGCCCTGCGTCGGGCTCTCTGCTTGGCGGGGAGCCTGCTTCCCCCTCTCTCTCTGCCTGCCTCTCTGCCTGCTTGTGATCTCTGTCTGTCAGATAAATAAATAAATAAATAAAAATCTTTTTAAAAAAATAGCAATTAACGTATAGTCAGCCTTAATATTTAGGGCCAGTTATGGGAAAGAAGTTTGCATTTTCATATGTTTGAGAAAGAATGGCTTTAAAGATGCTTTTAACAAAAGCACTAAGATTTACCTTAGCATATAATAACAAAAACAAGTTGGGTTAGTAAGATTATACTGAGGTCTGCTTCATGGAAAGGTACTATGCTGGATGTCAAGGAGAAAAATGAAACATACAAACGGCTCCTGCTTTTAAGTACTTATAATTTATAGGAGTGAGAATAGTGAGCAAAGGGCTAATCGTGTGTACGTACACAAGGAGCCCTGCAAAGCCAAGATTTTCAGAGAACTTGGACAAAGGGACATTCAGTCAAGAACAAACACAGAAAAGCAGCACAGATGTGTATAAAAGGTGTGAGGAAGATTAAAGCACAGGACGAGTTGGGCCTTGCCAAAATAAGCTAAGGACAGGGGCGCCTGGGAGGCTCCGTGGGTTAAAGCCTCTGCCTTCAGCTCAGGTCATGATCTCAGGGTCCTGGGATCGAGCCCTGCGTCGGGCCCTCTGCCCAGCGGGGAGCCTGCTTCCCCCTCTCTCTCTGCCTGCCTCTCTGCCTACTTGTGATCTCTGTCTGTCAAATAAATAAATAAAATCTTAAAAAAAATAATAAGTTAAGAACAACGAAAAGGACCTTTGATCTAGATTTAGAGTGAGAAAAAGAACAAGGCAGGTGTAGGCATGATGCTTGGGGCTGAGGGTATAATATTGACAGATGATAAAGCAAAATTGCTCAATATCTATTTCGTTTTCATCCTTCTTATCAGAAGACGTCTTTGAACTAGAAAATACTCTCTGCCAAAGAAGATGGCCAATGGGATTAAGTACTGATTTGACCCACATATTTGTAGCAGGACTGGGAAGACGACACAGGTTCTCCATTTAAAACTCGACTTAGCTTCTTGAGTGGCCCAAAGGGAACCATCAGAGTATAAGAGAGGCAGAGGCAGGCGGTGCCGGAGACAGACCCCGGGGACAGGTGCACAGAGGGTCAGTTTGTCCGAAGGAAACAGTAAAGCCAAGTAACAATGCAAAGACAGCTGTTCGTGGTGGGATCAGAGGCAAGGTCATAAGGCATGGAGAACAGACCTGGTATTTCCGTGTGGCACCTACCCCAGATGCTTTGTAAATACGCTCTCGTTTAATCTCTTCGACACTCTCCATGAGAACAGTATGACCCCTGGACTTCTCTAATGTGGGAAATAAGACTTGACCGGCAGGTGAAGGCAGGCAGCAAGCGAGAGGAGCAGGTGAGGTTCTACCCCGGGTCCGGACGCCTGCACTGTCTCTTCCTCTATAGGCTCAAGATGGCTGAAGAATGTACCACCTAAGGGATAGCAAAGTCCAGAATCAGAGGTGCCCGATGGCATCAAGGAAGTCTGTGAGCAGCTATGAGAGCCCCCTTCTTGGGCCTGGAGTTTGGGGGGAGGGTGGCCTTCCCTGGGCAAGGAGACTGATAAGAACAAAGTGAGGTACTAGGCCTTCGTTGTTGTCTTCGATTTATCAAGTGTGACCTAATCACAGGGACAAGGCCACAAGGCCCGGAATTTCACACACAATTCAAGGAAGGATGACTTGATGCTGACCTGCTTAAGTACTTCCTGCTAAGATTCCAGCGTGGGAGAACAGCTGAGGGAAACCCCAGGACTGCAGCTGAGCAGAAGGCCCGGGAGCAACCTGTCAGACAGGGAGTCCCACAGCGAGCTTCAAGACGGAGGTCTCCAGGGAGGGCGCCTGGGTGGCTCAGTGGGTTAAGCCTCTGCCTTCTGCTCAGGTCATGATCTCAGGGTCCAGGGATCAAGCCCAGCATCAGGCTCTCTGCTCAGCAGGGAGCCTGCTTCCTCCTCTCTCTCTGCCTGCCTCTCTGCCTACTTGTGATCTCTGTCTGTCAAATAAATAAATAAAATCTTAAAAAAAAAAAAAAAAAGACAAAGGTCTCCAGGGATTAAAAAACAATGACGCTGACAGTTTGTTGGAAGTGGCATTTTAAACAAACAAACAAGATACAGCTGATGAGAATGTGACAAACATATTGGAGCATTTGTGGGGGGGAATTAATAAATAAGCCCTTAGAAAAATAAGCAGATTCAAAAATAAGTTGGTTTTAACTTTAGGATAAACTCAAATTGTGGGAGAAGAACAGAGTACACTATGAGGTTCTGTAGTGAATTCTAATTAAACTGTGGCTATTGATTTTTTTTTCTTTTTTTGTCTATTGATTTTTTAAAAAATAGTAATATAAGTATGCTTAGAAGATAGGCTGAGGAGAAGAAAGGGTGGATAGGGTAAGAGTTAAAATGCTCAATAATAGTAACAGGAAATCAATGCGTAACACCCAAAGTCGATAACTTGAGAAGTAGCCACATAATTATGTTATTTAGAAACATGGTGTGAAGGGGCGCCTGGGTGGCTCAGTGGGTTAAGCCTCTGCCTTCAGCTCAGGTCATGATCTCAGGGTCCTGGGATCGAGTCCCGCATCGGGCTCTCTGCTCAGCAGGGAGCCTGCTTCCCCCTCTCTCTCTGCCTGCCTCTCTGCCTACTTGTGATTTCTCTGTCAAATAAATAAATAAAATTTTTTAAAAAAGAAATATGGAGTGAAATAACATAAAGTGGCTGAAAGAGTTGGAAGCGGTTGCCAGTTACAGAATGGGTTTGGGTGGCGTGGGCTGTGGGGGTGTAGCGATGTGGGCAGAAGATTGCTTTTTTCATCGCAAGTCATTTTGTACTATTTGATTTATTACTTACATCATTATGACGAAATGGCTAATTTTTAAAAAGCAGATGGGATCTGACTGAAAAAGGGAAAGGAAACCACACCAAAAGTAACTGTGAGTCACCAGTCAATGCACTGAAAGAGAAGGAGTGAGCCAGGGCACAATCAGCAGAGTAACTCATTGAAGAAAGTGGGAACCAGCCGGAGCAAGTGTACAACCCTCTCCTCTCCTCCCCTGAAACAGAGCTGCTTGCAGCAGCGGCGTTGCCCTAAGCCAAGAGGTGGCAAACCATGGCACTTGTTTTGGGGGTTGTTAAAACCTAGATACCTGAGCCCCAGCACACCCCCACTCCACCCCCACCCACGACCCCGAGTTTCAGTAGGTCTAGGGCGGGGCTCAGCAAAGAATTTGCCTTTTGAACAAGTTTCCAGGTGATGCTGCTGCTGGTGGTCTGGGACCCCAGTGAGCACCAGGATCCAGGCCACAGCTACAGGGGCTCTCTAAAGAAAACAGGCAGTGTGACCAAGGAGGGCTCTTAATAAGGGGACCGAGGGGTGCGCTGGAAATGCAGCAGAACTTAGGCTAACTCCAGGCCTCCACAACAGCTGCTAGGAAAAAGAAGGAAGAGAAGAAGGAGGAGTAAGGGACAAGGACAGACACACACTACAGTGTTACTTTCACAGAATAGGGCCTTTCTTACTTTGATCATTGGAGAGGCCCCCAGCCTGCTGGCCTGAGCCCTACATCCCTGACCAGGAGAAAGCCTGTAAATGCTCCTCACCCACTGACCTAAAAGCCACAGTCAAGGCTCCCATGTGGGAAAGAACCATGTCAATAAACCGCAGAAAAAGTCCAAAGCAGCCACACAGCAAGAAACAGGAACATATATTACAAACGTGAAGGGATAAAAAGGCACGTGAGGAAAATCAGCAGCTGCAAGAGAAGCATTAGCATGAAAAACACACGCAAAAACAGCTCACCCTAAAAGAAACATAATTCAGGAACATAAGGGAAGTATTTATTTTTTCTTAATTCTAGCCTCAGAGAGAAACAGAGAGAATATTCCAAGCAACAAGAGCAGACTGCTATGAAAAAGGAACCTAGGTCCTCATACAGTTTGAGGAACCTAAAAAATACAACTACCCAAACTTAAAAAAAAAAAGTGAATGAGCAGAATAACAAATGAACAAAGCTAAAGGCCGAATTCGTGATCTGGAAGATAAACCCAAGGACACCACTCAGAACATGATACAAAAGTCAGAGAAATACAAGACATGTGAGGAAAAATGAGACAGAAGATGAAGGTCATCCAATGGAAGCTCCTCAAGGAAAGAAAACAGAGAAGGGGGGAAAAATCAGAAACAACAAGGAAAAAATTCCCTAAGTTGAAGAATGAACAATTGCAGAGCGAAGGGGCCCAGAGAATGCCAAACCAGAGCCGTGTAATAAGATCCAGAACTAGGTGTGTGTTGGTGAAAACCCTGAATAAAAGTCAGATTAAATGATCTACGTGTGTATGTGGGAAGTTTCCAGAAAGAGAAAGTGCATCACCTACCAAGGAGTGAGAATCCGTTGACTTCAGACTTAGCAACATGGCTAGATGCTTGAACGTCTTCTAAGCAAGGCCAGCTTCATAACTTGCAGGGCTCAGTGACAATGAAAACATGGGACTTCACGATGAAAAATTATTAAGAATTTCAAGATGGCAACCATAGAGTCTTAAACCAAAGCGGGGGGGGGGGGGTGGGGGTGTGGGCAGAGGTTAGGGGTAGAGGGTATTTTTAGGTACAGGGCTCTTCTAAGCACTTCCTTTACTTCCTGATCCTTCCCAGTGACCAAGGCCTATAGTACTTCATGCTATTTTCTTTCTTGGAGAGCACAGGTCCCATGCCAATGGAGGCAGCCCTGTTTCCAAGTTTGGAGAAGCAAAGATTTTGAACCTAACATTCTCTATTTAGCCAAACTGTCGACTAAGTAGAAGGGCAAACAGAGATGTTTTTGGACTTGTGAGAATTTAGAAAATTTACTTGACGCCTACCCTACATGAAAAAGGTATTTGAGTCGCTTTCCAAAATAACTTAGAGCTTCCAGAAAAATAAAATCAGACTCCAAGAAATAAAGTGGCTGAAAATATCAGACACAGTGGTAGCTGGGGATGACCTAGAAGTAAAGGGAGATGAAAAGAAAGCAGGGGAATACATTAGGTACTGAGGCTTAAGTGATTTTTCTTTAAGCTTCAAAGGTTTAGTGACATTGGATAATGTTCCTTCTCTATAGAGCCAATCATTGTTGGTTCAGTGGTAAATAATATTTAAACAATTATAATATTGTCTTGGCTTTTTCAATGATTTTTATTCTTAGAATCAACCTATAGTCAAAATGCATTAAAAAAACCCATCACTATGATTACAGAACAGAATGTAAATATTATAAACCTTGGCAATGTAACGTAAGTCATATAAAGAAATTAAGAGGCAGGTAAGAAAAGCAGAGAGTCAGGAGGATCTGCTTAAATTTGATAGATCCAGATATAAAGGTTTCAGTATTTTATTTGAAGTTGTAAAATACCCCATACAAAAACTAAGGAACTAAAATAATAAATCTAACAAAAGCTGGTCAGGGAAAGTAGGTGGCATTATAAGATGTTTTAGATTCTGCATTTTCATAGCAAGCAATCAGTAGACCCTTTCTACACTGATAAATCAAGAATCAAAGGTATGAGCAAATTATTTCAGATTCTATAACCACCGCCATAAAAATTTTAAACAGGAAATCTTGACAATGGGGGCTTCTGAGGAGTGAGACTCAGGGAGCAGTCTGGGGAAGAAATATAATGTTTATTTTCCATTTTATACTTTCATTCTATACTTTTCTGTATCATTCTAATTTTGCCGTGTGCATGCATTATTTAATTAAAAAATCAGTTCAGCAAGAAAGGAAATGGGAGCAATAGGAATCAGCAGGAGCCAGGACGGCTCAATGAACTTGATTTTCTTCCTGGTTACTAGCCTGCTAGATCAAGAGAACTCAGTATTACCATGTTTCAGACTCTCTCCTAGGAGCTGGGGATGCAGTAAAGGAATCAAAAAGAAAAAGTGAAACAAAAAGTTGTCCTCATGGAACTTACATACAAGCGTAGGAGGTTGACATCCCAGATGGTCAGGTCTAAAGAAATTTCCTTGAGGGAAAGATCAAGGGATGCCTGGGTGTGTGGCAGTTTTGGTTTGGGTGACCAGAGAAGGCCTTACTGCAAAAGTGATTAAATGACTAAAGACAGAGAAGTGATAAGGGAGTGGTCAAGTAGATAACTGAGGGGAAGCATTCCAGATAGAATAGCCAGTGCAAAGGCCCTGGGGCAGGAATATACCCAGTAAGCTCCAGGAACCCAAGTGTCTGGGGTGGAGAAAGCAAAAGGGAGTGTTGTAGGAGATGATACAGAGAGGTAAAGGAGTAGGGGCAGGTCACACAGGCCTTATCTGCTCTTTGAAGGACTTCAGTTTTTCCTGTGAAGGAGATGGCAAGAGCCCTGTGATATAGCAGAACACAGAACTTCTCAAACTTTAACATGCACTTGCATCACCTGAAGGGCACATGAGAATGCAGATTCTGATTCCGTAGGATTGAGGTGGGCTCTTAGATTCTCCAGTTTTTACAAGCTCCCTGGTTATACAGCCCCATTGGTCCAAGAACTAGCCAGTGAGGAACTGAGGTCCTCAGTCCAAGAACCTATGATGAACTGTATCCTGCCAACTACCACAGGAATGAACTTGAGTTGAGCCCCCATCAAGCCAACTTCAGTCCTGTCGAATACCCTGATCGCCACCTGTGATGGACGCTGAGCCAGCAGACCTGGCTAAGCCACATCGAGATTCTAGACCCACAGACCCCGTGAAATAATAAATGTGTGTTATTTATTTATTTATTTTAAAAAGATATTTATTTAATTATTTATTTATTTATTTGACAGACAGAGATCACAAGAGGAAGAGAGGCAGGCAGAGAGAGAGAGAGAAGCAGGCTCCCTGCTGAGCAGAGAGCCCAATGCGGGGCTCGATCCCAGGACCCCGGGATCACGATCCAAGCCGAAAGCAGAGGCTCAACCCACTGAGCCACCCAGGCGCACCTTATTTTTTTTTTTAAGATTTTATTTATTTATTTGACAGAGAGAGAGAGAATAAGTCGGGGGAATGGCAGGCAGAGGGAGAGGGAGAAGCAGGCTCCCTGCAGAGCAGGAGAAGCCCCACGTGGGACTCGATCCCAGGACTCCAGGATCATGACCTGGGCAGAAGGCAGTGGCTTAACCAACTGAGCCACCCAGGCGCCCCAATGTGTGTGTTTTAAACCACGGATTTTCAGAGTAATTTGTTACACAGCCACAGAGAACTAATACATCATCAAAATTTTCTTTTAAAATATATGGGGCATTTGGAATGCTCTGACCTGCATTATCAAGCATGTTCTCGATAGATTTTAACGAGGCTTGGATGAGAACCCAATTATTTGTGTAAAACGTACATACCTGAAGATGGAAAGAATTCTGGCTCCATACATTTGAAAAAACTAGTTTCTTCTCCCTTATTCACATATTTCATATCAAATGCCTAACTCTAGTCCTGAGCCTTCATGTCGTCAAACAGGGTGAATCAACACCGTAGGGGATAGGAGAGCTCGTGGCTCTCAGCCGTGTCAGGGAGCTCGCTCCTTCCGGCTCCCAAGAACTGCTAGCTTTTCGGGAACCTGGGGAGGCAGCTGTTAATCACAGCCATGATTCAAAATTAAATAATAAAAACTTACAATTAAATCAGTAATCCTAAAAACAAAGATCACACATTCTCAAAACTCATCATTTCCCACTTACACATGTTACTCTATGTTCTTGACATTATTTTCATCTATTGTATTCTAATCGTGTCAATATAATGGTGTCTGCTCTTTCCAACCCTACACACAGGGATGACACACCAACAGCTCGAAATAGGTGGGAGTATTTATACCACAGAAATCAGCAAATATTACCAATCTGGTTCTCAACATTTACTCGTATACCCAAGCCTGCAAACCATCTCTACTCCAGCACCACTAGCCACAGCATAACCAGACACAGAGCTGACTACAACCCGTATAAGCACGTCCCACAAACCCAAAACCCAAATTCCCTCCAGCTGGGCACCTCTCCTACCCAACTCAACAGGAGGATGTGTGTGATGGAGAGGAAACTGGAGTGGAACAAGATGTCGGTTTTCACCAATTGCAATTAAAAATATCTTTTTGCAAATTTGTTCAAAACAAGATAAGTGAATACCTTGCTAGGGCCCCAACTAAGGCATGGAGGAAGCTCCAGCAAGTCGGACGCCCTGAAGCTAAAGTTCATGGTAAACCCACCTGCGCCCCAGAACTTTATGGATGTTTCCATCGCGCCTCAGGGGCTCCCACCCCGGGCCGACTCTGGGCTGGGGAGCGCAGGGTGGGGGGGTGCTGAGAGCACTAGCACCTGACACGTTTCTGCCTGCTCTGCTCTGGTGCTCGCTGCAGTGGGCTCTCAACACACACACACACACACACACACACACACACACACACACACTCTTCAATCTTCCCGGCTGAAAGCGGCTGCCCTGGGGTCATGTCTTTCTCTTTCTTCATTGCCGGAAGAGGCTTTAGCTGGGGCGGGGAGGGGCGGGGGGGGGGTCGCCCCAACAAAATACCATAGACTGGAACCCTCAAATAATAGAAATGAATTTTTTTACACTTCTGGAAGTTCAAGTCTAGGATCAAGATGTCGGTAGGTTTGTCTTCTTCTGAGGCCTCTTTTGTTGGCTTGAAGACAGCCATCCTCTAGCTGGGCCTTCGCATGGTCGTCCCTCTGGGCTGTCCTGCCCCTGGTGTGCCTCTCTGTCCAAAGTCCCTCTTCTTTGAACGACACGAGTTGGATTGGATTAGAACCTACTTTAAAGACCTCATTTCAACTTAATCATCTCTTTAAAGACCTTATCTCCAAATACAGTCACATTCTGAGGCACTGGGGTTGGGATTTCAACATAGAATTGGGGAGGGGAGGGACACAATTCAGTCCCTAACACTACCCTTCCCAGAGATGCTAAGCTCAGCCTCTCGGCCTAGCATTAATACGAACAAGACTGCTGGAAAAAGACCTCATTTATCAAAAAGGAAAATATAGCAGGGGTGCCTGGGTGGCTCAGTCGGTGAAACGTTCCATCTTTGGCTCAGGTCATGTTGTGTCAGGGTCCTGGGATCGAGCCCAGCATCGGGCTCCCTGCTCTGGGGGGAGTCTGCTTCTCCGTCTCTGTCTGACCCTCTCCCTCTCCCCCATTCATGCTCTCTCACTTGCTCTCAAAAAAAAAAAAAAAAACTTTAAAAGGAAAATGTAGCAGTATTTCAAAAACTACCACTCTGTTACAGAATTATTCAAGAGATTCATAGAGAATAGGGATGAGAAGGAGGACCCTGTGCTTGGAAGCTATAGCAAGACAGGGTACAAAGGCGTGAAAGTCCCATGCAGAAGTGGTAGTGTCTGGTACCCAAAGGGCCCTCTGTCACCTGATACATCAGAGCGAAAGGAGTCCAAGCAGACCCTGGAAAACCAGTCGGAAGGTATTCACCCACTAGATAAGGTTTTAAATTAGATGACCTTCAAAACTCGACTACTCCCACGTTCTCCAATTTTTTCACCACCAACATGGCAACCACACCACTTGATTTAGCAAATCTTTTATTTTTAAAAAGATGGAATATTATCATTCAAAGGATACTTCATAACCTATAGCGATTGCTAGGGAGCTTTCCTTTAAAGTTCTATCTGGAAAAGATCTGAAATGATTGAAAGACAAAATAAAAACAAAAAAATTCCCCAAGCTCCAAGATTTGAAATTCAAGAAAAAAATGTTCCAGATCTCAGCATGAAATGATCCAAAATAGGCAATATAATTTTCACATCTCTTGGAAAAATACTGAGTCATATTGCCCACCCACATCTTACAAAAATAACAGAAATCCAGTGATTCAAGCAAGATACACTCGGCCATTGTCTGAAGCAAACATTTGAGTCATTCAGGAAAATGAGGTGCAAAGTCCCCTCAGTGAAAAACATTTAAATTCCATGTCCCAAGGGAAGTTTTGTAATGAGGAGTTCTTTACAGCACCAAACATTCCTTTTTTCTCACCTCCTGGGATACCTTCGGGCCAGAAATGGGGGGCTTCGTGGATCCACAGAGAACCCTTGAACAGGCAGAGTACAGTCCCGTGCCCGGGGAGCAGTGATTAGGGCTGGACCCACAGCTGCCTAGGGCAAAGGTGGGGAAGGCTCCCCAGAGACCTTCAGGACCCATGGGACAGAAGGAGGCCACACCTCACCCACCCTCTGGGCTCGTGTCACCTCCCAGCCCATGTGTCTTTCCCTAGACTCAGCAGCAAGCAGCAGGCTAGCCCTCCACCCGTCATTCATCCCCCAGCTCCCCCTCTCCCTACCAACCCTGCTCTGTCTGTGCCTTCCTTGTGCATCCCTCCTTCCCTGCTCCCCATCAGCACCACCACCGCGCCCCCGCCCCCACTTCCCGCCAGGCTGCGTTCCCTGTTACCGCCTAGCAGAGTGTCTGATGGCAGTAACTGAGTGTCTGATGGCAGTAACTGCTCAAGAAAGGTCTGACCGGGGACAATGACAACACGAACAGAAGAATTCCAAAGAAGCTGCTCCTGAACTTGTCACTCCTAAAGAAACGGGCCCAGCCGTCCTCCTCCTTACCCATCCCCCTCCAATCTGTCCTGTGGTTGGCACCGCTAGGAAATTACTGAAAGCGTTCCCGGAAGGGCACCAAGGGCCCACTGATGCCAACCGAGGGCCCTTGGCCCGTCCTCAATCTGCTCGGTCTCTGCAACGCTGGGCAGCGCGGATGACTCACTCTCTACAAGAGGTGTCCTTCCCGTCTGCGGCAGCGGCCCTGGTTTTCCTCCCAGTTCCACCGAGCAACGTGTGCTCGGCCCTGCGGCTGCATCACCTTCTCTTGGGCCTGGCCTTCTTTGCCGACCCCTCTTTCTTTCCACTCCCTGCACCCCTCAACCTCCTCTCCCTTCGGAGAGGTCCCCCTCGCACCCCACCCCCACCCGGGGTCCGCGCAAACATGGCCGCCTCACTGCCTCGGGCCTGCGCACCGCGTCTTCCGGTCGTGCCCCTTCCGCCCTACCCTTTCGAGATTTCCGCCAAGCCGCCCCGCCTTCGACACCCTCATCCCAGTCACACAAATAAGAAATAGTCATCACCAAGCCCTCTGAGTTCTTTCTTTAAATTGTCTTTCTTACTGACCCCTGCCTCCCTGCCGTCCTGTTCTTCCTTCCTACCGCATACCTGGGTTCTCCTGAGTTTCAGCCCCTGGTCCCTCCAGTTGAGCGTGAGACATCTTCCTGAGGCACCTCACTGATCCACACTGCCCTTCTGTAACATTTCAGCGGGTCCCCATCATCCCTTCAATATGTACATATATTTTTAAAATACGTATGCATATATAGAGAGGGGGGGGAGGGAGATTTATTCTAAGAAATTGGCTCCTGTGATGGTAGATCATGGAGGCTGACAAATCTGGGTAGGCTGGCAGGCTGGGGACTCAGGGAAGAGTTAATGTGGCAACTTGAGTTTGAAGCCAGTCTGTTGGCAGAACTCCCTCTTCCTCTGGAGAGGTTAGTCTTTCTCTTAAGGCCTTCAACGGATTGGGTCAGGCCCACCCACATTATGGAGGTGATCTGCTTTCTCAAAGACTGATTTAAATGATTAAATGTTAATCCCATCCAGAAATACTGAGTTAACCAACTTGGGCTGCTGTGACAAACACCATGGCTGGGGGGCTTCAATGACAAATCCTTATCTGTGTCCTCACATGGCAGAGAAAAGAGAAATTCTCTCTCTCATTCTCTTCTTACAAGGGCACTAACCCCATCACAAGAACTCCACAAAAGTGACTTAATTATCTTCCAAAGGCCCTACTTCCAAATACCATTGCACTGGGATTACTGCTTCTATGTACAATTTTTAAGAGAACACAAAATTTTAGTCCATACCAAATGCTTTCACAGAAATATCTAGAATGGTGTTTGATCAACTATCTGCGTACTGTGGCCTACCCAAGTTGACATATAAAATTAACTATCAGTCTCTCCAAACTCTGACATTGGCTTCCTCAACTCAAGACACTACTAGGCTTTGTTTGGATTCCTCTTCCTTACACAGCAAGTGGGAAACTCTGTCCAGGTCATCATCTGGGAGAATTTAATGGTGTCCCTCATTGGTTTCAATTCTTTCAGGTATCACTATTTTGCGCTGCCTGTTGTACAGTGTCTGAAAACTTCTCTCATATATTTTCTCTGCTTTTTAAATCGTTTTAGGTAGGAGGGTAAATCCAGTCCCTGTGGCTCCATCATCCTAAAGGCAGAAGTTTATTCCTACATCATGCAATGAAGAGTGCTTTGTTCGGGGGCACCTGGGTGGCTCAGTGGGCTGAGCATCTGACTCCTGGTTTTGGCTCAGGTCAAGATCTCACAGTCCTGAGATCAGCATAGAGTCTGCTTCAGAGTCTCTCTCCCTCCCTCTCTGCTTCTCTCCCTGCTGGAGCTCTCGCTCGCTCTCTCTCTCTCTCAAATAAATAAATAAAACCCTGGGGTGGGGGGGGGGAGAGTGCTTTGTTCATCTAGGCTCATGTTCATAGAATAGCATTTTTAGTTTAAAAAGTTATTTGTTTGGGTGCCTGGGTAGCCCAGTTGGTTAAGCCCCTGCCTTCAGCTCTGGTCATGATCTCAGGGTCCTGGGATCTAGCCCCACATCGGGCTCTCTGCTCAGCGGGGAACCTGGTCCTCTTTCTGTCCCCCTCCTGCTCTGTTCTCTCCTGCTATCTCTCTCTTTCTCTCTCAAATAAAGAAAATCTTTAAAAAAAAAAAAAAAAAAAGAGTCCCTCTCCCTCTGCCCCACCACCTTGTATGCTCTCTCTCTCTCCTTAAGGAAAAAAAAATTAATCTGTTTATCATAGAAAACATTTTAACTACAGAAAAGCACAAAAGAAAAAATAATTTACACATAACCTCCCACCTTTGGCTGCATAATCTTCCACTCTTTATGAACATATTTTTGTCTTCATGAATACATTTATGACTTTTATTACTATAGGATTATTATTATCTCAATAAACACTTTTGAATGAGTGTGTGTGAACTGGTGTTAAGATAGTCAGGGGTCACACAGGCACAAGTCCTGAGAGAACCCCCTTTCCTCCTAAGTGGGAAGCCAATGCCTGCTAAGCAGGTAGACGAACCTGCTTGACAAGGAAGCACCTTCTGTGGGAGGTCACTTCAGGAGTTTGGACAACCAGCTTCAGAACCGAGATCCCAGACCTGATCAGCTTCTGAGGTGTGAGTTGCTCGCAGTTGCCAAGCCCCCAAACCTTTCTTTCCAGAACAGAAACTACTCCCCATCCAGAAAAGGAAAACAGGGCATCTGGCTGTGGGCTACGGGAGTCTAGCCTGATGTAGCTCATTGGAAGGAGGGGAGAGTAGATCTGAGAGGTCAAGGGTGCTCAGTCCTGCCGAGCCGATGCCCCACCACACCCAGGGAGAAAGGGACATCCTGAGTTTCCTGACTTCGTGGATATGATGCCCTTCACTCCCTCCTCTTTTTGTTTTGCTCATCGAAGGCCAACCACGATTATTGGTTGGAATAGTGAACAGAATATATAAATAAAGTAACAGGATGTCTCTGAGAAGCCAGATCTTTTTCTGGAAAGCTTTGTCCCTCCCTGATGGTTTCACCTTAGCAAAGCGGTTCGGTAGCTCTGCCAACACGGGTCTGAGCTATCTTACACTCACGGCACAGGGACAGTGTCCAATAATTAATAGGCTCACAGAGGCCCAAGTTTTTATAACACTTTCAGTTTTCAATTGTCTGACCCTCAGCCATTGTTTAGGGGACCAGCCCGGTGTCCTTTGACTCCTGCTATTGACCTATGACCTCTCACTTGCTTTTGGCGATTCTGGCCATAGCAGGGGAAGATAAGGGGTGAAAGTTAGTTCGAGTGTCTACCAAGCAGACATAGATGAAATTCTCCTTTGATAAGAATCCAATAAAAAACCTTAAAATATATAGCAGGAGAATACAGTTGGGGGTGAAAGAGAGAGAGAGAGAGAGAGAGAGAGAGAGAGAGAGAAAACCAGACCTTTCTTTCTGCCTTGAACACCGATGACCCTGAGGCTGGAGAGAGCCGAGCAGCCTCAGATCAAAGCAACTCGGCTGGACACGGGAGAACACAGTATTACCTTTCACGGTAATAATAGCTCAGTTCTCGGGGCGTCTGGGCGGCTCAGTCGGTTAAGCGTCTGCCTTTGGCTCAGGTCACGATATCAGGGTCCTGGGATGGAGCCCCGCATCGGGCTCCCTGCTTGGCAGGAAGCCTGCTTTTCCCTCTCCCCCTGTCTCCCACCCCTGCTTGTGCATGCGCACGCTCTCTTTCTCTCTCTCAAATAAATAAACAAAATCTTTAAAAAAAAAATTCAGCTCTCATTGACGGGGCTTGAAAGAGTCCCCATTTTCCCTCTTTCTCATCTCAGTCACAGAAGGTAGGCAGGATATCAGGGTAGCAGAGGGCACAGGCTCATTAAGTTACATTAAAGAGTTTGCAGGCTGAGCCCCCTACATAATGCCATTGTGACCTTGGGTAAGACCCTCACGAGCAAGGGGGAGCTGAATTTAGTAGCACCTACCTCACGAGGCTGCCATGAATCCAGTGGGGTAAGGCGTTTACAATGGCCCTGCCACTCGATAAATCTCATGAAATCCGAGCTGCTATTCTTTCCTTTTCCAGATCTTTCTCCTTATATGTTCCTTTAATTACCTGGTTTCATTTAAAGAAATTATGAGGGCAGCATTGTAGATTGTTACAAAAGATTGAAGATGGCAGTGACACAAACATTTCTGGGGCAGAAAAGGGAATAGGGAAACTGGGGGGACAGAGAAATATATGAAATGGGAAAGATACAAAAATGCCCTTTAAAAAATTAAAATCACTTTGATGTTTGGGAAAGGAAACATGTCCTGCGCATAGCTTGCACTTAGAATGCTTTCTACAACAACTATAAAAGGATAGTTTAGCTCAGCATTAACTATAAATCTATCAGTTGACTTAATTATTATATGTCTTGAATTCTTGTTGTGAATGGGGCTACAAGACGTTGAAGGAATCTGAGTTGTCAGTTTGTGCCTATTTGTTGAGAATCAGACAGAACCTAAGAACCGGGGGAGAAAGTCAGCCTTACAGTAAAACAAAGAAAACCATTATGTTCTCTGCACTCAGTGTCCTCCACGGTTTCAAAAAAGATACAGAAAGCCCTGGTTTCCAGAAAAGGAGCTGAGAATAAAATGAACCCAGATTCACAGAGAACATCTTTTTTTTTCCCCCACAGCTCTAATTAGTCTTGTTTTGTGCGCTGTCACCAACATAAATGTCTGCCTTTCCGTTTCTTTTTTATCACCTTCAAGGATTTGGGAAGAAAGAAGTTTTGTCCCAGCCGAAATTAATTGTCCAATCTTTCTCATGATTTCTAGAACTCTTTATCTAGAATTATTTCTAAAACAAATATATGTAATTTGTTCATTTGTTCAAAAAATATTGAGTCCCTCCGGCATGGCAGGTGGGTGGGGGGTGGACACACACAAGAACACACATAACCCCTGCCCATGAGTTGCTCATGGGCTGTGCGGGAGAGAGGCTTGTGGAGAAGTCAGCGTACTGGAGAGTTAGGGGAGCGGTGCCTGGTGCTTCAAGAGGGGGACACTCGGGGATAGTGTCCACCCAGAGGGACAAGAGGGTAAATCTGCCCATCAGTGTGAGGGTAAGGAACGTTTCCAGGGAACACAACTGATGACACCTTTTCAGATATGCTTTCCAAATGGACCTCCTTCTTTCCTATTCTGTAGGACTTGGGGAACTGTGAAGTCATCGGGGACCACTACTTTGCAAAGGCCTCATAGAAATATGGGGATATTGGGCGCCTTCGTCAGTCATTTTGGCATCTGCCTTGGTCTCAGGTCATGATCCTGGGGTCCCAGGACTGAGTCCCACATAGGGGTCATTGCTCAGCAGGGAGTCTGCTTCTCCCTATACCCCTCCCCCCTGCTCATGATCTCTCTCTCTCTCTCTCTCTCTCTCTTTCACTCAAATAAATAAAATCCTTTTTTTAATGTAGGGATATTTTTACAGTCTCAAAATTAGCTGATACCATCAGCGCTACTGGTTAGGAAATGGCGGACAGAGACGCTCAGCCCAGCCCCTCCTCCCTCACCCAGTCAGTATTTGATTCCCTGCTGAGCGCCCCTGCTGCTAGTTTCCCTCATTTCCTCCAGGCAGCTCCCCAGGGTGAACTCAGAGGTCGTTCTTCTCAAGGACAACGATCTTCCTTATACCTAGAAGTCCTTTGGGTACCTCACACTTAACATTAAAGCACACCTTGCTTTTCACAAACACACGCAGCACCTTACGGGGGACCCTGACCGAGATTCCCCACAGAGTTCCAGTGTTGGGTTTTCTCACAGACATTCTTTTCTTCGTATTTCTTCTTGAAGATGGCAGCCACCTGAATGGCTTTTATGGGGATGACCAAAGGTCATGGCTGAGGAAGGGGGTGAAGGGAACAGGAGTCCAGGCGGAAGGGGGTGAGCAGACAGGCGAGGTCAAAGTCCTGGAGAGAGCAAGCTGTGGCCCCTCCGCGGCCGCCAAGCTTCCAGAATCGAGGAGCCAGCACAGAGCGGGTGGGGAAAAGCAGTCACACTCGGGCACAGCTGTCTATTTCCTCCTCCGTGTGAACACCAGGTGCTGAGCACAGTGCCCTCCTCTAACTTCTAGAAGCATTTACCACCTGTACTAGCTCCCTGGAATAAGGGACAAACAGGTTTAGGCACCAGGTTCCCAGGCAAGCACACTTGGAGATGGGCAGGAAGGTGACCAGGAATGCCCTCAGGTTCCATTCCTGACGGGGAGTGAGGGAAACAGGACCAGGTTAGGGAGGCGTTGAGCTGTGATATGGCCGCAACAGAGGCTTCTGCTCTCCCATGGGGAGCTGGGACGGCCCCGAGTATCCAGAACTGGGGCAAGGGAGCCATACCCCAGCACTGACCAGTCTGCGGATGTGGGCTGCCTGGGGAGAAGGAGGTGACCTTGAGCACGGGTGGCAGTTTCTGGACGAGGACTCAACTCAGAGCCACCAGCCAGCCACTCCCAGCCTCGGGGAGAATGAGCCCACCCAGACCCTGCTGCAGAGGGGCATGATTACACAATAAACACACAATAAACAATCCATCGTTACCTGAACTTCTCATTTTGTTCTGATGTTGGAGGATGAACATGTTGCTCTAAGTGTCCCCCACAATGCCCTGCCTCTGGAAGTCTCCTTGGACAGAATTACCAACTGGGCCTAAGAACACCAAAGTCGCTTATGCTCCTGGGATGCCAGCCGCCATAATCGGGCGTGTGGAGGACTGTCCTCCTGGCTCACCATGCCTCTTCTTCCTAGAATCCAGAAAATCCGAACCTCAAACCCTGTGGATCTAGAAAGTCCTACTGGCGGGTCTCAAGATGGGCTCCGGGTCTGGCGACCTCCGCATCACCTAGGAACTTGATAGAAATGCAAATTCTTGGGCTGCCCAGCGCTTCTGCATCAGAGGCTCCCGGGGTGGGGTCCTGCGCCTGTGTTCTAACAAGCCCGTCCCGTGACTCAGGCTCAGTAGTCGGAGAAGCGTGGCCAGTACGCGTGGGAGGCAGGAGATCCTGTGAATCAAGGGGGCCTGTGACTCACGTCTCTGCAAGGGCTCGCACCTGGCCGGGGAAGGAGAGGAGAGCGAGAACGGCAGAGAGTGTCAAGGGTCACCGTGTCCATCCAAGGACACAGCGTGTCTTCTCTGGCCCAAGGGAAGGGGAAGAAGCCCTGCAGGCCCCAGCCATGCAGCCCACACCTGACGCCCCCCAAGCCGAGGCGTGACAAGGGTGGAGGGGTGTCCTTGCCGGCGTCCTGACTCTTGCTGCGTTCTAGGGGTCTCGGGGCAGGTTGTGGTTTCCTTACTGTAGTTGAAGGGGGGTGCACTGGGTGTTACTTCCTTGGCAGAGAAAAAACAACCTTCGGCCCAAGTCTCTCCCCTCTGCGGAAGGAGAAGTGAAACGGGCTGTGGGCTGGGGAGGGAGGAGGGCTGACTGGGGTTTCTGGAGACGCCAAGACTTTCTGGTTTAATCTGACAGCGCCACCTCAGCCATGCTAGGAAAACAGAAGTGGTTCCTTCCATCATCCGTTCGGTTTCTGCAAACTGCTCAGGTCGCTGGGATTCTCGGAAACCTGCACGGGCCCGGGTCACGGAAGACAGAGCCCTCCAGATGGGTGCATGGAGCTGCGCGAGAGACCGCGGGGCCCCTCGCCTGCGAGAGCGACACATGGACCCGGCCTGCATAGCTTGGAGCTAACGGATGCGAGCGGGATCTAAGTGGGACCTGTCGGGAAGGAAAACTGCAGAAACCCCCAAGGAGGAAAGAAGGACGGGTCCAGGAGGCTGGGAGAAAAGGAGAGGAGAAAGCACGGGGCCCCCACCCCCGTAAGTGCAGGAGCAGAAGCAGGGAAGCAGGGAACCCAGCGGGGAAGCAAGTCCCCCTGGACCAGAGGGTCTGGCCAGACAAGCCAGCTGATGGGTCAAGGCCCGTCTTAAGGGATGTCCTCAGCAGCATTGCCAGATAAAACACAGGACACCTTGTTCACCTTGAACTTCAGAGAAATAAAGAATCATTTTTAGTATAAATACGTCCCCAATATTGCAAGACTTTGTGTTCTAAAATATTATCCGCTGTTTATCCTAAGTTCAAACTGAATTGAGCAGCCTGTATTTTCCTGTGCTGCCTCGGGCGGCCCTACTCCTCGAGTACTCAGATTTGACAGTCCCTCCTCTGCAGTAGTACCTTATCAGGCTGTTCTGTTGTCACCATCATCCCCATCCTACAGATGTGACAACGAAGTTGCTCCTGTCCGTTGCCCCAGCTTGTGCTCCTAACCTCTAGGCGACCACACAGAGTCTGGAATCCATCAGACCTTGATTCAAAATCCAGCTCTGCCCCTTACTCCTCATGACCCAGGGACAGTGACCTCTGGCAAGTCATTTAGCCTCTTCGAGCCTCCGTTTCCTGATGAACAGTTGGTGCCCCGCAGCGTTCCGTGAGAAGCAAGCGCTCGGTAAACCGGTACCTGGATACCGATGATCACAGCGGTGGCGATGGTGGTCCTTGTGACACACATGGTGCCGGGGAGCCTGGAAACCTATCAGAGAAGTCACCGATGATGCTAAGAAAATGAGGAGCCACGGGCAGGCTCTGGGATGGTAGCAGAAGGGGACGTATCTTCTCCCTCCTCATGCCTGCCTCCTCCTCAGTACCCGGTCTGCTAGGTTCTCTAACTTGTCTCCCCACCCCCCACCCTTAAGCCCCGAACCAGCCCCTCCCATGTGTGTCAGAGGCATCCTGCCCCGAGCTCGCCTCCGAGGCCGGACTCCCTTGCTGCTGGTGGTAGGGGTTCACGGCCTGTACTTCCGGCCCACGTTCCTGACTGTGAGCAGTCCAGGCCTTTCCACTTGCTCCACAGATCACTGCCCAGATGTGCCTACATCCCAGATCTTGCTGCCATCAGGGGAAAAAATCCAACGATGGAGCACTTTGCACCCGTCTCCAACCACATATAACAAATGGGCTCTCCTCCCTATTACGGAACTCAGCCCAGTTCAGACTGCCGGCACGCATGCTCTAATGCCTGTAACTGACACATCTACTGAGTAAAATCAAGACAGAACATTTCTGGTGAGTAGGTTCAGTGTTAGTCATTTCCTGCCTTCTCAGGTCAAGTCAGGTAGAAGTTCGTTCCTGGCCCCTCAGCTCCCCACTGAAGCCCCTCACTGCCCTGGGTCTGCTTACCGTGGGCCATCCCAGAAAAGCTGCCTCCCCTTCTCCACCTGGATCAGGTGTCCGAGGTGCTGGGAAGCCAGCCCGCAACAAAGATGCCTAGTACCATCACTGTTTATCTGTTCATTCCTTATGATTTTTACCACTAGTACTCCATGGAGGCATTAATCCTAGTAAGTAAACTAAAAATATGTATGGCCAGTACTCTTCTTAGAATTCTCTCTCCTCCAGGGCTGAAAGAATTACCGTCACCTTGACCTCCAAGTTGCCCTCCCGATTCTGGCTCTCAGTCTGACCTGTGTGACTCTCCTGTTCCAGGTCATAGCCAGATTGCTGCTCTTATGGGACAAATAATATTTTTCAAGACTTTTTATTTTTATTTATTTGACAGAGAGAGAGAGAGAGAGCACAAGCAGGAGGGGTGGCAGGCAGAAGGAGAGGAAGAAGCAGGCTCTCCACTGAGCAATGACCCCGATGTGGGGCTCGATCCCAGGACCCTGGGATCATGACCTGAGCTGAAGGCAGTTGCCCAACCAACTGAGCCACCCAGGCGCCATGAGGCAAATAACATTTTTGACTCCGATTCCAATCATGTGGTCATTCCTGGTTTCTATCTAGCTCCCTCTCTTGACTTTTAGAACCAATGGTCACTGGCTCCAAATTGCTCGCCGGGCTGTGGGTCCATGCTTTCATAACTGCCAACGCGATGTACATCTCTGGCCTCATCTGCTCCCCTGCCCCCTCGCCCGTGTGCCTGATGTGAGTTTCCAGCCTTCTCCAGACTCTCATACCGAGCCCTTCACCCAGGACCCTCAGCCACCCACCCCGCAACACTGAGGACACCCGGAGTCCAGCCATCTGTCCCTCATTGAGTGTCCCTGGCTCCATGCGGAGCAGCACCAAAGATGGGCCCTTGGTTCCCTAGGAAACTGTAGGCTGAACTGGCTGCCAAGTCAGTGGCAGGTTTCAGCCACGTGGCTGGCCACCTGGGCAGAACCCTCGCTGATTGCTTTCTCACCTACCACTTCCCCTTCGTGAGCTCTGAAGCCCAACCCTACGTGAGTCACCCAGGCCTCGGAAACCTGTTCCTCTAGAGTCATTTGCGACTTGGAAACCCAGTCCGTCTGGGTCATGGGCACCTAGGACATCTGATGAGTGTCCTGCATTCATTAAGTCTTTTTGTACTCTGAAATATTTCATCTTGTTCCTGGTGTTCCTTGGAGACGTCCTAAGCCTGTGAGAGCTGGACTCCAAGAACTGGCCACCCCGTGCCTAGAACCCAAGTCTCTGAGTCACCAGAATCTTGGTGACTTTCCCTAGATCAACAAAAAACCCTGCAGCTGTGTCAGAGTCCTGCCTTCATTCACCCCGCCCACCCCCTCCACCAGCCGTTAACCCACTTATCCACTCACAAGTGTTTATAAGTTTATAAAGCATGTGTTTGGAGCCAGATAATGTGTTAGTTCAGGTTCCCAATAGGGAATGGGCAAGACATGGTTTCTGGACATAATTCTCCTTTACCCCTAGATACTTCTATTGGTTTTTCTTTAAAAGGGCATTTTCTTACACCATAACAATGGTCAAACTCAGAAAAACATGGATATAGTGCTATTGTCTAATCTATAAACTTTATTTTACATGGTTTCTGGAGCTCATAGCACAGCAGGAAGTCGATCTAATTCATTTCAAAGTCGATCTAATTCATTTCAACCATGTAAACAATGTCACAGTAGGGTTGGGGCAAGTTCAAGGTGACAGGGAGCACCTGGGAAGGGCATAAGTCCTGCCCCAGGTACAGGGAATGTCTCCCACAGTAAGTCTAAGCTGAATCCTGAATGGCAGCGAGAGCTGGTGAATGAGTCCAAGTGGGAGGTGGCACTCCAGATCTCATGTGTGAAAACTCAAGGAGAGAGAGCAACTCAAAATGGGAAATGAAAATCGTCAACATGACTGGGGCAGTTGGAGACGTAGGCAGGGCCTGACCATCCAGAAGGAGTTGGCTGGTACCCTGAGGGCGATGAGAAAGCACTGAGGGATTCTAAGTAACACCTACCTCACCCACTCTATTCCTCATGCTCAAATCCACACTTTAGGAAGCTCGCTCCGCTGTCATGATGGAGAATAGAGGGAATGCAAGGTTCTGGGCAGGAAGAGGTGACTGTGGCAGAATTCCAAGCCTGTGATGATAACGGTCTGAACCAAGGAAGTGGTAAAATGTGCTGGGAGCCTGAGATCAATGGGACTTATGATTGTGTACGAAGTGTGAGGGAAAGAGAGGAGTCTAGAATGATGTCCAGGAGTCCAGAATGAGAGCATGGTGATGTCAAGGACATCAGGGGACAGAGGGGAAAGGGATCAGGGGAATGGGAAGCAGGAAGAGCAGCACTGAGGGACATCCTGTGAGGGAACTGTGTCTTCAGGAGCCGTCTCAGCCAGAGACAGACGTCTGAGATACAGCGGCAAGAGAGGAGGAACGGAAGCCATGAACACAGTTGAATGGGAAGAGCGAGGCTGATGATGGAGCGGAGGAAAGATCAGCCTTTAGAAACAGACAGAAATTGACATAGTCCAAAGTATCCCCCATAGATGATACTTAGTAACTGTGATGGGAGAAAAGTAACTTTACAGTGAAGAAACCCAGCAGACACCTCTTTCACCAAATGATCAACGTTACCATTGCCAATAATGGGACCAGAAACCATCACAAGCCTCCAAACATGTGCAGTGAGAAGGAAACAACTTCACCTCTGTAATACTCCTGCCCCAAATGCAGAACCTGAGTCTAGTCACCTGGGAACATCAGACAAACCCTTACTGAAGGACATTCTACAGAATAACCACCCCGTGCTCTCCAAAGATGCCAAGATTATGAAAGACAAAGAGGGGCACCTGGAAGAGAGTGTGACTCTTGATCTTGGGGTTGTGAGTTCAAGCCCCACGTTGGGTGTACAAATTACTTAAAAATTTTTTTTTAAAAAGAAAGGCTGAGAAACTGTCTGGGTTAAAGGATACTAAAGAACAAACAAAAACTAAAGAATTCATTGTATAGGGGCGCCTGGGTGACTCAGTGGGTTAAAGCCTCTGCCTTCAGCTCAGGTCATGATCCCAGAGTCCTGGGATCAAGCCCCACATTGGGCTCTCTGCTCAGCAGGGAGCCTGCTTCCCTCTTTCTCTCTCCCTGACTCTCTGCCTACTTGTAATCTCTCTCTCTGTGTCAAATAAATAAATAAAATCTTTAAAAAACAACAAAAAAAAAAAGAATTCATTGTATAATCCTGGATTAAATCCCGGACCAGAAGAAAAAAGTCTTTTAAAAAGTTTACTACTGGGGCGCCTGGGTGGCTCAGTGGATTGAGCCTCTGCCTTCGGCTCGGGTCATGATCTCAGGGTCCTGGGATGGAGCCCCGAGTTGGGCTCTCTGCTCAGTGGGGAGCCTGCTTCCCCCTCCCTCTCTGCCTACTTGTGATCTCTCTCTCTGTGTGTAAAATAAATAAATAAAATCTTTTTTAGAAAAGTTTACTACTAATGTTATTTTGTGATAATTAGCAAAATTGGAAATAAAGTTTATAGATTAGACAATAGCAGTATATCAGAGATTTTCTGAGTTTGACCATCATTATGGTGTAAGAAAATACCCTTTTAAAGAAAAACCAATTGAAGTATCTAGGGGTAAAGGAGAATTATGTCTCTAATTCACTCTCTATGGTTCAGGAAAAAAGGTAATACAGATGGACAGATGAATAATGATAAAGCAAATGTGATAAAATGTTAAAATTTGGGGAAGCCAGGTATCAGCGGGCTGGAATTCATTGTGGCATTCTTTTCAACTTTTCTGTAAATCTGAAACTATTTTGAGGTTGTATTAAGTGCTAAATACTTTTTAAACAGATTCGAAAACTGACTTGTTTCTCTAAGAACTTCAACTTCTATCTCTATCCCTATTTCCCCTTTGCAACGTAATTATCCCTTCAAATAGCATTCTTTCTTAAAATTGTGATTTTATATATTTATATATATATTTATATATATTATATATATTATATATATTTATATATTATATATATATTATATATATATACACACACATAACATTAAACTTGCCATCTTAACCACTTTTTTTTTTTTTGTCAGAGAGAGAGAGCACGAGCCTGAGCGAGCACAGGCAGACGGAGAAGCAGGCTCCCTGCCGAGCAAGGAGCCCGATGCGGGACTTGATCCCAGGATGCTGGGATCATGGCCTGAGCCGAAGGCAGCCACTTAACCAACTGAGCCACCCAGGCGTCCCCATCTTAACCACTTTTAAGGGTACAGTTCAGTACCACTTTTAAGGGTACAGTTCAGTAGTGTTAACTGTATTTACACTGTTGTGCAACAGATCTCTGTAAATCTGAAATTATATTTTTTTAAGATTTTATTTGTAAGTAATCTCTATACCCAACGTGGGGGCTCAAACTCACAACCTTGAGGTCAAGAATCACATGCTCTACCAACTCGAGCCAGTCAGGCACCCCAGTCTGAAATTATTTTAAAAGAAAAGTTAAGAAAAGAAAAAGGCAGAAAAGGTACCCAAGGAGGAGACAGAAAGAACAGGCAGGGATGGAGACAAAAGAGAAACAGCAGAGCGTGAGGTGGTAACAGCCCAGGGAGGAGAGCATCAAGGGGTCGTTTGCGATCCGAGGGGTCAACGCTGCAGAAAGGCCACATAAATATAAGGGGGAGACAAACAAACCTCAGTCCTACAACTTTTGCTCTAGAAAAGCTCTCCATTCTCCATCCACAGGTACTATTGGTAGGGAGGAAAGCCTAGAATATTCTTTGAAACCACTGACTCCATGAAAGAAAAGATGGCTTCAGAGTGTCTGCCTTTCTTCCGTGCAGCTGAAGGTGGAGACCAAGCGATAGCCTGCATTTTGGTCTGGAAGGTGTCTCAGGGACCCATGGCTCACCTCCCCAGTAGCCCCTGCTCACCACCATCTCCTGAGAAGGAGAGCTAAATCCAAAGGGAACAGGAGTTACCCTGTGTAGAGCTGGGTAGGGGTTATTTCACTGGTCCCTCGTGCCTTGGTGACCCCAGAGATGTGACGTTGGGATGGAACTCAGCACTATGGGAAATGAATGCATGTGGAAGGAAATTCTATGTAGGAAGCAAGAAGGCTCCAGCAACAGAGCAGGAGACTGGCCAAGATGAGAGGCTGCGGGAAAAAAGTTCCAGTGAGGCTTGTGACAGCCACAGGAATAGGACGGAAATACCTCACAGAGAAAACCATTAGAGTTTAACAATATACGTAAACCATATCCCCTCAGAAATATTGGGGGATCACGCCCCAATTATACAGGTTACTTACACCCACACGCTGAACCTTCCTTTGTTCAAGCAAAGAGTGACCTCTGGAAGGAACTAGGGACATTCGGGCCACAGAGCTGAAACCGGTTTTGGGGGTTGTCCGTGACCTTGGCAAGAGCAGACTCAGCGTAGAGCTCTGGCACAAACCCGCTCACAGAGAGCCAGCAGAGCACAGGTGGGAGGAAAGGAGAGGCAGCCCTCGTATAACTCATTCCAGGTTGACAGCTGAGAAAAGGAAGAAGGACATGGGTAGCGAGAGTCATCTGCCTAGAAACGGAATCTTGTTTCAAGATGAGAAAGACTTCGAGCGAGGATGAAAGCCAGTAAGGAGGCAAAGACTGAAGATTTAGGGGAGAAGGTAAACAGCAACGGGATTTGGTTTGTTCTAAGGCATTGCTCATCGCAAAAGAACGCCAAAGCCCTACGGGAGAGGGGCTCAGTCCAGAAACCATCAGGATGATGCTCCAGGGGCCAGCGTCATCATCTTTATCCCAAGCCTTGGGAACTGACAGGCAGAATCACTAAGACCAGGCCGTTCTGCTCTGTCTTTTCCTTTCTGTGGTGTGGGACCTTCTGCTCGGCAGGTGACAGACACTAAAGTAGACAAACGCTTTCTCATGGCCAAGCTTCATAGACCTGATTACATTTAATTCTCACAGCAGCCCCCAAGTAGGCATTATCGCCCCCATTTTATAGATGAGCACGTTGAGGTTCAGAGAGACTGAAGAACAAGCAGCACATAGCCGAGGAGGGAGACGAGCCTGGCCCTTATCCCAGGGTTCATTGTTTCGTCACTCCAGCCCTTAGGAAATACATTCTAATACCCCTGAGTTAAGAAAATCATCTCTGATTACCTACAAAATCAATAGTATTACCAAGCTTTTTAGCTGACAGCTCCAGGGGTTTTCTGAATTACCGAAATGGGTGCTTCTGTCTCTAGAACCACAGAAACCTGAGCCCACATAACCTGTTCAATTTGCTTCTCTAGAAACCCAGAAACTTTTCACCATTGCTCTTCACCACAGCCCCAGGCTGTGGAGCTTCGGAATGTTGAGCGAGTGAATGAAACGAGCAGGTCCTGGCGTGGGCCTCCGGGGGCTCTGGCGAGAGAGCGGGAGACTAGCTGAGAAGTCATAGCTCTACGTGCTCCGTTGGTCTCCGAGACACCGCCCACAAGGGACACCGCTTAACAACCACGGCTACCGGCCAGGAAGTCTAGCTTTTGTTCCTTTTTTAGTGAAGATACTAAAGCTCAAAGAAGTAAAGTGATCTGCATAGGGCCGGTGACCAGTGGGTTAAGTGAATTACAAATCCTTTTTGTGTGTGTGTGTGTGAATTACAAATCCTAATAACCTGTTTACTTCACAGCTACGAAATCCAGCTTTCTCTGATAGAGACTGCTAGATGCCTGCCCAACCCCGCAGCAATGCTGTTATTCCCCCTTGGTCACAGAACCCCAAGTTTATTCAGAGTAGCATTACACCCTGTTAATGGACTAATTTTTCCCACCTTCCTTCAGCTGGGTCTGGCCATTAAGTTCTAGTCAATGAGTTGTAAGCAAAAAGGATAGCATGGTTCTTCCAGGAAAGTCTCTTTTAAAAAGAAGGTATTGGCCCTTCTGCCTTTCCTCTCTCCTGCTGCTTAGAAGTCAGGTGTGATGGCCGGAGCCCCAGCAATTATTTTGGAGGATGAGGCAGACAGTCTAGGGAGAGCAGACAGAGTGCTGGAAAGAACCTGGGTCCCTGACGATGGTGAGGCTGACATAATACAGCTGGACTGTGTATATGAGAAGCGATTTAACATATCTGGTTTAAGCTGCTATAGTGGCAGCTGAATCTAAAGTAATTGATATAAATCAGGAATAGGTTCCACCGTTTTCTCTAAGCCATGAGGACAATTCCCAGTAGTATGGCCTGGAATGGAAATCTGGGGGCCTGCAAAGTATGACCAGCAGCCTTCCATTCACTCTCGAAGCCTCTCTGTGCTGAGTTTCCAGAGGCACGAGGCCCGCCCAGCAACATTACACAGTCCTAGGAGGATCAGGTCATCCCAGCTGCCAATTCAGGCTCATCGAGGATTTGTAAATCTATGTCTGAGCTCTATCTCCAGAACCTCCAAAGTCTGACCACTTCCTGAGCCTTCAAGCTGCTGTTTTCTCTTAACCTCAGAAAACCCCTGAGGTGGTATGATCGTGAACTCCACACAGGGGTCCCTGAAAAGCACAAGAAGTCGGGGGGGGGGGGACTACTTAACCTTGTTCACAGAAACTGAGTAAAAACACACTTAGCATGAATGAAGAGAAACAAATCTGTAAATATGAAGAGGTTAGAATCCAATAGTGATAGAAAAAGCTAGAATGGGATCCTCAAGACTCCACCAGAGAGTTTCTCATTAAAGCAACAAACTCAGTCTTGCCTGAAAAGACTAGAATGTAGGACATTTCCATCCACTCCGACCGGGGTGGAGCTCCTGAGGACATGTAGGCCCTGTCCAAGGTCAGCAGCCCCTCAGTGGTCGATCCAGTTACCTCATTCCTGGTCTAGTCTCCGTGCTGGGGGTGAAGGAGGTGTGTGTGTGGGGGGGGGTTGTACCTGTCAGCAAGACATTCAGTAGCCTCTGATCCTAGCTGCCGGGGAGACCGATAGGTTGGAGGGAGAGCTGTCCCCAAATTTATGCACCTGAACCAAAAGGAAGTCTACTTATGGTGCTCACAGTGATCCTCAACTCGAGAGAAGTCTGCTCCCTGATACTGTCTGTCCCACTCTCCCATTCCAGGACCCTGAGATCATGACCTGAACCAAAGCAGATGCTTAACTGACCGAGCCAACCAAGCGTCCCTAGAGACATTCTTAGTGTCTTCACTCCTTTCCCCACAGACTGGCCCTGGGCTCTGACGCTCCCCCCCCTACCCTGCCCACAATTCCTGACACAGCGGGCCCTGCCACTTAGGCCATTTCCAGCACCTTCCTCCGTGAACCCACCCTGTGCCCCGGGTGGGACAACACCTACCCCATGTTCAGTGCTCATGGGCTCACGGGTCTCCGAGATCCTCAGATCCTCCTGGGGGCAGACAGAAGGGCCCACAAAGACTACAGCAGCCTGGTGTCACAGGAGCCATTGGGGACACAGCCCCTGCGGCTCACCAGCACCAGTTGGGGGCACCGCTCTCCCCACAGATTCTGTGGCAAGCGGCCAAGCAAAGTCCTCCTTCCCAAAGCAAAGCCTTGGCCTTCACAAAGCGCTCGTGCCGAGGGCCAATCCTAACATTCCATTTTCATGTTTGACAGTTTTAATGCTGCAAGGTTTTTTGTTATTTTGAGCCAACATTGGGGTCGATCTAACTTCTGCCCGCTGGTTCTTGTCCTCCCCCGTGGGCGGTCTCCGCTTTGCTCTGAACTTACAGAAATCAAACTCGAAGACTTTTTGGTGCTTTCCTCCTACCTGAATGCTTTCAGCTCCTCCTGCTACTTCCTAGATGACTCGGTTTCCAGCTCTTCCGCCATCCCCAGGATTCATTCGTTTATCCGATAAATAATGACCGCGCACCCACTCTGCGAGGCCTTGTTGGGCAACAGGATGTAACACTGAAAAGGACAGGCTTGATCTGTGTTTGTGAAGCTTATTTAAGGCGAGGGAGTTCTCGAGTTTACTCTTGCTCCTTTTAAAATGTGATACCCATCCTGAACGTAATAAATCCTTCATACCGAGGACCAGTAAACTATAGAATGGGGCTGTTACGCCCCCTGGGACCTTTCTGCAAGTTGAATTTTATGTTCAGTGGAAATAGAAAAACACTGGACCTGGGGCCTAATTCTGTCTCTGTTGCTTAAAGACATATGCTTCTTTGAGATTTTGGTTCCCCATCCATAAAATAAGGGTAAAAATACCCTGCCCATCTCCCCGACTCCCTCTGAAGAAACCATGCATGTGTACTCAGTTTGGAGCAGCCTGGGGTGACATCAGATCCCTTTTAGAGTGCTACTCCAAATCACCGGGGTTCTGACGCCCTGCATGAAAGCACTGACCATTTCATCAAATGTTGTAATAGAAGGAGAGGGTAGCGGGCTCTCCCCTCGGCTACAACACTCGGAAGTAACAGGTCATGTCCAAAACTGAAGAATCAAGAAATAGCCATCTCAACATATTATTTAGGAAAACAGAGGTAAAAACCAGGAAAAAGGCTATCCAGTGGAGAGTCATTTCCTCCGGGGCAAAAGATAAAGGCAGGTGTTCCTTTTCATTACAATAAATACGTATTTATTCCATTTCACTTTTAAACTATGTGTATGTATCATTCTGTTAGAGAGAGGGGAGATACTTTTATACAAAACAGGTCTTCTCGGCTTCTAGAAAGCAAGGTTTCCAAAATCGAAGGGCTCTGCGGCCCCCAGGGCAGCCGACCAAAGTGTGGCCGTGCGCATTACTTTGCGAGCGCCCAGCCCCGCAAGCCCTGCGCACGGAGCCGCTCAGCCAGCAGAAACGTCCGGTGCCATGGCAGCCACCGTGTTGCTTTTTCGGAGGGTGACAATGACAGAGGATCTCTTCTCACTTCTGCAGGCCGGTCAGCCATCTTTAGCCTTCCCAGGGTGGTAAACACACACCCTGCTCTGTGCCATTGTGTCCACACGGTGGTGTGTGTGTGTGTGTGTGTGTGTGTGTGTCCAAACCTTCCCTTTTTAGAAGGATACCAGTCATAGGGGGTTAGAGACCCACCCGACGCTGGCATACCTCATTCTAACTCAGCTAACTACACCTGCCAGGAACTTATTTCCAAATGAGGTCACAGTCTTAGGGGTTAGGACCTCAACATTTGAATTGGGTGGGAGGATACAATTCAACTCAGAACGCTGTGATCCGCTGAAACAAACTGGCCAGGCTGCAGGTTCCACCGCTCCCTGGGGACACCTTCCTACGACACCCTCCTCCCCCGTGCTCGCCTTCCTCTGGTCCCCTCTGACTCAGCGAGGGCCCATCTCCCTTTGGCCTTCCCCAAACACACAGCACTAAGAGGCACTCTCGCTCCCCCAACAGCGATCCAGTCCCGGCGTTGTCCCACCACGTCATCTGTCCTGATTCCTCTCACTGATCCCTATTTGGCCCGTGGACCCTGAGCCATTCTTTCCTTCCCTCTGATTCAGCCAACTCCTTTCAAAACTTTCTCCTCAGGTGGATTCAGACCAGGAAGTCCTGAACATTCCCCAGGACAAGAACTTCTAAACCAAATCTCAGCAAAAGAGAGCAAAACACTTCCATCCCCACGTGTCTGAGTGACACCGCCATGAGCACCAACCCTGCCTGGCTGGGCCACTTACCTTCCTTTGGCTGCTTCCTTAGCTGGAAACTGGTAATAGTAACACTAACCTACTTCATAGGGCGAAATGATAAGAAGCAGGGAAAGCCCCTAGTACAGTGCCTCCTGCATGACAGGTACCCAAGAAATACCATTTGTTACTACTTTTCTTATTATCATGCCTTCCTCTTTTATACCTTCCTCTGTCTTTTCACGTTAGGAGCAAAAGCCTGGTTGGGCTCCACCTCACCTCTCACCAGCCTCCGATTAAAGGCATCCGAGCTTCACAGTGTCTCAGTTATCAGTGTTTCTGTGGCTCCTGCCTCCTCCCTGTCCTATCCTGTGGACAGCCAAGCAACGGGGCAGCTAGCGTGTCCTCCCGGGTCTCCCAGGACACATCCATCCCCAGGTCAGACTCCATCGCACTGCCTCACTCAGACCATTCCTACTCGTTCTCTCAACTTCGGCCTTCAGGAGGACCTCTCCACTCCCAAAGCAGCACTTTCAGAATATTTTTTTGTAAAAAAACAAACCCAACAGACCAAAAAAACAAAAAAACAAAAAACAAAAAAAACAAAAACTACTATTTAAAAAGTTAACAATTTGGTGAGTAATGTTGATTTGCTTTGTGAAAGTTTAGGACAAACCCAAATTACCTTACCCACGTCGCTAAGAAACATACACACACACACACACACTCCATCCCATTCTAAATTCACAGGCATCAAAGCACCCCGCTGAGGTCTGAAGAGATGTTTTTGCTAATGGTCTCCAGCCGGGAAGGAAGGACAGATCAGGTCTGGGAGCAAATCTCGGTGGGAAAACTACAGTACAGTTTGTCTTTGAGCAACTTGTTCTGGAGTCCAACTCCCAGTACCATGTAGAGATAGCTCTGAGCAGGGAAAAACAAAACCCTGAACATTTCTGAAAGAATGCATCAAGGTCTACTGCCTTCAGTCACTGCCGAACTTGCTATAGTGATAGACTGAGCTTTTATGCTTATTATTTGTTGCGATGACAGCGATCCAAAAATAATCAGTAACTTTTCACTGTGCGGTTATGGTGTGGCAGGCACTTTTGTGCTTTGTGGGATTTGATTCATTTGATCCAGGCAATTAACTTTTAGTGGAACTGGTGCTCAAGAAGAAAGGCTCTTCCGTCACTTGGGTGGCTCAGTTGGTTGAGCGTCTGACTCCTGGTTTTGGCTCAGGACCTGATCTGGTGGGTCAGGGGCTCAAGCCCCATGTCGGTCTCCATGCTCAGTGGAGAGTCTGCTTGTCCCTCTCCCTCTGCTCCTTCCCCTGCTCACTCTTCTCTCGCTCTCAGATAAATAAACAAATAAATAAATACCTTAAAAAAAATAGAAGGAAGGAAGGCTCTCAGTGGGATAGCTGTGGGACCCTAGGCCTTCAAATTCCTCATCTATAAGGTTGGGGGATAATACCAGCCAGGGACAGTGGTTGTGAGGATTAGATGAAATCACGTGGATAGAGCAGGTGAGTCTAAGGTTTTCCACTGTCATTTCAGAGGCATCGAGAATTGAATGATATTTGAAAAACAGGTACTATATTACTTTTTTTTTTTTAACAGCAGGAAATGGAAAAATTTGAGATCCTAGAGCATTTCAGTCTGCCCTTCAATATGTCCGCCCTGCTGGAGGTGAACTTGGGAGTGGTGTTTGATCTCTTGGTGGGGGGGGGGGGGGGCGGGCAGTCTCTGCTACGCCTGGCGTCATTCCACATCAAAGGAGACAAGGAGTAGTCAGAGGAACCGAAATGCTGCCCACACTTCAAAGGGAGTTCCTCTTCCGGAAGTTGTTAGGGCCTCGCAAGGAGGGTAAACAAGAGTACAGCTCCGGGGACACGCAGCGAGGTACAGCGACATCCGACCGCCTTCCATGCTGGGACCTGGAACTTTCCAGGGTCCAAACAGCACAGCAGAGAACGAAGGGGCCGCTCTGTATAGAGAACGCTGGCTCGGATGCCTCCCTTCTACAGCAGGACGTTAACGCAAGCTCCACCTCAGAGTGGTCGGTCCATGACGCCTCGTCCCCTGCACGCGGTGGCCCCTCTCTTGCTTCCTGCGCACCGGCGGGCCCACTGGGACAGCTCTGATGCCTGGGCTTCCGCCGGGTGGCTGACACATGGGATGGCTGGGTTTCAAAATCACAGCCAGAAATAAAACACTCCCTGTTTTTGAGCGGAGATGGCCGGGATGGGGGAAGTGTTGGGGGGAGGGGAGGGGAGGTGAAGAGGTGCCTAAAATGATCTGCTCTCTCCAGCACAGGTGAGCCCAGCCTGTGAAGTCCCCCTCCCCGGCCTCCCGGGCCCCCGTCCTCCTGCCGTGGGCCCTCGGCTAAGCTGGAGGTGGACGACAGGCCCGTCCCCACCCGTGTGTGGCCCACTTTTTAGTGACAGAGAGGGTCGGAAACAGGCTGGGAAGGCGTGGGGAATTTCCCGTTGCTCCCCTAATTGGTTAGGGAGGAGGCCAAGCGTCGGCTGACCCTCTCACCGCCCCGGAGTACTCCCTGTGCGCGCTCTGCCTCACCCGCCCCACGGCGCCCCCGCGCCTCCCCGCCCACCCCTTCAAGACCCTTAAGCATCCCCCTTCCCCCCCCCGCCCCCGCGCGTTCACAGCCTCTCAACACCCTACTCAACCCCGGCCCCCTCGAACCTCCCAGACCCCTGAGCGCATTCCCGACCCCCCGCGCGGTCCCACCTCTAACCTCCCCGTCGACGCACCCCCGGTTGTCCCCGACCCACCCCCCGCACTCCCCGCACCCCCCGCGGAGCCCGCTCCGGGCGGGGGCAGGATGCAGAGACGTGCCGCACGTGCGCCGCGCGGGGATTGGCAGCGCCAGCCCCGCCCGCGCCCCCGCGCCCCCGCGCCCCCGCGCGCCCGCCGAGCTCCCGCGCCCGGCTCGCCCAGGGAGGTCCGGAGCTGCGGCTGGTCAGGAGGGCGGGGGCTGCGGGGGGCGCGCCGGCCGGGCTGCGGGGTTCGCTTCCCCGAGCGGCGGGGGAACAATGACAGCCCGATGGGAAGTGGGAGGGGGGCTGGAGCAGCCTCCGGAAAGCGCCCCTGCCCGCACCGGTGTTCTCGTGCTCGGCGGTGCTAAAACAAGCTTGCTCCGAAGAGCTGTAGATGCTGTTTCTGCCGAGTGAAAATACTTTCTGTAAGTGATGGAAAATTTTTCCACTTTATTCTGTTGTTTGGCTGGGGCCCAGCGCATTTAAGTCCCAGCGTTCTTCGGGAAGGAGCCGGGAGGTTTACTGCATCCTCCGACCTGTATGTCGCGGGGAGAACAGTTCAGAAGGAGCCTGAGCATTTTACCGCAGCTGGCGGGGCTTGGGAAAGTGACAAAGGCACAGCCCGTGTGCGTGGCTCGGGGACTGATTCCCCCCTCTCTCTGCAGGGAACCAGAAATGTGTCCATGAAGGGAGTGGTGGCGGCTGGGCTCAGCCCGGGAAGATTCCCCCAAGGAGGCGATTTGAGCGGAGGTTGTGGGTTCCCGGCCCAGGGCTGGGCAGGACTGAAAGAGCAGCCTGGGATGGACTCGTGGAGGGGAAAGAGGGTAGAGGAGGAGGAAGCTTGCACGGGCTACTTGGGGACATGAGGCAGCAAAGGTGCAAGCAGCCCTCAGTGATTCTAGGCTGTGAACCGCACAGGGCCTGACGCTCCTGGTCCCAGCTGCAGCCAGCCAATCAAAGACAGACGCAGGGGACCCCCGCCCCCCCACAGCTGATGGAAACCTACCGGCCTGCGCAGGGATTGCCGCTGGAAACATTTGTGGACACCGGGCCAAGAGGCTTCTCTTGGGGTTTGCCTTTCCAGAACCCCAGGACAGGTGTGTATCAAAGGCCAAAATAACCAGGAGCCTGTTACTCATTTTTTAGGATAAGAGCCCCTGCTGCTTGTAAAGACATACAAACGCCATTATAAACGGAGAGGGGGCAGAAAAGAAAGGGAGGAGGGCAGAGAGGAAGAAACGTGCTCAAGGACCTGACCATCTTAGAAGCTGGTGAAGGGTTTCTCCCACTGTCCCTTGCCCTACCTCATTTCCGCTGCTGTAAAGGTTAGCGTCTTGCATTGTGTAATGCTTTGCATTTTCCAAACTGCTTTCACCTGAGATTTATCTGGCAATCACTCAAACCTATAAGGCAGGTACTCCTACTCATATGTAACCAGGGGAAGAGGTGAGCTCAGATTTGTTCAACCATATCCCCAAAGAGAGATGCAGCTGTTCGTGATGACGGTGAGTCCAGAGCTCGGGTGACCTGACTGCAAACCCAGGGCTCTTTAAATACATCCAAGAAAGGAAACCAGGCCTGCTTTATGATTTCTGGTGCCCAGGGCACACCCAACAATTAAGATGAAATCCAGAAGGATGAGTGTAAATTTTTTTTCTTAGCATCGCTCTTTCAAATTGTCCCCTTGAAACACAGGTTGGCTCTGCTGTTACACCCCTGTGTGTGGAAAGCCAGTGCTGGAGGTAAGAACAGAATGCTGGGACCGAAGGGTGAAAATGGGTCACCAACTGTGGCTTTCTTCCTTTGCCATACTGTTAGGCCAACTCGGGGTCCGGGGCCCTCTGTCTTCTCCTATATTAGTTGCCCACTGGAGAGATTTTTTCCCTGTCCCGGGCTCTGCCTGCACACAATGGTCTACACCCAAGGGGACCTCTGAAGCCTCCAGTCGGCTACTGGCGGCGGTCCCACCGCTGAGGAATCAAAGACACCCCCACCTCCTGTGGCCATGACGACATTGTTAAAATGAGTTTTGCTCCTCGAGGACGGACACCTCAGCACTCACTTCTCTCTGCCACAGTCCCAGATGAAGACTCTGGCGTGTTCAGCAAAGCAGGTAATCCTCAGTGCTTCCCAAGCCTGAATGGCCATCGCAGGCAGGTTTTTTTTTAAAAAACCTGCCCGGTGGCTCAGTTATTAAGTGTCTGCCTTTGGTTCAGGTCATGATCCTAGGGATCGAGCCCCACATCGGGCTCCCAGCTCAGCAGGAATCCTGCTTCTCCCTCTCCCACTCCCCCTGCTTATATTCTCTCTCTCACTGTGTCTCTCTGTGTTAAATAAATAAAAATCTTTTAAAAAATAAATAAAACATTTAAAAAATAATTTTAAAATACCTATAACTGAGCACGTCTCTGGGTTGGGATTCAGGAGGTCTTAGACGTGTGCTATTTTTTGTTGTTGTTGTTGTTTTAAACACTTTGAAGTGATTTAGGTGATTGGGCAGGTTTGGAAAGCACAAGAGTAGAACAACTTTCATCTGAATTGGTGATTACTGGTCAAGTGAGGAACTTGTCCCTGAGATACTCATATTGCCTCAGAATGGGCAGAATGACAACTTAATTCGTAGGAGAGCCCAAAAGGGAACCAAAACTGCTCATGGTAGGAAAATTCTGTGTTGAGTATACGACCTTAGAGGAATACAGGGCTAGGGAACTGAGAATGGGTGGGGATTTATTTTCACTAAAAGGAAATTAAAGAGTCAATACTGTAAATAGAGATAAGGTCAGTGGCTTATACCTACCAGATTTCTGTTCTGATCAATGGGCTGTGTTTGCTTAATTTCCTTACTCTCTAGACGTGCCCTGTTCCTATAGTAGCCATGAATCCTATGTAGTTGCTGAGCACTGGAAATGGGGCTAGTCCAAACTGAAACGTGCTGTCCATGTAACCTGCACACTGGATTTCCAAGACTGGAAAAGTAACAGCTCATTGACACCTTTAACAGTGATTATGTGCTAAAAGAATATTTGGGATCCCCCGAGTTAAATCAAATACATAATTAAAATTTACCTGTTTCTTACGTGTTTTTAATGTGGCTCCTAGAAAATATTAAATTACATATACGGTCTGTGGGGGCTGAAAACATTCTTGATCTGGGTGATGGAGATATGTGTATGTGTGTACATGCTGGAGTTCGCCAAACTGTGACCTTAAGCCTTGGGTACTGTACTGCTGTATATACATAAAAATCAGTTAAAATTTTTAAAAAAACAAGAACACCTGGGTGGCTCAGTCGGTTAAGTGTCTGCCTTCTGCTCAGGTCATGATCCCAGGGTCCTGGGATCAAGCCCCACATCTGGCTCCCTGCTCAGTGGGAAGCCTGCTCCTCTTTCTGCCCCCCACACCTGCTCTGTTCTCTCTTGCTATCTATCTCTCTCTCAAATAAAGAAATGAAATCTTAAAAAAAAAAAAAAGAACTTCCTCTCATTCTGGGGAGGGGGGGGGAACAAACACCAACAACAAAACCAAACCTTTAGGGCAGAGTAGCAGGACTCAGTGCCTCATTCTGGCCTGGCTTTTTCTGGCTTCCCATCTAGAGGACACAGCTGTCCCTGACCGACCGACCGGGCAGGACTGCTGCTGGTCCACGAGCTGTCTTTATGCAAACCAGGAAAAGGTGACCCCTTTGGCAGACGCAGCCCAGCCCCCCAGGACTGTGGGGGGAGGGGGCGCGCACCAGCGTGTGTACAGCAGCTCCGGGGTGGAGCTCTGAGTCCGAGGTCTAAGATGTCAGCTTCTGCTATTGTTCCCACAGCTCCGTGGCAAAATCCCGTGCGTGTGCTCTGCCTGCGGCTTCGACTCTCTGTTCTCTCACCAGCTCCCAGTACCCTCTTGTTCCAGTTTCCAATAAAATGACTGCCATCGGCGTGTATTGAAGTGAAATTCTCCCTCGGTACTTGGAACTGCATGCAAGTGTGACAGAATGGGGCACAGGGTCAGTGTGTGTTTGGGGAGGGGACTGCTGTCCTGAGTGCTTCCTACACCTCAAGAGAGACCGTGGGAAACTAGAAGAAGGGCCAGCCAAAGCGGTCAAGGAAATCGGGGAGCTACCATGAAAACCCCGAGCGCTGTGTTGAGGGTTCTTCCATCTGGGAAGACAAAGGCTACGGAGGAGTGACATCCGTTTGATCATGAACGTGTTATGGTTACGGTGGTCATGAACTCATTCACCAAATCCTGAACTAGACCAGGGTGCTCTGCCTAAAGCCTGAGAGAATTACGGGTGGGAAGGATAGAAGAAAATCTGACTTCACTCAGTGAGTGGTAAGCTCAGGGAACTCATTACCCCAAGCAGGAGTCAGGCGGGACATAAAAACGCACGGCTGCCCCCCACCCCACGGCCTGGGCAGTCTGGACGATCCATCGCCTTGCTCAGGGGTAGAGCGGGCCTCACTGATCAAAGAGTGACCTTCCCAAGTTGCGTTTTTGTATCTATTGCTGCGAATCTGGAGGTCACTGAGACTATGGAATGATGTTTGTGGAAATTTCATGTAAATATCTACTCAGAGGAAACTCACCTGTTGTCATGACAACTTATTTATTTAATCCTCCTAGCAACCCTGTAATATGAGTGCTATTATCTCCTCATCCCATTTGACAGATGGGAAAACCGAAGCACACAGAAATGACTTTTTCAAGGTCCCACAGCTAATAAGTGATCTAGATTTCGAACTCGGGCTGACTGACTCTGAAGTATATCCTTTCCCTATGAAACTAAGGTCAAGGCCACTCCTACAATTCCACTGAGGAAGACATCACTTAGCTCCAGTCAAGTGTTGCCACGAAGGAAGGCAGGCCCATTGGGACCAGGTACATATTTTCCAAGAAGAGTCACGAGAGTCAACACTCAGTTCTGGATCAAACTAAGCTAAATCTAGCCTGAAGTCACCTGGCTTCTGACTTCTGCTCTGTCCATACCACCTCGCCAGTGACATGTCCTACAGACAGGATGCTGTTGTCCATGCCTGGGGACAACCAAGTTATTAGGCATGGGCTCTGAGCAAAGCAGGGGAGACTGGTAAGACAGACTCGTGGGGCTGGGATGCTTCTGTGACTGGGGGATCTGTCCCAAAAGGAAGAGATTCGGTGCCCCTGTCACTGAGCAATGGCTGATAATCTCTCGGCTCCCCTGCAGTTCCAGGACCCGGTGAATCCATGAAGACCATCACAGAAAGCAGCATCCAAGGCTTGAATGCAGAGACAGGGGTTTAATGTGTGGGAAGATCGGCTCTGTGGCATATAACTTGAATGTCCATAATACACACATAAAATACACAAAATATGCAAAACCCTGGGCTTCGCCCTTAGGTCTGGCGGGTGCTGAGAAAATGGCAAGGCAGAGCCAGGGCAAGCAGCCCGTGGCATCAGGTGGAGTCTTCATTCAGGGTCACCCTGTAAAGTTGGGAAGGTTGTACACTGCACCTCAAGTACATGGGGAGAACTGGGGCCCTCTTTCTAGTTTGCACAAAGGCACTACTTGCTCACTGAGCACTCCTGAGGCTGTGTGTGCCCAGAGGAAGGACCTTTCCTGTTCATATCAAGTCTCCATAGGTACCAGGGGAACACTGAAGAAATTTGCGGTGCCATTCCACAGCACAGAGCCTGATCCAACACCTCAGAGCAGTGCTCTGAAGTCAATGCCAGGACTGAGCTCAGGGCACCAGGATGCGGAGCCCTCACTCCCCTGTGCCCTGCCCAGTCCCAACCAGCCAGTGCTCCTGGGAGGCAGAAGCGGGAGGGCAACGAGGCCAGCCTGCAGGAGGATCTGGTTTAGCTTCCTCATCCCACCCCAGTGAGGAGAGCAAGGTCCACCCAGCCCCTGCAAGTAGGAAGTGGGAGAAAAGGCGGCACCTGGGCACCCAACCCTTTATTGCACAAGAGCCCCACCCCTCATAAACGTGGCTGAAACTGTGTCCTGGATCCTGACCACACAGATTACAGCAGCGACCTGGAGGGAAGCCAGCAGAGGAGGGCGGAGACTTTCTCTCCCCCGCGGAACATGCAACACGGTCTCATTCAATCCTCACAATTTCCGTTTTCATGGGTCAGCTCAAGGGTAAGGAATTAGGTCAAGGTCACATAACTAGGAAGTTGCAAAGTGGGCTTTGAACCTGAAGCAGATGCTATGACCACTGCCCAGGCTCCCCTTCAGGCCTGATGACAGCTCACAGCCAGTCCCTCCCCAGGAACTGCCCTGCCTGCAGGGAGCCACCCCGTCCCACACCTGCCCCTTCCTGGGGGCAACCCCAGCCCAACTCAGCCACCCTGGGGTGGAGGAGGGGTACAAAACTCCAGTCCCTTGCTCCAGTTTGAGACAATTCTGAAGGGCCATCCTGGCGTCAGAGCTTTTGTTGCAACCTTTGCATGTCCACATCTTCTGCCCAGTCCTCCCCTCACTCTTAGAGCTGCTGCTGGGGGACACTCCCCCCTAAACTCTCTGCATGCAAATCTCCCTCTTAGAATTGGCTTTTGGGGCATCCCACCTAAGACCCCTGCACTTCCCGCCTTTAGGAACTGCTGCCTCCCAAGCTTGCCAGGATAGAAGAATCCAGAATCCAGGTAGAGGGGAAAGGCTAACCAGAGATGGGCAACAGCAGGGAGCTGCTGCCACCCCAGGCTGGACAGACAGAAGAGCGGGGGCAGCGTTACCTGAGCCCAGGGATCGCCCAGCAGAAGCAAGATCCGCAGGGGGTCCCAGCAGGTCCGACTGGGAGGGAAAAAACCCTCCTGGAGACACACCGCCCTGAAGCCCTGGAGCAGTGGGTGGGTGAGACCCTGTTCCTTCCTTCTTCAATTTTAGGGATATGGACTACTTAGAAGCACACAGTGTACCCCCAGAATTAAACTTGCACATAGTTAGATAATATTAAAAACCAAAAATTTTAAGTCAGTCCAGGTCCCCTTTGAAAGGGAAGTGCCGCTGTAGAACGATATGCTGGACAAGGGCCCCACAGCACCACCAGCCATCACCCCCCCACCCCCCACCGCACACCCCTACCGTCCCCACCATCTGTTGCTCTGATCCCTTCCGGATTGGGGTGGAGAGTCCCAAACTGCCCAGGGAGCCAGAGGAGTTTTAGAGCTGGAGGGGCCATCCTGGGGAGGCGGCCCCATAACTTTAGGGGACATCACTCCATGGGATTAAAGTTACTTCCTGGCTTTTAAATCTCAGCCTGGAAGGAGGTGTATGTGTGCATGCAGTCTCCACCTCTACGGTTCACAGGAGAATGACTGTCTGTGCACATCTTTGAAAATGGAGAGGATTTGGGGTGCCGGGGTGGCTCAGTTGGTTGAGCATTTGCCTTCGGCTCAGGTCATGATCCCAGGGTCCTTGGATCAAGTCCCGCATCAGGCTCCCTGCTCAGTGGGGAGTCTGCTTCTCCCTCTGCCTGCTGCTCCCCCAGCTTGTGCTCGCTCCCTCGTGCTCTCTCTCTGACAGATAAATGAATAAAGTCTTAAAAAAAAAAAAAAAAGACTTTCTTTCCTTTTGCCCATCCACCCCATGCTTGTGCACACACACTCTCTCTAAAATAATAAATAACAAAAAATAAATAAATAATGAAATAAAATGGAGAGGAGTCACTGACAGTGATAATAGATAGAATGTGAATATATTTGGTTTGGATCCTCTGGCCTGTCTCCAGGGAAGGAGAACAAGGTCCAGTGGAGAGATGAGGACTGAGCGGCCCAACCCAGCTCCTGGCTCCAAGGAGGCCGGGTCCTGCCCTGGAGACCAGCTGCCATCCGTTTGCTTTTCAGTGGGCTGGGGACCTGGGCTGAAGGCACATCTGCTTCTGTTTATTCTTCCTCCTTATCTTAATGGGCTCCCACCTATCACTCCCTGTTCCCCTCGCCACCCCTGGGGCACTCGCGTGCCTCTTGCTGTCCCGCACAAAAACTCAGGGCCGGAGGTGGGAGGACAAGCTGGGGAGTCAGTGTCCTGGGGGAAGGCTCCCCATTAAACACCAGCCCAGGCTCCCCAATGGACACTGAGGTCACAGTGGCAAAGGGCGAGAGGAGTGAAAGGCCAAAGACTCCTCCTGAGCAGGAAAGCGGGAAACTGGCAGGTTGCTAGGGACAACCTTAGCTCTAAGAGAAATGTAATTGCATTTAAATTTCAGCTTATACCTAGGCTAATAACTACAACTGGAAATTCTTGTGGGGAGAAGGAAGTGTTCTCTCCTGAAGAGATAACAGAGAGTCACTCGCCCTTGAACCCAGAGCAGTCAGGTTCGTAGAGGAAGAACCTCACTCAGATGAGGCCTCTACTGGCCAATAAGGCCCCTTTGGGCAGATTAGAAAAAAGGGCCCCTTCCTCCAGGCAGTTACCCCTCTCCCTTCCCAGCACTCTAGGATAGGAGAAGCAGGACATAATCCTAGCCGCTCTCCCTTCCCCCCCTTCCATTAACCTGGACAGCCTAAGCTCGGGATAGACCACCCCAGAAGCAGAGAAAACCACTGGTAGGTGTGAGAAAACCTTGAAAGGCTTTTAACACTAACCTGGTCCAAAGTCCCTGCTCTATTTCATTCCATGATAAGGCTTCCAGTGGAGTTACAAGAAAGCTTTCTCATGACATTCCAGGCCTGACCTGGGTTATCCTCAATTGTGATTACTAGCAATTTAGAATACAGGAGAAAGGTACCAGATTTCTCTCTTTAAATTTTGCCTCATGCCTGTCATCTTCAAGCATGGTTTTGGGTTTTGTTTTTAACTGTAGATATTATGAAGTTGTTCTTTTTAAGTATGGTTTTGTTTTTGTTTCGGTAGCAAAATTGGCATGGTGCCAATATGGCATGGTGCTTCCAAGATTGATTTTGGGGTCAGAATGATCTAAGTTCCAATTTTTTTTAAAGATTTAATTTATTTACTCATGAGAGATGGAGAAAGAGAGGCAGAGGGAGAAGCAGGCTCCCCACTGAGCAGGGAACCCAACGCAGGACTCGATCCCAGGACCCCGGGACCATGACCTGAGCCGAAGGCAGATGCCCTACCATCTGAGCCACCCAGGTGCCCTGAGCTCCAATTTTAACTTCCCTACTTGCTTGCCGAGTGGCCCTGTGCAGTTTACGTCTCCACAACCCAGTCTGCTCATCTGTAAAATGGGGATAAGTAAAAGTATTTACCATAAAGAATTGGCCCATGGAGTAAATGAGGCCATGCATGGAAAACCCTGGGTGCCGGGCACACAGCACCTAAGAACCATTAGCTACCGTGAAGCTTATGTAAACAGGTAAGGAAATGGACACCTTACTTCAGGGTAATTGAGAAGGACGACCATGTTTTCTGTCCCTTGGAGAAATGTCTGATTCTCTGTCTGGGGCCAAGAAAGTGAAACTGGGGCATCAGATTGTACCAAAAGACTAGGAAGTGTTCAAAAACATGGAAGATACAGAAAGGATTCTTACTGGCCAAATTTGGGACAGTTTGAGCATCAGAATGAATACTACCACTATTGGTAACCCAACATCTTAACTGAGCAATTAAACTGGGCATCACCAGTGTACAACAATCATGCACCTTCTGATGTAACAGAATGTGAGAAATACGATGCCACCTGTGAATTATTCCTGCCAATGTAACTAACACGAATCTAACCAAGCCTCATGACTACACTGCAGTGTACAGGAAAGACAGACATAGAGGAACAAGTCGAGTTATACCAAGAGGAATCAAGAATACAAACTCACGGTGTGGAACACACTGTAAGACAACTGACCTGTGACAAAGGCTCTCTCCTCCGCCAGACTTTAGTCTGAACACCTTCGGATTAGGCCTTGACCTTGGTCCCCACTCTGTCTTGGGCCTGCCCAGCCAGTCTCAGCAAAGAATCTTGCTAAATCATGCCCCACCCTTGATATCTGGTCCCCCTTGACTTCTGATCAAGGTCCTCACCCCCCAGCTTTGATGTCTAAGCTCTTGACCTGCCTTTCACAAGAGTCATGTCAGGTCAGGGTAGCAAGAATCCCCCGCCCTGTGACGTCTGTCCTTAGTACTTGCCCATCCACTGACCCCCTCGTCCTGCCTTTTGCCTATGACCCTGATCTCTCTCCCTTGTTACAATAATCTTGAATAAAGTCTTCCTTACAGTTTGGGAATAATTTTGTCTTTAACATTTTTTGAAGTAAAAGTAAATGTCATTTTTTTTTTAAAAAAAAGGTGGGTTACCTGAGAATAAAAGAAGTTAAAAAGACAGAACAATCAAATAAATACAAGAAACCGTGATTGGATTCTGACCAAAAAAGAAAAAAAAATCTACAAAAGATCTTTGGAGGACAATTGGATCCTTTTGATTATGGATTGGATATTACAAAATTATAAAATTGTCAGTTTTTGTATATGTGATAATGGCAAGGCTGTGCTTTGTCTGAAGGTTCTTGGGGAAGATCCGACCTCGCTTCTTCTAGCTCTTGGTGGTTGCGGGCAAGCCTTGGCTTAGCACAGCGTTAACCCCTATCTCTGCCCCCATAGTCACATGACCTCTCCTGTGTGTGTCTCTCTGTGATGTCACATCTCTCTCTCTCTCTTTATAAGGACACGAGTTATAGGATTTAGGGCCCACCCTACTCCAGGATGTTCTCATCTTAACTTGATTATACCGACAAAGGCCCTAGTTTTAAATAGGTCACCTTCACAGGCACCAGGATTTAGGACTTGAGCCTGTCTTTTGGGGGAACATAACAACCCACAACGAGGGCGAAAGGTCAGGATGTCTGAAATTGACTTTCAGCTCTTTCAGGGAAAAAAAAATTATTGCTAGAGAAAGAGTGAGAAAGGGAAAAAAATTAATGTAGTGAATGTGATCTTTGTGAAATCTGAGTGGAAGATATAGGGGTGAGCATTGTATTCTTTCAACTTTTCTATGTGTTTGAAAATTTTGCCAAAATAAAAAGTTGAAAGAAAAAAAGATCTCTGACAGGTCTGCCATCCATAAGCCTACTGTTTCATATATCTGGGGCAGAGCCCAGCAATATGTTATTTTTAATAAGTATTCCCCCCCTTTTTTGACAGGGGGAGAGAGAGAAGGGGCAGAGGGAGAGAGAGAATCTCAAGCAGACTCGCTATTGAGCACAGAGCCCAACTTGGGGCTCAAACCCAGAGATCATAATCTGAGCTGAAATCAAGAATTGGATGCTTTACCGACGGAGCCACCCAGGCTCCCCAAGCATTCCCATTTTTAATAAGCACTTGAAGGTGATCCTAATGCAACAGTAGGGTTGAAAAATACTATAAATGTTAATACTATACTATACTATTAAAAACACTACTAATACGAAATACTAAATATATTATAAATATACATAAGCACTAAAACACTAAATATATTTCAGGAGATATAAATACTAACTATCATAAACACTAAACACTAATTTTATATTTATAATACTAGATACTATAAATATCATAAATACTAAAAATATTACAAACTCACATGGATGGATTTAAATCCCCTGCCCCTTCATTGTACCAACACATTCTAAGACGTATTCCTTTTAGAGCATAAATTTATGTAAAAGTGTATCAACCAAAACAACATGCACATACACATACTTAGAAGATGGGGAGTATTTCAGTGAACCGATGTAACGATTTCTAACAATTTATTATTAGATACATACTTCACAGGAGGGAGATATATCCAAAGTAAGTTTATTTCTCTGGAACATCAATAGGCTTCAGCTAGGACTTTTTTCCTCCCTCTCTCTGCTCTTATCTCTCTTATGGGCATATGCTTTTTTTTTTTTTTTTAAGTCTCTTTACTGACATTTTAGTGGAGTTTGGGGAGAAGGCTGAGTGTTAAGCACATGTTTAATGGGAAGTCCTCCAAACCCAAAGTTTTCAGCTCTAATTTTATTGAAATAGGCTTCCTCGTGTAAACCGAGTCCCAATTTCAAAATGGAAGCCAAGGACTTGATTCACATCGTTTGAAGGCCACTTTCCAAAAATGTGTGGGCCTGCGTGGTCAAGTCTGTCTTTTTTTTTTTTTTTTTAAAGATTTATTTATTTATTTGACAGACAGAGAGAGATCACAAGTAGGCAGAGAGGCAGGCAGAGAGAGAGGAGGAAGCAGGCTCCCTACCGAGCAGAGAGCCCGATGCGGGGCTCGATCCCAGGACCCTGAGATCATGACCTGAGCCGAAGGCAGAGGCTTTAACCCACTGAGCCACCCAGGCGCCCCATGTCTGAATGATCAGTCTAAGTATAATTGTCTGACCGTCATGTGTGGACTGTGTATACACAGCTCAAACCCAACGCCCCAGCCTGGTCCCTTCTGATGAAGCACCAGTGCCCACAAACAGAAGGTTCCCCTTCTCTCACCCTGGAATAAACAGGAAGGTCTCTTGGGGCTGTGGTCTTGGGGCTTTAGCTCTGCCCCTAATTTCTTCAGACCCTTTACTAAGAACTGAGTCATTGCAACATCACACCCAGCCAGCTGTCTCAGCACAAGAAAAGCTTTGCTGTGGTGTGAGGTTTTGTGGGCTGCAAACTACATCTAGGTCAGCAAATTAAACTCCACGGTGTGGTTACAGAGCCCAGCAACATCTAGTTAAGGGGCCGTCTGACTTCAGCCTCTGAGCACCGGCTCTTTTTTCGGGGATTGGGAGACCAGGCCCCTCGGTGGGTGCTGAAGGTACAACACTTCAAGCCTAAACCGCTAGATGATATATGCCTAAACCCAGAATCTTGTTTCTCCACCAGGGCTCTAGGGTATGTGAGAGTAACAATACTCCTCCCTTGCAGACACTGAGATTTGTGTGTGTGTATTGGGACGAAGGGGGAAGATGGAGATGTGTTTCTTTGTTCCTTAGTTTTGCCTACTACTTGTGTTTCTTCGCTGCCATGTTGACCCAAACATGAGCCTTCCCTCTTGGTTCCTTTCATGGAGTTTTTAAGAATAATGTCACAACAGAAGGCCAACTGGTATACCTAGATAGGGTTTTACAAAGAGCTGGAATGGAGTCACCCTGGTTCAGGAACTGAGTCTCAGATTTATAGTGGATAAAGTAGATAAGCCCTCAGAAACTAAATTATGTTAAAAATTTAAAACAACTCAACAAATACTTTTTTGAGCATCTGCTGCTATCCGGGGCTCAGGAATATAGACATGAAAACCAGAGTTGCCTCTCGGGAGCTCTTTGATATCGGAGGAAGACCAACATTCTAGCGGCAGCTACACTTCTTACTACCGAGCACCCCCTCACGCTTCTGGAAACAGTTCTCCAAGCTCACTCTGGGGAAAACACCTCCCTCATGCTCTGTGTGCTTTCAGTGGGACTGAATCTGCCCCTGACTCTAGAGCTGAGGTATAGACTCAGGCCTGGCCACAGTGATTGGTTTAAAGATGGGCATGAAACCTTCAAAACCAAAGATATCCATGAAATGTTTGCTGATAGTATTCAGGCAGAGATACTAGATACTTTTTACTAGGATTGCAACCTATAAGGATGATATGAGAAGATCATCCTTAAGCCTCAAGATCATCCAGAAGCCACACGATGGAAACCTAAGAAAGAAGCCAATACGGCAGAAGATAGATCTGAATGAAAGAAACTGATCTCCTTGGTCAAGGCATTCTTGAAGTCCCACGTATTCTTAGACTTTTCTGTTAATCATCCCAATAATCATTTTCAGGGATGCCTGGGTGGCTCGGCCAGTTAAGCGTGTTCCTTTGGCTCAGGTCATGATCCCAGGGTCCTGGGATTGGTCCCCGTCGGCCTCGCTGCTCAGCGGGGTCTGCTTCTCCCTCTCCTCCCTGCCTGTGCTCTCTCTAGCTATCTCTGCCTCTCTCTCTCAAATAAATAAATAACATCTTTTTTTTAAAAAAATAGGAATAATAATCTAGAAAAAAATTTATTTGTTTAAGCTACTTCAATGGGTTTTCTGTAATTTGCAACTGAAACGGTTCTTTGTAGTCGGTTGAATAGTATCCACCAAAAATTCACAGAACCCAGAACTCCAGAATGTAATCTTATTTGAAAATTAGGTCTTTGGGGTGCCTGGGTGGCCCAGTGGGTTAAAGCCTCTGCCTTCAGCTCAGGTCATGATCTCAGGGTCCTGGGATCGAGCCCCGCATCGGGCTCTCTACTCAGTGAGAAGCCTCCTTCCTCCTCTCTCTCTGCCTGCCTGCTGACTTGTGTTCTCTGTCTGTCAAATAAACAAATAATCTTTAAATCTTTAAAAAAAAAAAAAAGGAAAAGAAAAGAAAAGAAAAAAGAAGGAAAAGAAAGTTGGTATTTGAAGATGTAATCAGTTAAAAATGTTGAGAAGGCATCATCCTTGATAGATGGTGTGCCCCGAATCTAACGACCGTTATCCCAAAAGATGAGGAGAGGCAGGGGCCGGAAGAGTGCGCTCCCAAAGGCCAAGGGGCGCCCGGGACCAGCACAAGTGAGGAAGAGGCGGGGAAAGATCCCACTGAGAGCACATAAAGGGAGTGTGGCCTTGCTGACACCCTGATTTCAAAGGTCTGGCCTCCCGAACCCTAGAATGCCCCATGTTCGAAGCTGCCTAGTTGGGGGTACTTTCCTGTAACAGCCCCAGCAAACCAATACCCTCTCATACATGAAATCTTTCAGTAAACATTTATTAGTTCTCAGTATGCGTCGGAACAGATCTCAACCTAAAAATCCAGAGACTGCAGAGAGATATCTGAGCTGGGACGTTCTGAGGCCTGAGGAGCTGTTAGTCCACCAACCTGCCTAGCCCTGGGCGCCCTGGGAAGGTCCCAGGGAGTCTGCAGAATGCATATTCCACGGGGCTCCTCTCTTCTAGACTTCTGGCAGAGCGGGAGGTAGGGGCAGAGGGACAGGGAGAAGCAGGCTCCCTGAGGAGCAGAGAGCCCGATGCGGGATCTACACCCCAGGACCCTGGGATGATGACCTGAGCCAAAGGCAGACGCTTAATCGACTGAGCCACCCAGCTGCCCCACATCTATCCATTTTTTTAACAGCTTATCATTGTTGGCTGTTTACATATTCCTCTGCTTTTATCTAGCGGGCTATACTACGTAATAAGGTAGCTTTTTTTTTTCTTTTCGTTTTTTCCCGTGTTGTAGAAAAATATACATAACAAAATTGATCATCAGAACCATTTTAGCGCTCAGCAGCGCTAAGCACATTCACATTGCGAAGCAACTGTCACCGCCGTCCATCTCCAGAACTCTATCCATCTACACCCGTTGAACAAGAGCGCCCCATCTCTCCCTCCCCCGCCTCTGGGAGCCGTTCTGCATTCATTTTAACTACCCTCAGCATAGGGGCGCTTTCTTTTATATTTGCTTCCACTTGCCTTACCCTGCATTTCCACCGCCTTTTATCGGGTGTTCCCAATGAACAGCAGCAGTGGAAACGGCGACTGTCTGCGGGGTCCAGGCCGCCTTCCCAGGCTCTACAGCCAACAGCTCTGATCCGCCAGTGTCCCTGCCAGCAAGGTGGCGTTCAGCACATTTTGCAGATGACGAAAGTGTGGCCCCAACGGGCTATACAAATTGCACTGATTAAGAGTCTCACGCTGTTATTTGGAAGAGGGGGATCTGTGCCCGTGTCTGCGCAAGCCAGAGCCGGGTCTCCCTCCACAATGCCGTTTTAGAAGCCTTGCATGGATGGCCTCAGAGTGAACGGCTTCTACAGACCGCCGATCCTGTCTCCCAAATGTTGACTAGTTCTGACTTTACTCCCACAGGAGAAACTTACTTTCAAATATTGCGTACACCCTTTTCACCTTGATGCCTGGTTACAAGATACAACTCCATTTGGGCACCTGGCCGGCTCCGTCGGTAGAGCATGTGACTCCTGATCTCAGGGTTGTGAGTTCAAGCCCCACACTGGGTGTAGAGATGACTTAAAAATAAAATCTTTTAGGGGCGCCTGGGTGGCTCAGTGGGTTAAGCCGCTGCCTTCAGCTCAAGTCATGATCTCAGGGTCCTAGGATCGAGTCCCGCATCGGGCTCTCTGCTCAGCGGGGAGCCTGCTTCCCTCTCTCTCTCTCTGCCTGCCTCTCTGCCTACTTGTGATCTCTCTCTGTCAAATAAATAAATAAAATCTTTAAAAAAAATAAAATAAATAAAATAAAATAAAATCTTTTAAAAACAAAACCACCAAAAATATAACTCTATTAATAGCATGGGAGAAGAAGAGGTAATAATTATTAAGAATCAAATTCTAGGGGCGCCTGGGTGACTCAGTGGGTTAAAGCCTCTGCCTTCAGCTCAGGTCATGATCTCAGGGTCCTGGGATCGAGCCCCGTATTGGGCTCTCTGCTCAGCGGGGAGCCTGCTTCCCCCTCTGCCTCTCTGCCTGCCTCTCTGCCTACTTTTGATCTCTGTCTGTCAAATAAATACAAATATTTAAAAAAAGGATCAATCCTGCCCACAGTCAGGATTCCAAAGTAGAAGACTACAGTAGCCCCAAGTGGCTCCCATGGGTGTGTCTCCATTCCACGTTCTGTTCTCCCTCAGGTGGCTGGCCTCTAGCTGCCAACATCTGGTCCTAACCACAGGAAAACACAGAAAAGTGTGAACTTTGCCTCATTTGAACTCTTTTTCCTGTGTGAGAGTTGTGTCTCATTTAAAGGAAGTGTGTACAATGGTGTGTGATACTCCTATTGGTTTGCTGGGGCTGCCCTAATGAAGTGGATTCAATGACAGGAATGTCTCACAGTTACGGAGACGACATGTTTCTTCTGCGGTCTCCTTCCTTGGCCTGTACATAGCTGTCTTCTTCTTGTGTCTTCACTTCATGCCCTAGTCTGCTTGGGCCGCCAGAACCAAATACCACAGGCTGGGGGCTTAGACAGCAGACTTTGTTTTCTCACAGCTCTGGAGGCCGGAAGCCCAAGCTCAGGGTGCCAGCCAGGTCAGTTTCTGGTGACAGTCCTCTTTCTGGCTCAGAGGTGGCGTCTCACTATGTCCTCAAATAGTAGAGAGAGTTCTGTTGTTTCCTCCTCTTCTTAGAAAAGCACTAATCCCATCACGAAGGTCTGTCTTAGCTCAGGCTGCAGTCATAAACCACCACACACGCGCGCACACACACACAAACACACACACGCATGCCCATGCACACAACAGCTTTGGGAGTCCAAATGCCAAGCCCTGGTCACATTCCGACCGGGGCCTGCTCCCAGGTTGCAGAGTGCCGGCTAACTTGTGGCATCCTCCGCGGCAGAGTGCAGAGCCGAGAAAGCAAGCTATCTCAAGACTCATAAGGACACTATTCCCCAAGGCTCCTGGGTGGCTCAGCCCTTAAGTGTCTGCCTTCGGCTCAGGTCCCCATTATCCCAGGGTCCTGGGATCAAGCCCCACATCAGGCTCCCTGCTCAGCGGGAAGCCTGCTTCTCCCTCTCACACTCCCCCTGCTTGTGTTCCCTGTCTCACTATTTCTCTCCCTGTCAAATAAATTTAAAAAATTAAAAAAAAAAACAAAAACACAAAACACTTCCCATTCCTGAAGGCTCTCCCCTCACTGCCTCATCTAAAGCTAATTACCTCACAAGAGCCCCACCTCCCAATACCATCACACTGAGGGGCATGTAGTTTCAGCTTATGATTGTGGGGGACACAAACATCCTGTCCATAACAGGACCCCACCCTCATGACCTTATGTAAGCCTAATTATTGAAACTTAATTATCTCCCAAAGGCTCCATCTCCAAATAGCATCACATTGGGGTGGTATGGGCAGTGGGGGGACGTTAAGGCTTCAACATATGAATCTGCAGGGGGACACAAACATTTAGTTCACAGCCATTGTCTTTTTTTCTTTTCCAGACTGCGTGCAAATTTACTCTCCTTATAAGGACACTGCCCCCATGACCTCATATGACCTTAATTACCTCTGTAAAGGCCCTATCTCTAACAATAGTCACGAGCTGAGGTACTGGGAGTTGGGGTTTGACATATGAATTTGGGGTGGGGTGGCGGGGACAGAATTCAGCCTGAAATACCACTCTGAGCCTCACAGAATGAAGAGATTTTTCCAAGCCCAGCATTACTAACCCCTCCCATGCCAGTGATATAATCAGATTCACCAGGTTCCATGGCTCTCAGGCTCATTCCCAGCAGCTTAACAAAAATGGCCAAACATATAGAAAAAGTTGAAAGAATACCGTAATGCTCACCGGTAGGCCCACCACCCAGGCTTAAGCATTGCTGACATTTTGCCCCTTTTGCTTTATCTATATACATGTGGGTATGTTTTTTTTTTCCTTTGCTAAAATGCTTGAAAACAAGTTTTAGAACTATTTCACCCCTAAATGCTTCAATATGCACCTCCTAAAAATAACCACAATGCCATTTTCACACTTAAGAAAGTTTATAGTAATTTCTTTCTTTTTTTTTTTTCTTAAGTAGACTCCACGCCCAACGTGGAGCCTAATGCAGGACTTGAACTCGCAACCCTGAGATCAAGACTTGAGCTGAGATCAAGAGTCAGACACTTAGGGGTGCCTGGGTGGCTCAGTGAGTGCTACTCCTACTCTTGATTCTGGCTCAGGTCGTCTCAGGGTTGTGGGATCGAGCCCTGCGTTGGCCTCCATGCTAAGTCTATTTGGGATTCTCTTTCCCCTTCTCCCTCTGCTCCTTCCCCTACCCCCACTCATGTGCTCTCTCTCTCTGAAATAAGTAAATAAAATCTTAAAACAAAAAACAAACAAACAAACAAAAAGCAGGGTGCTTAACCAACTAAACCACCCAGATGCCCCTACAGTAATTTCTTTTTTTTTCTACAGTAATTTCTTAATATCATCTAATATCCAGTCCACATTTAGATTTCCCTCAAAATACATTATATAGCTCTTTTTTATAGAACAAGAATCCAAACAAGATTCACCAATTGTATGTTATGTCTCTTTTATTCCAGAAAATTCTCTCCCACCGTTTATTTTTTTGACATTGACTTTTGAAAGAAACCAGTTAGTTGTTTTATAGGATAACCCACATTCTGGATTTTTCTGATTGTTTCCTTGTATGCCATTTAACTTGTCCCTCTGTCCCTTTATTTCCTCTAAACTGGGCTTTTTCAACTAGGATTTATCTGTACTAAAACAATTCTAGATTCATAGGGAGAAATTAATTCATTATATACAAAGGAAACTGTGATGGTTAATTGTTTATGTCAACTTGGTTGGACCACAGGGTGCCCAGAATTTTGGTCAAACATTATTTTAGGAGCAGCCATGAGAGTGATTCTGGGTAAGATTAACATTTGAATTGGTAACTCAGACTGCGTAAAGCAGATTGCCCTCCCTAATATGGGTTAGCCTTATCCAATCAGTTGAAGGTCCGAAAAGAATAAAAATTCTGACCCTCCCCTGAGTCAGAAGGAACTCTACCTGACTGCCTTGGAGCTCGGACATTATTGTTTCCCTACCTTCAGACTTGAAAGGAAACATTGGCTCTTCTTGGGTCTTGAACCTACTGACTTTCAGACCGGAACTTACACCATTGGCTCTCCTGGGTCTTCGGAGTGCCAACTGTAATTCTTAACTACAGGAGTCAGTTCTTGGTAACAAATCTGATACACACATATGTTCCCCTCTTGGTTCTGGTTTTCCGTAGAACTCTACTACAGATGCCTTAGGTCACTAGGCTCATTTTTTCCCAGAACCCTAGTTGAAAAATTAAGGTGAATAGAGGATTAACCGTTTGGGGCAAGAACATTTCACTCATGTGACATCAGGAACCCCATGATGATGCTAAATTTGGTCAGTTAATGACACTAAATTTGGTCAGTTGATCACAGATTTTTATTTTATAAAGCTTTGTTCCCCCTCATGATTAGCAAGTGATTCTGTGGTTTTAGGAACCACGCAATTATCCCGTTTCCCAACTAGTTTTTACTGAATGATTTTGGTACTCATTGAGGATCCCTGCCTAAATCAATTATTTCACTGGTTGCCTTCTCAACAATTGAAGCTTAAGAAAGTTCACTGCTCAAAAGGCTACAGCTTAATTTCCTGTGATAAAATATGGGACCAAATCTCTTAACCCTTCGAGGGGCTTCTCTTTCCTAGAAATCCTCTGGTCACATCTTAGTCTGTATAGACCAGGCCTGGCAGGTTGATCTCCTGGTGCCTGGGAAGTAAACACTACAGCATTTTGTATCTTTGGTTGTGGGGCCTGGAAGCAAGAATCAGACCCATTTGGGGCGCCTGGGTGGCTCAGTGGGTTAAAGCCTCTGCTTTCGGCTCAGGTCATGATCCCAGGGTCCTGGGATCGAGCCCTCTGCTCAGCAGGGAGCCTGCTTCCTCCTCTCTCTCTGCCTGCCTCTCTGTGATCTCCATCTGTCAAACAAGTAAATAAAATCTTAAAAAAAAAAAAAAGAATCAGACCCATTTGCGGGAGTGGGGAGAGGGGAGTGGAAGTGCTGCGGGGGGTAGAAAACAAAGCCGGCATATCTGAGTTAAGAGCAGGCTAAACTGTGGAGAGCACCTGACGTTGAGATGTTGAGACATTGAGGGGAAGATTCCAGCAGAAATTAGGGACTCGGAGAAGGAGATGCAGAACCTGGCAGAGAATGGGCAGGAGGCTGAGTCTGCGGTGATTCGAGGAAAACGTATTAAGTGCTGGTCGGAAGAGAGCCAGGTGGGGGAGAAGGGGCTGTAGGGCCGCCAGGTGGATTCAAAAGAATGGGAAGACTGATGGCAGGGGACACAGCCCCCAGGCTGGGGACAGGCTGAGCTCACACCACCTGTCATCCGAGCAGAGGAGGCTTAAGGTCAGAAGCTAGGGAAAATCAACAAGTCACGCACCAGCTAGGAGGGACGGGGTAGGAACAGCGGAGAGTGGCAGAGGTGACCACGGCACTAAGGACTGCAGAAGGAGGGAAAAGAGGGCCGTGCTTGCAGGAATTCTAGGAAGGCAGGTGGCCAGAAAAGCATGGCCTCTGTGCACAGGCCGGGAGGGAATCGGCTGTTCCGGGAGCCTCCGTGTGGGCAGGGGATGTTGGCACCCCGTCCCACCTCTCTCCACTGCCTGCACCCACGCCGGTTGCTGCACGTACCCCAGGAACTGCATCCGGGGGGCTTGAGAGAATCCAGAGTGATAGAGCCTGGCTCTGCTCTCCCGGAACGCCACTCTATCCCTGCCCGCCCCTGTGGCCATTTTCCTGCCCCTCCCGGCATCCCCCCACTACCTTAGCAGTTCAGCACCTGGAAGAGATTAGTGTCACCGGCAAACCTGGAGAGCTCATTGTGCACTTCCTCTTCAATGCATTAAAAAAAAAAAAAAAAAAAAAAGCCCACCAAAAAAACTGTTGAATGAGATCAGTTCCAGCACGTTCCCTAGGGATCCATGTAAAGTCTACAGAGAAGCGTCCATTTATCACTACCCTGGAGTTTCCTGTTTTGAACCTGACCTGTTCTTGGCAGACCCTCCACCCTGGTATCACCACATTGAAAAACCTGGACAGACTTTAACCCTTTCTTTCCCCGTCGTCCTTCCCTGGTCCCTGCCCTGCTCCTTCTGAGCTGCAGGCCCCCCTCGGCAGGACTCAGGCCTCTGGGGACCCACAGAGCAGGAGAGGCAGCTAAGTAAGCCTTATGCTGGCCACACCCCCCGTGGTCCCTGCACTACGCTCCCCCCTTTCTCTCCTAAGTAGTATTTCATGACAGTTGGGGTGCGGAGGAAACGCAGGCCCATCTAGACAAAACTTCCCTGGTGATCTCAGGGGCAGAGCAGTCCCCGGTGTGGGGTCTGGCTCACAAAGAGCGGACAGATCCTGTCCGAAAGCAAACGCCTGCTTGGCCTGGACTGCGGAGAGGAAGTGATCGTGAAACGGGGAAGGTAAAGAACGGAGCTCTACCTGTGACTGCTCCGAGAAATCTGGCGAGGGGGTCAGGAGTTCACCCGTCTCTTCCCTAAGTCAGGACTGTACCCTGACCACCTACTGACACTGGTTTGTCCCAAAGCCCACCAGTGACCAGCTGCTTCAGGCAATGGGAAGTAATGCCATGGCCCTCTGGGGCCCACGCAGGTACGCCTCCCTTCACGGAACTTCCTAGCTAAATCCTCCCTCCAAATGTCAGGATAACTGTGTGTCCACCCAGCTTCTCGGAGCCCCAGACCCCCGACCCCTGGGTTTAGAGCGTGCACGTGACCCGGGCTGTCCCTCACGTGCCCCACTGCCCCAGCCCCGGTGCCCAGAAGCCAAGAGAGACCGAATGCAACTCCGTGGTAGCAATTAAAAAGCAGGTATGGAAAGCCCAGGGGTTGCCTCTCCCTAGTATTCATTTTCTTTTTACTCCTTAGTACTAGAAGTCCGCTTTTTAACAATTGTGATAAAATTCACAGAACAAAATCCACCCCTTTAACCTGCACTTACCCAGTCAGTATTTAGCACGCCCACAAGGCTGCCCAACCAGCACCACTATAACCAGCTCCAGAACATTTTCATCACCCATAGGATTTATTTTGTACATGGCAGCAAAGCTTCGAGCTGCGAGACTTCCGTTCTCAACTCCCGCTGCAGCGACGGGCGCTTTGCGACAAGGGTCATGAAACATGAGCGCAAGCGTAAGGGGCCCCTGGGGAAGGGCCTCACGAGGAGGCGGCACCTTGGTCCTCTCCTCTTTCTTTCTTCTGCTGCCTTAAACATCAGCTGTGCTGCCAAGGGCTTAATGAAGGAGCTGGCCTCGCTGGGGTTTTCACCCTTGGTGTGGGCAGGACAGGGCCTGAGGGCTCCGGAGTGTCAGCTGCCACTTGCTACCAGTTCAATCCGATCCACACGAGGGTGTGGAGAAAAGCACGTGTGGCTCTTTGGAGAGCCACCAATATACCAGGCCGCCGGCCCTGCTCACTATCCTGGGTCACCTCCCCGAGAGGACACTCTCGGATGTATTCCTGTTGGACTTGACTCTTCCCACATCACCTCGTATCTGTCTCCAGGCAGCTGGAACTTTGACCACCAGACCTCCCCGTCCCGTGGCGGAGAAGCCCATCCCCCAGAGGCCTATGTGGCAACCGGAGTAAGAAGCTTCCACGGGGCTCAGTCTGGGCCGGGCTTTGATAGAAGCATTTGACATGGATCGGCTCCCGTCATCCTCATAGTAACCTGCGGGGGTTAGAATCATTTCCTTTCTAGAGACTAGGAAACTGAGGCACAGAGCTCATTTATTTCACGGTGTGGCATTTTGTCCTAAAACAGAACAGAGGACAAAAGGCCATACCCTGACATCCGTGCCAATCCTCCTTCCGCTCGGGTCCTCCCCCACCACCACTGTTACCATAACTCCACGCACAGACTGGGGGGCTTAACGACAGAAACTTATTCAACTGCTCCCCTACTGGCTGTTTCCAAACTCCTGCTCTTATAAACGACACTGCACCAAATATCACGGCCTGTGAGATGAATTACTAGAAGGGGGATTTCTGAGTCAAAGGGCATGTCCACACTTGATCTTAGCCAAAAGGCCGAGAAGCGATCAAAGGGCATGTCCATTTGGAACTCTTTCAAAATCGATTTTAAAAAATCTAGTTTGAAATTTATTCATTTATTTTAGAGAGAATGCACATGAGTGGGAGATGCAGAGGGAAAGGTTCTCAAGCAGGCTCCACCCTGAGTGAGGAGCATGAGGCAGGGCTTGAACTCATAACCCTCAGTTCACGAGCTGAGCCAAAACCAAGAGTCGCGGAGGCTTACCCGACTGTGCCACCCAGGCGCCCCTGCATTTGTAATTCTTTTTTTTTTTTTTTAAGATTTTATTTATTTATTTGACAGACAGATTACAAGTAGGCAAGAGAGGCAGGCAGGGAGAGAGAGGAGGAAGCAGGCTCTCCACGGAGCAGAGAGCCCGATGTGGGGCTCGATCCCAGGACCCTGGGATCATGACCTGAGCCGAAGGCAGAGGCTTTAACCCACTGAGCCACCCAGGTGCCCCCCTGCATTTGTAATTCTGATGGCTGCTGCTCCCACAGATGTTGGACCTATCTGCCCTCCCACCAACAATGTTTGAGGCTACCTGTTTTGCTATAGCTTCACCAACACACCAACAAAATTGTATCAAACCCTGCCAAACTGATGGGCCAAAAAAATTAAATAAATAATAGAACTCCACTGTACTCTAACTTGTCATCTGTGTGTTTCTAGCCAGACTGAGCATCTTTTTACCCATTCAGGAGCCAGGAGCCATGACCCCAGATGGGGGACAGCCCTGCCCTCGGGCTGGGCCTTGGGTACAAGTCCTCCATCCCGACCTCTAGAGTCAATAGAGCTGCATCTCAAGGCACCAAGTCAAATGCTGCTTTCCAAATGGCAGGGCTGCTGGCGTGATGGGCCAAAACCAGAATAGCATACTTTCTTGCTTTCTAGTTTTAGTATTTTTTTTCTGGTGCTAAAATAACATACAATCCAGACAAAAAAGAATATGAAAGAAAATGTAGGGGTACCTAGGTGGCTCAGCCAGGTAAGCCTCTGCATTCGGCCGGTCATGACCTCAGGGTCCTAGGATCGTCAGGCTCCCCGCTCAGTGGGGAGCCTGCTTGTCCCTCTCCCACTGCCCTTCCTCCCTACTCGTGCACTCTCCCTCTTTCTCTCAAATAAATAAAGTCTTTTAAAAAAAGAAAATGTCAATTACCATAATTACTTGACCCAGAAATACAGGAGCAACATTTTTGTGTATTTCCCACCAGTTCATTTTTCTACATGTGTATTTGCTTTTCCTTTTGAAAACTGTGTTTCTTTTTCATTTCACTCAAATACGGGTATATGTTCTCACAAAAAAAGCTAGCACAAACCAGCCTTACAAAGGGAAGAAATCTGACACAAGCTACCACATGGATGAACCTAGAGGACATTATGCAAAATGAAATAAGCCCATCATAGAAAAGACATCTACGGGGCTGCCTGGGTGGCTCAGTGGGTTAAGCCTCTGCCTTCGGCTCAGGTCGTGATCTCAGGGTTCTGGGATCGAGTCCTACATCAGGCTCTCTGCTCAGCTGGGAGCCTGCTTCCTCCTCTCTCTCTCTTTGCCTGCTTCTCTGCCTACTCGTGATCTCTCTCTGTCAAGTAAATAAATAAAATCTTAAAAAAAAAAAAAAAAGACCTCTATGGGACAATTTACCTGTAGGAGGTACGCAGTGGCCAAATTCACAGCGGCAAAGAACGGTGGTTGCCAGGGGCTGCAGGGAGAGGGGAACAGGGAGTTGCTGTTTAAAGGATGTGAGAGTTTCAGATTTGCAAGATGGAAAAAGTTCTAGAGATGGTTGTACAGTGATGTGAATGTGCTTAATACTACTCAACCGTACACTGAAAAACAGTTAAGACAGTGAATTTATGCTACGTGTATTTTGCCATGATTCCCAAAAAAAAAAATTTTTTTTTTAAAGATTTTATTTATTTATTTGACAGAAATCACAAGTAGGCAGAGAGGCAGGCAAAGAGAGAGGGAGAAGCAGGCTGCCCGCTGAACAGAGAGCCTGATGCGGGGCTCAATCCCAGGACCCTGAGATCATGACCTGAGCCGAAGGCAGAGGCTTAACCCACTGAGCCACCCAGGCGCCCCCCCAAAAAAATTTTTTTTAAAAGAAGATTTTATTTATTTAACTGAGAGAGAGTGTGTGAGAAAGAGCATGAGAGGGGAGAAGGTCAGAGGGAGAAGCAGACTCCCCATGGAGCTGGGAGCCCAATGTGGGACCCGATCCTGGGACTTCAGGATCATGACCTGAGTCGAAGGCAGTTGCCTAACCAACTGAGCCACCCAGGCGCCCCCACAAAAAATTTTTTATTTAAAAACAGACTTCCATTTTGCCCCTCCCCTGCAAAAGACAGTGAAGTCCTCACCTGATTCCGTTATTAGTTGGGTATGTGTGGTTGCAGATCGTTTCCTGTGCGTAGACATGCTTAAATGAACATATAAAAAATACACTGCTTCGTGGCTGACATAGGACAGGGACCACTTGTCATGATGAGCACCTGGTGATGTATGGCAGTGTGAATCACCTGTGTACACCTGACCCTCATAGAGCTCTGTATGTTAACTAACTCGAATTAAAACATAAAGTCATACAGCCCTGCAAAAAATATATATGGATACACACACACACATATCCATATATATCTACATCTGTATATATATATATATATATATTTCTTCATTCTGTGTGTGTGTGGCCGCAATGTTAACATTAACGTTGTTCTGGAACTTGTGTTTGTCACTAAATGAGGTGTTGGAGAGCTAACTGGTCCATGGGACACCTAGCACACCCCAGCAGCACAGTATGAAGCCAGATTTGGGTTCTGTTCTGTTGTATGACCATTTCCCTTGTATTGGACATTCGTCGCAGTGTCATCTTTCTACCTTATAAACAATGCTTCGGGAACATCCTTGGCCGTGCTTCCTGGAGCACGCATGCAAACGTTCCTCTGAGGATAAAGGCCAGGACATGTGACTGCTGGGTGGACTGGTTTGGACACGTACAATTTCACTAGATTCTACCGGCTGAGCTTTCCAAAAATGCTGTGCCAATTTCTACTTCACGAGGAGTGTTTGAGATTACCCACATCTCACCAGCACTTAATAATATATGCCTTTTTTTAGGTATAATCATTTTTTTCCAATTTATTTTTAATAAATATATGTAGAGTTTTATATATACATACACATGTATGTGTATATGCATGTATAGAGATTTTTAATGAAAAACAGCAGTTCCCTGCCCTAAGCTCTCCTACCACCAGAGTCTACTTCCCAGAGGCAGCCACTGGCAAGCTTCTAACTATTTTCTCTGGCATTTAACCTCCATATTGAGGAATACCATGCTTCTACTGCTATTTCTTAATTTATCATTTTTAAACATTATTCACAGATGTTGGTGTGTGAGTCCTGAATTTTCCCACAGGTACACCCATGACCTCCCCTCCCCCACTGCCCCAACACAGCTCTATGACAATTTTTGGGTGAAGAGTTGCATTTACATTATAATGACTACGATGAGCCAGGGAAGCATTATTTAGCCCCATTCCTGTGCAACCCTCCAGTATCCCCAAAGTCAATGAGGGATGCTTTTTTATTCACTTCGCCTTCTATTACCTATCATTAGTGCTCTCTGAAAGCTTTCACATCTCTGACAAAGGCCTTTCCGTGATATTTTCCATATGTTCAAGTACATCAGTTCCATTTCTTCTTCCGGGAGCCCCTCAGGAGTCCTCCTTCCTCCTGCATTTGAAGCTGGCTGGGCTCTGACCTAATGCTCCCCTATGGCCGGGACCTCTCTTCACACCTTCCTGTGTTGGGTACCTAGCCCCTGTTTTAGGGATCCCATTTCCTGCTCTCTTTCTGCCCCCCTTTTTAAATTTAATTTATTTTCTTTAAGATTTTATTCATTTATTTGACAGAAATCACAACTAGGCAGAGAGGCAGGCAGAGAGAGAGGAGGAAGCAGGCTCCCAGCTGAGCAGAGAGCCCGATGCGGGGCTCGATCCCAGGACCCTGAGATCATGACCTGAGCCGAAGACAGAGTCTTTAACCCACTGAGCCACCCAGGCACCCCTAATTTAATTTTTTTAAAGTCATCTTTACACCCAATGTGGTGCTCGAACTCATGACCCTGAGATCAAGGGTCACACACTCTAGCAACCACACCAGCCAGACACCCCTCCTCCTCCCTTTTTAATTTCACTCCCTCCTTTTGCTGGCGTGCATTCTCTAGTAGTATCCCAATAAAAATCACCTGGGGGTGTACTTGGGAAATCTGCTTCTGTGACAGACTCTGTATTGTTTAGAGCACATCCTTTGGAGTTACATGATTTTGATAGTATGGGCGCTCCGTGCCTTTCACTGCCTTTGAGCTATTTTACAACTCTGGAAATTGTAGATAACTGATGGTGCCCCCCAAATAATTCTTTTTTTTTTTTAAGTTTTTTTTTTTTTTTTTTTTGGACAGACAGAGATCACAAGTAGGCAGAGAGGCAGGCAGAGAGAGAGAGAGAAGGAAGCAGACTCCCTGCTGAGCAGAGAGCCCGATGTGGGGCTCGATCCCAGGACCCTGAGACCATGACCTGAGAGGAAGGCAGAGGCTTTAACCCACTGAGCCACCCAAGCGCCCCCCCCCAAATAATTCTTATCTATACATATCCAAAGAAATAATCCATGTCCCTCTCCCCACCCCATACAAAAGGGCAGTTTCATATCTGTTTGTAAATTCATTTGAAAATGCCTTTATTCCGGAAGAAAGAAAGAAGAAAAGAAAAGAAAGGAGGGAGGAAGGGAGGGAGAAAGGGAAGGAGGGAAAGAAGGAAAGAAGGAGGGAGAGGGAGGAAGGGAAGGAAGGAAGGAAGAAAGACAAAAAGAAATTCCTTTATTCCCTATAAATTTGTGCTTCTTTGGCGTCTTTCAACTGGTTATAACATCTTACTGGTTCCCTCAGTAATAAGGAGTTAGGTACGATATTTAAAACATGTTCACTTTATATTTGTGAGAGTCATGATTTTACCTTTAAAAAAAAAAATCAGGGACGCCTGGGTGGCTCAGTTGGTTAAGCGGCTGCCTTCGGCTCAGGTCATGATCCCAGCGTTCTGGGATCGAGTCCCACATCGGGCTCCTTGCTCAGCGGGGAGCCTGCTTCTCCCTCTGCCTCTGCCTGCCACTCTGTCTGCCTGTGCTCGCTCACTCTCTCTCTCTAACAAACAAATAAAAAAAAAAAAAAATCATCCTGAGGCGCCTGGGTGGCTCAGTGGGTTAAGCCTGTGCCTTTGGCTCAGGTCATGATCTCAGGGTCCTGGGATCAAGTCCCGCATTGGGTTCTCTGCTTAGCGGGGAGCCTGCTTCTTCCTCTCCCACTCCCCCTGCTTGTGTTCTCTCTCTCGCTGTGTCTCTGTCAAATAAATTAGTAAAATCTGTAAATGAATAAATAAATATCTAGTGCCATTTTGACTCCTGTTTCTTTTATTTAACTAGTTTCCAACATTTCCCCAACTTTGTTTATTTTTTCTTTACCTATGAGATTCAGAAATGTCATGATAATATAGTTTGGTGATGCTCTTCTGCATTCATTTTGCCATGCACTTCAGCAGACCTTCGTATCTAGAGACGGCTGCCCTTCAGGCCTGGACATATTTTTACATTATTTCTTTGGTGATTTGCTCCTCTTCTCTGCCTCTCTCTCTTGCTGGAATTCGTTTTATTGGGAATGCCTACTTTTGATCTACTTCTCTCCTCTTCCCCACTCCCATTCTCACTGTTGCATTAATTTTTTCCCTCTTTATTAATGAGGTTAAGTAACTTTCCATATTTAATTGGCCACTTAGCTTCTCAATATTCCTTTTCTATTAAACAGAATTTTGTTGTAAAACAACTGAATATAAACCAATGACTTACCACTATATCATTGCATTTAAAAGGATGCCAACTTAGAGCTAGATTTATATTACCTGGGTAAAAATGCTGCCTCACTTGTCTTGCTAGCCACAGAATTCCCAACATTTTACACATGCTCAGGCACATAATAGTTGCTAAATATACCTCTGTTGAATAAATCTTTAATTTCTAGATTACGCCTAAATCTTAATCTAGTTCTTCCTCCAGCGTTACATAGTAAATGATCTTCTTTAACTTTTTATCCTGAAAAAAAAAAAAATTTTACTGACTACTTCCACTTACTCTTTGTCCTGGTCTAAAAATAACCTCCTCAGGTGTGGCACTTAATTTCATCCTTACAACAACCCAGTGAGATAGGTACTATTCTTATCTGCATTTTGCAGGTCAGGAAACTTAATCTGAAAGTTTAAGTGACTGAACTGAGATTTGGCTCCAAAGACAACAGTTTTAACCACTGGACTAGGTGCCTCTGTAGTTGGCTCAGCTCACAGGCCAATTCTGATCTATTTATAGTAGCTGTCAGGCACAGACTGTTGAGAAGAATTCTGGGGCAGAATCTCTGTTCCGTGGGGGTGGGAATCTGCCGTGATTGATTAATGATGCCTGCTACGGGCCCAGGAGTGGACAGGAGGGGTTACTTTTTTTTAATACTCTGCTTAATAATTCCTTGGAGAAAAAGATTATCTTTGGGGTTATACATAGCTCTAGTGCCTTTGAAATTAGGGCATGTTGACATCCAAAATGTTTAAAGGCTGCTTTGTGTCTTTGCTGTAGCAAGAGAATTCTTTAACTGCCTGTTTATAATTTATCTGAGAAAAGCGCTGGTAATTAAGCCTCTGAGCACTCCTGATTCCCTCCCTTCTTCCTTTTCCTGTGGCAAAAACAGAAAGTCAGAAAAAATAATCACATTGCATCATGACACCAGTGGGCCTTATAAAGAGCCCCGTGATGTTATTTTTCCGATCACTGGTTTCCTCACAGCCAGCATTTAAGCCATTCCAAGTACCCTTCCCATCAGATCGTTAGAAATGACCGTACAATTGGTCTCTTTCCTAACCTTTCTACATCCCAAACAGTTTTACAACTTGGCTGCAGCCGCAGGGCAGCCCAGCTCTTCCCAGAATATCCATTAAACAGAACTTAGCAGAGCTTTAAGAGGGGTATAAAGTGATTTTCTCCCCTCTCTCCCCACTTTCCAAAGTGCACTTCTGTCGTACACTCCGAGCCAGCGTCCATCCGTTTAGGATGGTTCCATAAGGTACTCGATATTCGCTTTTGAATCCTTTAAAAACATTCTTTTCAGCTAAAATGATACACATTTATTGAGAATTCCTGGGATGGCTATTATCTCCTCTAACTACAAGGTTGGGAACCAAGCAGAGAGGAAAAATCACATAGTCCCGATACCACTGGTGGAGGAAATGGAGGAGGAAAGTTGCCCGGAAGGTGAGCTTCACAAAGTCAACGGGGTTTTGAAGGGATTGAAGGAAGCACGTGGAGAGGAAGCCCCATGACCCCAGGGGCGGGTGGGGCTGTGCTCACCTACCACTGGCCGCTGTGTCTGGCTCAGGGGGAGCTCCTTCCCGCCTCCAGGAGGCCCTCCTCCTAGAAGGCCCACGGGGGCAGCAACAGAGAGCCAGGTGTGCCCGGTGTTGTAATGAACATCTTGGAGATGGTGGGGCTACTCAGACCTTCGCTACTCCAAGGGACACAGGGCTCTCGCTTCGCGATTCCCCAAACATCGCCCGTCAGGGCATAGCAAGAAGGCCTCCGGCTGCACACCACACAGGTGCTGCAGGCTAGCCACGTCCCAACGGAGCTCTCTGAGGGACACGTGCACACCCCGCCCCACAGACGGCCCTTCCACTTCAGCGTCTGGTCTAGGGCCCTCCCCGTGAGGGGGCATGGCTTGCTGCACCCGAGAAGGAGGGCATCGTCTCCTCCCGTTGCCATTGCCCCTGCTGGGATGGGGTCTGGTCCATGATCACAAGAAGCTCTTGCTTGTAATACACAAACCTCCACAGCCCCTTGGCCATTATCTATGACATTCAAGTTCAACTACAGAATGTCCCCTCCCACACATGCCCCACAGACCTGCCTCTATCTTGGCATACGCAGCAAACCCACAGCCGAATGTGCCCAACCTGAATGCATCTTCAAAGCCCAGATACTCCTTAGATGTTCCTTTTGCTGTTTTTTTATTTTTTATTTTGTTATTGAAATCATATATGTATATATAACTTACATGTACAGTTTCAAAACAATAATAAAGAAACTCCCGTGTACCTTTAACCCAGGTCAAGAAATATAACATTAGTAAAGCTCTGGGGTTTGTATTGGTTTCCTGAGGCTGCTATAACAAATTATCACAAACTGGGTGATTTAAAGCAACAGAAAGTTATTCTCCCCCAGTTCCAGGGGCTAGAAGTCTGAAGTCATGGGGTCTGCAGGAGTGAACCAGGGGAAGGGGCTTCAGGACAGAGGCCCCGGGAGGATAAAGCCTTAAAGGGAGGTTAGGAGCATTAGCTCTTAGGGGGTGAGTGGAGCCATGGTGGGGGGAGCCCACCCGGGAACAGTGTACAAGCAGATATGGGCCAGAGACTGGGTGGGGAGGAAGGCGGTACGTGCGAGCAGAGCCCAGGCAGGAGCAGACCCCCCAGAAGAAGACAGAGAAGCGGCCACAGAAGTGACAGGGTGGTGTCTGCATTGGTGACCGTCATAAAGGTTTCCAGAGGTCTGGGCTTTCAAAAGCCGGAAACCAGCCCTGTGTGACTTCACTTAGAAGAGGTATTTAGAGTGGTCAGACTTATAGCAACGGACAGAATGATGTCTACCAGGAGCTGGAAGGGGGGGAAGTAGGAGCTGTTGATGACTGTAGGGTTCAGTGTTGCAAGGTGAAGACGTTATAGAGATTGGTCACACCACGATGTGGATATACTTAACACTACTGGACACTTAGAAGGAGTTAAGATGGCAAATTTTATGTTGTGCATTTTTCCCACAGGAAAAAAGAATTTTATTAACACAGAAACCAGAGCCTGTTTCTAGGCTTCAAATGTTCCTTGTTACCCTTTGGTGATTAGCTGGACTCAGGGGACCAGCATTCCCAAATAGAGACAAAGCTACAATGTCAGCTCATCACGACTGCAACGTCAGACACTTTGCCTCCCACCTCGCCCCCTCCTTATCCCTAAGCACCCCCAAACACCGCATGCTGGAGATAAGAAAAACTCAAGCCAGCTCTCTTAGCGACCTCCAACCGCACTGCCCACTTCATGCCTAGCACATCTTATAGAGAAAGCCTGTCACCCTCCCCAGCTAGTCAGCCAGGGCTGCCACGGTGTGGCCGCTGCTGAAGCCGGCCAACGGCGAAGCCTTCTGTTTTATCTCCAAAGGTGCCAATCCCTATTTTGAGTCCCCTGGTCCAGGCTCTGGAAATTCAAATGGACTCTCGCTAAACTCTATCACGAAATGAATATTGCACGCTTCTCGGCTCTCTGAGTAACTGATCCAGGCAGGGGGCGTAATGGGTGATCGGGACAGCAAGGACAGCTGGGAGGGGAAAATGACCTGAGAGGCCCAATGGATGCAGGACCTCGGGATTGGGTCCAGCTACAGGGCGTGGCTCTGGAGAGCAGCACGGAAAGGTCCAGAGCGTCACGCAAGGAGTCCCAGAGTCTGGGAGAGTAAAGTAACTAGAGTCGATGCTTAGCAGCTGCTGTGTCCCAGGCATCTTTCTAAACCCTTTACCTGTGGGATCTCAGGAAATACTCACGGCAAGCCTGTGGCATCAGTAGTGTAGACACCCCACTTTATAGATGCAGAGACAAAAGCATGGCAAAGGGGGTCTCTGCCGCATCTACCGTGGGCATAAAGACCTTCTCAGCACCCTGATTGCTGACATTCTAGAAAGTGTAGACTTCACTGCGAAGGGATGCACACGTGTTACAAAGGGCCCCAGAGGGACTTCAGTCGCATCAGCGCAGAACTGTCTCCTTGGAAAGAAAAAGAAGAGGCCCTGGGTGGACAAATGGTGTAGAAATAGTAAGGAACGGCCTACAGGTTGCACCGGCTGGTGGTGTGTATAGAACATGATGGAAGGTGTTATTCTGGCTTCTGTGACCAGACGAGGTCTGTGTGCTCACTTCTCATCCCCACTGTCCTTCTGGAGGATGGGGCTCTTGTTGAAATCTAGATTTCCCTGGTGAGAAATACATCAACAGTGTTTGAATGAAGACGGGCATGGCTCGTTCACAATTTCAAGCCCAGGAAGAGGAGTTAATGCTTAAAGGGAAAGACCCTGGACTTGCATAAAATCAGGTTGCTACATCGATTCTGCAAGCCACAGAAGTTAAAAACAAATATACCAGGATATTTTGGGATGGTGTCCAAGTCTCTGAAAAAAGGAACAGTTTAGCAGGCTGATGAAGAAGATCTAAGAGCTGTCCAGCTATGGAAATAACAAAATGACAGCTCATTCTTAAGACCTATTTATAATCTCTTAAAGAGGCAGTGAAAGCCCTCTATTGAAGAAGAAAAGCACGTGGAGATTAAACCACTTGTCCAAGGTAACACCATGAGTGTGTGGCAGAGTCAGAGCCAAACCCAGGCAGGCAGGCTTCCGAGTCGGTACCCTAACCATGCAACTAGTCTCCCTGCGGCCGGTCGTTAGATGCAACCAACCAACCAACCAACCAACCAGATGGCCCCACAGTGGGGAGGTTAGGAGAGTTTAGATTCAGGCTGGGGTTGTCATGGTTCCAGATAATCAAGGGTGTGAGGCAGGGCTCAGCCAGCTAGTGGGTTGGGTGGTGGGCTAAGAGTTCAGACCCCCAGAAGGGGCCTGGTCGGAAGTGGGCAAGGGATAGGACAGGGTAGGCTGAAGTCCCAGCCAAGGGGCACCTAAGCCCCCCTGGCTCTGAGCCATCATTTTATGTCTGGGCTGGGGTCCTGATCTGCTGACCTAAAAAGAGAAGTGCTGTGCCACCAGCACGATGACACAAGTACCCAGGGCTTGCTCTGGGACGCCCAACCCTAAGTCACACTGCAGCAAACACAGCAACGTGGGTGGCCTGACTGGCAGGCACCAGGCTTCCGGAGAGAGAACAGCGACTTCCTGACAAGGCCTCATGGGCTGGTGGAGACCGAGAAGCAAAGGGCACCAGGGGGCTCAGGGTGAGGGTGGGGCAGGAGAAGGCGGGCAGCATGGGGCAGGCTCGGACAGAGTCATCAACAAGGGCTCCCTGCCCACTGAAAATCCTTCAGGCGCCTGTGCACTGTTCCATCCTGGGGGTAAGACGCTGCACGTATCTCCCCCATGGAGTCTTCCAAGTGCGGATTCCATGGCTGCCTTCCTCACTATGCCACACATGTTCCTGCCTCGGGGCCTCTGTACCTGCCACGCTTGGCCTGGAACACTCTTCCCCAGATACCCACATGGCTCATTTCCTCACTCCCCTCAGGCCCGTGCTTAAAAGTCACCTTAGCAGAGAGGACTTCGCCACAAAGGACACCTCTCTCTCCTGCTTGCCCCCCACGTAACAAGACCCAGATGGCACCAACTGTGTTTTCCAAAAGTGTGCGGCAATCAGGCCCACCCCACGGGTTCTTTCACTAATCCCTTGAAAATGGGGGACCCTGCAGCGGCTGACTTAACCAACAGAATACGGTAGAAGTGACTGTGATTTTCACGGCCCAGCAGCCTCTGCTTCCTGCTGCTTGGAACACTTGCTCTTGGAGAGTTTCTTCCAGAACTGAGCCACTAAACTGAGATGCCCAGGCCACTTGGAGAGTCTACAAGTGGGCACTCTGGTCATCAGCGCAGGTGAGCCCCCAGCTGGCAGTCAGGGTTAATGAGTGCCAAGTGAGTGAGCCCTCAGCATCCCACCCAACCAGTCCTTCAGATGACCCATGACCTGCCAACAGGCGGCTGCACTCAACGTGAGATTCCAGCAAGAACCACCCTGATGGGCCCAGCCCACCAAAGGACCGTGAGCAATAACACTCAACTGTTGTTGGTCACTCGGCTTCCCGGTGGTCTGGTTCACGGCAATTGTTATCCGGAACGCTCACCCTGCTTAATTCACGCTCTGGAACATTCACCCTGCTTAAGTAATGTTCACAGCACCTATCACTACCTGACAGTACGTCGTCAGTGGTTTGTTTATTATCTCTTTCTCCCTCTTGGGTTCTGTTTACTTCGTACTCTTACCGCCGAGAGCCGCACCTGGTGTGTAGTAGGCTCTTGTAAATACTCTCCAAACGGTTGAATGCCTCCAGGAACATTTTCCCAAAAAATCATAGAGCAGTCATCAATGTGATTTCATTAGTTCTCAGCAGGCCTGACACTAGGTCATTCCTGAGCACGTGGGAGGCATTAGGTTTAGATTCATTCTGTTTATTGAGCTTCTACTATGTGCGAGGCCCTAGGGATAAATCAGCGAACCAAAGGAAGGATCCCTGCCCTTGTTTCATGTGGGGAGAGATAGGCAATACACAAAATGAATTTAACAATGATAGGATACATCAGGAGCGGATAGGTCTCAAAGAAGAAAATAAAGCAAGGACAAGGGACAGAGTGCTAGGGGCTGGTCGGGATGTTAAATAAGGTGACCGGGTGTATTGGTTTGCTCAGGAGGCCATCACAGAGTACCACAAAGTGGGTGGCTTGGGCAACAGAAATGTTTTGTTTCACATTTCTGGAGGCTAGAACCCAAATAAGAGAGACAGACTCTATACATGTGTTTTACATTTTAGAACAATGTAATATGGATTTAATTTAATAAAACAAAAACTTTGGGTGCCTGGAAAGCTTAGTTAAGCATCCAACTCTTGATCTCAGCTCAGGGCTTGGCCTCAGGGTCATGGGTTTAAGCCCTGTGTTGGACTTCACACTGAGAGTGGAACCTACTTAAAGAATAATAATAATAATAGTAATAATAAAACAAAAACTTAAAAATGAGATAATGAGAGAATGAATGAAAAAGGAGGCTGCAGAGCTCAGGAAATAAACTGAAAACCAAAATTCCATGATTACAGATATAATAAATAAATCAGAAAATAATAACATAATCATGGCTAAAAATCAAATTAACACCATCATGAAGGAGGGACAAATGAAGGAGGAGGTTGAGGGAAAAAGAGCCGGAAGCAGTTAGAATGTGACAAGTACAGAAGTCAGAACTGCTCTATCAGTTAGGGCCAATCAGTGTCCCTTCTGCACAGAGCTCAGCAAAAGGAACTCAAAATTACGCAGAGATATGATATAGGAAATTTCTCTGACCTGAATGAAAAGTTCAATCCAGAGACTGAAGAGATAGTGCCTAGGCCAGGAAAACGGTTTTAGTAAAACCAACACAGATATACCGGTTTAAGATTCTGAGCTTCAGAGGTTTAAAGAAAAAAAAAAAAAGAATCATTCAGATACAGAGGTGGAAGGAAAATAAGAACAGATCACTTTTTTCTTTAAGATTTATTTATTTATTTGAGAGAGAGGGTGCATGAGCAGGGGGAGAGGCCGAGGGAGAGGGAGAATCCCAAAGTGACTCCACGCCTAGTGCAGAGCCCAACGCGGGCTTGATCCCAAGACCCTGAGATCAGGACCTGAGCCAAAACCACGAGTCTGATGCTCAACTGACTGAGCCACCCAGACACCCCAACAGATCACTTTTAAATGAGGGCAGGGAATCAAGCTGGTCTCAGACTCCCCTTACACCAACGTTCAATGCCAGAAGACACAGAGTTCATCAAGAAAGGTCTAAGGAGGGGGAAACTGTGACCTAAGAATGTCACACCAGGTCAAGCCAACATTGAAGCAACAGACAGACAGACAGACACTCTCACACGTGAAATAATTCAGAAACTATGGTCACCATGAGCCCTTCCTTCAAAAAAAGAAAAAAATAGGTGATGAAATCTAGCCGCGCGACAAATCAAAATAAAGAACTCTAGGATGGACGGGCTGCAAAGGGGAATACATGGGAGGCTTTGCATCCGGTTAAACAGAGAGTTAGGACAACAGGAAACAGCGCCCGCAAAACTGGGAGTGGGGAGAGGGGAGAAGGAAGGCACAGAGCAGTAGCGGCCGTGCTCTGTGTCTTACAGTTTGGAGCAAATCAGCTCCGTCTACAACTGAAGTGTGATTTCAAAAACTGTAATGAATTCAACCTCTGATGCTTTTCATAATTCATAATCCTTTTATTTTAGACTTGGAGTATTTTAGGAACTAACATCTCTTGTGGTGGAGAAACATTTTTCTTAAGTTCAGCAATTTCTTCAGTTTTACTTTCTTCTGTTAGGTTCGGATAAAATTAAATAGGCTTTAGATTTAAATCCGCGCCTGTGGTAGGGGGCATTTGTTTTCCTAATTCTTCAACCTTCCCTGCACCCATGCCCTGTATCTTGTCACTACAGAATTCTTCTCATAAGAGGCAGAATATTTTCTTTTCCCCTATCCCCTACCCCCTTGATGTTGGGTTGGCCATTGCTATGTTCTGCCTTTCAGATCTCATATAAATTCCGCTTTGGGCAAGCTCTACGGAGAAGAGGATTCTGGGAAGTGTAGTTCTGACTCAGCCTATTTGACACAATACAACCCACCACGGTCCACCCCTTATCATCCATACGTACTTCTCTGAATCGCATTTAACTCCCACAAAAAACCAACCAAACAAAAACACAGCAAAACTATGCATTCACCTAACACGATACAATTACTCTTTATATAGCCAAAACACACGAACCCTCTTTCCAAAAGAGAATAGGAAGCCATGCAGTCTCTTTCCCCATCTTAGGGTAACGTTCATTCCTCTTTAGCTCATTCCCTCTTTCATATCCTGTAACTTGAATAATGAAATATCAAGCTAACTTATTAGCACATCTAATTTAGATGATATTTAGATGACAGAGGTTGAATCATTGACGCAGATCCATTAGGATGTGTGTGTGTGTGTGTGTGTTCGTTTGTAGAGATTTGACCTCAGTCATCATGGGAGCTGGTTAACAATCATGTGTGCATTTTGTCTTCACATACATGAGGTCAGATGCTGCAGCCTGAAGTCTGAGAGGCAGGCAGTTAGGAGGGAAATAAACGTAAAACAGAAGGCAGCGAGGACAGACAGGCTCTAACCCACAAGCACAAGCTGGAACCCACAAGAATGGACTGAAACCTGTGTCAGTTCTCACTGCCCCAACCTTGAGGGTCTGGGTGTCCTGCAGAAGGAGCCACTACCCTTTGCCAGGGAGCTAACTGTGCGTCTGGCCCAGGAGCTGGGGGAGCTGAAGGCGGACGGGGAAGGTGAGAAGTTGTAGGCCCGACTGCTGCCCTGGGCTCATGGGCGTGAGCCAGCAGGTAAATGAAAACAGGTAAGCTACGAAATGGCCCTAGCTGAAAACATTCAGGGAAGGGATTCTGGGAAATAGAGTTCAGCCCACCAGACTGACACGGCGCCCTCTTCTCCAGCTGGTGCCTCTTTAAACCGTATTTCAGCGACGGATAAAGACAATAATAAAATAATGACGCCCCCTCCCCGACCTGAGTCAGCTGTCCCACACGGCATCAAAAACACACTAGCCCTTCCCTAGAAGAGAAACTGAGCCCTTTTTTGTCTTTAGGTGGTATTCCCTCTGGTTCACACTCCTGCTTTGTGATCCTGCAACTAAAATACTGAACCATAACTTTAATATGTCTTATGTTAGACGTTAAGAGCATAGGAGAGGGGAAGAAAACAGAACGATCTGGTTAATTTATATGTAACTATAATGGTTCCAGCCTTCTTTCCACCACTGGTCATGTGGTCATAGTTGGCATATTTTTTTAAGATTTATTTACTTATTTGAGAGAGAGTGAGTGAGCACACGGGCAAGGGGAGGGGCGGAGGGAGAGGAAGTCAACAGACTCCCTGCTGAGCGTGGAGCCTGATGCGGGCTCCATCCCAGGAACCCTGACATCGTGACGTGAGCCAAAACCAAGAGTCACAACCAAGGCTCCACCGGCTGAGCCGTGCGGGAGCCCTACGCATAGCTAGCATTTTTCATTGCCTTCCACTATTTATTCCATATACCCCTCAGCAGGTAGTGGTTTCCTGTCCGGCAGGGCAACCCAAACCTTTATTCTGAAAGGGTCTGGACCAATGGCAGTCTTGCCCGAATTGGGTTGTTGTAGTTTTCCATCCACTTCCTTCACAGGACACAGGGCCCCGAGACATCCACAAGGGACCATCTCTACTCCAGGCACAGACACTTCTTACCCACATGGTGTAGTAGCAGCCCAGCTTCCTCTGATGGTCAGGATCGGTTACCTTAGGCGGGACCCTAACTCCCTCCCTGGGCCTGCTGATACACTGGCCTGAGGTAGTCCCTGCAACCAGGTTATTTGCCGATTCACAGTTCAATGGAATCACAGGTGTGTCCCTGGGGAAGCATTTCTTTCTTAGGAACTGAGACCTCTAAACTAGCATAGCCTTGTCGAGCACTAAGGGGGAGAGTGGACGGGACTAGTCCCTCTCCCACCCCCTCAGTCCTGGAGCAGTGAATCCTGGCTACAGGGGAAAGAGCGGCCTATATCAGATGCTGATTTAGAGCGCGGAGCACATCCTGGAGGACACTGCCTCAAACCAAAAACGTGTTGCCACCTAGCTTTTGGAAGTCATGGAAAGGCCATTCCACACCTCTATCAAATGAGCTCCTCTGGATAACAGGGAATATGCTAAGACCAATGAATTCCATGAGCACAGACCAACTGTCTCCCTTTGTTTGCAGTGAAGCGAGTTTCTCATCAGAAGTGATGCTTTGTGCAGTATCTTGATGGTGGATAAGGTGCTTAGGGAGTGCACAGATGACAGGTTGGGCAGAAGCATTGTGGGCAGGGAAGGCAAATCCACACTCAGAGCAAGTATGTGTTCCAGTAAGAACAAAACACTAGCCCTTGGTGGAAGTGCTCAGGGTAATCAGCCTGTCACCAGGTAGCTGGCTGAGCAGCCTGGGAAGTAATGCTCTATCAGGGCCTTGGCGTGGACCCCTGATGCCGGCAGAGTGGGCACTCTACAACGGCCATAGCCAGACTGGCCTCGGTGAGCGGAAGTCCATGGTTCTGAGCCCATGCATAACCTTTACCCCTGACATTGGCAATGGCTAGAGTGGCCGGGGAAGGAGGCTGACTGACGTCTGTTCAATGGTTCTATCTCCCTGACTAGTAAAACCCTCCGCCGCTGAGACCACCCCTTCATTTCCATTCACGGAAATCTACCCGCCCACCTGTCCCCGGACCATCAGTTCTGCGGTCACGGTCCTTCCAAGTCCCTGACCATGCAGCCAAACCATTAACCACAATCCACAAGTGAACCCATACCTCGAGCTGTCTCTCCTCGGCAAAACAAGCAACCAGGTGATCTGCTGAAGTTCTGCCCATGGGGAAGATTTTTCTCCAAACACTGTCCTTAATGCTCCGGCCCGAAGAGGGAGTCTAGTACTGCAGCCGTCCGCTCCCCGTGGATGGGGTTATCAGTCAGGGTGTTTTTGCCTGCAAGGAACAAAATACCCAATTACACGGGGCTTATACAGTAAGGGGCACATTCCAAGAATGACATCTGGAGGGCGCCTGGGTGGCTCAGTTGGTTGAGCAACGGCCTTTGACTCAGGTCATGATCCCGGAGTCCTGGGATTGAGTCCCACATCAGGCTCCCAGCTCTGTGGGGAGCTGGCTTCTCCCTCTGACCTTCTCCCCTCTCATGCTCTCTCTCACTCTCAAATAAATAAATAAAATCTTTTTAAAAAAATGACATCGGGAGGCAAAAAATGCACTATTGCAAAACTGTTTTTTAGAGCAAAAAGAATTTTTACTCTGTTTTCCCAAAGCAGAGCCCCTTCCCTGAGCACATACCAATGTCAGTGAAGCACTCACACAGGGCACAGCTAAAAGATCAATAAATGCCGGTTATCCTAATAGTTGTTCTATTACCTCTAAGTCCTCTTCCAATTCTCAGATCCTGTGAACACTGCTATTTGGTGGCGGAATACTTACAGCTTCAGTGTTGGGGAAAATAAAGTTCCAACACAGTGGCACTTGCTGATATCCTACTAAATGCAGCACAGAATGACTGTTTCCCCCACTCCATTTTTTTCAAGACCACGAGAAAGATTACCGAACGAATGCACAGTGTATCTGAGAATGTGAAAAGCTCTTGGAAAAAAATTTTAGAAGATTCTACCTATCCTTTTCATCATCTCCAGGCATTACTCTGCCACACAGAACCCCTTTTCCTTTTTTTCTTTTTTTTTTCCTGCAAATCCTTAGAGCTCAATACTAAGGCAACGTCTTCGTTTCCCACAGAAATGTCATCTACACCTGGCAGTTCCCAGTCTTTTGAATGTCACAGACTGGTTAACTTGCGGGGGGCCGGGGGGGAGAAAAGGTGGGGGTGGGGAATTGTTACTTAACCTGTAAAGGAGCTTTTTGTTTTTAAATCCCAGATATAATGTTGCTATCACCAACACTTCATTAAAATGCCATCAAAGGAAAGGGCAGTTTAACACCAAAAAAGTAAGGCGAGGGCAGAATCTCAAAATAACATGTCCTTTCAAAAAATCAGAGTTGCCAGCTTTCTCCAATATATTTTTTAAAATATTAAATCATAGAATATACTTTTAAAAATCACGCACAAAGGGGCATCCAGGTGGCTCAGTCAGTTAAGCTTCCGGAAACTCTTGGTTTCTGCTCAGGTTGTGATCTTAGGGTCATGAGATTGAGCCCCACAGGGAGCTCTGCATCGGGCGCTTAGTGAGGAGTCTGCTCCTCTCCCCCTCCCTCACCCCTTCCCCTGCTTGTGTGTGTGCTCTCTATATATAATAAATAAATAAATCTTTAAAAAAATAAAGCACAAAGAAATCCCAACATAAAATGTTGCCTTAAGATATTATATTATATTTTTGTCTTTAGACTATGAGCCCTGCATAAAAGTAAAGGAGTACATACAATGTGTTTATATATAGTTTAAGGAATAATGACAAAATACACAGCTGTGTACCTACCACCTAGCATAAAATACAGAGCATTCCTGATACTTCCCTGTGCCCCTTCCCGCTGCCCTCTCCTGCTCCCAGAGACCACCTCCTACAGTACGTAGTATCTGTTTCCTGTCTTGTCTCTGTCCCTGAACAAGGCATTGACTAATTTTGTCTGGTTTTACTACTTCCATGAAAGGAACCATATTGTATGTGACTTCCCTTTTTTCACTCAAAAAATAATGGTGTTTCTTGATACGGGATTGGTGTGCAGAAATCTATATCCTACTGAGGTTTATTACAAAGAGGAACCGGGTGGTCTACTTCCTTTATGCAGCAGTCATGGTGGAAAATCCAGGTTCGACCCATGCCCGTGGAGAAAGGGAGCAAGGCTCAGGATGCCCACATCATGCTTTTTGGAGTAATACCCTCTCGGCCTCCTGTGGCTTCTATGGGGCAGACAGGCCAGATGCCCTAATGTGGGCTACAAGGGCTGGTCACCAGCTGGTCACTTCACTGGGGCAGCACAGCTCTTGGCCCCGATTGCGACCCACCTGTGTGCGAAGGTGGCGTGAGCAGACGGATCTCCCAGACCCATCCCAAGTAACCCCACTGTTGGCCAACACCTTACTAGGTTCACATTCTGACATGTGTCTCCTTCACCATGTGTAGGAATGAGCCCAGAAAATTCTCATCGGACCCTGGATCTCTCCTGAAAAAGATCCTGGCTGGGGCTCCTGGGTGGCTCAGTTGGTTAAGTGTCTACCTCGGGCTCGAGTATGTATCCTTTTGTATCTGGCTTCTTTTGGTAGCATGTTTGCAAGACTACATCCCTCACTAGGAACCCCATCTTTCCACTGTTTACTTGCACACTGCATCCTGGTCTCCCTCTGGTTTCCTGCATCTCCCTTCCCCAAAAAACTACAATGATGTTAAATAAAGCCCCTTTATTCAAATAAGTAAGTACTCATGGAACACGTAGACTGTGCCAGGGACGGCCAGACCCCAAAGTGTGCTGCCAAATTGTGACTTCCCTTTCAGCGGGGCATCTTGCCTAAGGAAGGTTTCAGGGATGTGGAAGATTGACGTGGGTATGTGAATTCAAACCCTGAAAGGAATATATTACCTGCCCTCTAACACCCCCAAACCGCAGCTTAGCGCATGGCTACCAAGCAGCAGCAGGGTTCCCCACTTACGTCTCTTGAACACATCATAACATCCAGGGCCAGTAAGTTTCTGGCTTGATTATTTCTACTGCTCTTCAAACGTTCTTTGGTTAGATACTGAGTTGCTCCCAGCTACAGGTTCTAACTCTCTCCAAAAGCTCTGCCCGGGTGCTTCTCGGGGCCAGCAGGAATCCTACAGGCAGGGAGCCGCGCCCCTGGCTTCCCCGTGCACCCCCGTGGTACTTACATCCTCTGGTCTAACTTAGTCATCATGAGCATTGCTAAGCGACCAACGGTCAGTCAGCTTCTCTCAGGGCCTCAATTTTCTCATCTATAAAAAGAAATAAGTGTACTACATCAGAGGTCCTTAACCTGGCATCTGTGGGTTCGTTAGGAAACCCATTAATCCCTGGAAATTACATGCAACACAGTGAATGGGTGCGTTTTGGTGGAAGAGAATTCGGAGTATGATGATCCCCCCGAAAATGAAACACGGTTTGTTAAGTGACCCCCAGGAGCTCTTTCAGTACTTAGTATTCGACAATCAGATGGCTCCTTGTGTCACTGGGAAGGCTTGGTTTTTGCTTAGGGTCTCCCTGCTGTTGAATCTTTAAAAGAAAAGACAGCCTTGCCTTGTTCCTTCTGCAGATGTCTCTGCCCGAACAGAAAGGATGCTGGAACACCGCAGCATGACGCAGGAACGTTCCTCTCATCTCTGCAGGTAAAATAACATCAGGGGTCATTTCATTCCAAATAGCACAGCCCTGGAGAAAGTCCCCGAGTTATAACATGACCTCCCTCCGGGTCCTATTCTATTTCGCTGGCTTGTTTTGTAATCCTGTATCTATTGTAACCTTCAGAACAAACTGGCAGTTCTGGTTCTCATAACCAAACAGACGTGACCATACCGATATACTCTGAACAAGTCAACAATCCAGGTTTCTGTCCCCCAGACAAAGGGGCTCGGAAGCAGCCCCAGGTCGGGGAGAAACGCGCCTAGGTTTGCCTGACCACACCAGGGCGCTAGCTTGCTCCCTGAGCGAGGGAGAGAAACCAAAGCCCCGGGTCGGAGCTCATTATTTCACACACAATAATATTAGGTTACACACTCCCTGTGTGGGGCTGGTTCCCCTGGCAGCGCCCGGGCAACAATTGGAGCCAAAAGTTTTCATTACAAACCACCTTGGTCGGTATCAGGAACTATCTCGTATTCCTTCCATAGAATGAGACATGCCGGACTTGTAAACAGTGTTCTTAATAATTATATTGGTTTCACTGCAGATGAAAGAGGTGGTTTCAGAACTCCTCCTCTTCCTATAAATACCCTTCTCTGTTCCTGGTTATCTAAAGCAGAGCCCCACCTCCAACCCTTGCTACTCCCAGGGCGTGGGCCACTAACCGGCAGCCGCATCTGGGAGCTTGTTAGAAAGGTAAAAATCTCAGACCCACCCCAGACCTACAGGTCCAGGATCTGCATTTTAACCAGATCTCCAGGTGATTCCAATGAAAAATGGAGAAGCACTCCCGAGAGGTCACCCAAAGCCTCACTAGCAGCCAACGCCTCACTTAAGTCTGTGACCTTCCAGCAAATAATTACTGGTCAATAAATGTGAGCTTCCTTCCTTCTTCCTCTTAAAACCCAGAGGACCACCAGAGATGCCTTGAGGAAGGGAGGGGAGGAGGAAGAAGCCCAGAAGAGGGGCGTCTTGGAGACGGGAGAGAGGCAGTGATGAAGAAGGAAAATGAGGACCAGCAGAGCAGGGGTGAGGCAGGGAAGGCTGGCAGAGCGAGGGCCCAGGGTCTCCACACCCTCTCCAGCAGGGGCTCCCACCTGAGGCAGGTGGGTCCCACCTTCACAGGTCTCTCCATGGCTACCGGCTGTCTCCTCTCTTTACCTATTGCGTAGTTTTCAAAAGTTGACTCTTGGGTGGATGATTTTATCTTTTTTCTAATACATGTGAAAACAGAATCATGCTATGGTTAACACTTCGTTAAATGTTGTTTGCAAGCCGTCCCTGGTGGTGAAGGCCACACCCGGGACACCTGCCCAGGAGGAACGATGGTCCAAGCGGTGCCGCAGGTCCCTTACAGCTGGCCCAGAACATGTGCGGCCGGTTCTATTTCCTTGCGTCTTTAAACTGCATCGCAGGACACAAGGCAGGCTCTGATCGTTGTTATTCAGGCTAACGCAGTGGTTAATGGCAGATCAAACTCTTGGTAGGGCCACTCATCTAGAATCTGCTTAATTTTTAAGGGTACTGGCAAGGACTTGGGATAAAGATCATAAAGTAACAAGCCGAGGTTCACTCAGAATGCCAGGTTACTTGGGGATGTTATGTTTCCTGAACTTGCACACCGTGGGCTCAGAACGTGGACCTGAAATCAGCGAGAAGCACCCATCTGGATGCCCCTCGGCCTGAAGAAGGCTGGGGATTTCCGATGGCCTGCAGGTTAACACTACGACTTCCCTTGCCTCCGGCTCCACAGTCTTCAGCAATCTGCCGAACCATCACTTACTTCCCCTGTGTCTTTTAAGAAAAAGGAGATACGAACCAAGCTCAAGGCCTTAGAATGTGAACACACGGAGATGCAACTTTTAAAAAGAAACTCGGAGAAACCAAATACTCTAATAGAAAACAGAAAATAAATGGGAGGTCAGAAACACACACTGGGAGAGAAGGTGGCAATTATTTAAATGTGCCAGTTAGTGGCAGCTCTCGGGAATTTAACAGGTACAGATACACTGGAAGGTGACGGTGTCTTTCCCATCTCCGCTGAGAACATGACATAAAAGGAACAGGCTTGAATCATAGCAAGAGCGCGAAGGAACTTTGACTCGTCAGGGTTTTAGACTCTGATCCAAACTCACAAAGGAAATAATGGGCTCGCCTCAGAAGATCTTTTTTAATGGATAGCTTTAAAAAAAATCACCCTGGCTCTATTGTGGGTGAGGTACGGTTCTGACTGGATGTCAGGGGTGAGTCTGTGGATCTTTTCAGTGCAGTTATAAAAAGCTCCTAGGACCTCAGTCCCAGTCCTTTCTAGTAGTACAATTAATTCTATTGCATTAAATATTGCTCGAGATAAGTGAGCTATCAACGCACTCCAAGTCTTTCTGTTATTTGTGTTTCTGTGCTTTCAAGAAAAGGAATCTTCTAAGAGAGCCCTTTGTAAACAGACTTTCTACAAATTGTATACAGTACGTTAATTGCGCCATAGGAAGAGGGAGAAATGAGCTTTACTGTAAAACTGAGAGCCTTTTGTAAATCTGGATTTTGAAAAGCGACATGGAAGAGCCCACCCAAGGTAAAGAATGAATTACTCTCATACACAGGACAGAAATTGAGGGCAGTTGGCAGATACCCAATGCATGTAACACTGTTAGCACAGTGCCTAGCCCGTAGGATGCAGGCAGTACACGGAAGCTGTTAAAATATCACTAGCAGTCTTGTTTGGATATGGCGATGCACTGAACCTCCACTTGTACACAGGGATGGGGGAACCAAGGGTCAGTACCGCATCTTGTGCTCATCGATCTTTATCTCTGCCCGGGAACCACAGTGGTCCATATCCAAGCTCCCCAGACCAGCACTCAAGTTCACTCCGGCCCTCAACTCCCTGCACTTGGATCAGACCAGCCTCTCCTCCTCCTCCACAAAGCATCAGCTTCTTCCTGCTCAGGCCCTTCCCAGTCTCCTGGAAGAGGGGAGAGGAAATACATGGGTTGATAATCCCTCCCCCTGACTGGAACTAAAATACAGGTTAAGGATAGCTGTGGAGGGGCGCTTGGGTGGCTCGTTCAGTTAAGCATCCAACTCTTGATTTCAGCTCAGGTCATGATCTCAGATGTGTGGGATCAAGCCCCACATGGGACACTGCACTGTCCCGCTCCTGCTTGTCCTTCTTCTGCCCCTCGTCCTGCCTGTGCACTCTCTCTTTCTCTCTCTCAAATAAATAAATTAATACTAAAATCTTTTAAAAAAAAAATAAAGGTGGTTATGGAGGAAGGGCATGAGTCCCTTCTCCAGCATCTTCCAGAAAGTAACCAACAGTCTGCCGCCCACACAGGTCACCAAGTGTGGAGGAGTTCACACTTCCTCCATGAAACTCTTGAGATGACTATCTGAGAGGACACGGCCATTATCAGATATTGCATTTACTATAATAAAATTATATATATTTTAAGTACCAGTTAACATAGAGGTCCAATTCTATTGCTTTTGGTCAAAGGCCAGAGTAAGATTACAGAGCAAGAAACAGCACAATGTAATCCTTGGTTAAAGAGTCAGAGCGAGTAACGTTTCAGAGGAAGTTTCAAAAGAGGAATGATTTCTGGGTCAATTTAACTGTAAAGTCTAAAATAACTTCAGCAGCCAGCTCAAAAGATAAACTCTAAAAGTGATGTACATGTCTCTGTCAAAGAGTAAGGAACTGACCTTTCCTGAAACAGATCTTAAGTGAATCCTGGTTAGAATCATCCCCAAGAACATTCTGGTGAAAGGAGGTGACAGAATGCAAGAGTCTAGGGGATCACTCATCAGTCAAGGCTGCCAAATGGGAATTGGGTCCCAGAAAAGGCTTTTCTCGGTTTGGGAAAGATAAAGTTGGCCAGGGACTGAAGCGTTTTGGGTAACTGCAGCCATCGCGGGCACAGTGTCCGCCATCGCCCGCCTGCTAGAGAGCGGAGTCACGGCAGAAACATGCCCTGCTGAGCACCTGGCTGCCCTGCTGTCCACTCTGTCCTGTCCTTTCACGAGTTCAGGGATGTGCCTCCCCCCACAAACGATATGTTGAAGTCCTAACCTCCCCCTAACACCCCGACCTGTGACCGTGACCCTATTTGGAAACAGGGTCTTTGCAGACATCATCAAGTTATGATGAGGTCATCATACTCAATCAGGATGGGCCCTCACACAGGATGGGTGCTGTCCTGTTTGGCAGAGAAACCAGAGTCAGAGATAAGTCTCTCACAGAGGGAAGACGATGCAAAGAGACACAAGGGAAACCCCATATGACAATGGGGGCGGACTGGAGAGCGGCCTCTGGAAGCCAGGCACTCCCAGGACTGCCACCACCTCCAAAAGCTACAAGAGGCACGAAAGGATCCTCCCCAAAAGCCTAAGAGAGAGCCGGGACTCACCGACCCCTAAGCCGCTGGAACTGCGAGAAAAGAGATTTCTGTGGTTTTAAACCCCCTCTGCCCACCCAGTTTGTAGTACTTCGAACAACAGCCATAGAAAATGGGCACATCCCCCAAAGGGCTCTGGCCTGTCCTTCAGGAGTCCCCAGTCATGGCAAATGCTTTGGCTGTCCTTTTTTTTTTTTTTTTACCTTTATTATGAATAAATTTTTAACAATCACAAAAATGGAGCAGTAAAAGAAACTCTTATGTGCCTGCTCCAAAGCCCCAAAAATTACCAGCATTTTGCCCATTTTATCTGTTTTCCCCACCAAGTTTATTCTGCATGGAGGGGTGCCTGGGACAAGCCTTGAGTTTTAAAGCAAACTCAACACACCATTCCAAGTCATCTGTAAGTGCTTTAGTCCCAACCAATTCAGACATGTTTTCTTTTGTCATCCTTGAGTTCTGTGTATTTTAGTAGTTATGTAAAAGGAATGAAGAGCATTTGATGTCTGAGTCCTCTGTTTCTTTTCCTTTTTTTCTTTCTTTTTTACAGTTCAGTGTTTTGGGGTTTTTTGAAGATTTTATTTATTTGACAGAGAGAGAGATCACAAGTAGGCAGAGAGGCAGGCAGAGAGACAAGGGGAAACAGGCTCCCCGCTGAGCAGAGAGCCCGATTCAGGGCTCAATCCCAGGACCCTAAGATCATGACCTGAGCCAAAGGCAGAGGCTTAACCCACTAAGCCACCTAGGCGTCCCCAGTTTGGTGGTTTTTAATATATTCAGAATTGTGTAACTATCTCTCAGTCTAATTTCATTAACCCCCAAAGAAACCCTGTACCCATCAGCAGTTATGCTCCATTCCCTGCCCCTCTTTCCAGCCCTAAATGCTCATCCACTATCTATCTCTATAGACTGGCCCACTGTGAGCATTTCATATATGTGGAATCCTACAGTCTGCGGTCTCTTGTGTCTGACTTCTTTCACTTAGCACAATATTTATAAGATGCACTGATGTTAGGGCATGTAGCAAAATCTCATTCCTATTCACGGTTGAATAATATTCCATGACATGCATGTACCAGTTTCATTTATCCATTCATTAGTTGATGGAAATTCATGTGGTTTCCAATCTTGTGGCTATTCTGAATAATGCTGCAATGAATCCTTACGTGGACATACGTTTTCATCCTCTTGTGTCTACACCTAAGAGTGGGATTGCTGGGTTATCTGGTAACTCCATGTTTAACGTTTTTTCTCCATGATTAACATTTTGAGGAAACACCAGGCTACTCTTCAAAGCGGCTATCCCATTTACAATCCTACCAGCAATGTAGGAGGTTTCCAAGGTTTCCATAAATTCTGTACCACTTGTTATTGTGTTTTTTTTATTACAAACATCCTAATGGTTATAAAGCCGTATCTCATTGTGATTTTGATTTGCGTTTTCCTCATGACTAAGGATGTTGAGCTTTTTCCATGTGCTTATCGGCTCCTGGTATAACATCTTTGGAGAAATGGTTCTACAAATCCTTTGTCTAATTTTAAATTGGGTTATTTTTCTTTTTATTGTTGATTTGTAAGAGCTCCTTATATATTCTGGATATAAGTTCCTTATCAGAAGTATGATTTGCAAATATTTTTCCCATTCTGTGAGTTTTTACACTTTCTGGATTGTATCCTTTGAAAAACAAAAGTTTTCAATTTGATGAAGTCCAATTTATTTTTCTTTTGTTGCTTATACTTTTGGTGTGTATCTAAGAAACCACTGCCTGCATCAGCATCACAAAGATTTACTCCTCTGTTTCTTTTTAAGAGTTTATAGTTTTGGGGCACCTGGTTGGCTCATTCAGTTAAGCACCTGCCTTCAGCTCAGGTCATCATCCCCGGGTTCTGGGATCAAGCCCCACATCAGGTTCAGTTCCCTGCTCAGCGGGGAGTCTGCTTCTCCCTCTGCCTCTCCCCCACACCCAGCTTGTGTTCTCTCACTCATCCCCCACACAAATAAACAAATAAAATCTTTTTTTAAAAAATAAAGTTTTAGTTTTAGCAACTACATTTAGGTGGTGACCCATTCTGTGTTACTTTTTTATAGGACGTGAGGTAGTGATTTGGTTTTTCTTGCATGTCAATATAGACATGACATCTTAATTCTCTTTTGTATTAACTTGTTCTATGACAATGTATGTCAGTTTTCCATAAATTGTCTTTTAGATGATTTTCATCAGATACAGCCTACAGTGATTAAAAAAAAAAGAAAACCTTATGAAGAAATACTTTAAATGAGGAAGTGGTTAGCTCTTCCCTCATTGCCTGTCATCTGTAATTCATTTCCCCAATTTTAGACTTTTTCCCCTTTTCTTATAACATTCCACAGTGCAATACAGCACTTATTTGACTTGTTAGTCATAACTATATAAATTAGATCTTCTCTAAAACTCCGATATTCCACTTTAAAATGTAATATAACTAAGACTTTGGGTACCAACAGTGTGCCCATTGATCCTGACAAATCTGAGATAAAAACATAAAAGGGGCACCTGGGTGGCTCAGTGGGTTGAGCCTCTGCCTTCGGCTCAGGTCATGATCTCAGGGCCCTGGGATCGAGCCCCGCATCAGGCTCTCTGCTCAGAAGGGAGCCTGCTTCCCCCACTCTCTCTGCCTACCTCTCCGCCTACTTGTGATCTCTCTGTCAAATAAATAAATAAAATCTTAAAAAAAAAAAAAGACAGGTACTCTGCCTTAAAGATAAATACAGCCTAGAAAAGGAAAGGAACAGTATGTACTCAAAGGACATGGAGTGAATATGAACACAGAAAGGAAAAAGTGTTTGTATGGTAAGGCCTGGGAAGACATAATGAAGGGACGGAACCAGAACAAAGGCTTAGACTGGGCCCAGGCAGGGAATGCCCATGTCTGATGCTTCCCCAGGGAGGGCCTTGTTGAGCTGGAGACCAGATACCATATCTGCAGGGAGTGGTCCCACTTATCCTCAGCAGATTATATCCCTGCAGAGGTGGGCCTGGTAGACCCAGAAGGGCTAGACTTCTTTTTATCCTTTTCCCCAAGAGAAGTTGAAAAAAACAAAAAAATCTAATCTAATGTAATCCTTCATTCTTTAAAGTTGCTATGTACTTTAAATTTTAAATACTCTGGAGTGGATTCCTCAAAAAATTTAACATAGAGGGGCGCCTGGGTGGCTCAGTGGGTTAAAGCCGCTGCCTTCGGCTCAGATCATGATCCCAGTGTCCTGGGATCGAGCCCCGCATCGGGCTCTCTGCTCAGCAGGGAGCCTGCTTCCTCCTCTCTCTCTCTGCCTGCCTGTCTGCCTATTTGTGATCTGTCTGTCAAATAAATAAATAAAATCTTTAAAAAAAAAAAAATTTAACATAGAATTACCATCCGGCCTAGCAATTTCACCCCCAGGTATATACCCAAAAGAATTTAAAAATGGGGGACGCCTGGGTGGCTCAGTTGGTTAAGAATTTAAAAATGGGACTCAAACAGTAATTTGTTATGCTAGTGCTTATTGTAGCATTATTCACAAGAGCCAAAAGGTGGGAACAACCCAAATGTCCATCAAGAGATGAATGGATAAACAAAATGTGGTCTATCTACACCATAGAAGGGATATTATTCAGCCATAAAAGGGAATGAAGTATTGCTGCATGCTACATAATGGGTGAGCCCTGAAAACATTACGCTAGGGGTGCCTGGGTGGCTCAGTGGGTTGAAGCCTCTGCCTTTGACTCAGGTCATGATCCCAAGGTCCTGGGATAGAGCCCTGCATCGGGTTCTCTGCTCAGCAGGGAGCCTGCTTCCTCCTCTGTCTCTCTGCCTACTTGTGATCTCTGTCTGTCTAATGAATAAATAAATCTTAAAAAAAAAAAAAAAAACCATTACGCTAAGTAGAATAAACCCAACACAGAAGCATAGATATTGTACGATTCCACCATATGCAATATCTAGAAGAGGCAAATTCATAGAAAGTAGATAGGAGGTTAACAGGGGCTAGGGAATTCTTGCTTAAAGTTATAGAGTTTCTGTTTGGGGTGATGAAAATCTTGTAGAAACAGATGGTGGTGGTGGTTGCACAACACCAAGTGCAATTAATGCCACTGCACTGCGTACCTAAAGATGGCTAAAATGGCAAATTTTATATTTTACATAATTTACTACCACCAAACAAAACAAAACGAAACTCTACAGCACAAAACGCATCAGGGATTACTGTGTAAGCTGTGGGCCACTAGTTTGAGACCTTGGGCTCAGACTGGACATCTGGTGTGCGCTGAGCAAGCACTCAGCAATAATGTGAAGCTCTACACTAGACACTGGGCTGAGACGGTAGATAAAATTAAAAATATATAATCTTTATCCTCAAGGAGATCAATGGCCAGAAATGGACCAAATAGTAGTACTATGACAGCGCTTTCAGGAAGTTCCAAGAGATTCAGAGAAGAGATCACAACTGGTTGTGGGGAATCACTAAAAAATTTGTAGAGGTGAGGGAACTTGAGCCGAACGGTGAAGGACAGATAAGAAAGCGAGGCTGCTCCAGAAGAGAAGCATGAATCAAGGTCAAGAGGAGGAACAGAGGGTACATTTCAGTACAGAGTCCATTTTGGATGAAGGATCCAAGTAGAGACGTAGCTGCAAAGGTAAGGGAAGACCAGGACCAGGGTGCCATGATTGCCAAAGTGGGGATTTTCCACTTAATTTGGAGCGGCATGAAGTTCTCAAAGCTGTCCCTGAGACTGATTAGCTAGGCATCAATGCATGAAACAGATTGGAAAAAGTGGCAGAGGCTTCTGGACAGCTAGGTGAGAGGTAAGGAAGGTCTGGCCTGGAACAGTAGCCATGGGATGGGAATGAAGAGGAAGAGGGCGCCAGGGAGCAGCTCTTTGGAGGAGTAGGAGAAGCTGTCGGCTGTAAGGGGGAGAGGGAGTGTCAGAATGGGGTGGAGGGTGGTGGCTATATTATCTAGGATGTGGATGATTTTTAATTCATTTAACAATGAAGGTGAAGAGAAGGGTGGGGTTTGTTTGTTTGTTTGTTTTTGCATCATTTTAATTCATTTTACCTATTTTTAGGTTAGGAGAGACTGGAGTAGAAGAACCACTAGCACAGAGGAGACTAGAGACTAGAAAGAGAAAGAAGAGTGAACCGATGCAGCCGCAGAAGATGCCAGGGGTAGAGTGGAGAGACCTGGCGAAGGGTCCGGAAAATGCAGTCAGAAGTGAAGGAGGCAAGGTAGGAGGAAGTCAAGAGAGCACTTATTGATGAGCTCAATAAGATCAGAAGGGAGACTCCCTGATGGCTCAGTGATGGCCTTTCTGCTGCCAAATGTGACACAGGGAGCCAACAGAGGCAGAATTCCATGACTGTTGAGTGTCAAGCCATGCTATGGCCCGGCCATGAACGCTTGGCACTTGAAGTGGAGGAGAGAAGAAAAAGCTTAGGGGAGGAGCTGGCTTGTAAGTATGCTTAGGATGTGTGTAACAGAAGTCCAAGAGTGAGGCATTCTTGGGCCATCAAAGGCACATCTTTGAAGTGGTCAGCCATGGGATTTTCTGAGCTCCATGAAGCAGTAAGAGGAGGCAGTCCGGGGTGACTGGCAGAATGAGAGGTCTAGGGCTTGGAGGTCAGGATAAGTGTAGGTAGGAAGGACAGAAAGAGGTGGCGGTCTGAAAAGGTTTTGAAAATAGTTTTAACTCCTTAGGCCAAATACGGTAAGATGTAGTGGCACTAGTGTTTTCATTTTGAGGACCTTCGAATCTGTGTCCAGACTCAGTTTGACTAAGTGTTGTGGTCATTGATTAGTGATGTCTGGCAAGGGCAAGGAGAGGAAAGCCAGGATCATAGCCTGTCAATCCCGTGAAATGTGGTTAGAGAGATTTTGAACCGAAAAGTGTTCCCACTTGATTAGGAAGTCCAGTGAGCCTAACTGCCCCCATGCTGGCTGCAGTGTCCTGTAAATGCAGGTACTAAACTGAAGGTCTAGAAAACTAGAAGGGTGGGATGTGTGGATGGTTACAGATATTCAATTCCTTGGCAGCAATGGTAAGAAAGAGGGTGGGATGCTCAGTCCAGCACTGAACTCATTACAGGAAGAGGGAGGGCTTACTTGAAGTCGCTAGATGGACATGATGATGATAAGCAGTGTAACTAGAGAACCCAACACACAGCAGACGTTCAAAACGTACTTACAGAATGAAGGGAAGCCCAGAGAGCAAGTAGTGTCCCGTCCCCTTCCCCTGCCCCCACAGGCCAGGGAGCTGGTAAGATAAGGAGCCAATTAGATGGGAAGTAGCACGGTCAGGAGAAAGTCAAGTAGATGCTAGCGGGAGTGGGTCTGGGAAGGTGCAGACACAGACAGAGGAGTTGAGTCTTGAGGGCGTGTGGAAAGGGAGCCTGTTCTCAGGACTTGGTATAAACTCCAGATGCCATATGCACCACTGTTGGGAAAAGTGTGTGGATAATTCCAAGAAACACATTATGGCTTTAATAAAACCACTCAGAGCACAGGTCCTTCTGGGGATGGACTGGTCTCATCTGTGAAAGAAGTTTCCCAAAATTGGGGCGCCTGGGTGGCTCAGTGGGTTAAAGCCTCTGCCTTCGGCTCAGGTCATGATCCCAGGGTCCTGGGATCGAGCCCCACATCAGGCTCTCTGCTCAGCAGGGAGCCTGCTTCCCCCTCTCTCTCTGCCTGCCTCTCTGCCTACTTGTGATCTCTGTCTGTCAAATAAATAAATAAAATATTAAAAAAAAAAGAAGTTTCCCGAAAAAAGAACAGTGTGATAGAAATCAAACACAGATGAAAGGGTCTAATCTCAATTGTGCTATCCAAGTCTGTGTTCTTTAGAATAAACGCTGAATGGCCTCATTCGTTCATTCATTCATTCATTCATTCATTTCCCTTTGCCTCAGGGTCCTCACTTCACAGTGGGCCTAAATCTCTGTCCTATTTCTCTGCATTTCTCTGTAAATCTCTGTACCTATTTCATGGTAGTGCTCTAATGATAAAAATGAAAGCTACTTCAAAACACTTCACCCTGAAGCACCCCCAAATTATCCCATCACAGCGAATTTGAGATAACTATGCCTTGTACTTTAAAATATTGTGTAATGTATCTGGAGTATGTGGGTCATCCAGCAGCGCTTAGAATTAACTTTGGTCCTGAGACCAGGTCATATTTATGACAGGTGTTGAGACCCTGTGCAAAAGTGAAGTATTACACCCAACCTCCTCCTGTTTCCCATCTTCACTCGTGGTGGAATCGACACAGCCCCCCATGCTTTATCTCGTGTAGCTCTTTTTGGAAATAAATGCACTTGGATGTTTTGCTGGTAAAGCTGCCTCCTCCTCAGAGCATGGGGGCCACGCAGCCACCAGGAAGGGAAAACAGAAAACCTCTAAAGCAGTAAATCATCACTCTCATTCAGACGGCGCTCTGTCACTTTAGACAAGTCACCCAACCTAGCTGTGCCCGGATTTCTCTAATGCATCCTGAAACGATTCGGGTGACAGACACACACAGGGCTAGAAGGCAAGGAGCTCCCGCTATGAAGGAGGAACATGGACTCGTCACAGTTTGAACTTGAGTGTTTCCTGATTCAAGAAAATCAGTGCTGGGAAAGTGGCAAGAGAGGAAAAACAACGCCTTGCTACAAGCAGAAAGTGGGATGCACAGCAAGAGCTGCGCAGTGATGAGGGAATGGGAAGCTTGGCTAAAGGAGACCTGTGGTCTGTCTCGGGTTGACCAGATCAAGAAGGACCCATTTTTAAGCCAACTATGGCATCGGAATGATTTTTGAACCAGGGATTCTGCTGCAGGTCAAAGGGGACAAATGCGGTGAACTCCGGGTCTGGACCCACAGTAGGGGGGTTTAATGCTGAGAACACCAGGATTGGTGTTGAGATAATTTGGGTTTGGTAATACCCTCTGAGTTAGGGCTAGTGACGGGGGAGGACCAGCAAAGAGATGAGACATACCTGGTTGAAAAGCTATCCTGAAAAGGAAAAATCCAACAGCTGTGATTTCATACATAAATCCAATTCTTGCGAGCGAGGGGAGAGAGAAAAGAATTAAGAGAGAAGAATTAAGACAGAAGAGAATGCAGATCAGATTTAAGAGGGGCAAAATATAACACTGAGGGATATCACAGAGATCAATGTAGAAGCCTGTCCAGAGAATGGGGCTAAGCAGCCCCCTAATTGGGGCGCCTGCGTGGCTAGATCGGTTGGGCGATGGCCTTTCGGGGAGGTCGTGGTCCCAGGGTCCCAGGATGGAGCCCCGCATCAGGCTCCCTGCTCTGTTGGGAGTCTTCTCTCTCTTTCCCTCAAACAGATAAATAAAATCTTAACAAAAAAAAAAAAAATTAGGCCCCAAATTTAGATAGGTCTCTAAAAGACCACTACCTTCCAAATATCAGGATTCCTCTTCTCCTTATTTCCCTAGGGCTTAGTGCGGACAGGAGCAGGAAGCCCTTCAAACAGGAATGGATGGGAGCCGTACCTCTCCTGGCCGGCAGCGCCGCCTGCCTCATCGGCCTCCCCTCTGTTCCGCAGCCGAGCAAGCCCGGGAAGGGCACAGAATTTAAGGCAGGAAAGGAAGCTGCTGGAGGCCTGACTCACGCTGTCCTCAGCGGCTCAGATCATGGGTGGGCAGGCCTGCGCACGATGAATCACTGAGAGCTGTGAATGCTATTCTGAGCGCTGCCAAGGACTCGGATGCTCTATTGGCACCCTGGCACCCTTCACAGTTTCTCTCCCTCCTTGTCTGGCTGCCAGGAGGCTGTGCTGGAGGAACTGAGGACTGAGGTTTTTGAGCCCAAGACAGAAACTACCTAACTCTTTCTGTCCCTGCTTCCCTTCTTGGTTCCTGGAAATCACTCATCGGAAACTGGGACTGAGAGCTACCTCCTTCCAAATCTGGCAGAGGCAGCCTTAGGGAGAAGCCTCCAGGGAAGGGCAGGGGAAGGCGGGGCATACGGTCGAGTAATTTCCCAAATGAATCACTTGGCTATTTACTTTGACTGAAAGTACCTAAGAAGTACGTCAGTGTAAGTTCTAGATTCTACAAGGAAAAGCCAGACTGGTACGTACAGCTCCGCAGAATGGCACAGCACTTGGGTCCGTTTCCCAGTCTCTCGAACTCCCATATGGTCAATGATGACACGACCAAAGCAAGCCACATGAAGAATTAAATGTTACATGGACTATATCAAACCCACCAAACGCTGCTAGACTTCATTACTGAGAATTTAAGTAAGAATGTCTTTGTAATATCCTCATACTCCTCAGTATTAAATTCCAAGAAGATCCACAGGGGAAAGTCTGCTCCCCTTCATCTTCTTACTGCCTGTGTCACAGACCCTTGGGGACAGGCATTTGGAAAAGCAAAGCTCATGCTTCAGGAAGATGAGAATGTAGTACATTCTATAACAAATATCTACTGAATATGAGAAAGGCATTCTGGGGGTTATAGAGATGAAGGTGGCACCATGGAAGAGATTAAATCTAGTAGAAGAGATAAGACAAGTACATAAATCATTTTAAAGAAGCACAAAGTCCTACAGGGTAGGAGGAAGGAGAATTATCTGGTTTGATGAGAGTCAGGCAGGATCCATGAGCTGTGACTTGGAGAACAAGTACACGTTCCACAAGGGAAGAGACAGAGATGATACTTAAGATACAGAAGACTCTCTCATTTTTCTGCAAGGATGTGGGGATATAAAACTGGAGAAGCACACGGGGTTTGGACATGCAGTGCCTTAAGCAACAACCCAGTGGGTGTGGGGAACTCAATGAAGACATTCAACTGAACGTCATGATCAAGACAGTTCCTAGAAGCTCAGCCTGGCAGCTGCCTGCGGGGTGGACCAAAAGGGGGAGAAGCCAGGGGTAGAGAATGACTGTTTTAGTTCAGATGAGACTAATAATGGAAGCCTGAAGGAAGGCAGTACTATGGGGGTAGAAAAGGAAACGGGTGTATACAGTGTTATGGAGGGCATTAAACAGAGCCTGAATTTCACCGAATGTGAGGAGATGAGGGAAGAGAAAGACATCAAAATGACTCTGGAAAACTAGAAACCACAAGAGATAAATGTGTTTTTCAACCAGAAAAAATGATTTGAAGTTGGAATGACAGAAAATGATAGCAGCATTCATAGGCTTATGGACATAAGGAGGAAGAAGAGATCTGGGGGATGGTTCTCTTTGTGAAAATTAAGAGGCCATGCAGATGCCCAGAACACAGTTGAAAATACTTAGGAGAGAGTTGAAGGTGGAGAGAGAGATGTGGGAGTAACCCACACGTGGGTACCAGTGGGGACTATGGTATACAGCAAAGAAAAGCACTCTGAAGGCAGAACTAACCTAACAAAGGCCTACATTTAAAAAACAGAAGAAACAAAAACAATGGGGGGAGCAAAAAGAAAGAGCATTTCTTGAGTTTCAACCGTGTGCTTGTGTTGAGATTCCCATATACTGTTATCAGGGAAGTACTTTGCCCATTTTATAGATGAGAAAACTAAATTTCAGCTTAGTTCATCAAACAACCCAGAATCCCACATCAGAAACCCGAGAATCATTCTCTTCAAGTCCATTTTCTTCACCTCTCACAGTCAAGTGCAATATACCTTGCTACCTCCACCTCTGAATCTTCCTTGACTCTCTTCCCTTCTTCCATCTTTACTTTGGGCCCCTGATTATTCCCGGCTTAGAAACAACGTCCTATCTCCAGATCTTTCCATTCATGGCCTCACTCACCACCAATTCACCTCCTCCCCTACCACCATCCAGTTCTTACAAAGCCTTCAGAAGCTTGCAAGACCCCAATTAACTCTCTAGAATCACCTTAATTAAGCCCCTCACTTGCAAGCACCCCACACTCAAGCCTCACTGACCAACCTGTGGTTCAAAGATTCCAGCTACCATCCCATCTCTGCACATGTTTCCTCTCTTCCAAGACTATCTCCAACTGTTCAAGAGCAATTAGGCATCATATCTTCAAGTCAATCTTCCCCAGGGCCTGTTTTCTGTACTCCTCACAGCCCTGGCTATACCCCCATCACACCACTTAGCACACTGAAATGTTTTATCCATATGACAGTCTCTCACACTGTATTAAGAGTAGTTTAGGAGCAGGGATTTTCTTCTATACACTGGTGTCTAATACTCAACATCTCCTGGTAGAATTAATAAGACAAGCAATTCAAATCCAAATCTGATTTTGAGGTCCACATTCCTTCCACCATACCATAAATTCAGAGAGCAGACAGAAACAAGATAGTGTAGGATGACAAAAAGGTAAGAGGCCACCTATGAAAGGCCCACAGCTAACATCAAACTTCATGGTGAAAGACTGGATGTTTTCCTCCTAAGATTAGGAGCAGGACAAGGATGGCCACTGTTGCCACGTCTATTCAACACTACACTGGAAGTTCTAACCTGGGAAATTAGGTAAGAAAAAGAAGTAACAGTCATCTAAATTGGAAAGGAAAAAAGTAAAACTATTTCTATTCCCAGATGATGTGATCTTGCATACAAAAAAAGTCCTAAGAGGGATGCCTGGTGGCTCAGTGGGTTAAGTGTCTACCTTCAGCTCAGGTCATGATCCCAGGGTCCTTCTGCCTGCCACTCCCCTGTTCGTTCTCCCTCTCTCTTTAGAACATAAAACAAGTTCAACTAGGGGATAGGACACAGGATCAATATAAAAAAATCAGCTGTATCTCCACATACTAGCAGTGAACAATATGAAATGAAATTAAGCGAACAGGGCACCTGGGTGGCTCAGTCAGTTAAGCCTCTGCCTTTGACTCTGCTCATGATCCCAGGGTCCTGGGATCCAGTCCCACATCGGGATCCAGTCCAGCATCAGGCTCCCTGCTCAGGGAGGGGTTGGCTTCTCCCTCTGCCCCTCCCCACTGCTTGTGCTCTCTCTCAAATAAATAAATAAAATCTAAAAAATAGAAAAAAAGAAATTAAGCAAACAATCCCATTTACAATATCATCAAAAAGAAAAATTACTTAGGAATAAATGAAACAAAAGAAGTATAAGACTTGTACACTGAAAACTACAAAACATCATTGAATGAAATTAAAGAAGATCTAAATAAATGGAAAGATATCCCATATTCAAGGACTGGAAGATTTAATACTGTTAAGATGGCAATGCTCCCCCAAATTGATCTATAGGGTCAACACAATCCCTTTCCAAATTCCAGCTGCCTTTGTTTTTTTTTTTTTTTTTTGCATAAATTGACAAACTTTAAATTTCACATGGAAATATAAGGGCCCCAGAATCACCAAACCAATTCTGACAAAGAAGAACAAAGTAGGAAGACCCACTCTTCCTGCTCTCAAAACTTACTACAAAACTTCAATAATCAAGACTGGTGGTACTGACGTATGGACAGACAAAGAGATCATTTAGATGTGTAGGTCAATGGCACAGAATTGAGAATCCAGAAATAAACCCTTACATTAATGATCAATGGATCTTTTTTTAAAAAATATTTTTATTTATTTAGTTATTTGACAGAGAGAGAGAGATCACAAGTAGGCAGAGAGGCAGGCAGAGAGAGAGAGAGAGGAGGAAGTAGGCTCTCCGCTGAGCAGAGAGCCCGATGCGGGGTTCGATCCCAGGACCCTGGGATCATGACCTGAGCCAAAGGCAGAGGCCTCAACCCACTGAGCCACCCAGGCGCCCCTGATCAATGGATCTTTGACAAGCGTGCCAGAACAAGTCAATGAGGAAAGAACAGTCTTTTCAACAAATGTTGCTGGAACAACTGGATATCCACACGCAAAAGAATGAACCTGTCCTTATGCCATATACAAAAATTAACTCAATGTATATGGCCTTATACCATACATAAAAATTAACTCAAAATAGATCATACACCCAAAGGTAAGAGCTAAAACAATAAAACTCTTAGGAGAAAACTTAGGACTAAATCTCCATGGCCTTGGATTAGGCAAAGATATCTTACATATGACACCAAAATCAAAAGAGGGAAAAGAAAAAATACGTAAGCTGATTTTATCAAAAAAATTTTTTTAATTGCATTTCAAAAGACACCAGCAAGAAAATGAAAAGACAATCCACACTTTAAGAGAAAATACTTTCAAATCATATATGTAATAAGGGACTTGTATCCAGAATACATAAAGAACTCCTACAACTCAACAATAAGAAGACAAAATAACTTAATTTTAAAATGGGCAAAGGAGGGTGCCTGGGTGGCTCAGTGGGTTGAAGCCTCTGCCTTCCACTCAGGTCATGGTCTCAGGGTCCTGGGGTCGAGCCCGCATCCGGCTCTCTGCTCAGCGGGGAGTCTGCTTCCCCTCCTTTCTTTCTCTGCCTGCCTTTCTGCCTACTTGTGATCTCTGTCTGTCAAATAAATAAATAAAATCTTTAAAAAACAAAAGAAAATAAAATGGGCAAAGGAAACATTTTTCCAGGAAGACATACAAACAGCCAATAAACACATGAAAAGTTGCTTAACATCATTAGTTAATAGAGAACTGCAAATTAAAACCACAGTAAGACCACACTTCAAATCTATGAAGATGACCAAATTTAAAAAGTCACACAATAACAAGTAGAGATGAAGATGTGGAGAAATTGGAACTTCCACCAGTTGCTGGTGGGATTGTAGAGTGATGTAGCCCCCTTAGAAGATAGTTTGGCTGTTCTGTATGTTACATATAGTTACCATATGACTCAACAATTCCACACCTAGGAATACACCCAAGAGACCTGAAAACATATCCACACGAAACTGGTACACAAATCTCATGGCAGCATTTTGCACAATAGCCAGAAGTGGGTGTAACCCAAATGTCCATCAGCTGAAGAATGAAGAACGTGGTGTATGCATACAATCCGGTTAAAAAAAATGGAATTAAAAACTGACAGATGGAACATAAAGGAGCCTTTGCCTCAATTTTACCTGCTGAATTATACTTCATGGAGGTTATTGAGTGATGACACAGAGAGGTCGATGCCATTGGAAGAAGATCTTTATTACTCACAATTCCCAAGAGGAGGGCACACCGTGCCACATGGGGCCACAAGGGGAAACTCCAGTTTGGGTCCGGAGGCAGGAGGAGGAGGAGAAAACCGGAAGCAGAGCCTTTATTAGGTTTTCTGCAGGAAAAGCGAGGCAGGACAGGGTAAACAGTTTAGGACTGCCTTGTCTGAACAATTCCGACAGGCTTTGGGAAATAGGGGCTGTCCCTAGTTGTCTGGTACCTGGCCCTGGGGTGATTTCATGCAAAAAATATTAGTGTGGTGTGTGAGTGGTAGATAAAGTAGGTGGTTGGTTCAGGGTGTAGGCTCCGGCATTGGTTCGTTTGCATATGAAAACTGTGCTCCGGGGGAGTTCTTTGCTATCTCTAAGAATTGGCTAACCCTGGGAGGGGCAGGCAGTCGCTGCCCAGTCAGAGAGGCCACAAATATCAGAGCATCAAGAATATGGAACATAAGGGGCACCTGGATGGCTCAGTGAGTTTGAGCCTCTGCCTTCAGCTCAGGTCATGATCTCAGGGTCCTGGGATCGAGCCCCGCATCGGGCTCTCTGCTCGGCAGGGAGCCTGCCTCCCCCTCTCTCTCTCTGCCTGCCTCTCTGCCTACTTGTGATCTCTGTCAAATAAATAATAAAATATTAAAAAAAAAAAGAATACGGAACATAAGAAAGTACAGTTGATACAGTTGGCTCTCTGCTGAATGAATGCCAAGCAAATACAGAATCTAAAAAAACCCAGTTTGAACAGCCTGGAAAACATTATGCTAAGAAGGCAATCACAAAAGATTGCATATTATTATATGATCCCATTTATATGAAATGTCCAAAATAGACAAATAGATACAGAATGTAAATTAGAGGGCACCTGGGTGGCTCAGTCAGTTGAGGGTAGATTCTTGGCTTCGTCTCAGGGTTTTGAGATACAGCCCAGGTAGGCTGTGAGCTCAGCACGGAGTCTGCTGGAGATTATCTCCCTCTCCCTTTGTTCCTCCCCCTACTTGCCCTGGTGCTCTTTCTCTAAAATAAATAAATAAAATCTTAAAAAAAAAACACACACACACAAAATGTAAACCAGTAGTTGCCAGGAGCTGGGGAGAAAGGAGAAGGAGTGACTGCCAATGAATCGGAGGTTTCTTCCTGGGGTGATGAACACGTTCTAAAATTAACAGTAGCGATGGACATACAACTCTGTGAATGTGCCTAAAACCACTGTCCACTTTAAGTGGGTGACTTGTACAGTATGTGTAAATTATATCTCAGTAAAGTTGTTATTTAAAAAAAAAAAAAAAAAGAAGACAAGGGAAGAGAGGTGTTCAACCCTGTAACAAACAAGAGGCCAATGGAAGAGAAGTGTCCCCCATGCTTGCTCTAAGAGCTCCCGTCCCCCAGACTTTCTCTCTGGAGGTGAGGAGTCATACAAGATCTCAAAATTAATCCAGTGAAGGTAGACACTTTTGATTCCTGACCAGGAGAATAGCACCACAAAAACACTGCTAAAGACTATTCAAAGCTTGAGTGTGGGGCAGACTGGAGAAGGACAAGACAAAAATAAGTCAGGGAACACCAAAAATAAGGCTGCTGTGAATAATTCAGGTAGAGGAAGGTGGCTTAGAAATCAACACGAACAATGAATGAGAAAAGCAAGGAAGGGTCAGCAAACCTGGATACCGACCGCATGGAGAGAGGAAAAGCTGTGCCAAAAATGATCCTCAAGGCTGTGAACCTGGGGGCCTGCAGGATGGTATAGCCATTGACAGTTAAAGAGAAACCAGAAAGTATGAGGATCATGGCACAGTTGAGGACTCATGGTCTAGGAAAAGAGACTGCTACTTAATGACAAAGAATCAAGGTCATTCAAAAATTTCCAAGCAGCTTTTTTTTTTTTTAAGATTTTTTAAAATTTATTTGACAGACGGAGATCACAAGCAGGCAGAGAGACAGGCAGAGAGACAGGCAGAGAGAGAGGGGGAAGCACGCTCCCCACTGAGCAGAGAGCCTGACGTGGGGCTCGATCCCAGGACCCTGAGATCATGACCAGAGCCGAAGGCAGAGGCTTAAACCACTGAGCCACCCAGGCACCCTCCAAGTAATTTATTATACAAAGACCAATAGGAAGGTTATATGAGTAGTGGATTTGCAGAAACTGGGTGGAGAAAACGAGCTATCTTAAATCAGGCTGCCAACAGGACATCCTAGTGAGCTCAGGCAGTTTAAGATTAAAAAATGAGTAATAAATTGGGGCTAGAGATAAATACTCCGTAGTCATCTGTAGGTTTTAGAAAAATATGAAAAAGGAAGCTTTCTAAAGGAAAGAACCAGAAAAGAGAAAATTAAAAATTCACTAAGTTTTACCTTCCACTCACCAGGAGACTTTTCTAAATGATTAAAGGTGATCCTGTCTTTCCAGGGTTGCGTAGACTGATAAAGACAAGGCTGGGAACAGGGTGTGTGAACAAGAGCCTCTGGCGCACAGAAGACGAAACAATTGTGTCCAGAGAGTGTTCTCGAGACTGAAGATTAGGAGAGGGGAAATCAAATCAGCGAGAGAAGGGGAGCTCAAAGAAGACAGTTGAGGACTTCACAGGTAAAGAGCTGCACTGGTAGATTTGCTCAGAAATCAATAGCTGTGGAATAGTTTCTATACAAAATTTTTTTTTTAAGATTTTATTTATCCATTTGACAGGCAGAGATCACAAGTAGGCAGAGAGGCAGGCGGAGAGAGAGGAAGGGAAGCGGGCTCCCCGCTGAGCAGAGAGTCCGATGCAGGGCTCGATCCCAGGACCCCGGGATCATGACCCGAGCCGAAAGCAGAGGCTCCAACCCACTGAGCCACCCAGGCGCCCCTATACAAATGTTTTTTTTTAAGATTTTTATTTATTTATTTGACAGACAGAGATCACAGTAGGCAGAGAGGCAGACAGAGTGGGGGCAAAGCAGGCTCCCTGACGAGCAGAGAGCCCGATGCGGGGTTCGATCCCAGGACCCTGGGAACATGACCTGAGCCAAAGGCAGAGGCTTTAACCCACTGAGCCACCCAGGTGCCCAGTTTCTATACAAATTTAAGATGGGAAGCCCAAAAAGCTGAAAGAGAGAGGGAAGCTGTTCTCAAATATTCCAAGAGTATAAAAATACATCCATGTTGCTTTGGAAGAAGAAATCACAAGGAAAGGAGAACGAATTTTCTAACAATTCAAGCTACAGGACAATGGAATGGCCTCACGAGGGAGAGTGCGTTCGGTTACCCCAAGAGAATGTTCCCAAGTTGGGTACCAGATAGCTGTCAGCAGACGATGCGAAGGAGTTTACTCCTGGGAAGTAGGGGGTAGACTAACCTTTAGCTCTCACCTCAATAATTCAAAGCCGGTGTCCAGGTTAGAGAAGGAATGGTTGGGGCAGGGAGAGAAGAGAGCGGGAGAGAGAGCGAGCGAGGTTTGCAAGGGTAGCCCATCCGCTGGGATTTGAACTTGGACTCCCTCCTCATGGTAGAAGGGATGGCAGCAGCACGGTGTGGAGGGGATGGCTGAGGATCTCAACCGAGAGGCTCGCGGAGGTTAATGACTGGAAACGAATGGTGAAGGGAAGCTACTCGAAAGCCATGGGATTTACAGGGAAGCTAAGGCATCACTTCCTCTGGGAGACAGAACCGTCCAAGGAGAGAAACTGCAGAGAATCTCCATCTCTCTGTAGAACAGGCTGGGCGGCATCAGAGGTGGTAGGAGGCTGAGGGAGGGCCCGGCGGCGTGGAACGGGAACTCCACACGTGCAGTCATCGCGAAAGAAAGAGGATTTCAAAACACGTATACATCAATAATGAAATAAAGAACATGTGGCACCTTCCAGTGTTGGAAAGTGCAGCAGGCAGGGTCTCTGGGACTCTGTCTCCCCCTGCTGAGTCAAGAAATAGGTGGCCTGAGCCGGGGAAGGAACTCGACTGTGAAAAGATCGGCTCCTTTTGGGGAGGGTAGAGAGAGGAAAATGTGACTGTGGGTAGGAAAGCTCCTTCCAGATGAGAACCACTACAGTCCCGCAGCCCGACATACACTCTGGCGGAAAGCAGCCGTGCTCAGCCTCAGCCCAACAGGAGGGGGTGCGGGAAGGGGGACTGCTCTGGGTCATTTCTACATGCCACCCCTGAGAGGCTTTTCTCCAGAAGAGTCTTGTCTTAACTAACCCATCCCTTTATCCAGAGGCTGTTTCCATAGCCTAAGTGATTGCAGAGACCAGGGGTGGGGCGTTGGGGGTAGGGAGGCTTTGGTGTTATTTTAATTAGGAACCTTTCCTCTAATGGTGACACAGGCTCTTTTCTCAAAAGCGCTGCTAAAAGGGGGCGCCTGGGTGGCTCACTGGCTTAAAGCCTCTGCCTTCAGCTCAGGTCATGGTCTCAGGGTCCTGGGATGGAGCCCCGCATCGGGCTCTCTGCTCTGTGGGGAGCCTCCTTCCCTCTCTCTCTCTCTCTGCCTGCCTCTCTGCCTACTTGGGATCTCTATCAAATAAATAAATAAAATCCTTAAAAAAAAAAAAAAGTGCTGCTAAAAGGACCAATCTGGGTGATAATGCAGCACCTACATTCCCCACAAGAGCTCATTCATAGGATCATCTTCCCCATGAACCCAACTAGTAGGGCCAACAATGGTGAAACCTGTTCCACGGCTCTGGGGACATAGGGGCACAGTCTCGGTGGGCGGACTAGACTCTACCCACAGCTGCTTCCCCTCCCAGCCGCACCCAACTGCCTCCAGTCCTTTCATAAGCCTACTAACATTTTCATCCCACAAAACAAAGGCACCTCATGTATGCTACTCTTTAGGTTGTCATTTTCATGGAAACCAGCTGTGTTACTGTTAGATTTCCGAAACTTGTCTATGGTGAGGCTAAGAAAACAAACAAAACGCTAAATAAAGAAGCAACTGCACACACACACACAGAGAATCAGAGAGAGTCTAGGACTGTGGCATCTTGATGTCCCTCTTTAGGGTGTGATAGTAACTATTAAGCAAGGTGGAGGCCTTTGAAGTCCTCAGATGAAGGGTTTCATCTAAATACAATCATCCCATTAAAATCCCCAACATTCTGGTCAAACAGGGCAGCACTTTTACCAACATTCCACCGTGATAAAGGGGATTCGAAACAGTCCCAAATGATTTTGCTACTTCTTGAATTCCTGGAAGGCGAAAAGAAAAAAACAGTTATTCCTTCAATAGGAGGGCAATAGCAGGCCTGAAAAAGCAGGCTCCCGGCATCTCCAGAGCAAGTCCCTCATTCACAGGTAACGAAGCCTTCATTAGAAACAAGGGTACGGGGCAGGGACCGCGATCAAGAGCAAAGAGGCAGACCTGGCAAAAGTGAGCATGTGACATCATCACACCTGCGGCAACTATCCAGGGCCCCGGAAGGGGGGAGGAAACGACAATGCGAGAGTCTGTCAGGTGGCAGAATCCCCGAGCCTCAGGGAGAAGGACCGAGAAAAAGAGGCAAGAGGTGCTTGCCTTTACAAAGGCAAACCTGGGGTGGGAGGCAGCTGCAGAGGGAAGGAGTGGGCTGGCACAAGGGCAGCAGCTCTGAGGGGCCTGACAGGGCAGGGGGGGGGGCACCCCGCCAAGCAGCAGGTGCAGGACTCGAGGTCTGCTCAGGCCCCGGGACTATGGGCCTCGGAAAAGATGAGAGCAGTTGCACAACGTGTATACCCCGCAAGTAAGGCTAGGATAAGATTAAATGAGAAGAGGCCACAGTGGGTAATGGCAAAGATGCTGGGGTTAAGGCAAAAGGCCTGGGGTTTTATTCAGTTCTGCTTCTGTCCTTTACTAGCTCTGTGACCACCGGATGTCTCTGAGCCTCAGCTCTCCCATCTGAGGAACAGAACCACGCGACCTGCCTACCGTAGTCACAATGATGTGGTGGGCGTGAGAGAGAGTAGTGAGGGGTGGGCACTTTTGAAAGGCGTGTATGCATGTGAACTATTACGTGAGGATGATAGAAAGACCATACCACTGGGTACTCAGGTACATAATTTCTTTCAAGTATTAGACTTTACACATATGTATATATGTATGCTATGTATGTGTGTATATGCAACATATGTATTTACATAAAACATATATACTGTTACCTATGCTGTAACACATGCATATAACATTTCAGTGATCCATATTGTCTTATCTATGTTCACATACATAAATATCATTATCTCCTCTCTAATTTTATTCCGATAGATGCTGAGACAAACTTGGCCACCAGAAACAATCAGGGCATGGAAGGAAAAAGCAAAAGGAAGAGGACCCTGAATCTAAAAGTACAAGAGGCCACGTGGGAAGGTGAACCAGCTATCTTGATTCAATGGCAGGTACACCCTTGGACATGGAGCTGACTCTTTGAGGCTCACAATTTAATTGAGGAAATGACAACCAGAAACAACCAGAGCAAAACAGAGCAGTAAAATCCATCAGACTGTGTGATCTAGGAATAACAGCTATAGAAGTTTAAAGACGAGAGAGAGCATGAGGAACAGCGTCCTCAGGAAAGCTCCTCGGAGGCAGGACGCCAAGGGCTGAGACGGATGAACAGCATTGGGACAGCAGTGGAAGGAGGACGGTTCAGGTAAAATCACGCAGCGGCTTGAACAGCATGGGATCTGCCTTGGAACAAAAAAGCTCACTGTTGGGGGGCATGGGTGGCTCAGTGGGTTGGACGGCTGCCTTCGGCTCAGGTTGTGATCTCAGGGTCCAGGAATCGAGTCCCGCATCAGGCTCCCCACTCAGCAGGGAATCTGCTTCTCCCCCCTCTGCCTGCTGCTCCCCTTGCTTGTGCTCTGTCAAATAAATAAAATCTTAAAAAAAAAAAAAAAGGTGGGGGGGGCGCCTGGGTGGCTCAGTGGGTTAAGCCTCTGCCTTCAGCTCAGGTCATGATCTCAGGGTCCTGAGATCGAGTCCCACATTGGGCTCTCTGCTCAGCAGGGAGCCTGCTTCCCCCTCTCTTTCTGCCTGCCTCTCTGCCTGCCTCTCTGCCTGCTTGTGATCTCTGTCTGTCAAATAAATAAATAAAATCTTGAAGAGAGGGGAAAAAAAAAGAAAAGCTCACTGTTCACCATTGCTTAGCCTCTGGGAGAGCTAATGGGTCTCCCAAAGAGCCTGAGGAGAGGGTAATGCACCCTAGGCCAGCCAGCCTCCTAACCCCGCCGCCACTGCAGGAGGTGGTACTGCATATAAAGCAAGGGGAAGGGCCATTGGCAGGATCAGGGCCCCGCACCCCGCTTTGCCTACCCTCCACTCTCTCCTTTTCCTTCCACCTTTTCCAACATGATCAACATTTACTCAGCACCAACCAGGCAGGAAATTGGAGAAAAGGAGCAACAATCTCCTTGGGGAGTTAGCTGTGAAAAATAGCTAAGACAGAAAGAGCTAAGCACCAAGCAAGTCATATTGCTATTCGTAGCCAAGGAAGGAGAGACAGTGAGTGCTAGTCAGGCTGGTCGGGAAAGGTTTCTTGGACTCACTGGTGCTGGCCAAGCCTTGGAAGAAAGTTGAGATTCAGAAGGCTGAGAGTTAAAAAGGGGTATTACAGATGAGAAGGTATACATGACAATGGGAATACTCCTAACACTACTGAACTATATGGTTTAAATGGTTAAAGTGGTAAATGTTACCTGTATTTTAATTAGTTTCAAAAAAACTTTAAAAAAATTTAAATACAGGTGCTTACTTAAAAAAGATAAAAAGATAGGAGAACACAACTGCCATTTGTAGCACGTGAGAAGCCAGCCTGACTGGTTTTGTAGACGGTTCATGTAGCGTGGCTACATCAGTAAAGAACCCAGTCAGCTCGAAACCAGACTGTGGAAAACCTCACGCCAGGTGGCACTTGGTTCTCTGCACCAGGGTTTCTAACTTTGTGGTCCAAGGATAGGCTTTAAGTTTTGGCCCATGAACACCCTGTAACACATTTGAATGTTCACTCCTATGTGTGTTTTGATCTAGGGAGAGGGTAAATATCTTTCAGATTCTCAAGAGGGCCTATGACTCAGAAACCTTGGAAACCGTTCATGTAGGCAACTGGCAGACTGGTCTGTGTAGGGTTGGGGCAAAGGGGTTGACTGGTCTTTGTAGGGACGGGGCAAAGGGGTTGAGGTTATAGGACTTGAGTCCATTTCCCTTGAGACTTTCTCTTCACTATACACCAGAGACAGTATTTAATGAACGGACGCCAGACCTCTCTTCGGTGGTTTCTTACTCACTAGTATTTACCAGAGCTACTGGTAGATGAGAAGAACTGCTCATCAGAGAAAGGTGCTGACACTTACTGTAGAAAAGAAACTACCAGGGACACCTGGATGCTTCAATTGGTTGGGTGTCTGCCTTCCAATTGGGTCATGATCTCGGGGTCCTGGGACCACGTCCCACATCGGGCTCCTTGCTCGGCAGGGAGCCTGCTTCCCCCCTTGCCTGCCGCTCCCCCTGCTTGTGCGCTCATTCCCTCTCAGATAAATAAATAAAATCCTTAAAAAAAAAAAAAAAGAAAAGAAAAGAAAAGAAAACTACCAGAGGGTGAACAGAGGAGAGAACCCAGTATAGGGGATAGGAGGTTAGGAGAAAGAAGCCAAGAGGGGAAAGTCCTGGGGAGGATGGAGAGGTTACCAGTGTCCAATACAAGGGAATAAGAAGGATAAGGAATGAAAGAAAAAGATTTCCAAATTCAGTGGTCTTCAGATGTGTGGCTTCTGTAGGGTGAGGAAAGAAGAGATCAGAGGGTAAGGATATGGTATCCAAAGCCGGGCGCGTGTAGAGAAGGGAGGTGTTACTGATAACTCTGTCAGAACAACAGGAATCAAAGCCAGGGCTGTCCCGGGCAAGCAGATACACAGTTGGTGACCTCACTGAGAGAGGAAGTTAGTAGGCCACCCGGAAAGGCAGCAGAGGCCATCCATGAACCAAAGGATTTGGCTGTGCAAAGAAAAACAGGATAGGAGTCAGCAGAACTAGTAGGGCTAAGAAAAGGCCTTATCAGTTACTTATGGGGGAGGCAGAGAAGGTTCTGGAGGTTTTAAAGAGGGCAGGGAGGAAACACACGAGAGCACTGTGCATTCTCCAACGACTTCACGATGCATTCTTGTGTGAATGTTGACTACGGGACTTCGGTCTTCTAGGAAGCAGGAAGGAAATGAACACGCAGGAGCGGGGAGAGGCCTTTCTTCCTTTGAAACTACACAGAAGGAGAGAAGAAAACACAGCATGACCAGAAAGGGCAGGCCAGAGTGACTTTCTTCAACCTAGTGAACATCTGAGACGTAGCTGCCAGAGAAGCCGTCATCTCCAAATTAGCTTCCCCTTTGGCCTTTTCTTCAAGGGCCAAGAAATTAATACAAAAGTGAAGTTAGGAGTTCTTTAAAGCTGATTCCTACGTAGCCCGCCAGAACGAGAACAATTAGGAAATATATCCATCATGCAAAATACCCTTTCATTCAGGGCAGAGCATTTATCTATTTAAAATTTCATTTTAGATACTGCTTGGGGGCTACAGAGAGGTCAGGGGAACACTCACCCAGCTAAGTGTAAACAGGGTGAAAAATAAAAATAAAAAAATAAACAGGATAAGAAAACAATGTTGGTGTCAGGATACAAAGATGCTACCATACTGATGATGTGGGCAGAGAGGAAACTGTCAGCCAAATGTCAGAGGGAGGTTAAATAATAAAAAATAGCATTCAAGCATTCATCTATAGGCAATTCTTAAATTACAACCAGGCAAGTCATCCAAACTTAGCACACTCTCACACAAAGAGGAAGGGATGGTGTTCACAGAACAGAATAGAGATGGGGCCATCAGGAAGAAACTAGCTGTACTATGTGGCAGTACCACAGGGTCAGTAAATGACCAACCGCAGGAAATTAGAAGGCATGAATCATACCCTAGAATGAGAAAGTCAGAGTATGTATTTAAATAATCAGATGGACAGGTTATTTACTATAAAAGTCAGTTTATTTTCCCTTCCTGTGTTCCGTATTTTCCCTTTTTTGTCAGTAACGAGGCATTAACTGATTGGAAATCTCCTTGATTAAATAACATTACCAAGTTCATAAATTCACACACCACATTTTTGAGTATAAAGCAAGAAGTTGAAAAATATTCCCTAACCCAACACCAATTAGGCAGCCCTCAAAATTGCACATTTTCCCCCTAGTTCGTGTCCATAAATTTAAAATACATATACAGAATGACCTAAAAATATTGATAATTAGTAGAGAATTTACAGCCTTGAAGACATATACACTACAAACTTCTAAAGAATAGATACCTAGTCCCCAGGCCCTAGTAACCCGTTGATGTGATTCAAGGTCACATACTTAACGCTTACTAGGACAAAAGGTCTTTCCTTTGTCTCTAATTCTAGTCTTCTGCTGAGGTAATTCAAGGAACCCGGTAGTGAGAAAGCTCAATTCTCTGAAAACAGGCCTAAGCCGATTAGTGTCCTAGTGGATCCTAACGTTCCCAGAGAGCACATCTGGGGTTGAGGACTTCAGTTGTGAGCTATACCTTGGAATGTTCATGACAACAGATGATGTACCTTATGGTCCTTGAAAGGAAGACTGAGTACTTCCAGGAGTCAAAGTGACTTGTGAATGAAGACAGAAGAAAACAAGATGACAATAATTTGAAGGTATTTCTGCTTCTGGAGCTGACTAACTTTAGATCAGATACAGAGGGACTGAGCCCGTCACCACGTAGTGTGATTTTCCCACCACTGTTAACAAAGGGGTTCTTTGTCCAAGGCAGGCTTGTGCTTGATGCAGCTTGCGCACTCTACCAGGACTGGAGGCTTCAAAGCTGAACCGTTCTCTGCAGGCTCATTATCAAAGCAGAATCCAGCGATCCTCCCCTACTCATGGAGCCCATCATTGATGCAAACCACGTGCAACTGTCTCGTGGCCACTGAACTTTCCAGGCTGGAGAATTAGGGTCCGAGTCCAAGACAGTAATTCGGGTTACAAGGATAATCTCAACAGGCCAAATAAAGAGGCTGGCAGCTTCACAGGCCATTCAGTACGTTTGCAAAGCGACAATGAAAATCACCCACAGTAACTCATGTAGTGCAGAAAAACAGCCCAGCCTTCCCCACTGGTCAGCAGCTCAAGTGGCTGACACTGCTGAAAAAGGCTTGACTATCTGAGGTCTTGCTGGAGCTCCTAAGACAACCCCCAATAGCGTGAATTAAAAGAAATAATAGTCGCGATGCTTCTCCCATTGTTCTTCTCTTCCGTGGGCAACACTCACTCACTCAGTACATGAGCTTGTCGTCTTTGCATGAGATAGCTGATTTCCCTCACTATTAATGGCGAGATAAATAAAATTGTACAACTTGTCTGTGAAGAGAAAAAAGCATTAAATATGCAGTGACAATTTAATTAACCCTGTTAGAGCACCATGAACGTAATAATGAATGTGGACAATTGCATTAATTTCGACTCTGTACAAAGATAACTCAATCTTTTCTAATGAATTAGAAAAAAATTTTGAAAATCGAGGTTAATATGTTTTTAAAAACTTCATGTTACATACTCTCCAGGAAAAGAACTAAGGCACAGAAAATTAAATAATGTGCCACAGGCAGAGCAAAAAATTGGTACTGGATCTCGCTTTATTTTTTTATTTTTTATTTATTTAAGTAACCTCTGCACCCAGTGTGGGGCTCAAACTCCTGACCCCAGGATCAAGAGTTGCACGCTGTGCAGACTGAGCCAGCCAGGCGCCCCTGGAGCTCACTTTAAGAACAGTGCTTCTCATAAGAGATCCAGTTTTCTTTCTAGTACAATTTCTTGTATGATCACACAGCAGGTTCATCAGGAGACATTTCCCTCTTTAGCACAGATGTCAGAAGTAGAACACAGAGACATATGGCCCAGTCTTTAGAAGGCGGAAGGCAGTTAGGCGGAAGAAGCATCCTCTGTGACAGCAGAGTACATAGCCTTAAGGCAGCTCCAGGGAACTTGGAAGCTGAACTACCCCTGGACTCCTTGAACAATGCTAGAGGACCATGGCTGGACGTGGGCCCCTTGAGGCTGTCTCCAATTAGGATGCACTAGATTCAGGGCTGGGATACAAACACATCCCCTCGTGGATGAAGCGATCGCCGAAGCCTCTCAGGGAGATCTGTCTCGAGCACTACCTCACCAATAAAGCAGGAGGGTAGGTCACATACTCACTCAACAAGAGAGCAACATTTTAAAAGTATAAGGCCTTGTTCTGAATTGGCTATTTCCCAGAAAGTACACAATTCCAGCCAAGAATGTTTAAGGTACGACAAATATTTTCTCAAGAGACTCTCTTCATTTTAGAACCTACATACCACAGTGTTAATTATAGTAACGCTTTTTTTTTTTTTTTTGAGCCCCGTGTTGCTTGGTGTATCCTGTAATTTCCTTCAGAATTCCCAAACTACTCTATCTAGCAGATAGAGAGTACCCCAGAAGAGTACACCGATTAATACTTTCAGTAAATCTCTCACCACTTATTCTGGAAGTATAAACGACAATATTCATTAGGCTCAGGACAAGGGCAAATGAGAAGACCTAGCCCCACCCTGAAAAAAGACTTTGTCGTTTAGATTCATGAAATGTTACTCTTCACAAGAGGCTCACCAAGAGCAATCAGCAATTGTGCTCATTTAAGAAGCGATCAGAGTACATGCTTTGAACTAAATTTGTAAAAAAACCACGAGTTAAAAAAGGCACACACTCACTTACCATGAGAATGAAAAAGTAGAACACCCACATCCATCCCAGGTTGTCCTGGATCAAAGACACTAAATACTACAAGGGAGAAAAAGAAATTACAATATAATCCTTTGTAAATTAATCAAACGAGTAGCTGAAAGGGTAGGTTAAACACAGCTCTTCCAGAAAATACGAAGGGAGTTAGGATTTGCAGAATGGTTTCCGGTTCGCAAAGCTTTCCCGTGCACGTTCCTACTTAAAGACACCTGGCCTTCACCTTGTAAGCCGGCAGAGTCTAGCACAAACACAGCAGAAGAGACAACACGACTATAAAGTTTATTTTTGTTCACTTTGCCAATAAGAGGAAGATGAACATCCTCAAGCCACTTCTGTTTAATTGTTCTTTCTCCCAATGAGAGGCACTTTAATTGATGCTTTTAAAAATAGTTTGACTTTTAAACATGTTGCCCATTTTTCCACGGTGTTATTTAGACTCAGGGGATTTCTATACGGCTTTAACATTCTACAGCAAATTCTTTTACTTTATTACAATCACTGAAAAGAATCTAATAGGATTTGGCCCATTTTCTTTTTCTATTATGACAAAATATATATGATAAAAGTGGCCATTTTAACCATTTTTAAGTGTACAATTCAGAGGCGTTATGTACATTCACAGCGTTGTACCACCATCCCCACTAACTATTCCCCAAATTTTTCATCACCCTAAACACCAAGTCTGCACCTATTAAGCAGTAATTCCCCACCAGCCCCTCTTCCCTGGTAACCTCTGAGAATTTGCCTGTTCTAGAGATTTCATGTTCGGCGGAGTCACACGGTGTTTGTCCTTCCAGGTCTGGCTTATCTCAGCGTACTGTCTCCAAGGCTGCGGCACATGTTGGAAGAGCGTCCCTTTTTATGGCTGGATAATAGTCCACACTGCGGACATGCCCCCTTTCGTCTGTCCTGTCATCAGCTGATGAACGTTCGGTTTGTTTCCACCTTGCGGTTATTATGAATAACGCTGCCATGAACACGGGTACACAGGTCTGAGTCCTGTTTTCAGTTCTTTAATTCCCAGGAGTGGAACTGCTAGGTCACACAGTAATTCCACGGTTAACTTTGTGAGGCACCCACCGAGGCATTTTGCACAGCAGCTGCACCATTTTACATTCCCGCCAGCAACGTAAGAGATCCAGTTCCTCCACATCCTCGGAACTACTTGTTCTCTTCTATCGTTGTTCTTAAAATGACAGCCATCCTAACAGGTGTGCAGTGGTATCTCACTGAGGTGTTTGTTTTGTTTTCTTTTGCTCACTGAGGTTCTGATTCGCATTTCCCTAAAAACTAAGGATGCTGAGAACCTTTACAGGTGCTTAATTGCCCATTTGTACATAATTGTCATGAAGATTTGTCCCTACAATTTCTTCTAGGAGGTTTTATAGTTTTCGTTCTTAAGGTTAGGTACTGATCTGTTTTGTGTCAGTTTTTGTCCCCGCTGTAAGGCAAGGGCTCCCCACCTTCAACCTGCATGTGTGTATCCAGCTTCCCCAGCACCATTTGGTGAGGAAACCATTCTTTCCCCATAGAATGGTCTTGGCACCCTTGTCAAAAATCAACTGACCAGGGTGCCTGGGTGGCTCAGTTGGTTAACCGTCTGCCTTTGGCTGAGGTCGTGATCCCAGAGTCCTGGGACTGAGCCCTGTGTTGGGCTCTCTGCTCAGCGGGGAGCCTGCTTCTCCCTCTTCCTCTGCCTGCCACTCCCCCTGCTGTGCTCTCTCTCCCTCTGTCAAGCAAATAAATAAAATCTTAAAAAAACAAAAAATCAACTGACCACAGGTGTTGAGTTTTACCCATGTTCTTCCATCACACACTACCAGTGAAATTTATGAAGCAGGAAAAATCGAAAGCAAAACAAGCGAGTGATGTAGCCTAGATTACATAACGGAAAGCAAAAAAGCAGAGGTCTAGTCGCCTGTTAAAGGGCTCACAGCAGCGCTCCCAAGTCTTTCTGCCACTTTATCTTTCTTTTAAACATCTTCATTGACATATTCACCCATTTAAAGTATACAACTCAATGGTTTTTGGTATATTTACAGAATTGTGCAACTATTACCATAATCTAATTTTAGGTCATGTCTATCACCAGTCCCCCCAAAAAATGCTGTGCCCATCAACAGTCACTCCACAGAACCACCTGACCCCAGGCAACCACTAATTTAATTTCTTTCCCTATAGACGGGCCCATTTCGGATAGCTCATATGAATGAAATCATTCAAGTACACGGTCTTTTGTAACTGGCTTCTTTCACCGAGCCTACTATTTCTCGGGTGCATCTATGTAACATCTCTCCATTTCCACTCTTAAGGGCCAGATACCGTCTTCAACTGCCAAATACTACTCCATCGTATGAACACACACATGCTGCTTCTCCATTCCTCAGATGATGGACATTGGGTTTCCTACTTCTTAGCTATGAGGAGTAACCCAGCTACGAACACACATGTGTTCAGGTGTTTATGGGACATCTGTTGTCATGTTTTCTTGGACAGATGCCACGATTTAATCTTACTGAGCCCCTATGTGTTAAAAACATACGAAGTCACCGGGATCACAACAATGAAGGAAACAGTTCCTGTTCTCAAGGACATGCAGAGGCTGGCACGGATAAACCAGTAAACGTGATCCACCGTGACAAGCCCTCTCCTCTGGTAGAATTAGGCACCAACCTCTATGGAAACCAAGAGACAAACTCATTCTTGTGAAGTTAAGGGAAGGTGGGGATAAAGCTGTTCAGGGTAAATTAGGAGAGCTGGGACAAAGCTCATCAAGTTTCTTTTCTTTTCTTTTTTTTTTAAAGATTTTATGTATTTGTTTGACAGACAGAGATCACAAGTAGGCAGAGAGACAGGCAGAGAGGAGAAAGCAGGCTCCCCATGGAGAAGAGAGCCCGATGTGGGGCTTGATCCCAGGACCCTGGGATCATGACTTGAGCCAAAGGCAGAGGCTTTAACCCACTGAGCCACCCAGGCGCCCCGCTCATCAAGTTTCTAATATTAAGTCATAGAGTCTGGAATCTCATGCCCCACGCAATGGGAAATTATTCAAAAATCAATATGGAGGAGGAATGAATAAAGCCTAACTACCAATGATTTACTCCGGATCTTATTTTCCCAACCACCAAAGTGAGCCTAAGGTTGACCCAAGTTCATAGTTAGGGATCCGAATACTGGCAGGTGAGACATTCTTAATACAAATAAACTCCTAGAGGAGCGCCTGGGTGGCTCAGTCGGTTAAACAACTGCCTTCAACTCAGGTCATGATCCCCTAGTCTCAGGATTGAGTCCCGCATCACGCTCGCTGCTCAGCGAGAAGTCTGCTTCTCCCTCTGACCCTACCCCCTTCTCGTGCTCTCTCTCTCTCTCTTAAAGAAATAAAAATCTTAAAAAAAAAAACAACTCCTTGAAATTCTCATTATACAACCCGCCTGTTTGAATAATGAAGAAAACATCAGGGAGAAAGGATAACCGAAAATACAAAAATATCAGAAAAGGATATCCAGTACAATCACCCCTTACCTTTATATAAAGACCTCTGAACTGGAAGCCAGTATCATTTTTGGTTCCTACTCCAGCACACAATAAAGTAAGCACATTTCTCCTACTTTTGCTAGGTTTTTTTTCTCTCCCTTCAGTCTCATATCAAGTACACTAAGCACATCAATCCTATCAATCATTCATTCTATAGTCATTCAACAGATGTGGACACTTCTACTGTGTGCCAGACACCCCCGCTAGGTACTGGGGATACCGTGCAACACAGTAACAAAGAAATTCGTAACATATGGCTGGGTAGTGATGAGCATTAGGATGGCTTATTTTCCTCAATACTTGCTCTCTCATTAACCACCAGCAATCAGACGTTGCTGCTCTATCCTCACAGAGCAAGCAAAACAGCAATATTCAAGGCCGGTAATGACCTGAGTGTCAAAACTAAGAGACTTCTTCCTCCCATTCTCCTTCTCTGGCCCCTTTACACCTCTGATCTCACTGACTAACACCTCCCCTTGCCTAACGGCACTGCTGACTTCCTATGTCTTTGACCACTGGGCAACCCCTGAAGTTTTGCCTGTATTTTCTTTGCCCATTAGACATCTCATTAACTTCCAAAGTTTCATCTATTTTATCTAATGCAGATGATTCTCTGACGCTTATTTTTGCAAAATCCGCCCTCAATGTCCTGGAAAGGTATACCCTAGGAGAGGCATGAGTCACGACTGTCCTGAGGAAGACAAGGCTGAATTTAAGCCTTTGAGTAGTTCTGACCACTTACTGTAGGCCAGTCAGCCTAGACAATCAATTCAAGTCTAGCATGCATGAGAATCACCAGGAAGGCTTGCCGAAACACCGATCTCCAGGTTCTAATTCAGCAAGCCTGTAGTAAGCTGTGTTCCGTACTTTAAATAAATAACCCAGATGATTCTGACACAAGACATTTATGAACCTCCCTTTGAGGCACAGTCATTGGAAGCAGAGAAAGTGACTGAGAGCAGCTGCCGAGTCCATGGCAATTTCTAGTAGGGATCCATGGGAGTACATGTGTGTCTGGTACAGGAAAGGAAGTAGAGTGTGCATGCCACGTGGGGGATAACAAGAAGCACTTGTCTCGTGGCCCCTCGGAGGGCCAAGTTCAGGCTGGAAAGAAGGGAGTAGCAAACTGGGACTGAGGTTCTGTCTTATGAGGTGTCAGCTTATTTCCAGACAGGAAGAATCTGGAAATAAAAGTGAAAAGAAGAAACTGAAAAATGAAACGGGACCTTCCACATTACATCCCGTCAGCTGACCCCAGAGAAGATTAGGAACCTAAGGCGGACAGAAAAGCATACCGTGCGGCACAAGAGTGCCACCTGCTGTGGCGCAGCGCGCAGGTGTAAATTCTTCCACCGAGGAGAGACGACTCACCACTCAATTTCAAGCCCTCGCTTGTTCCCTCACCTGGCCCACAGCAGCTCCGATGCTTCCAGTTCCGTCAACAATTCCTGTGACGGTCGCCAAAGCCTCACTGCTCCCTTGGATCAGCTCCTGGCGACCCAGGTCCGCAGAAATAGCAGAACTAATCATGTTAGAAGGTCCGCCAATAAAAAATCCTGAGGTCATAAACAAAACAGGTTCTCATTAAAACACTATTCATCGCACCGCTAGAAATCCACTGGACAAGACAACTCTTATCCCAACAGTTTAATCAGTACATCGGACAGAAACAGTAAAAGGGGGAAGAGGAAAAAAGTACAAATGAAAATTCTTCCAGATCAAGTCATCTTCAAACTAGTTAGCATCCACTTTCCTGAAAGCCTTACTTGAATTATACGATACTCTGGTATCTTTTATAAAAACAAAAGATGAAGGAAATACAGTAAATATACAGCCTTTCTAATCCTGTCAAGGCTGCATTCAGTAATAACTAATTACACTCGCTTGCCAGCTTCTACTACGCTAGAGTTGTTCTCAACTGAGTATCTGACTACCCAAATTCAACCACACATACTGGAAAAAAAAAAAAGAAAAAAGGCTCTGTAAGCAGTGCAGATGGTTCTAGCAGCCACTGTTCTCCAAGAGGCTGTCCAAGGACTGGGCAGGAGTCAGCCCACGTGACTCGGTCCACATGGTAGGAATGAGTTCCATGCGCCTCACGTACCATGAGCCGCCCTCACTATCCTGAGTAGGAGCTAAAGTTTGAAAATCGTCTTTATATACCATGGTCCCTAATTACACTCAACTGCTTCATCTGGTGCTTACATGGAGAAATACTGACCAATTCCAACACAGGAGGAAAAACTTCTGGAAAGCTGGGGAATTGGTTTCCAATGCGGCGTCTTCCTAAACTACCTCCCGAAGTACTATGGGAAGCGGGGGCAGCCATCAAACATTTCAGAACATCTCTGTCAAAGGGGACTGCTCCTGTAGCAACAGGACTGGGGAGGTCACATAACAGGAGAGAAACAATCTGAATCTGAAGTAGGAAGCTCTCCTTTATGAGGAAGGCTTCAGTATTACTCAAACTGAGGGAGCACACGGTTTCCCTTTCTTCCTTTTTATTTACAGAGGAGCAGGAACAGTATAGTGAAACAGAGCCACACCACATACCTGTAACTGCCATCAGAAGTGCATTAATGGACTTATCGTTTGGAGAACCTACGAGAAAAGACGCAGAAACAGCATGCTGACTTTAAAAGCAGATTACACAGGCCCCCACTGAACAGCACAGAAAGATCTGGATCTCAGTGACCTCACGGATCACTCCCAGAGACAACAAAGGGACACGACTCTTTCACGGCCTACTCCAACTTTTATTTGTAATGTCTGCCTCTTGCTGGTGCTCGAGCTAATGAGACTTCTAAAAGCTAAAGAAAAACTCTACTCCCAACTCGGCAGCATCTTCAGGGACATATACCAAACCTACTAATTACCATCTTTCCTCTTTTGAAACCCTTTCCCTTTTATTGTTTTATTGGCTCCAATGCTGGCCCTCTGGAGCCTACCCTCAAACAAAGCATATACACTCCCAAGCAAGCTTTTAAACAAACCAACAAAGCAGAAGAGATGCCAGTTTCCTCCCCAACACAAATAAAACTACGTGATGATACTTTTACCAGGCATTTACAGGACAATACAAAGGTCTCCTATCAGCCTTTGTAGCTGGTCTCAAGCATCTCCCCAGGGTTGATAGCTGACTCATGGCAAATGCCTTAGTCCTGAGAGATCAGAAAAATAATTTAATTGCAAGGGAATACTCACGGCTATATCCAACGAGGGACCCAACGGCCAGAAGCAAGCTGAGAGCTAAAACCGGTGCTCTCTTCTGTAATATGTCAGAGATGAAACCTTGCAAAGTCCCACCTGCAAGTACCAAGAGCGCATCACAACCAAAATCGTTTATGATTTAGCTCCGTCATCCGAAGCTTGTTCCCCATGTACCCTCTCCCTGCTCTCAGGATCCTGACACTGGTCTATCCAAAAAGATGGCTCACTCTCCCAAAATAGCTGCCTCCACAGCTTCCTTTAAGGAAGATTACCTGGCCGTTAACTGCCTTGATGGCTGACAGGGACAGGACACCATGAATCAGACAGGAAAATAAGGAAAAAAGAAAGAGTCATCAAAACCCCCCACTGTTCCTTGCTGTTCTCCCTTCTCAAATCAGCTATGAAAGCTTTTCCTGATCTTTCTGCTTTTTATTTTAATTTTTTTCTTTTCTTTTCTTTTTTAAGAGAGAAAGCGCCCATGCATGTGTGGGAGCAGACAGAGGGAATTTTTTTTTAAAGATTTTATTTATTTGAAAGACAGAGAGAGTACAAGCAGGGGAGCAGCAGAGGGAGAGGGAGAAGCAGGCTCCCCGCCAAGCAGGGAGCCCAATGCGAGGACTCGACCCCAGGACCTTGAGATCACAACCGGAGGAGAAGGCAGACTTTCAAATGACTGAGCCACCCACGCACCCCCGAGGGGCAGAATCTTCAGCAGACTCCATTTTCTGCGCAGGGCCCAATACAGAGCTCGGTCTCACCCCCCGAAGATCATGAGCTGAGCCAAAATCAAGAGATGAACACCTAACCGACTAAACCGCCCAGGCGCCCCTCTGCTTTTTATTTTACTTTATTTTATGATTGTTTGTTTATTAAACATTTAATTTATTTAGTTGACAGCGAAAGAGAGATCACAAGTAGGCAGGCGGGGGGGTGGGGGGAGCAGGCTCTCTGCTGAGTGGAGAACTCGACGCGGGGCTCCATCCCAGGACCCTGGGCTCATGACCTAAGCTGAAGGCTGACACTCAACAACTGAGCCACCCAGGTGCCCACTGCTTTTTATTTTACAACATGACTCATTAGGGGCACCTGGGTGGCTCAGTGGGTTAAGCCTCTCTGGGTCCTCTAATCTCAGGGTCCTGGGATTGAGCCCCACATCGGGTTCACTGCTCAACAGGGAGCCTGCTTCCCCCTCTCTCTCTGCCTGCCTCTCTGCCTACTTGTGATCTCTGTCTGTGTCAAATAAATTTTAAAAATCTTAAAAAAAAAAATGACTCATTAAAGACCATGCCTCATGGGCTATTAGTAGCAGCCAATGAATATCCACTAAAACTAAATGCAGTGACTATGACTTGGTGATAATGAATAAGTCAGGATCTTTAGAAAGAGGTAATGTGAATCCTCTAAGCAACAAGGTCACATTTAGCTATAGCCCCATTTAGAGCAATAGGGGCTATGGGACATCTGGTACATCCTCAATGGACAGCAAGACCCAGAACTAAGTTCAGGTCTAAAGTTAGCAGCCTCACCTTTAGCTCTGTAACTAAGAATAAGTGCAAACAAGTTCAAGTACAGTAACAGTGTATCACCTGAGGACTCCCTGCTGTCATGTGCTTAGGGCAGCTTAGCCTTACCACAATTCTAAATCCAAACATGACAGAAAAATGTTACGATTTTGCCATAGCCATACAAGCAACACCCACTAAAATTCATTCTGTACAACTGTCTTAAAGTTTAAGTACCTGTTTATGCTTCCAGCCATAGCAAAAAGTTACTATTAAAATCTGCTGTGTGCAATGGAGCAGTTGCAAAATACTCACAGAAATCCATCCCCACTATTATTCCCACCTCTATGATCTGACAAAATCTACACACTAAGCTAATATTTTCCCTTCTTTAGCTATGGGTGGTGGGAAAGGTGGGAAGTAGATAACATGAGCACATTCACATTTTAACTTGGATCTCTAGTATACAATCAGCTTTAGACCTAAGATATCACTGAAAGTGTGCGAAAGGGTTACATTTAAAGAGATCACAGAGGGAAACATCCCTGTGCTTCCCAACACAAAAGAACTGATCCATAAACAAAGAACCGAGAAAAAAAGAGCCCTATAAATCACAGGGCTGCCGTGGGCTGGCTCTTCTTTTCTATGGATTCTTTTTTTTTTTAAGAGTTTAGCTATTTACTGGTAGGACGGTTTAGGAAAAAATGGTTGTGGATTAAGTAATAAAACTTAAGATGATGTCAGATTTCATAACCCAGTAAAATATTACTAGAAAAAAAAATATTACTAGTGACTAACTCTCATTACAGAAAAAGATGCATCTGGCATTACCTATAATTCCTCCAACATCGTACCAAATGGACAACTTGTCAGCTTCAGCCTCCTTCCATCCAAAGTTGTTACTCAGATAAAAGGGCAACCAGAAGAAGAAGGAGTAATTTACTAACTTCAGGCAGGCATAGGCCAGTGAGTACTACAAGAAAAACATTCGACTTTCGATAAGGAACAAACGACAGCACAGCAGGACACAATTCTTAATTAAAAAGCAAAACCATACACAGAAGTTTGGGAAAAAGAGTACGTGATTTTAAAATTACACACATCTATAAATTCCCATTTGCCTGGCTTTACCTAGTTTCCCTCTTCTCTTTATCCACATTAGCTTCCAGAAAGGCATGTGCGGCAGGCCTCTGGAATAAAAATACATATGACTATTTCTTAATTGTCTCCAGTTTCTTCTCCTTTCAGTCCCCCAGTAGAAGCAAACCAGTGTTTTGAACCTCAAAGGCAGAGCACACACTCATATTTCTTTACTTAGACAAAGAGAAAAGGTATTCGTACCTATAACTATGATTAACCATAAACAAAGAAAGCCAGTAAACGTCACAGCTTTTATTCCAAGCAGCCCCACTTTTTCGGTTCTTCTACTTCCTGCAAAGTTAACATTATGAACAGTGGAGAGCAATGTGACAAAACTGTAGTTTCGAGGTCTAAGAAAAGATCCGACATTATAACTACTTTCACATTATGGTTTCCAAAAGCCTGGTATTCCAACATCCAGTGAAAAAGCAAGAAGCGTCTTTGGTGAGTCAGAAATGAAAGAACACGACCGTCCCGTGCCTTGCGACTCTACTTTGAGGAATGAAAGTTGCAGCTGTCTTAGGAAGGCAGCAGCGCTAAGACTCCTATATTCAACACATTATTAGCAGGAAATCCTGACATTCAGCATCAAAGGAAAAAGGGGGAGGAACAGAGAGGCTGACTTCAAAGGGTGTCTGGCTAGTATATTCTCTTCCCTGGAGCGGCCTATACTCCCCAGGTATCACTTGTTTTAAAACAGCTTCCCCTAGAGAGCCAAATCCCAATCATGAGGGCGTTTTGTCCAGACAGCCTGCTACAAAGACAAAGGAATTAAGTGAACTCGATTTCCTCTGCGTCCCTGCCCGTGTCAGGGAACAATTGCTTGAGAAATACAAAGTACTGTAGCAAGAGTTTCATATTTAGTCACAACAGATGTAAGCTCTGTCCCAGAAAGTAAACTATTACCAGCAGAAAATTTTAACAACTACTTAAAAACTACTAATCTTTAGCATAAGAACAGGCCTCGAGAAACTTGGCATTTCGCTTGTATAATACATTGTCCTTCGGTTACAGAACTGTGGAAACTTACATTCTAACTCACACTTCACTACTGTTTGCAAACGTCAGTCCTGGAAGCCTGGGGGCACAGGCAGAGGGAACTAATAAGTATGAAGGACAACAACCTGCAGACTCTGAATCTAGCCGAGGGGTGATATTTGTAAAGCACCACTAGACAATAACATAAACAAAACCAGGTGCTTATTCACAATACAGTGACCCAATGTTATAGACCCCGGGGTAGACCGGTTTACTTTCTGCTCCGTGGGAAGGGGAACTGAAGACACAAGGGTGGGCTGAGTGACTTACCCCAGGCCTCACAGAGAGTTAGTGGGTAAGCTGGAAATATAACCTAGGCCTCTTAACTTCCACTCTCGTGCCTGCGCGCCCGAAACATCAAGACAGAAAAACTGCAGCAGAAGGGATTTAGTTCAGATGTTAGACAGTTTTCCTGACTGTAAAGGTTTTAGAAACACTGGAATGCATTACCAAGAAATACTGTGGAGTACTGTGTTCTGCACCTTTGAATAAAAGGGTAATTTTCTTTTCTAGAATGAAAGGAATACAGGCAAATAAGGCAGACTGAAATGAACCATTCAAAACCCCTCTTGGTCGCATGTAATTTATAATATTTCAACAGGTCAGAAAGAGCATATTTAAAAACATTAATTCTGCCTTCTTACTTGAATGCAGGGTCAGGGTCAGCCAACTAGAGCTCACAGGCCAAACCTGTCCACACCCACTTGTTCCATACCATCCAGGGTTTCCTGTGTTCTACAGATGTGAGCAGCTGTGCAAACCGTCTCCCTCCCTCCCCACCCCCCCCCAGCCCCAGAAAGCTGAACACATTTACTATCTGGCTCTTCACAGAAAAGGAACACCCAACCCTGCATTAGAATGCAGATAAAATTTCAAGTTGTGCCACCCTAGATACAAGCTGAGGGGCACTATACAATATTCCTCTGAACACATATTCCTAAATAAAGTATCAAAGAGAAGCTAAATACTTCAAGATGCTTTATGGCAGGTAGAGGTAATATCCAGGATTTAATATCTCAGGACTTGTGGTAAGGAGATCTGAATAGTCCTTACCGGGATAACTCCAGGAAGACAACAGGCCTGGTAAAAGCTTACTGCCTTGACCTGGGTAACAGTACTGCCTTCTTGGATGGAATAATTGGGCTCATATTCATCTTCATTTTCAGCACCATTAATTAATGGCCTGTGTGAATCTTCTTCAAAATTTTCTTCTGCCTCGATACCTGGGAGACCTAAAACAATAACAGCTTCAATTTATAGCGTGCCTTCTAGATGCCTGGCCCGATGCAAGGTGCTCTGCTTGTATCAATTACTCATAGGGTCGAAACTACTTTTATCTCCACTTTAAAGAAGCAGCAACTAAGGCTGAAGGCCAAGGTCAACCAAGGTCGATTAAGATTACACAGCTAATAAGCAGATTCTACTTTACTTGGCTTCAAAGCAATGCTTTTTCAATGGCATTACACTATCTCTATTGCATTTAAGAAAATGTAAATTACACACTATTAAACTGACATGTCTCTTCAATTACACGCAAAAGACAGAATTGTACATCTATTTGCTTCTGCGGTTTTGCTTGTATGTAACCACAGGTAAGTATCAAACTAAATTACTTTAAGAAGGGAAACAAATCTGTCTGAAGACGTGAAATGAGAAACAGATCATGCTAATTTCCAGTCAGTGTCTCAATCACAAAACTCATTTGCAAATGGAGAGTTTTCCCTGAATCTAGGAAGGTGAGCCTTGCTCCCCTCAAATGTCTGCAGCTGTGCTCGGTCAGTCAACCGGTGTCTACGGGACACAAACAACAAATACCACTCCTTCAACCCCCTGAAAGGAGCTCACAGTTCTCCTAGGGGAAAAGAGACTGGCTGTGCCGGCCTCAGATTTCTCTTCGCCGTTAACAGCAAGACGTGCTGAATGGGAAGGACAGCTTCTCCTCACCAATTTCTTCTGGTGACACCAGGAGTCCAAAGAAGATGACGATCCCACCAGCAAACTGCACAGCCGCGGTCACCAGAAAGGCATACTGGAAAAGAGAGGAGAAAGGTGTTGCTTACACATCTGGGACATTGGTTAGACCACGTTCACTAGAAGCACACGTGGGGAAGGCAAGGGATGGGGGGGCAGGGGGACTAGGGATCGGGAAGGAAATGAACACTGAGTGCTCAGGCCATGCCAGGCACGGAGCTGTTTCACTTGTGTTTTCCACGCATTGTCCCCTGGAGGCTCAGAGAGGCCAGTTAAGGTCCCAGCGACACTGAGTGGTACCACCACAATTGTGAAATCGGGACTGGCTCCAAAACCTCACTCTCTGTCCCACAGAGCCACCCACCAGAGACAGTATCTGCCCTCGAAAATATTCTCTCCAGTTGAGGGGATTAAACAATACACCAAACAATAGTACAAGGCTTCAAGTAGGCGAATAAAGGAGAAGGCCCAGTTCTAATAAGAAACACAGACCGAAGGAAACAGCTAATGATGCTGGCGCAGCAACACACTGGCTATAGGAAGAGCTGAGAAGGCAACTGACGGCCTGTCCCAGCACGCCTGAAGCAACGGGACAGGGTGCAAATGACAGAGAAGCCTCCTGCGTGGTCAAAGCAGGGGCTTCTGATGCGGGACAGCTGAGAAAACCGCAAGGAAAACATGCAATCAAGATTAAAGAACCTCAGGGGCGCCTGAGTGGCTCAGTGGGTTAAAGCCTCTGCCTTTGGCTCAGGTCATGATCCCAGGGTCCTGGGATCGAGCCCCACCATTGGGCTCTCTGCTCAGCAGGGAGCCTGCCTCTTACCCCCCGCCCCGCCTGCCTCTCTGCCTACTTGTGATCTCTCTCTGTCAAATAAATAAGTAAAAATCTTTAAAAAAAAAAAATTAAAGAACCTCTAAAACCAGGCTGCATAGAGGAATTTTTATTTAATAGGGAATGGAGCCTGATGTGAACAGACGGTCTAAATTTCTGGAAAAGACAGTGACAAAATTAGTGTTTCCAGAAATCAAACCTGGGAGCTGCACCTGGGGTGAACCAAAATTCCCATCTGAGCCAATGAGTACAATCCAGATGCAAAGCCAAGAAGCCTGGAATAAAGGTGAGTGGGAATACAGGAAGGACTTCTCATCGAGCCATTCTTCTGAGACCAAACACTTGATCAACTAGTTCAAGATTTATCTACTTTTTAAATGAGCAACTTACTTACTTTTAATTACTTGGGTTTTTGAATACATCACACTTTCACGCGATCCAAGCAACAAAAAATAGATGCACAGTAAACAACCTCCCCCTTTACCTCTTCTCCCGTCCACTTAATTCCCATTTTCCTAACATATAACCATTGTTGCTATTTGATTTCTACTTTCCAGAGACTGTTTTAGAAACATACAGGCCGATACCAATACATACTCTGATTCTTCCTCTATTTTATAAAAATGGCATCATTCAGCCCACATTGTTCTGCACCCTGGCTTTCCTCACTTAACAAACCACAGAGAACTTTCCCTACCAAGACCCAGAGCTCGGGGTGCCTGGGTCGCTCAGTGGGTTAAAGCCTCTGCCTTCGACTCAGGTCATGATCTCAGGGTCCTGGGATTGAGCCCCGCAGCAGGCTCTCTGCTCAGCAGGGAGCCTCTTTCCCTTCCTCTCTCTGCCTGCCTCTCTGCCTACTTGTGATCTCTGTCAAATAAATCATAAATAAAATCTTAAAAAACAAAAAAAAACCCTACACATTCAAATCTTTTACCTTTTTTTCTGTGTATTGTTGGTCTTCTGATCAATTTGCAGGCATGCTTTACTTATTAGGGAGATTAGCTCTTGATCTGTAACATGAGTTGCAAATACTTTTTCCCAACTGATTATACTGTCTTCAGACTTGGGTATTTTTCCCGTGAATAATTTCTGTGTTTGAAATTCTCAAAAGTTTGTCCATTTTCAATGTAAGCCTTGCCCACCCAAACACAGCTCTACACAGTTCTAAATGGCCACAGTATTATTTCTTACAAAACAAAACATATTATATGTACTCAAGAAAAAGCTAGAAGCAAATACCTACCTCATAACCGTACTGCAGAACAGAAGAAGCTAGGCACGCTCCCAAAATATTGCCCACTGAAGCACAGGCACTCCAGAGACCAAACACAACTCCTCGGCTAAGACAGAGAACAGGGACACAAAGAAGACAATAGAATCAGAAGGAATTCTGGTGCAGTTCAAATACAAAATGGCCAAAACACTGAAAGTTCACATTCCAAAGAATCAACATTCTATCTTAAGATTTTTTTAAAGAACAGCCAAACGACAAAACATTCAGGTCACTTAAAGATAGTATTAAACTAGGGGCACGTGGGTGGCTCAGCTGGTTAAGCATCTGCCTTCAGCTCAGGTCATGATCCCAGGGTCCCAGGGAGTCTGCTTCTCCCTCTCCCCCTGCCCTGGGGCGCTCTCTCTCTCTCTCTCATGTGCATACTCTCGCCCTAATAAATAAAAACTTAAAATAAAAAGATAGCTATTACACTAAAGTTTAATTTTGGGTGCATCACAAGCCACTGCTAAGAGAAATTTGAAAGTAAGCCACAGAGTAGAGGAAATATTTGCATATTGCTTATCTAATAAAAGACCCCCTTCTAGAATATAAAGAACTCTCAAAAATCAGTAATACAAAAACAAACAATCCGGGACACTGGCTGGCTCAGTAGGTGAAGCATGCAACTCTTGATCTTGGGGTTATAAGTTCAAGACCCACACTGGGTGTAGAGATTACTTTTTAAAAAAAAAATTAAATCGGGGCACCTGGGTGGCTCAGTCGTTAAGCCGCTACCTTCAGCTCAGGCCATGATCCCAGGGTCCTGGGATCGAGCCCCACGTCAGGCTCCCTGCTCTGCGGGAAGCCTGCTTCTCCCTCCTTCACTCTCCCTGCTTGTGTTCCCTCTCTGATGCTCTCTGTCAAATACATAAAATCTTTTAAAAAATTAAAAATTTTAAAATTTTAAAAATTAAATCTTAAAAAAAATCCAATAAAATGTTAAAGAGTACGAATGTACAATCATCTCAAGATAAAAATGTTTTTGAAAAGAGGCTTCATGGGGTGCCTGGGTGGCTCAGTGGGTTGGGGCCTCTGCCTTCAGCTCGGGTCATGATCCCAGGGTTCTGGGATCGAGCCCCATGTCGGGCTCTCTGCTCGGCGGGGAGCCTGCTTCCCTCTCTTTCTCTGTCTGCCTCTCTGCCTACTTGTGATCTCTGTCTGTCAAATAAATAAATAAAATCTTAAAAAAAAAAAAAAAAAAAAAAAGAAAAGAGGCTTCATGCAGACAAAAACATGACACCAATAAGCACCTAAAAAGATGTTCAACATTGTCAGACATTAGGAAAATATAAATTAAAACCATGATGATGTACTACATACCTACTAGGATAGCTACAAGTGAAAAGACCACACATGTGTTTGCAAGAATACACAGCAGCTAGAGCCCTTACACTCTGCTAATGGGAATTTAAAATGGTAAAACCACTTTAGATGAGACCACCAGTTTGTTTTTTTTCGAAGACCTTTATGAATTTATGTGTCAGAGAGAGAGCGCACAAGCAGGGGAGTGACAGGCAAAGGGAGAAGTAGGCTCCCCACCAAGCAAGGAGCCCTATGATGTGTGACTTGATCCCACGACCCTGGGATCATGACATGAGCCTAAGGCAGACACATTTAATGGACTGAGCCATGCAGGCGTCCCGACCACCAGTTTCTTAAAAAGATAAACATTCGGGACGCCTGGGTGGCTCAGTTGGTTAAGCGACTGCCTTCTGCCTGGGTCATGATCCCAGCGTCCTGGGATCGAGTCCCACATCGGGCTCCTTGCTCAGCAGGGAACCTGCTTCTCCCTATGCCTCTGCCTGCCATTCAGTCTGCCTGTGCCCTCTCTCCCTCTCTCTCTCTCTGACAAATAAATAAATAAAATCTTTAAAAAAAAAAAAAAGATAAACATTCACCTGCCACATGACCCAGCCATTCTACTTTGACATATTCATCCAAGGAAAATGAAAGCATATGTTCATACAAGAATTTGTACACAGACATTCACAGGAGCTTTATTTGTAATAGCCCAAAAGTGACAACAACCCAAATGTTCATCAACAGGTGCAAAGATAAACTGTGATACAACAGATCACTGCTCAGCTATAAAAAGTAATGAACTATCGAGGAACATGACATGACTGGATCTCAGAATAATTACACTGAACTAAGCAGATAAGAAATAGTATATACTGTATGGCTCTACTTATATGAAATGTGAGAAAATTCAAATTAATCTAAAGTGACAGGGGCACCTGAGTAGCTCAGTCAGTTAAGCATCTGCCTTTAGCTCAGGTCATGATCTCAGGATCCTGGGATCCAGCCCTGCGTCGGGGGGGACAGGGCTGGGGAGGGAGGTCCCCGCTCAGCAGGGAATCTGCCTCTCCTTCTCCCTCTGCCTGTCCCCTTGTTTCTGCGTGCGCTCTCTCTCAAATACATAAATAAAATCTTTAAAAAATAAATAAATAAGTAATAATCTACAGTGACAGAAAACAGATCAATAGTTGCCTGGAGGGGCGCCTGGGTGGCTCAGTGGGTTAAAGCCTCTGCCTTCGGCTCAGGTCATGATCCCAGGGTCCTGGGATTGAGCCCCGCATCGGGCTCTCTGCTCACTGGGGAGCCTGCTTCCTCCCTCTCTCTCTCTCTCTCTGCCTGCCTCTCTGCCTACTTGTGATCTCTGTCTGTCAAAAAAATAAAAATAAAATCTTAAAAAAAAAAATAGTTGCCTGGAGATGGCAATGGGAGGGAGGGAGAAGGTAGCAGGAGGTGGGGGAGAGGAACTACCAAAGGGCATGAGGAAACTTTGGGGTGATGGGTATGTCATTGCCCCAAGGTGGTTTTAGGAAGTTATGCAGGCTGAAACTCATCAAATGGTACATCTTAAATATGTGCAGCTTATTACAAACCTTAATAAAACCATTAAAAAAAAAAAGGATGGGTAGACAGAGAATCTAGTGGAAGGAAAACTAGCTATTACAACAGTCCCGGAGAAAAATTATTAGCTCTGAGCATAGGTAACGGCAGTAGAGCTAATAAAAGAAAGAGGAGTCTGGGGCGCCTGGGTGGCTCAGTGGGTTAAGCCTCTGCCTTCGGCGCAGGTCATGATCTCAGGGTCCTGGGATCAAGCCCCACATCGGGCTCTCTGCTCTACGGGGAGCCTGCTTCCTCCTCTCTCTCTCTGCCTGCCTCTCTGCCTACTTGTGATCTCTATCTGTCAAATAAATAAATAAAAGTCTTAAAAAAAAAAAAGATTTTATTTTAGTAATCTCTATACCCTATGTGGGGCTCAAACTCACAACCCTGAGATCAACAGTCACATGCTTTTCTGACTGAGCAAGCCAGGTGCCCCATATTAATTTTTTTAACATCAAAACTTGTATTTTATTCTATTTGATACATATATTTAAATGTGTTTATTGATTTATAAGGAATTTCTACATCCCACATGGGGCTCAAACTCACAACACTGAGATCAAGAGTGGCTTACTTTTCTGACAGAGCCAGCCAGGCGCCCCTCTATTAATAACATACTATCTTAGGTCTAGATTTTTTAGCTCCTTAAACGTTTTTATAACCTACTAAAACAGAAGAGGTCCTAGAAACAAACAGGAAGACAACACAGCAGAGTGAAAAATTCAGCCTTGGTTCAGAAGTCCTGGCTCTGTGGCTTCCAGCTGCATGATCTCAAGCGTGGTGCTACCCCCAGTGTACATGTTAGTGTGATCTAGCCCAAATCCACTCAAACACTGTGACCCTGGGGGCGCCTGGCTGACTCAAGTAGCAGAGCATGAACTCTCAGGGGTGTGAGTCTGAGCCCCACAACGGGTGTAGAGATTGTGTATGAATAAAACATTTTTACAAAATAAAAACTATGACCCTGATAAAGGAGCATGATTCATCCAAGGTTAACAGCTTTAATTTAAGGAAATGTCTTCAACAGATCACTTAGATTCCTGGGGCCCCAAATTTTTCTACCTGGAAAACAAATAATTTGAACTAGATAATCTCTATGTTCTCCCCAATACTCAAACACCCCGCTTCCTATAAAATATATAAAACCTAGCAAGAGGGTCCTGGAGAAAAGAGTCAGGTCAGGCTCTGAATAACACTGGCTGACCAAACATGATTTTAGAAGAAACTAGTTCAGGGGCACCTGAGTGGCTCAGTCAGCTGAGCAGCTGACTCTTGATTTTAGCTCAGGTCGTGATCGTGGGGTCCAGGGATCAACCCCCATGTTGGGCTCCATGCTCAGCAGGGAATCTGCTTCTCCCTCTCCTTTTGCCTCTCCCCTGGCTCATGCTATCTCTCATATAAATTTAAAAAAAAAAAAGTAAGGGGCGCCTGGGTGGCTCAATCAGTTAAGTGTCTGCCTTCGGCTCAGGTCATGATCCCAGGGTCCTGTGGTCGAGTCCTACATCGTGCTCCCTGCTCAGTCGATAGCCTGCTTCTCCCTCTCCCTCTGCCTTTGCCCCCTCCCCAGCTCAAGCTCTCTCTCTCAATCTCAAATAAGTAAAATCTGTATTTTTAAAAATAAATTAATAAAAAATTAAAAATTTAATTTAATTTTAATTTATTTAATAAGTAAATTTATAAATTATTTTAAATTAAATTTAAAATAAAATTTACAAATTTAAAATTTTTTAAATAAAGAAAAATATGTGTCCGAGTGATTATCTTTGAGTGACAGGATTTCAAGTGGTTTGACCTTCATTTCTCTTTGTTCATTTATATTATCTGGTTTATCCACAATAAACGAGAAGCCTTTGTCTAATTTTTTAAAAACACGAATGGAAAAACTACTCTGAAAATCTTGATAAAAAATAAACAGCACGTGAACAGATAGCATCACCTACTCCAAAAGAAAACTGAAGTATCACATGGGAACAAGAACCTCTTAAAATTAATTCTATTAAACCAGTAATGCCAGAGTTAGAATTCAACAGAAATCACGAGCACAGTGAAGTAGAGTCAGCATACACTCATTAAGTGGTTCTAATTCTACCCACAAGACATTTCATAGGTGAACTTTCATGACATTACAGAACATTAGGTAGGCATCATGACTCCCATCGTGAAACTGGGGAGACTAGAAACCCGAGGGGAGCCAGGCAGAGCAAGCACCGATCACTTGGTGGGTGGATAATGTCTGTTGTATACACTGGCCTACAGTAAAAGAGTAAAGAAATAAAACAGATTGAGCCATAGGTGAAATAAATGTGTATCTCACAATATATAAATATTTTTCCAGGAAAAATGAAAGAAATCCAAATTAATAATATTCCTGAGATCAGAGTGTCACCAAAAAGGCAAACAGCAAAGCCAAGTCTTTGGGTATCTCAACTTCTTTTCTACCCTATAAATGACGTATGGCTCTTCCTCCTGGTGGCCCGGATACAGTAGCAGAGGCCCACCCTCAGGCTGTGGCCTGCATCACACATAAACTCCCATACTGTCTGACAACTACTTGAAGTTTTAGTGTAAAAATGTCCAATTTGGGCTCTTAAGTCCCAAAGTTTGGCATTCTTCATCCACATCTTTTTTTTTTTTAATTTATTTATTTGACAGACAGATCACAAGTAGGCAGAGAGGCAGGCAGAGAGAGAGAAGGGAGGAAGCAGGCTCCCCGCTGAGCAGAGAGCCCAACACGGGGCTCGATCCCAGGACACTAGGATCACGACCTGAGCTGAAGGCAGCGGCCTTAACCCACTGAGCCACCCAGGTGCCCCCTTCATCCACATCTTTAATTAGAGTCTTCATTATGTGATCTTGGTTAAGTCCTATAGATGATTTTTGGCCTCAGTTTCTTCACCTCTACTGTAAGAAGGTAAAACTAGACCACTGAGTATCAAAAAAGGCAAAGGAAGGCAAAACCCACAAAACACACATGATGGGATGGCATGTGAGGTTTATTTTATGTTACATTACTTATGTTCTGTAAAGGGAAGATTTTTATTAAAAATTGAGATGTAATGCCTTAGCCACACTCAAAATCTGACCATGGCCAGTGAAGTATTAAGAAGGTGCCTCACTGGGACACCAGGGTGGCTCAGGCGATTAAGCGGCTGTCTTCTGCTCAGGTCATGATCCCAGGGTCTTGGGATCGAGCCCCACATTGGGCTCCCTATTTGGCGAGAAGCCTGCCTCTCCCTCTCCCACTCTCCCTGCTTGTGTTCCTGCTCTTGCTGTCTCTCTACCAAATAAATAAGTAAATAGGGGCGCCTGGGTGGCTCAATGGGTTAAAGCCTCTGCCTTCAGCTCAGGTAATGATCCCAGGGTCCTGGGATCGAGACCCGCATCGGGCTCTCTGCTCAGCGGGGAGCCTGCATCCCTCTCTGCCTCTCTGCCTGCCTCTCTGCCTACTTGTGATCTCTGTCTGTCAAATAAATAAATAAAATCTTAAAAAAAAAAAAAACCATAAATAAATAAATAAATAAAATCTTTTAAAAAATAAAAAATAAAGAATAAGAAAAAGAATGTGCCTCACTGGGCTGGCCATTCCCCAAGTCCACACCATTCCTGTAATACACTCAGACATGAAAGCTTTTCTCCCTCAACTAGTCTAACTTTCTAAAATAGAGAAAAGATGTGGGTAGTGACAAAAAGATCGATATGATGACAAGTCTGAGTAACCTGATATTAAAACCACTTAAAAGGAGAAATTAAGGGGCGCCTGGGTGGCTCAGTGGGTTAAAGCCTCTGCCTTCAGCTCGGGTCATGATCCCAGGGTGCTGGGATCAAGCCCCGCATCGGGCTCTCTGCCCGGCAAGGAGCCTGCTTCCTGCTCTCTCTCTGCCTGCCTCTCTGCCTCCTTGTGATCTCTCTGTCAAACAAATAAATAAAATCTTAAAAAAAAAAAGGAGAAATTAAGCAGGAAGGCAATGGCATACCCAGCTTTCCCAAACCAGTTGCCCATGACAGCCACGACACAGGGCCAACCAGTGGACTGCAGCAGGCCGTTTACAATCCACAGGCAGCAGTAGAGCGCCTTGTTGTAGAAATGCAGCCATTCTGTGACTGTGCCAAAGACGAACACCTAAGAGACAAAGGGAAGAAAAGGGGACATGTGACATCCACACAGATGCTTTCAGGGACACCAAACTGCCTACCACACACAAGTTTGTGCGTGAAGAGACACATTCCAAGGTCTAGGGCCTAAGAGATCTGGGCTGACTCTTCAGATGCTTCCACTCAGAGCAGCACCGAGTAAGACACCCACCAAACCACCACCACCGACCAGCGACGTCAAACACAACGCTCATTAATGATTACCCCCGCCTGACTCATATTTTAGCCTCTAAGAAGTTAAGTCCTCATTGTTGGCCAGGGGGGAGGGGAGTGGTGGTGACAGAACTAGACTCATTTGGCAAAACTCAGACTCTACACCAGGAAGGGCAAGTTGATGCACATACTTCAGTTTTTCAAAAAATGTGAAAAAAAAAAAACAAAAATGTACCCAGGCTTTAAAACAATATGTATATATGTGTGGGTGAGCAGGCCGTGAATAGGTTTAGTGCATCAACCTCTCAAAGAGGAGATACTGGAAAACAATAATAAAATTGGGTCTAACTGAACTCCATGCTTTCATTCAACCAACAAAAATTCCTCACTAGGAGCTAGGAAACAAAAAAAGATGCATCCAATGTGGATCTTGGGCTCTCCCACACCTCACTAGCCCAGCGCTGTCCACATGCCTCGCACGTAGAAGCCCATATAAACGTCCCTACCAGCCCCGGCGGGAGGTTTTCAAACAAGGAGGCTGGAGCACACAGCAACCACACCTAGGAAATGGCAGACAAGGGACAGACACCCCAGGAGTCCAAGTCTTGGTAAATCTGTGACCTCAACCACTGTGCCACAGACTCCTAGGGAAAGCAAGAATGACACAGAAATAAGTGGCCTAAGTCGTCCATGACCTTAGTGCCTTCAAAGAAATACAGGTGGGGGAGCACAGAAGAGGAACCGATTCCCTTCAAGAATGAAGGAGGTGAGTAAAGAAGATACCATGAAGGAAGTGCCATTTGACCCATAACTCGCTGGCGACACTGAGTGAGACTATGGAGAGCTGAAAACAGAGCCACTCAAGGCAGGAAGATGGGCAAGAGGAAACACAGCGAGGAGGGAAGGCATGGGACATGGCAGGACCATGGGAAATAGTCTGGCCACAGCCAGGTGGTGAAGTACAGCGAAAGACATGACTATCAAGGCGGGCCAAGACCCAGTTCTCGAGAGCACTGAATGCCGTGCTATTTATGCTTGGCTCTTGTGCCCACTTCAGCAGCACATGTATTATTGATGGGTGGCTCTGGTGCTGAGTCACAGAAAAGAGCAAAATCCAAAACTCACTTTAAAAAGACTTGCCCAGGGCACCTGGGTGGCTCAGTGGGTTAAGCCCTTTGCCTTCGGCTCAGGTCATGATCTCAGGGTCCTGGGATCGAGCCCTGCATGGGGCTCTCTGCTCCGCGGGGGGCCTGCTTCCTCCTCTCTCTGCCTGCCTCTCTGCCTAGTTGTGATTTCTGTCAAATAAATAAAATATTAAAAAAAAAAATACTTGCCCAGGGGCACCTGGGTGTCTCAGTGGGTTAAAGCCTCTGCCTTCGCCTCGGGTCATGATCCCAGGGTCCTGGGATCGAACCCCGTGTCGGGCTCTCTGCTCGGTGGGGAACCTCTGCCTGCCTCTCTGCCTACTTGTGATCTCTGTCTGTCAAATGAATAAATAAAATCTTTTTTAAAAAATTTAAAAAATTAAAATAAATAAAATAAAAAGACTTGCCCAGGGGTGCCTGGGTGGCTCAGTGGGTTAAAGCCTCTGCCTTCAGCTCAGGTCATGATCCCACTGGGATCGAGCCCCACGTCAGGCTCTCTGCTCAGCGGGGAGCCTGCTTCCTCCTCTCTCTCTCTCTGCCTGCCTCTCTGCCTACTTGTGATCTCTGTCAAATAAATAAATAAAAATCTTTAAAAAAAAAAAAAAAAAAGACTTGCCCAACTGAAAAGGCACACACAGTATTAAAAAATGGAAGATTAATTTTACTTTTCTATTCTACATACAGCAATGGGGATCGGTGCTTGGATTCTAATATACCCCACCAAGGTGAGGATATTGATGATGATAATACCTTTTCAACTTACCACTAGCGCAGAAGAGCACATGCCAAAAGATAGAACCCATCGTAAATTAAGCCGATCTCCAACAATTCCACTGATGAAAAGGCCCTAAAAATAAAGCATTTTGTTTTACAGCTCTGAATAACACAGCCTGAAAAAAGGAATATGGGTTGCAAAGCAAGACGGAATTCAAACACCAACACGATTCAAAACTACACTTCATTCTTACATCAGACTAGCTGTCTCCATGTTTCACACACGGTTCATGAAATGACAGTGCGCTTCTGTACGTTATACTGTAAACAAACTCGTGCACCAGAATTCTGTAATCCAGTATAAACTTGGATTCTACCAAAAGTAGATTCCCCTCACTGCCTAAGAAGAGACTAGAAAAACAAAAATAAAAACAAAATGAGAAAACAAAACAAAACAAAACCAGGAATACTAATAAAACAAGCACACAAATATATTTCATTTTCTAGAACAGATCCACAGATCAGTCATCTGCATTCCCAGAGGGGCTGCTCTTAGCCATCTGCATCCCAACTCAAGATGTATTACATTGTGTCCTGCACGAAAGAAGCTTCTGGGGCACTTTAAGAAGCGGGCATTGCCTGCTTAATCTGACCCTTGGGTTTCATGACTTCATGAGGCAGGGAGAGTAGGGACACAAAGACAGTAAACAGTTGAAGATAAGTACAAATGTTCTGCCTTCTGCTCTCCTCCCACTGAGTGGCAGGAAATGAAAACCTGGGTCATGGTAGCAAGGCAGACTAAAGAGCCCAGGGCAATACATTAGGTTTCCTCCATAAATATATAAAATGAATAAACACCCTGACTGAAAACCTAAATCCAGATACAAGTGTTTCTGATCAACTGACATCTGCATTAGAGAAAATTTAGTACATGTGCTGCTGAAGCGAGCACTGCATTAGAGAAAATTTAGATGATGTGTCTCACTATGGTGAACCTGTCACTACCTCAAAAGAGGCACCTGTAAGCTTTCGATGGTGTGTTCCACAGCTGCCACTCCCAAGCCTCATGCTATATATAGCAAAGGGGGTGAAGAAACTCTCCCAGTGTTTCAGATTAGGCAATCAATCCATTCCGTGTTGTTTAAATGCCTGCATGACGCCTGGAAGCTACAGAAGGCCGTGCAGCTCGATATAAAGAAGTAGTATGATCACTGATGTTTCATGGCACCTTTTATCTCCTAAACCTATTTAATCCCAGGGATAGGTATTATCACAACTCTACAGAAGAGGAACCTAAAGATCAAAAAAAGGTCAAATTCCATTTCAAAGCCAAGTTTCACACAGCTAGTTGATGGTGGTAGAGCTGGTCTTTGCACTAGACTACCCCGCTTCTTAAAATACTCCATAAAAGGCTCAAAGAGAGGCACCCCCGGGAGTGCTCCAGCCAAAGCCGGATGACCGTACACTGGCATTTCATACAGAAAACGCCCAGGGTGAAGAGCATGGCTACAGGAGCCAGGGTCTGCTCCAATTGTTTCTACAAGTTTCCTCTTTGAAGAAGATAATCCAGTAACTGCCCAAACAAACATGTAGAGAGTACTCTGGAACTTTCTCCCGGTATTTCACATCACCTGGACATTCGTAATCAAAAAGCTTTTTTATGGGGCGCCTGGGTGGCTCTGTCTGTTAAGTGTCTGACTTTCGATTTTGGCTCAGATCATGGTTTTGGGGCTGTGGGACTGAGCCCATCTGTGTAGCCAGGCAGCAAGTCTGCCTGCGAGTCTCTCTCTCCCTCTGCTCCCTCTGCTTGTGTGTGCGCATGCGCACTCTGACTTCTCAGAGAAATGAACCTGTAGAAGACAAAGGCTTCTACATAACCGTACACATTTTCAAGAGAGGCAGTCAGACACTGGAGACACTGGGAGGAAAGGGAGGCCCACTGATGGCGCGTGCGTCCAGTGGCTACCACCACTTCCCACGGCCTTAATCCAGCAGCCACACCTGCTCCCTACAACCTCACAGAGATCCCCGCTGTCCCCTCCAAGACTACCTCAGACAGAGAACTAGCCCCTGCCCTGCTGGTATGGCTCTTCACCACCACCATCCCACAGTTCTCCTCCTTCACTGTTCTACCTGGCCTTGCTCACCCATTCCTCACATCCCCTGCCTCTAAGGGAAGCCCTATGGCTCAGTTGTCACTCCTCTTCTCTATCCTCACCCAGTCCCTTGATGATTTCATCCAGTCTTGTAACTCTGAAAATTATCTATATGCCAAGGATTCTAGAATTTGTACCACCAGCCTGAACCTCTACTTGAACTCCAGACTCCCCTAACCAAGGGTCTACTCTTCATCCTTTGGACAATAATAGGTAACTCACAGGTAACATGTCCAAAAGACACTTCCCCCACAGCCTCCCCGCCCCGTCGTCTTCCACCCAGTTGTGACACTTCCTCCCTAAAGTTGTTCTCAACACCTCTTTCTCTTATGTTCCACATTCAACAGGAAAAAGAATTATTGGTTCTACCTTCAAAACACAGTTAAAACCTCCTCTTCCCACCTCTGTTACTCCCACCTTGGCTCTAAACCATCATCACGCTTCGCCTCAAAACTGGAAAAGCCTCCCTGTGTTTGTCTCTGCCCTTCAGTCTGGTCTCCTGGGGCAGCAAGTGCGCCTGTCCCAACACAGGGCAGATCTTGGTACTCCCTGTGCAAAACCTTCCAGGGCTCCCATCTCACTCAAGGTTAAAGCCAAAGCCCCAAACAAAGGGACCAAATTCTTAAAGGCCTGAGCCCCATACCTTCTCTGGCCTCACTTCCTGTCACTCTGTTCTAGTCACCCTGACCTCACTTACCCACTCCAGGTCTTTGCTCAAATAGCCCCTCCTACCTGAGGTCTTCCCCAGCCATCCTACTTAAATTACAACTCCCACCCAGGGCTATCTAGTCCCCTTTTCCTGCTTTTTTTCTCCACAGCACCTACCCCCTTCAACCATACTCTCTATCTGCTTATGTGCAGCACTATTACTGTTTGTCTTCCTTAGATCCCATTTCAAGAACGTAAGTTTTATAAACTAGGGATTTTTCCTGTGTTGCTCATTGATGAACTCCCACAGATCTGGCATGTGCTAGGTGCTCAGTAAGTATCTGTCAAATGGATAGCTGGATGAATAAATGGATGGATGGATGGATGGGAGAGACACAGAACGTAAACTTCGGCAAATTCTAGAATCCCTTACAAACTTCATAGGGTTGGAGTCATTTCCATTCACATCTTTCCACCACCTAAAACCCCCCAATTCGAAACTTACCACAGCATAAGAGAAGAGGAAAATAGTGTCCAGGGTCCCGAGGAAAAGAGTGGCTTCCTCTGCGCTGGGAAACAAATGGTTGCGGCTCCAGATCTACAGCAACACAACAAGAACCCCGTCAGGCCCCGCTGGTACATCCTCCTCAGAGCGCCCGCACCGACAGCCTCTGCCCACCCTCACAGAACCCTGCAGAGGCTGAAGAGAGGAAACCGGCACTCCGCAGGTAAGGAAACACACGTGCTAAAAGGTCTGCAAGGTCAAAGCTATTTGCACAATACTAAAATGTTATCTGCTTTTGCCCTTTAACTTCTCCATTGCTGGTGCAAACGCAGGGGTGGGGCGTAAAACGCCTGTGGCTCAGCAGGAGTCAAGGCAGTTACACTCCATCGTACCATTCACTGCTATAAAAATAGTAATAGTAATCGCTATATTTATTGCCATGGTCACAGTTTATTTTTTGTTTTAAAGATTTTGTTTATTTATTTGACAGAGAGAGATCACAAGTAGGCAGAGAGGCAAGCAGAGAGAGAGAGAGAGGAGGAAGCAGGCTCCCTGCAGAGCAGAGAGCCCCATGCAGGACTGGATCCCAGGGCCCTGAGATCATGACCTGAGCCGAAGGCAGAGGCTTTAACCCACTGAGTCACCCAGGCGCCCCATCATGGTCACAGTCTGAAAAAAAAAAAAGCCAGGGATGCCTGGGTGGCTCAGTCATTAGGCGTTTGCCTTCAGCCATGAGAATCGAGTCCCCCCTCGGGTTCCCTGCTCAGCGGGAAGCCTGCTTCTCCCTCTCCCTCTTCCCCTGCTTGTGTTCCCTCTCACTCAGCCTCTGTCTGTCAAATAAATAAATAAAATCTTTAAAAAAAAAAAAAAAGCCAATTTCACTTGAAAACATCCTTGCTACATGCTAGATGCTCAATAAATATTTGTTGAGTAGGGGGGCACCTGGGTGGCTGGACCCGTTGAGCGTTGGACTCTTGATGTCAGCTCAGGTCATGATCTTGGGGTCATGAGATTGAGCGCCGTGGGCTCCACGCTCATCACAGACTCTGCTTGTCCCTCTCCCCCTGGTCCACCCTGCCTCACACACACGCTAATATATAAAAATCTTTAAAAAAAAATTTCTTGAGCAGTAAGAAGTATTAATTTTATTAAATGTGGCCCCTGAGTGTACTTCTTTTTAATAATGAACTCTGCGTGCTGGAGTGGAGAGTGGGCACCAGCACTCAGCACACCAAACTCCCAGGGCAGTCCTGAGGGAAACCACCTGGGCAGCTGTGCAGGGGCGAGCAAGGAGGCTGTTTCCTACTTGAAAGAAGGACTGACAGACAAGCTCTAGTTATTCAGATCTGGGTATCTGGCAGATACTTCCTCGGAAAAGAACGAAATAAGCTTATCACTTCAGAATCCAATGGAAGTAAAAACAGACAAATGGATCTTAATGTAAGGGTATAAAAAGTTAATTGATACAATTTCAGATTCCACATGGCAACTAACCCTTAAGAAATTGCCACTTGTCAAATTCTGGTGTAGTATCAAAGATGAATGCCCACAATTAACTGAAAAAGCTATTAAAATACTTCTCCCCTTCCCACTATGTATCTGTCAAAGGCCAAATTCTCTTCCTATAGTTCAAACGATCATGTTGCAAGACACCGAATTCAGAGGCAGACATGAAAATCTACCTTCTATTAAGCCAGACATGAGATCTGCAAAAATGCAAATCAATGCCACTCTCCTCACGAAGTGCTTTTGTTACAAAAAATCATTTTTCATAAAATATTATTTATGTTAACACATTATGGGTTTATTTCACTCACTTATAAATAACTAAAAAACCAAGGTATTTTTTAAGATTTTATTTTAGAGGTGGGGGAGAGGAAGAGGAAGATAGAAAGAATCTCAAGCAGATTCTGTGCTGAGTGTGGAACCTGATGCAGGGCTCCACGCCATGCCCCTGAGGTCATGACCTGAGCTTAAATCAAGAGGTGAACGCTTCACCAACAGAGCCACTCAGACATTTATTGCAGAAAACTGATGTATTTTTTTTTCAATTTCTCAGTTTTAATTTCTAAAACAGTAAGTATCTAAAAACATGAACCCACATAACCGAAAGCTCTTTGGGATCTTCACAGTAAAAATTCAGAGAACTACTGGAACAAATGATTTCTGAGATTGGTTGTTACAGAAAGGAAATTCTGACTTTAGAGTATTAAGAAGAAAAATCACAATCAGCAATAAGAAAAAATCTTTAAAAGAAAGTAAAATGATAAAAGAATATATAAAGTGTGATTCTAAAGGACTGGGACTCATTTCTGTGTGGCTTATGGCACCGGTCTTGCTCCTTTAACACCACCTCACATACTGCTGTCGTCATGGAGAAGAGCCTACAAAGCTAAGATCCATCAGTATTTCGGTGCACTAAGTAGGGCCCTAAAGTTCTCCAATTAGAGTTATTTTGCCACATTTTTCCTCAGACCACAATCTCTGACCCTGATACTCATCAGGACCCAGGGCCAAGCCCTGCTGGGCACACACCAGTGTGAGCTAGAGACAGGAGACTCAAGCAGCTGCTCGAAGTTTCTGGAGTTTTCTTTATTCTCTCAAGATGTCACCAAAACTCCCTGCACATGTGGCTTTCACAAGAACTCACAGATTTTAAACAGCTTTCTTCTGCTTCACTGCCAGAATCCAGCTGAAATATACTTTTGATGGCTTACTTAACAAGCAGAAAACAAAAACCAGGGGTGCCTGGGTGGCTGAGTCAGTTAAGTGTCTGCCTTTGGCTCTGGTCATGATCCCAGGGTCCTGGGATCAAGCCCCACATCTGGCTCCCTGCTCATCGAGGAGTCTGCTTCCCCCTCTCCCTCTGCCCCCACCCCCAGCTTGTGTGAGCATGCTCTCTCTCTGTCAAGTGAATCAACAAAATCTTTAAAAAACAAACAAAACCAAAAACTAAAAAAAAAAACCTAGGACTAACACAAAGACACAGAAAATAGAATAATAGAAAAATCTAGAAAAGAAAATTTACTTCAATCATAGAAGTCAGATCAAGATGAGTATACTAAGTGAGAAACAGTCCATGTTAAACACAGTGAATCATCCAATGTTTCCTGAAAGTCAATGACAAAATGACTTTACCTTGCTGAAACCCCACACACTTCAGTGGTTTAAGCTGGCCTGCGTATATGTACAATTATCATGTGAACCCACCAACCTGTATAAATGTGGGGTTTTCCTGTGTCTGGTGGGGAGGGTTTGCACGAACCTACGAGAACAGCTGCGTGCTGAGGCACTTCCTGGAAACACGAAATTGCCTGCTTATACCAACAGTGACAGTGTGGGTTTCCTAAGCGAGAATGTTCATCACCGAGTGAGGGCGAGGCATGACGTGGGGACGCAGAGCTTCCAGCAGTGGTAAGCAGAGGATGAGCTCATGCTGACCTGCATTTAGGGGTCTGTTCTCTGTCCACGTGAGTGGTATCGGTTGACAAGAGGTTCTTCAGGGGAAGAGGGGCTGTGGATGAGCTTGAGACAGAAAGCTGAGGACACCCTGAATTCCGCTTCCCTCTCCTGGACAGTGGAGGTTCCCCACACTACTCTCATGGAAGGACTGTACTGTCTGGAGAGGCAAGGCTTTTTAACTCAGTGAACAAAATTCTGTCCACAATTTTCAGTCAAGTTGTCCGACCTGTCAAATTTAACCATTACCTCCTTATTATCTTTAAACATAGATTTTATGTTGTGTTCACTGGCTGTTTGCAATGTTCATCCGAATCAGCAGGATCCATTATAAATTCTCAAGGTAAAGAGACTGTAGGTGCTCAATTCTTTTTGTAAAGCATCTAAGACAGCTATGCATAAAAATGAAGGTTATCATAAGTAATTTCTGACAATGCTGTTCAGGACACTTAAATATTTTTCAGAATAATTCCACATAAACTGCCGGTTCTAAGAATGCTTTCCACTTTGGACAGGAAAGCAAAGTTTCCAAGTGAGGCCAAGGTTGACAGTTATAGACCCAGAAGCACAGGAGGAGTGAAAGGCACAGACAGCAGCCCCACTCCCAGCAGTGGGCTTCAGGAAGGAAAAAACCCAGACCTTAAGGTCTGAAGGAACGGAAGGTCAGCACTGCTGTCCATGATGACAGAGATGGAAGTACAAAGATCTCCAGGATCAGTCTGAACTTGACTTCTATAAAACCAATCCATCCAAACTACTTAATTCATAGTTCTGAATAAAACAAAATGGTGAAACCTGTTTTAGCAGCAATTCGAGTAACAAGTAAACAGCGAAGCAGAAAAGTTAATTCGAGTCTCATTAAGAGCGAATAATGTGACATAGGTTATCGGCAGGAAAGAGTTAACACAGCAGGCCTGAGACTGCTCTCCTCCAAAGGGCCTACTTGTGAGGCGAGGCCCTGGCTGGCATCTCGGAACTGGGATTTTGGGAGGGTTCCCATCTTTCCCTGCTAAGAGTGGTTCACTGTACCTAAACTGTTTTTACAAACAATGTGGTTTATGCCGAACCTGCTTTCTTTCTGAGAGCCTGCAATTTTGTATGTGCCGGGCACAAGGTGCCTACATGACCAATCCCAGTAAAAACCCTGGGCGCTGAGTCTCTAATAACCTTCCCTGGCAGACAAGATTCCACCAATGTTGTTACAACGTGTTGCGGGAAGAATTACACCCATCCTGTGTGACTCCACCGAAAAAGCGCTCCTGGAAACTTGCACTTGACTTCCTCCAGACCTCAGCCCATGCGCGCTTTTTCCCCTTTGCAGACTTTGCTCTCTATCCTTTTACTGGAATACACCGTAGCTATGAGTGGGACTATAAGCTGAGTCCCTCGAGTCCTCTTAGTGAATCAAACCTGGGGGTGGTCCTGGGAACCCCCAACTCAGTTACCTAAAAAGTAAAGGCAGCCTTGGGCAGCATAACCAGAAACCCAGTGCCTCAACCAAATCCGGTCATTCTTTATACGAGTCAGACTATCTCTCCTCTGGCCTCAACGAGAGAAACCTAGGGAGACAGGTTTTCTTTGAATACTCAGCAGGCCATCATGCAGAGGAATCGATTACTGTGCCCAGCTCAGAAAACCAAAGCTCGAAATTAAACAGCAGAATACTTTTCCCTCCATTTAAGAACTTCCTTGAAGCATTAAAGCAGAAGGCCAGTGAGCATCTTTCAATAATGACAAAGAAAGATTCCACTGTGGCTGAGGTTAGAGCACACGACCCCTCTAAGGCCACTCCGTCTTAAAGGTTTGTAACAAGTCACTTGATCATTTCGACACACGCACTGTGCACACAGCACTAGTCAACTGTCAGTGTGAAATCTAGCCCTCTATTCCTAACATCTTTCTTTTTCTTTTTTTAAAAGATTTTTATTTATTTATTTGACAGAGAGATCACAAGTAGGCAGAGAGGCAGGCAGAGGGAGGGGGAAGCAGGCTCCCCGCCGAGCAGAGAGCCCGATGCGGGGCTCGATCCCAGGACCCTGAGATCATGATGTGAGCCGAAGGCAGCGCTTAACCCACTGAGCCACCCAGGCGCCCCTCCTAACATCTTTCTTTTTAAAAGTTCCTGATAACTTAAATTCAAGAAAAATCATTCAAGAGGGCTGCCTGGCTGGCTCAGTCAGAAGAGCATGCAACTCTCAATGTCGGGGTTGTAAGTTCAAGCCCCACGTTGGGTGTAGAGATTACGAAAAAAAATAAACTTTGTTTTTTTTAAGATTACTTATTTACTTATTTTTGCAAGGGAGAGAGAGAGAGCATGCGAGAGACAGCATGAGCAGAGGGAGGGGCAGAGGGAGAAGCAGACTCCCCGCTGAGCAGAGAGCCCACTGCAGGGCTCAATCCCAGCACCCCACGATCATCATCTGGGCCGAGGGCAGACACTTAACCCACTGAGCCACCCAGGTGCCCAAAAATAAAATTTAAATAAAGCGGGGGTGGGGAAGAAAAACTGTACAAGAGCATCTTCAACACATGAGCTCTGTGAGGATAGGCTTTTTTTTTTTTTTCTTTTAATCCTCTCTCTAGGCTTTTTTTGCTCACTGCCTAGAACAATGTTTATGCAAGACAGACCCTCAAGAAGCAACTGACTGAGTAACCTAATCACATTTTAAGGGGATAGTCCTATAACGTTCAGATATCTATCAACTTTTAATTGATCTAAATAGGGGGAAAATATTCTAAGAAATAAGACATGTTGGGGCAACTGGGTGGCTCAGTTGGTTAGGTGACTGCCTTTGGCTCTGGCTCTGGCCAGGGTCCTAGGATCGAGCCCTGCCTCAGGCTCCCTGCTTGGTGGGGGTCTGCTTCTCCCTCTCCCTCTGCCATTCCCACTGCTTATACTCTCCTGCTCTCTCTCTCTCTCTGTCAAATAAATAAATTAAATCTTTAAAAACAAAAAAAGAAAAGAAATAAGACATGTTGGGGCTCCTGGGTGGCTCAGTCAGTTAAGCATCCGACTTTGTCTCAGGTCATGATCTCAGGGGTCCTGGGATCCAGCCCCATGTTGGGCTCCCCACCTCCCTCTGCCCCATCCCACCCCCAACTTATCCTCTCTCTCTCAAACGAATAAATAAAATCTTAAAAAAAAAAAAGACATGCCAAGAATATTAATATGTATGTATAATCCCACATAAGCAGAACTCAAGCAATGTGGTAAAGAATGAGTGGAGAGGACTTTTGTACTGACTAAAGATAAAAACAATAGCATCTCCATTCCAAACTGTCATCAAAGAATTCACCTGATCCATAATGAATTCAAGGAAGTGGATACATATTCCCTGACTTCTAGATTCTTAAACAAGATACAAACAAATGAAACAATTAAAAAGTATGTAAATACTGAAACATTAAACTATGTAATACATGGTGTACACCTTTCAGAAGGGGAAAAAAATCAGTTGAAGGTGGGAAAAAACTTGATAGGAAAAGTAACATTTTAGGGACGCCCTGGCTGGCTCAGTCAGTAGAGCATGAGCCTCTTGGTCGCAGGATTGTGAGTTCAAGCCCCACGTTGGCTGTAGGGATTACTTTTTAAAAAAGGCAGGGGGGCACCTGGGTGGCTCAGTGGGTTAAGCCTCTGCCTTCAGCATAGGTCATGATCTCAGGGTCCTGGGATCGAGTCCCACATTGGGCTCTCTGCTCAGCAGGGAGCCTGCTCCCCCGCTCCCCTTGCCTGCCTCTCTGCCTACTTGTGATCTCTCTCTGTCCAAAAAAAAAAAAAAAAGTGGGAGCACCTGGTTGGCTCAGCTGTTAAGCATCTGCCTTCAGCTTGGGTCATGATCCCAGGGTCCTGGGATCGAGCTCCACATCAGGCTCCCTGCTCTGCTGGAAGCCTGCTTCTTCCTCCCCCACTCCCCCTGTTTGTGTTCCCTCTCTCGCTGTGTCTCTCTCTGTTAAACAAATAAATAAAATCTTAAAAAAAATTTTAAAATCTTTTTTTTTTTTTTAAGATTTTACTTTATTTATTTGACAGACGGAGACCACAAGTAGGCGGAGAGGCAGGCAGAGAGAAAGAGGGGGAAGCAGGCTCCCTGCTGAGCAGAGAGCCCGATGTGGGGCTCGATCCCAGGACCCCGGGATCATGATCTGAGCCAAAGGCAGAGGCTTTAACCCACTGAGCCACCCAGGTGCCCCTTAAAAAAAAAATTTTTTTAAAAAGCGGCATTTCATCTTGCCACAAAGGGAAAAGTAAGACTTAAATGGGTGGGAAGAAAGTGCAAGAGCATACAAAAGAACATGAGCAAATTCTCAGAGGCAGAAGTGAGTACTTGTGAAACTCGATTGAAAAAACCACCTCATTGGGCACCTGGGTGGCTCAGTGGGTTAAGCCGCTGCCTTCAGCTCAGGTCATGATCTCAGGGTCCTGGGATCGAGTCCCGCATCGGGCTCTCTGCTCGGCGGGGAGCCTGCTTCCCCCTCTCTCTCTCTCTCTGCCTGCCTCTCTGTCTACTTGTGATCTCTGTCAAATAAATAAATAAAATCTTTAAAAAAAAATTTTTTTTTAAAAAGAAAAAACCACCTCACTAGAAATGGGTCACTTCAAAACAGTGAGAAGGAAACTGCACAGAAGGGGAGAACAGGCCTGAGTCACAGCAAGCTAAGAAACTGGGCAGAACAGTTTGGGTTTTATGCCATAGGAAACAGCCATTTCAGAGTCCTAAGCAGATGAATGAAACAAAGTAGAACTTGAGAAGAACACAGGGGGTGGGCACAGCTCCCTTCCTGAACCCAACCCTGCATTTGCTCTGCTTACCTCTACAGGCAGTCTAACCGACTTGTTAAAAGTAGTTGGGGTCCACTGCTTAGAGATACTGACTTTGACGTTGCTAAAAGTTTTTCTTGATGCGTGGAGCAACGAATAACTGCAAAAGAGAAAAGACACACAGCTGGATGAATAGTGAAGAAAGCGGCATTCAGTAAAATCCTGGATATAATCCCATTTGTTTTATTCAATTTTAGAATTCTTCTCTTAAAAAAAAAAAAGGGAAAGTACTGCTTTATGAGAACTATCAACTGAACAGTCTCTCCCAAGCAAAAGAAAAAATTAACTAGTCGTCTTCAATATGAACCCGTGTTTACTCCTAACTTATCCCTCCACCTAGAAGACAGATGCGTGACTGACCCCAAACCACTCTAAATCATGGCGGCAGTTCTGTAAAGAACTTTAAGTCTTTAACAACCGCTGGCCCCTTGATGCACTAGCCAGTAAGCAGCCTTCTCCTGAGTCCCGTCTTTTCCTCCTACTGATGCCTCCTCTCACCCCTCACAAATGGCTATCCCTCAAGAAAGCATCCAAGAGTACCTATCAACTCTTACACAGAGAACCATCTCTTAGTTTCTGCCTTAAAAGAAGTAAATCACGTCATTTGTGGTGACTTCAGTAAAGATTAATAATAAAATCGACCCAGAAGAAATCATCAAAATAACTGAGTCACAGGGTTATAAATAACACGGCTCCTAAAACCACACAACCTGGTTCATGGCGTCTATGAACCACCAAAGAGAGCCACTGAGGGCCACAGAATCATAAACACAGATGATCCTTTAGTCGTGCTAACGCTCGGAAACTCACAGGAGTTCCTAGAGCGCCTCCCAATTGTCTCGGCCCATCTTTACTGCTCAAAGACGCACAGGGCAATCCCTGAATACGTGCACCCTTTGTTCTGAAGCTCCTGGTTTCAACAAATAAAAAACTGTATATTAAAACTGGGATTCTCAACCATGGCACTGGTGATATTTTGGGACCCCCAAATTCTCTATCGTGCAAAGCTAGCCTGTGCACTGCAGGACCTATGGCAGCATCCCTGGTCTCTGCCCGCTGCAAGTGGCACCCCTGCCCCCAGGGTGACAACCAAAAAATGTCTCCAGACATGGAGGAAACATGGGCAAAATGGTCCTTGGAAACTACTTAGAGGTACCAAAAAGCACAACAGTAGGAATAACTAGGCTATTTCATGAGCCCATACCAATCACTGCACTTGCCATGCCAACAACTAGCTCCCTCAGACAAATAAGCCCGAAAAACAAGAGTGCACAGTCTGAGCAACGAACCTACCTGAAGAAGGTGAGCAGGAACACAACAACATGATGATGGCTGAACCGGGAGAACGCAGTCCCTCTTCGAAAAATATTCGGCCAGGCCATAGTCTTCCTGACCTTCCTTCCCACCTCTGACCTTGAAGTTTGGATAGTGAATTATCTACATCATTTCTTCTTTCTGAAAAGACAAAATGCATTATCATCATTACTTAAAATAGGCAGTCTCTCCAAAAACTGAATTATTCAGACTTATAGCCAGCCAGTCAGTATATTATCAGGCCTTGAAAAAAATCACAAGGGCTAGCTGACTCCAGAAAACTAGATTGATAATTATGTTTATAACAAGCCCTTGAAAAGAAAAATCCTTGACAAAAGATTAGATCCTAATGAAAGAACTCTCATACAAACTGATAAGAAAGTCACTAATTCAGGGGTGCCTGGCTGGCTCCATCAGAAGAACATATGACTCTTGATCTTGGGGTTGTGAGCTCAAGCCCCAAGTTGGGTGTAGAGACTACTTAAAAATAAAATCTTTTAGGGCGCCTGAGTGGCTCAGTCGTTAAGCATCTGCCTTCGGCTCAGGTCATGATCTCAGGGTCCTAGGATTGAGCCCTACATCGGGCTCTCTGCTCAGCGGGGAGTCTGCTTCTCCCTGTCCCACTCGGCCTGCTTGTGTTCCCTCACTCACTGTTAAATAAATATATTTTTTAAGATTTTATTTACTTATCTGAAATAGAATGAGCAAGAAAGAGAGCATGAGCGGGGTGGGGGACAGAGGGAGAAAGATAAGCAGATTCCCCACTGGGCAGGGAGACTAACACAGGGCTTGACCCCGGGACCCTGGGATCACAACCTGAGCTGAAGGCAGACACTTAACCAAGTGAGCCCCCAAGGTGCACCATAAAAATAAAATCTTAAAAGAATAAGAAAAGGAGGGCACCCGGGTGGCTCAGTCAGTTAAGGATCTCCCTTCGCCTCAGGTCACAATCCCAGAGTCCTGGGATGGAGTTCCGCCTTGGGCTCCCTTCTCCCTCAACCTGCCACTGCCCCTGCTTTCTCTCTCTGTGTCAAATAAATAAATAAAATCTTAAAAAAAAAAAGAGAGAGAGAGAGAGAGAGAATATCACTAATTCTGACAGAAAAATGAGGAAAGGAAATGAATAGGCAATTCAGAAGAAATGAAATGGCTGAAAGCTCCAATCTTACCAGTAACACAAGAAAGCATACTTGCTTGGTTAAGGCAAGAAAACGTTTGCAAAGTTAAAAAAGATTGTGCCCAATGTAGTTCAAGGTCTAATGACTCCTGAACTCTCGTAGGCTGCTAAGGGAGGTGAAACGTATTACAGGAAGATAATCGAGCATGTTCATCAAGAGCCTTTGACACAAAAATCCAATTTCCAGGGATCTACTCCTAAAGAAATACAAGGTGCATTCAGGTCTATAAACAAAGGTAGTTTTCACAGCTTGTCAAAGGAGCTTTCTTATATTAAAGAAATAAACTTTGTGTCAGTCATAAGGAAATGGGGAAAGAGGCAGGGCCACTCCCAGCCCGTCTGTCTCCATGACTTCCTGTCAGCGCTCCTGGTCCTCTCTGAAAGCAGCACTGCCCTGACAAACTAAGCATCTAAACTTCATGCCTCCAGTTATTAGTCTGCACAACCTAAAGATGCAATTAAAAGGGGAATGCGTAAATAAATTATGGTATAGCCACACAGCTGAATAGTTTATAATCATTTGACATGACGAATTAAGGCTTTTTAATGACATGAGAAAATGTCACATAAAAAATGGGGCGCCTAGCCGGCTCAGTCAGTAAAGCATGGGACTCTTGATCTCAGGGTAATGAGATCAAGACCCACACTGGGTATAGATTACTTACATAAAAAGGTAAGATACAACTTATAAATATAATCAACGCAACCCTATGCTTATATAATATTTACAAATAAATAGGGAATATACTAGTTCTCTCTGGGTAGCAGCATTATGGGTAATTTTAATTTTCTATACCCTTCCCTAAAAAGTCTACAATAAAGGCAGATATTACTTTTACAGATCAGAAGGGAAAACATCAACATCATTGGAAAAGTCCTATAATCTACCTGCATATTAGGAAAAAAACTAATTAATGAAATGACCTGTATGCTATGTGTACTACAATAGTCAAGGCAGAAGATAAACTCAAGAACTCCCAGTACTGAGGGGCATCTGGGTGGCTAAGTGGGTTAAGCTTCTGCCTTCAGCTCAGGTCATGATCTCAGGGTCCTGGGATAGAGCCCCGCATCAGGCTCTTTGCTCGGCGGAGAGACTGTTTCCCCCTCTCTCTCTTTGCCTACTTGTGATCTCTCTCTCTTTGTCAAATAAATAAATAAAATCTTAAAAAAAAAAAAAAGGTACAAAGTTGAGGTGGTTATAATTATATCGACATTACAGCTGTTTCACTTACTGGCCATAAGCCCTTGGACAAGCCAATCTTTATGAATCACAGATGGTCATCTATAAAATGGCATATCTCTTCTGAGAGTTATGAGATTAAAATAAACAATGTATGTAAGTTAATTATATATGTAAGATAATTATTTTAGCCACTGACCTGCCCAGGATTAATCAGTCCCATATCAGTAGAATGTAGCTAATTTCACTTACTCTTTCTGCCTGAAAATGTTCACAATATAATAAGCCAAGTAGGATATTAAAATTCCACTTACAAGACGTAACAAATAAACTCTCTGTCTGTAATTCCAGAAAGTTACAAACCCGAGAGCTATTAGTGTCACTGCTAAATTTACCTCCAGCCCCTAAATTAAACATGAAACCCCAGTGGAACAACTCAAAGCTTTATGGAAATTGTACCTCTATGAATTGAACACATTCACACCTCAAAACAGTGTACTGAGTACTTCAGGAAAGGATATGATTTATGAAGTTCAGTAATTTATCAGGTAAAATAATAATTCCAAAAATGTACACTCTACTGAATTGGGATTGCACTGCTCTGGCAATAATGGTTGTGTATTTCAAGGTTGTGTAGTTACATTAATAACTTTACACAACTACCAAGCTGTTTGAGACCATCTGGATTTCATTTCTAAATAAACCACTTTTTCCTCAGCTAAAGTGACAGGAGAGAAAGGACTTAATAAGTACACCGGGAAAATAGTTTTAAGTATTCACCTGCTATTGGCAGAATGCCACTTAAAATTAATACTATTATAGCATCTGGTCCTAAGTAATTACGGTAATTAATAACAATAATACCTTGCACTTATATTCCCTGCATCACAGAAGTAATCTCTATTCATCTGTGAGCTCTGCGACCCTGGGGAAGTGTCGAGAGTTTCTGCCAAGTCTGAATCCACCAAGCACATCCTACTTTCTGAAGACCATTTTCATTCCTGCTCTAAATACAGACAGAACAAACGTCTAACATTTTTCAAGTGTAAGTAAATGTTGTTATAATTTAAAAAAAAACAAAATCTATTTAAGTTTTTCTAAATTAATAGTAGCTTACCATTTCGTATTTTCTTAGTTAATGGATACTGAATATACAACTATCATATGGGAATAAGAACTAGCTTTTAAAAACAAAACTTATTAAAGGGGAACCTGGGTGGCTCAGTGGGTTAAAGCCTCTGCCTTTGGCTCAGGTCACGATCTCAGGGTCCTGGGATCGAGCCCCGAATCTGGCTCTCTGCTCATCAGGGAGCTTGCTTCCCTTCCTCTCTGTCTGCCTGCCTCTCTGCCTACTTGTGATCTCTGTCTGTCAAATAAATAAATAAAACCTTAAAAAAAAACTTATTAAAAATAAGATCCTTACCATCAAGAAGGATCTGGAACCATTGAGCCATGTTCCACTTTTCAAAACAAGCTGCTAATCATTAACTCATCTGATTCATATTGAAGATTTTTGAGTCCTAGAAGATCACTCATACAAGATATTTTCCAGGATGAACACTCCACATTGCGTAATCAATGTTACATAAAAGATGGCTTCACATGTAACATGTCCAGACAGAAGGCAATCTCCCCTTACCAAACAACACCTTGGGATATAAAGCATTCCAAAACTGTCATTTTCTATAGATATTCGGAGACCATTCCAACCCCACATCAGTAAGACTTCAGGCTGTCATGTATTAGGAACACTGTGGGAGACACAGCTAGAAAGATGGGGGGAAGGCTGACAGGAAAGGAGATGGCATGTGCAAAGCATCTCGTTCCCCCATGCCCATGTGACCTGACCCAATCTTCACCCCACCCCAACTTCTTATCGTGCTCTCTAGAAATCTAGATATGAGGCAAATGAACTTCTCCACATGGTCACCCTCCTCTGAGTGATCTTTGCCTCAGACTCCTGACCACCCCCAGATGACCCTGCCTCCTCCGAGGTCTCTCAAGGAGAAGTCGTCTTTCTTCTCAGGGTCACTCTTCCTCCTCACAAGACCCCAGCTTCTCTGAACTCAGGCTGGCAGGGAAGGGAGATTTGGGGGGAGAGGGCCCCCTACTGGCTGCTGCCTTGTCACCTCCTGACCTTCCAGCACTCTACTCTCACTGCACAGACCCTTGCCTCGCTTTCCTTCTACCACCGCGTCGGTCTCAGCCCAAGAGCTAGGTGGCTCAACTCTGCCTCCCTTGTCCTCTCCACCACCAATCTTTGCCTCTGCCCCACACTGAAAACCCCTTCGTGGTCAAAACCCAGCCAGCATCTACATCACCTCCCCAAACTAGACTGCAAATGCCCTTCATTCTTTCCCTCTCCCACTTCCCACTCAAGAGCCATTTTACCTCAGCAAGGCTCCCAGTTCGGTCACCTCACCATTTTCCCCATATCCATTATCCTCCTCTTGTCCTCATCTCAGTCTTCACTAACTTAGAATCTAACCAACTCCCTTGCGGGCTGTGTGTGCGTGTGTGTGCGAGAGCACGCACACGCACCTACTTGCTTGCCTCTGTCCTCCTTCCCTGCACCCAAGTAGCTGAGTTTTGCCAGAGAAAAATCACACAAGCAGGCCGATTTCACTTTTTAGATTCAAAACCACAAACCTCAAAGATCATGCAACACTGCCCAGCATGTCTACACTTCCCCAATTATTTTGCTTACTCAACCTCTAAGACGACAATTTCACACTTCGCTCTTTAAAGTTCCAGCATCCCTCTCTCTCCTTCACCTCGTAGGATGGCTTTCTGCCAATGACCCCCCCAGAACCAGGGCTCTAACATGGACCCCACAGTACAGCCAACCTGATATGCCTCCATGGATCTGAAGCAAGATTCTTCATCTCCTCCCCCAGTATTTCCCAACTTAAATGATACCACCATTCCTCCAAGTTGCCCAAGGTAACCAGGACTTTTCCTTCATTTTTCCTTCTCTCTCTCAGCTTCCACATCCACCCCATTTCTAATTACCTCTTAAAATACATCCCAGATCTGTCCTCCTCTCTCTATCCCCACTGCCACCACCAAGATTAACCACCCCTACGGCCCACCAAGCCTACTGCAACAGCCTCCTGCAGGCCTTCACGATTTCTACATCTACCCTGCCCCCAACTCATTCTCCACACATCAACCAGAAATAGATCTTTTTTTTTTAAGATTTCATTTATTTGAGAGAGAGAGCAGGAGCGGGGCGGGGGAGGGGGGACAGGAGCAGAGGGAGAGGGAGAAGCAGATTCCCCACTGAGCAGGGAGCCTAATGTGGGGCTCTATCCCAGGACCCTGGAATCATGACCTGAGCCCAAGGCAGACGCTTAACCGACTGAGCCACCCAGGTGCCTCCAGAAATAGATCTTAAAACATAAATCAGCTCTCATTCCTCTGCTCAAAACAGATGGCTTCCCAAGACTCAGATAAAAATACAAAACTCTTTGCCATGGCCTTCAAAGCCTGAATACCCCCCGTCCTCCATAGTAAAATAAGAAGGTTAAGGTGGGGGGAGAGCAGTGGAGTTGACAGTTGTGGCTGGCAAAAGGAGGCTAGAGATGAAGGAGGAGACTGCCTGAGGCAATACTTTTTGAGATTTTTTTTATTGTTTTATTGATTTTCAATAGGTTATATATATATATATAAGGCAGAAAAATCAAAAGACATCAAAGGGTATATACAGTGATGTCTCCCTCTCTGGTCTCATCACCCTGTGCTCCTATATCCTCACAGAATCTACCCCGTGCACACACTCCAGGCAGAGCCCCTCATACCCACACATCCACAAAAGAGCATATTACGTGCGCTATTCTGCATTTTTTTCTTTTCTTCACTTACCAGAGGTTAGAGATCTCTCCTTATCCATACCTACAGAGTTAGCACATTCCAATCTCCTACCAGATATCTGGGTGGTTCCCAATCCTTTGCTAGGATGGAACGAGCCATACTTGGACACAGTGAGGATCTAACCCACTTCCTTCCTCCTCTTTGCCCACCTTCCTCCCCACCCCTGCCAGTACCACTCCTCCTCACTCATGGCAACCTCCCCACACCTAATTCTTTTCCTGTCCCTGAGCCGTTTCTTGCTTTGGGCCTTTGCATTTGCTGTTCCACTGCCTGAAATGCTTTTCCCCTGGTTCCTTGCAAATGGCTCATTCTTTCCTTTTCTTGGCTCATCCTCAAGTCATCTCCCTCACTGTGTGCCCTGCTGGTCCTCTCTCTACAACGCTTGGGGCAGTTTCTCAGTGACCTCTCTCATCTCTGTCTCTGTTTCTTCCCTTCACAGCATTGCTCCTAATCGAATTATTCCCATTTAACTGTTTACATGTGTACTGTTCATCTGTAAGCTCCCCAAAAGCAGTGAGCTCATCCATCTTAAATCCACAGCTGTATCTACAGCACCCTGTAGATACACTGATGCTTTTAGAAGCATCAATAAAGATTTCGTGAATGAATGAATCCTTTGACCATAACCAACAATGAACAGTTTCAAAGTGCCAGGCACTGTGCTAGGTACTTGCCCTGAACTAGTACATATAGTTCTCACATCTCGGAGATTTTATAAGATTTTATAAAGTAGTATCTCTTAATAGACGAAGCTAGCATTCAAACCCAGACCTGACCCTAGTCTTTATGCTATACTGTATAGAAAAAAAAGGTTAAAATATCCCAAGTTGGGTAAAACATAGTAATCAGAAATAGCTCACCTTAAGCTCAGAGGTATAAATTCAGAATGAAAACAAAAAACCCAAAAAAAAAAAAAGAAAACAAAAAACCAAAACCCACACTTTATCAGTAATAGTGTAACCACTATTACTCAAGGAGTAGCACACTAGATGGGCAATGACTTACTTCTCAAGACTTCAGTTTTTGTATTTGCAAGGGAAAAAGATTATGTGTACTGGAATATAGAAAGGCAGCTGGAAGAGTATTAAACATATAGTTGAGTTTTGCTATTTTGACAGTACTGTGTATGTTGTAATTCAGCACCTCAGTGCTTGACACTTATGCAAATATCCTTTTCATCCCACATTATCTCATTTGATGCCATTTACTTGTACTACCTGAACCCTTTTACTCAAAACTGAAGTCTTCTGTAATTTTTCTCTCTTCTTAAATTGTTGCATTACCATATATGTAAAGTAATTAACCCTTACCTGTAAAATTTTCTTGTCTTATTCTAGGGTTCCTAAAACTACATTCTTCCTACATTTTAAACATATTCCCATATTCCAAAGACGAGGAGTTTCTAAGATACAAATCTTTCCCTCTTGGAGCACCTGGCTGGTTCAATAGGTGCAACATGCAACCCTTGATCTTGGGGTCTGGGTCTGAGACCCACACAGGGGGATAGGTTGTACTTTAAAAAAAAAAAAAAAAAAATCTGGGTGCCTGAGTGGCTCAGTTGGCTAAGCATCTGCCTTTAGCTCAGATCATAATCCCAGGGTCCTGGGATCAAGTCCCACCTCAGGCTCCCTGCTCAGTATGGACCTTGCTTCTGCCTCTCCCTCTCCCCCACGCCCCAACTGTGCTCTCTCTCTCTCTCTCTCTCTCAAATAAAGAAATAAAATCTTAAAAAAAAAAAAAAAAATCCTGCCCTCTCCTAGCCAAAGACGTATACTCCAGTTAATGGTCAGTGCTGTGACATTTCATTTTGTCTGTGATGAAGAGGAACAAAACACAACCTTTGATGATACACTTGACCCTGAAAGCTAGAGGGAAATAAGACACTGCACTTTAATTTTTTTTAAGATTTTATTTATTTACTTATTTGAGAGAGAGAGAGCGCGCGCGCGCACCAGCAGTTTGAGTGGCAGAAGGAAAAGCAGACTGCCCGCTGAGCAGGGAGCCCGCCAGTGGGCTTGAGCCTGGGACTCCGGATCATGACCTGAGCCGAAGGCAGACGCTTAACCGACTGAGCCACCCAGGCATCCCTCACTTTAATTTTATAAAAGTACTGTTTCGGGTCATTTTCTGATGGAAATCAAAGATTAACAAGAGAAGGGGCGCCTGGGTGGCTCAGTCAGTTAAACATCTACCTTCGGCTCAGGTCATGATCCCAGGGTCCTGGGATGGAGGCCTGCATCTGGCCCCTGCTCAGCGTTGAGTCTGCTTCTCCCCATCCCTCTGCCCCTCCTCCTGCTCATGCTCTCACACTCATTCTCAAGTAAATAAAAAATCTTAAAAAAAGAAATATACTGGCTAACTGAACATACTGAAAAAAAAAAAAAGATTAATGGAAGAATGATGCTAGGTGAAGCCACGTGTAGCCCACAAAAAGGCATTAAAATTCAAGTTAGAACCATAGACCCTCCCATGGGCCTCAACTCCCTCATTTAAGAATTACATAAGAGAAGTTTAGATAGTCCCTAGTATAGAGCCTGGCTGGCGCACAGCTAACATCCACCAAATGGCAAAGAAATATCCAGCACCAAGACACTGAAGAAAGGGAGCAATTAAGATTCAGATTTCTGTCACCCCAGGAACATACTCTTCTCCCTATAAACATTCAGTAATGTTACTATGAGATCACCTACCATCTTAAATTTCAGGAAACACCAAAAACCCTGTGGACGCGTTCCCATTATCCCCTGCCAAAAGTGAGAATAAACAGACCACATTCTGCAAATCAGAATACTGGGAGAATGACGAATAAGTAATGTGACCAAATTCCTTGACTGAGGCCACAGCAGTTGCCAGAACACGAAACTCGGTTATTCCATTAAGACCCTTCTAAGCCCTCTGGCCTCCGCGCGTCTTTCCCAAAAGCCTCCCTTCCCACCCTACCTGAAAAGCGCCCCTTCCCCGGGTCGGAACGACAGCCCTGCTCCTGCACAAGAGCCCTCGTGGCGCGGCCCGTTCCCGACTCTTCCCGAGGGCCCTCCGCGTTCCTCCCGCTCTCCTCCCGCTCCCCTCCCGCTGCGGTCCTCGCCCGCCCCGCCCGGCCCCGCACACCCCGCACCGAGGAGCCGACCCCGGGCGGCGGGGAGCGGCGGCCTTGCCCGCCCAGCCCACGGCGCCACACCCACCGGCCGCTCCCCGCCGCATCTCCGCGTCGTCGCTCTCCCGTCCATGGAAGCCCCCCGGACCGCCCTTGCGGGCGGCGCCCCCACACCTCACCCCAAGCCGGGCTCCGGCCCCTCCTCGGTCGGACCCCGCGCGCCCCGGCTAGCGCACCCGAGAGCCGCTGCAGTCGTCGTGCTGCGGCCACGGGCCCGCTCGCTCCGCTGCCCGTAGCCCCTCGCCAGCGTCGCCACCTCACCCGCCGCTCGGCGGCCAGGGTTTCCGGACGCTCACGTGACCCGCCCGTCCCCGAGGCATGCTGGGAGCTGTAGTCCGACCGCGGACTCACCTGCGGGCCGCCGGGGAAGCAGAGGGAGGCGGAGGAAGAGGGAGCCCTGAAGCCTCGGTGAATCTGCCGCCTGGGCTGGGGAAGGGGACGGCCAAGAGTCTAAACCGGAAAATGGCAGTGAGAGAGAGATAAGATATGATCTGGAGAGAAATGCTATCTAGGTCATCTTTTTTCAGGAAAGCTTTACTCTGCTCTTTCTTTTTATAATATGTAACATGCTGCTGGGGCGCCGGCGTGGCTCGGTGTGTTGAGCCTCTCTGCCTTCTGCTCAGGTCATGATCTCAAGGTCCTGGGATGGAGCCCCGCATTGGGCTCTCTGCTCAGCAGGGAGCCTGCTTCCCTCTCTCTCTCTGCCTGCCTACTTGTGATCTCTCTGTCAAACAAATAAATAAAATCTTTTTTAAAAGGGCGCCTGGGTGGCTCAGTGGGTTAAGCCTCTGCCTTCGGCTTGGGCCCTGGTCTCAGGGTTCTGGGATCCAGGTTGGCATGAGGCTCTCTGCTCCACAGGGAGCCTGCTTCCTTCTCTCTCTCTCTCTCTCTCTGTCAAATAAATAAAATCTTAAAAAAATAAAAAATAAAAAAGGAACATTCTGCTAAGTTTGCTACTGACCAGCCAGCCATAAGGGCATAACCTTTAGATCTTTGTTTAAATTAATTAAATTCAGTGGCCCCTGTAATCTGCCACTATTGTTCGCCATTCTGCACTCCACCCCACCAACCGAGACAGATGGATGTGAAGATCCTGATAGCCTCTCGAAAAATTTAAAGGCCTTAGAACACAGGACTTGCAAGTGGAGTCTACCGCCCTCCTGGGCTCTCTTTTAACCGTCCGGGAAGTACAACTTTAAAAAAAAAAATCTCCCAACCCAGAAAACCTCTCCACAAAGAGAGCAAAGAAAGAAAATGGATTTACTACTGGATAAGCATTAAACCAGAAATGTGACGCTCATGATGAACAATGAAGGAACAGATTGCAAAAAGACAAAGGAATCTCCCGCATATACAGTCAAGCAGATATTCCCTTACATGTGTGTTCTCAGGATAAACAATCACCAGTCCTCAAACAAGAAGACTTGACAGGACATTTTGTCACATATAGTCGGTCCTAACTTTATCGTGGTAACTGGGGAGACTGCTTAAGTTGGCTTATCCAAAGGAAAAACAAAGTTCTCGTATCTTTTTTTTTTTTTTTAAGATTTTATTTATTTATTTGACAGACAGAGATCACAAGTAGGCAGAGAGGAAGGCAGAGAGAGAGGAGGAAGCAGGCTCCCCGCGGAGCAGAGAGCCCCATGCGGGGCTCGATCCCAGGACACTGGGATCATGACCTGAGCCGAAGGCAGAGGCTTTAACCCACTGAGCCACTCAGGCACCCCAAAGTTCTCGTATCTTTAGGACAAGAGATAGCGTTGCAAATTAGAGGAAGGTGCCCAGGGAAGTTAGGCTTTTAGCCATCCTGGGAACTGGGAGACTGGAGCACTCCCGGGACGTTTATTTCAAAATATGGCTCCCGGGTCCTGGAAAGGCTCCTGATAGGAGACGGGCAAGAGATTATTTAGCCATTATGAAGCTATTCGTCTACTTGAAAGGGATCAAGAAAGAAATTATTAAAGAAAAAGAAAAAAAAGTCAGGGTGGAGGTGGGAGTTCTTCCTTAGTTTTTCTCTTCCCTTCATTCTAAGGGAAAATCAAACCTCTTGTTTTCACTTTGTTTGCCTTTACACAATGCAATTGTAGTTCTGTTTCTAGTCGTTGGAGAGTGTGACTGGGAAAATGTGACGTCAGGATGAGCAAAACCAAAATAGCCAGTTCACTTTTTTTTTTTATATTTTATTTATTTATTTGACAGACAGAGATCACAAGTAGGCAGAGAGGCAGACAGAAAGAGAGGAAGGGAAGCAGGCTCCGTGCTGAGCAGAGAGCCCCATGCGGAGCTCGATCCCAGGACCCTGGTTTCATAACCTGAGTCAAAGGCAGAGGCTTTAACCCACTGAGCGCCCCAGGCGCCCCAGCCAGTTCACTTTTATTTTAAAAAATACAATGTGGAGGAGTCCCTGGCTGGCTCAGTTGGTGAAGTGTGCAACTCTTGATCTTGGGGTGGTGAGTTCCAGCCCCATATTGGGTGTAGAGATTACTTAACAAAATCCACATATATGTGTTGGAATATTATTCAGCCTTTAAAAGAAATGAAATTCTGACACACGCTACACCATAGATGAACTTGAAAACATTATGCTAAATGGAATAAACCAGTCACAAAAGGGCAAATATTGTATGATTCCATTTACATGAAGTACCTAGAGTAATCAAATTCATAGGGAGAGAAAGTCGGATCATGGTTACAAGAGGCTGAGGGGGAAGAGAAATGGGAGTTATTGTCTAATGAGTAGAGTTTCATGATGACATAAGAGTTCGGGAGCTAGGTAGCAATGATGGTTGCACAAAGCTGTGAATATATTTAATGCCGTTGAACAGAACACTTAAAAATGGCTAAAATGGGGGCACCTGGGTGGGCTCAGTCGGTTAAGCATCAGACTCTTGATTCCGGCTCAGCTGGTGATCTCAGGGTCGTGAGATTGAGCCCAGTGTCCATCACTCAGCACAGAGTCTGCTTAATGATTCTCTCCCTCTGGTATTATGCTTAGTGAAATAAGTCAATCGGAGAAAGACAACTATCATATGATCTCCCTGATATGAGGAAGTTGAGATGCAACGTGGGGATTTTGGGGGGTAGGAAAAGAATAAATGAAACAAGATGGGATCGGGAGAGAGACAAACCATAAGAGACTCTTAATCTCACAAAACAAAGGTTTGCCGGGAGGGGGTGGGGGGGTGGGGAGAGGGTGGTGGGGTTATAGGCATTAAGGAAGGTATGTGCTATGGTGAGTACTGTGAAATGTGTAAACCTGGTGATTCACAGACCTGTACCCCTGGTGCTAATAATACATTATATGTTAATAAAAAGAATTTTTTTAATTTGTTAAAAAAAAAAAATTCTCTCCCTCTCTCTCTGCCCCTTCCCACCCCAGCTCGAACTCTCTCAAAAAAAAAAAAAATGGCTAAAATGGTAACATGTACATGTTGTGAAACATCTCTTTGCATATACATATGTGTATGTATGTGTGTGCAGAGAGGGTGTGAATAAAATAAGTATAGGGCTCTGGGGTAGCTCAGTTGGTTAAGCGTCTGCCTTCAGCCCAGATCATGATCCCAGGGTCTTGGGGGACACGTTACTCAGTGGGGAATCTGCTCCTCCCTCTCTCTCTGTCTCTTCCCCGGCTCATGCTCTCCCTCTCTCTCTCTCACTCTCTCTCAAATAAATAAATAATATCTTTTTAAAAAATAAAATAAAAGAAGTATACAACTTATGTCACTACCACGCAGGTCAGGAAGCCCACACCATGCTCTCTGCACTCAGTGTCATGTTGGCGGGGAGGGTGTGGTGGAGGAGGTCAGAATGGGGGAGGCAGAATCTCCCTCTCAATTTCCATAACCAGATAGACATTTTACTGTTTTATTTTTTTAAGATTTTATTTATTGATTGATTTGTGAGAAAGAGAGAGAGAACATGGCGGGGGGGGGCGGGGAGAGCAGGGAGCCTGCAGAGCTCGATCCCAGGCCCCTGAGATCATGACCTGAGCCAAAGGCAGAGGCTTCATGGACTGAACAACCCAGGTGCCCTAGACATTTTACTATTTGATTTCTACTTCTAGATGATCTCCAAGTACTGGGGCCGAGTCAGCTGACTTTTATTTTTCCTTCTCCAGTAACCATTACCAGAAGAAGAAACCATTTTGACACCCGGCCTCGCTGACGTGAGCATCCAATGGGTTTTATTTCCCGCCTCCTGCCCATACAGGGCGGTGGGTCTTGACCTGTCCATCTTTTTCAGCTGGTGGACCTCTGCCTGTGGCTCTCCATGTGACGACAGGCAGCGACGACCTTGGCAGTGCCTCTGTTTTCGTGCTGTACCTGCCAGCACTGGGTTTATGACTCCAGAGAGAGGTTCCTGAAAAGTGATGTGTAAACAGAATATGAGGTAAGAAAAATTATAACTTAGAGGTTTTCTGAAGGAATCATAGGAAGAAATGCTCTTGGAAAGTGAACAAGTCCTCCTCTATTTCGGTGCTTCTCGATGTTTTTAGACCTCAACCCACAGTAAGAGATACATTTTACATCACGTGGGACATCCATGCGTGGACACGCCTGACCCAAACAGTGTATAAAACAGCACTTCGGGGGCGCCTGGGTGGCTCAGTGGGTTAAAGCCTCTGCCTTCGGCTCAGGTCATGATCCCGGGGTCCTGGAATCGAGCCCCGCATCGGGCTCTCTGCTCAGCGGGGAGCCTGCTTGCCTTCCTCTCTCTCTGCCTGCCTCTCTGCCTACTTGTGATCTCTGTCTGTCAAATAAATAAATAAAATCTTAAAAAAAAAAAAAAAAACAGCACTTCGCCCCGCTGCTGGAGATACCTTCTGAAATTTTGTCCTAGTTTCCTCTGCAAAAATGCTGGCTGCGGGCCACCTGGCTGGCTCAGTGGGCAGAGAATACTGACTTTCAGGCTCAGGGTCATGAGTTAAAGGCCCACACTGGGCATGGAGCCTTTAAATATATATTTTTTTAATTTTAAAAGACTTTATTTATTTGAGAGAGAGAGTGAGAGAGCATGAGAGGGAAGAAGGTCAGAGAGAGAAGCAGACTCCCCAAGGAGCTGGGAATCCGATGCAGGACTCCATCCCGGCACTCCGGGATCATGACCTGACCCAAAGGCAGTCGCCCAACCAACTGAGCCACCCAGGCGCCCCGGCATGGAGCCTTTAAAAAAAAAAATGCTGGTTGCCACCCACAAAAATGGATTTCATGACTCATTAACAGGTCTCAGCCCACAGTTTGAAAACACAATACCAGTTTAAATATTTTATCAATCTGATGTTTCCGTTTTGCACAGGGTAGCTGAACTGCCCACACCTCACATTCCACACCACAGAGAAAATCCGGTCCCTAAGATATGACAAGCGGTCACTCTTCCAGATTCTGTGGAGGAAAAACTTAAGGAAAACTCGCCTCAGCTGGAGGTTTCTATGGCCAGCAGACGGATAAACTCCAGGTTTTCTCAGACCTCGAAATTAACTTTCCATCTGCTGTAGATTTTTTGAGGAAGGAAAACAAAATGGTTTTCCGCTCTTTCTTCCCATGTAAGTGCAGAGTTTTGTTTTGTTCCCTTTTTTTAATCTTCTCTTTGGGTCGCCTCCTTTCTCTCCGTGGCTCCCCAGAAAGAGTCAAGTCCACAAAGGAGTCAAATGACTCAAGACCTAGAGCTGTCAGGCGCCTGGGTGGCTCCGTGGGTTAAGCATCTGCCTCCCGCAGGGGTCATGATCCTGGTGGTCCTGGGATCGAACTCCGTGCTCAGCAGGGAGCCTGCTTCTTCCTCTCCCTCTGCCTGCCACCCGCCCCCTGCTTGTGCTCTCTCTCTGTCAAATGAATAAATAAAATATTTTTATTTCTTTTATTTATTTATTTATTTATTTTTTGACACAGAGAGAGATCACAAGTAGGCAGAGAGGCAGGCAGAGGGAGAGAGGGGGGGGAAGCAGGCTCCCTGCTGAGCAGAGAGCCGGATGCGGGGCTCGATCCCAGGACCCTGAGATCATGACCTTAACCCACGGAGCCACCCAGGCGCCCTAAATAAAATATATTTTTTTAGAAAAGACCTAGAGCTGTATTCTCCTTGACTTTGCCCCCCTCAACTAGCCGCCCCACCGCCACCCCAGCCAATCGAGGGACTCCAGGAAAAAGCGGGGGCAAGGGTTGCAAAAGAGGAGGTGAGTAGAAGGAAGGAACGGGGCGGCTGCATAGTTAAGGGGCCCGTCCTTTTCGTCCGGCTTTGCGAGGAGACGGCGGCTGGGGCCGGGGCGGGGGGGGGCCGGCAAGCTGCGTGCGCGGGGCGCGCCGGCCACAGCCCCTCACCTGGCGCTTGGACCCGACGGCAGCTCGGCGCCCGGCTCAGGGGCGGTGGGAGGACTCGCGCTTTCCTTTCACTTTCTCAGGTCGCCAAACCCGACCCCTGGGGACTGAACCAGAGCTCCCAGCACGCCGGCCCGGCAGGAGGAAGCAAGGCGCGCAGGGCCGGGAAGGAAAAACGAGAATAAAGTCACCATTCCCTGCCGGCGGAGGTGAGCGAGCGAGCCAGGTACGCGACAGGTGAGCCGGGAAGGTGGAGGCTGCAGACTGCGGGCCGGAGGGCATCGGGTGCGTGCGCCCTGCGCGTTTAAGCTTGCCGCGAGCGCCGGCTGAGGTGAAGGCAAAGCCCCCAAACCCTGGAGGACTTGCTGGGGGAAGGGGGAAGTAAGGTCCCCGCTCAAGTTACAGTGATATGACACCGGAAGTGGCATGGCCTTCTTTATTTGAAAAGCCAGAAGGGAAAAAGGGGGTTTCATTGTGTCTTTATCTGCCGGGTCGTTTGCCATAGGTGGTTTCAGAGGCGTCCAAGAGAGGTGCTGGGAGCCTTCCTAGTCCCTTTGTAAAGCGCAGGGTTTTCACTACAGATTGTGGGTCTGTGTGCTTTTTAATGTGTGTGATGATGCCGACGTGTCGTCTTCAGAGAAAACCGAAAAATAAAACTGGAAGAAATGGAGAAAGGGGTGGTTAGGCAGGAGCAACAGGAAGCATGTCAATTTTATTTTATTTTATTTTATTTTTTTTGGGAAACATGTCAAATTTAATCCGGGAGAAGTTTTTTGTTTTTTTTTTTTTTAAAGATCTTATTTATTTATTTGACAGAGATCACAAGTAGGCAGAGAGGCAGGCAGAGAGAAAGAGAGAGAGAGGGAAGCAGGCTCCCCGCTGAGCAGAGAGCCCGATGCAGGACTCGATCCCAGGACCCCGGGATCATGACCTGAGCCGAAGGCAGAGGCTTTAACCCACTGAGCCACCCAGGCGCCCCCGGGAGAAGTTTTCTTGTATTTTTATGAAACATTGGCTGAGGAGACCCAGCACGCCAGCATGAAGGACAGTGGAAAGGCCTGGGGATATTTGCCGTGAGGGCGTGTGTGCGCTGCGTCAGATTTCTGGTGGGCTGTCATGTGAGACGGGAATCTGCCCAATCCTGGCACAGCCTGAGGGGATACAGATGGGAAACCCCAGGGAGATGGAGTTCAACCCCATGTAAGCCAGAGCTGGACATGCCAAATGGATCTTTGCAGGAGGTAGTGAGTTCCCTGTCATCAAACATTCCAAAGTGTAGGTAGATAGGGAAGCAGGAATGCGGAGGGGGGGGGGGATGAAGTTTCAGGTGAGTGACTGTGGTGATCAGTGCTCCCCAAACTGGGATGGTCACTGGAATCACCCGGGGAGTGTATGCCTGCGTTTGTGTGTCGGGGGGCTGGGGGTGTCTTTAAATGTGTTTGGCAGATCTCAGATGGGCTCTAGCGATAGATCTAGTTATCTCCTCCAGACCGTTGTGACATAATCAGTTAGTTTGGAAAACACTGTCATCAGAAACTTGAAAGTTCTCTCCCAGTCTATAGTAAAATATGCCATAAACACTTGAAAACCATAGTTTTCATTTTGAGGGTTTTTTTTTAAGTTTATTTATTTTTAAGTAATTTCTCTATTCAATGTGGGGCTTGAACTCATGACCCTGAGATCAAGAGTCACGTGCTCTACCGACTGAGCCTGCCAGATCCTTTCCTGGTCAAGAAAACCAGAAGAAAAAGGCCATGTCACTATTCCCCAAACTGACTTCTGTCACATCTTGCTGGTCCTTGCTGCTGGTTGCCTGGACGGTCTGTCTTCCCTAGCTGGGAGTTTTCCTCCCTGCCAGAAGGATGCTAGGATGACAGCGAGACATGTCCACCAGCTGATGAACAGCAGCTAGAACCCTCCCGTAGGCATCTCCTCTGCCTTCCGCTGAGCTCAGGGCGCTTGACAGAGCATGGGGCACTTCCTTGCCTCAGTGACGAGGATTTCAGTCAGTGCTGTCCCCTGATAGCGTCGCTTGTGTGTTAGGCCCAAAAGAGAATGGCAGTTAAATCTCTTCAGATTTTTTTATTTTTAAAAGATTTCATTTGTTTGAGGGAGAGAGAGAGAGAGAGAGGGAGTGGGGTGAGGGGCAGAGCGGGAAGCAGATGCCCTGCTGAGCAGGGAGCCCAATGTGGGACTCGATCACAGGACTCTGCGATAGTGACCTGAGCTAAAGGCAGTCACTTAATCGATTGAGCCACACAGGTACCCCAAACCTCTTCATTTTAAAGTAATGCCAACCCACGTAAGCCAGGTGGGGGCGTGTGGGGACAGCTCCCCTGTACCTGACCAGGAATTAATATCCCTCTCCCACAAGAATGTGAGTACTGGGGCACCTGGATGGTTCGGTGCGTTGGACCTCTGCCTTCGGCTCAGGTCATGATCTCAGGGTCCTGGGATTGAGTCCCACATCGGTCTCTCTGCTCAGCCGGAAGCCTGCTTTCCTCTCTCTGTCAAATAAATAAATAAATCTTTTTTTAAAAATGTGAGTGCTATGAATGAATAACCTCCCTTTCTCTCGTCCTGTCTTACATCCCGAGTGTCTAGAACACTGCTTAGCTCACTAGAGAGATGCTGGATTCCTTCTTTTCTTCTGGGTGCATTCCAGGTGGCAGGAGCCATGCAGTTCTCCAGTTCCCCCAGGGAAGCAGATGAGAATTTTGACTATTTGTTCAAGATCATCCTCATTGGGGATTCCAATGTGGGGAAGACCTGTGTGGTGCAGCATTTCAAATCTGGGGTCTACACAGAGACACAGCAGAACACGATTGGGGTGGACTTCACTGTGCGCTCCCTTGAGATCGATGGCAAGAAAGTGAAGGTGAGAAAGGCATGGGGTTGGCTCCTCTTCTCTTAGCTAGAGTTCTTTTTTTTTAGGATTGTATTTGTTTATTTGAGAGGGAGACAGCATGAGCGGGGCGGGGAGGGACAAGGGAGAAGCAGTCTCCTTGCTGAGCAAGGAGTCGATATGGGGCTCAATCCCAGGACCCAGGATCTTGACCTGAGCCGAAGGGAAATGCCCAACCAACTGAGCCACCAAGGCACCCCTTAGCCAGAGTTCTTAACACCAAAACACGTGCCTGAGGAATAAAAGATTTAAATATAAAACATGAAATCCTAAGAACACCAGAAAAAAAGATCATTGAAATATTTATCATTGTAGAGTGGGGGAATCAGCCTTTTTTTTTTTTTTAAGATTTTATTTATTTATATGAGGGAGAGAGACAGATTGAGAGAACGAGTGGGAAGAGGGGCAGTGGGAGAAGCAGACTTCCCGTGGAGCAGGGAACCCAGGACGGGACTCGATCCCAGAACCCTGAGATCATGACCTGAGCCAAAGGCAGACGCTTAACCGACTGAGCCACCCACGAGCTCAGCAGCCTTTTTTTTTTTTTCCCTAAGATTTTTATTTTTAAAGGCTTTTAAGTATTTATTTGAAAGAGAAAGGGAACACAAGCAGGGACAGTAGGAAAGGGACAAGCAGACTCCCCGCTGAGCACGGGGGCCATCGCAGGGCTGATCCCAAGACCCTGAGATCAGGACCCAAGCCAACATCAGAAGCTTAACTGACTGAGCCACGCAGGTGCCCTGGGAAATCAGGCTTTTAAGAACAGAACCCAGAAGCCATAAAGGAAAAGATTGCTCAGTCATAACTACCTAAAGGCCAAATTTATACATCTCTATATAATGATATAAAGGTCAAATTCTACATCCACAAAAATATCATAAACAAAGTCAAAGGATGAATGACGAACTGGAAAGAAGTATTTGCAAATATGGAACTGACAAAAGGCTGATTTCTTTAACTAACAACCAAATACAAAAAGTAGCAATCCATTGACTGGACACAATTGTTATTTCATAAATTTGGTAAGAGCCAGCTCAGAAATGTATGTCTAGATAAAAAGGTACCCAGCCTCACTCATAATTTGAAAAGTGCAAATTTGAATAACAGAGACTATCTTTTACCCATTTGATTAGGAAAGATCAGAAAGTGTTTGTGAAAGTGTAAAGCACGGTCATGCTTGGAATCTTGATTAAATAAAAACAACAGTAAAAAGACATTTTGGAGACAAGAAAATTTTATTAGATGATACCAAGGAATATTAAATAATACCAAGGAATTCTTGGAAAGCTGATTAGCTGTGATTATGGCATTGTGTTTATATAAGAAAATGCCCACTTTTGACATAAATGAAATGACATGAAGCCTGGGATTCGCTTTAAAATAACAACTCAAAGAAATCAACGGAAAGCGCTGGATAAAGCAAGAGTGTGAAATCTTGTCTGGATAATGTCTATATGATGGTTGTTTGTTTTATTCTCTCTAGTTTGGGGTATGTTTGCATCTTTCTTTAAAAAATTCATTTTTTGGAAGCATCTGGCTGGCTCAGTCGGTAGAGCGTGCGAGTCTTGATCGCAGGGTCATGAGTACAAGCCCCACATTGGGTGCCAAGCTTACTTAATGAAATTAATTCATTAATTAATGAGTACCCTTTATAAATAGTGTGAGAGAGTGAATAAACAGGTACCTTCAGACGTGGTGGGAGGCTGTGCTGTGCTGGTGGGTGTCCCCGCGTGGGATGGTCGTTGAGAAGGTATTCTGAGGACACTCCTAAGCAGACACAACTGAGCGGTCCTTTAAAATCAGAACGGGTCAGCCAGTGCTCTCACCTTGAGTGGAATCAATGAGCAGGTTCAAAAGGTAAACAAAATCTTGGGGCGCCTGGGTGGCTCAGTGGGTTAAGCCTCTGCCTTTGGCTCGGGTCATCATCTCAGGGTCCTGGGATGGAGCCCCACATCGGGCTCTCTGCTCGGCGGGGAGCCTGCTTCCCCCTCTCTCTCTGCCTGCCTCTCTGCCTACTTGTGATCTCTGTCTGTCAAATCAATAAATAAAATCTTAAAAAAAAAAAAAAAAGGTAAGCAAAAGGTCAAGAACACCAGACCCAAGACATTGGCTCCACCTCTCCGACTAAAGTGTCCCTTGGGTGGTGGGCCCCAAACCTGAAAGTACATCCCAGATCACCCTGAGAAGCAAAAGGAAACACGGATCCCTGCGCCCCACTCCTGACCTGCTGAGTATCTATCTCCAAGTGTGACTCAGGAAGCTGCCTTTTGTAGACAACTCAGGTGAGCAAGCTGCCATCAGGCACAGGAACTCCTGATGTGGACCCCCCTCTCCTGCCCCTCCCAGATGCAGGTGTGGGACACGGCGGGCCAGGAGCGTTTCCGGACCATCACTCAGAGCTACTACCGCAGTGCCCACGCCGCCATCATCGCCTATGACCTCACCCGACAGTCCACCTTCGAGTCAGTGCCTCACTGGATCCACGAGATCGAAAAATACGGAGCAGCGAACTTGGTGGTGATGCTGATTGGTATGGCATTTTCCAAGCATTTTGCTCTCCTTTCCTGGCCCCCTCTGCAGATGCTCAGCTTTCTGGGTGTTTCTGATGGCAAGGGAACGTGGGATCATAAAAGCGCTAGTGGTGGACGGGCCTCAGAAAGTGGTTGGCCCCCAAACTCCCATCAGATTCGCTTGAGAATGTGCGTGGTGGGGTGTAAACTTGTTAATAATACAGACTCCCACCTAAGGCCCTGCCCTAGAATGTCTGGTCCTGGAGGCCCAGGATGGGGCCCGGGCTTCTCGATGAAGGCATCACACCCCAACTGATTTGATGCAAATGCGTGTAGACCACACAGGAAACACCCTGTAGGCTGAGGTTCACGGTATCAGATGACTCCAAATCCCCAATGGGGCCGCTCGGAGGCACGGGCCCGTACCCAGGAATGACTCCTCACACCTGCTAGGATCCTAAGCAAATTTTGAGGACCAACCACCCTCAAAATGGACAGCAACTTGAACTGCGCAAAGGAAACGGTCGGCTTCACGAGAGCGGTCCTACTGTATGTTCAGAAGGCGGTAACATTTCCATCCCTTTTCTGTAGTTTCAGTTTTGCGAACAGAGCTGCCTTTTCCTTCCTATGAACACAACTGCTCACCAGTGGCTGCTTCATTTTAGCAAGACGGTTTGGGCCCCTGCTACCTCCTCAAAGTGTGGTCCGTGGGCCAGCAGTGATCAGCCGCAGTTTGTGAAAAATGCAGTTATCTCGGGCCACATCCCAGACCTCCTGAATCAGAACCCTCATTTTAAGAGGATCCTAAGGAGATTCGTAGGCAAATGGAAGTTTGCACAGCACAAGTCTAGCTAGCTGTGAGATTGAGAAAGAGCTAAACACACCATGGTTTAGTGGCTGATTCATCCTCTGACAAGCATGTCCTAGCTCTGTGGCCAGTCTCTGAGCCTCAGTTCCTGGTCTGTAAAATGTGACTAATACTCAACGGGTTGTGGTAAAAATTTAATGAGATACTGTATATAAATTGCTTAGCAATGCCTGGCACCAAGTGTTTAATATAAACTGTAGGATGTGTTCTAGGAGTTTGAGGAACTATCTCATCTATGTTCCAAATAATTCAGGGCTTATGGTGAGGGTGCAAGTTCCTAGGCCCTAGGAAAAGCCAGCATCGAGCCCCGGTCAGAGCAGGAGACACAGTGGAACCAGCCTCCTTCTCCCACCACCTCCAGCCCACCCTGCCACCCCCTCCCCCGCCCCGACACGCAGGACCTGTGCATCCCCCTCTCAGGGCTGGGCTCTGGGAACCAGCCTCCTTGTTCTGTACTGTGCACCTGTTTCCTCTCCCTCAGAGCTGCTTTTCACGCCTTACTCTTGGAGTCTCTCAAAGCATCACCCCCACCTGCTCCTGCCACAAGCCCCCTTATTCTCTCTCTACTCGCTCACGAGGAAATCCCATTGTCCCATTCCTTCTTCTCATGGCAAAAGATGACCCAGGCTGCTGGCCACCCCAAGGGTGGGCGAGCCTGGGGCAAGGTGCCTACCTGAGACTAAGAGCTGGGCGCTGATGGCGAGGTCACAGGATGCAAAGGCTGGGCACGGGTGGGAGGTCACTGGCACGTGTTCTGAGCACATCGGGTCCATTATTACTGCCATGATTCCAGAAAGGGGTTTTGATTCGTAGTTCAGCCCGTCATATGCAGACTTGAAGGGAACGCTGCTTTAGGTTCACGCCACTCCTAACTTGAGAAAGAGTCATTCCAGAGCCTAGAGCACGCTCCCTCCTTCCTGCTACCTCAGATCAAAAGCCCCAGATTCCACAGTCTGCTGCCAAAGTGGATGCCCTTCCCCTTCTGTCCCCTCCCGTTCTCAGAGGGGGGTTCCCACATGGCAGAAACCAGGCAGGAGAGACTAGTGAGGCCTCCCGGAGGAGGGCACCTTGTCTCTTTGGGAGGATCGAGATCCCTCTCTCTCTCCTGTAGCTTCTCACCCAAAGGCCCCCTTTGGGACCAGAAACTTTTGTAATTTGACTCTGGATATAAACACTTCTACAAGCAGAGTCCAGAATTTGAGGAGTAAGCACTGACCCCAAAAGAGCCATATTTCTTCCCCAATAACCACTTCTGGGAAGCACGGAGGAGAATGCTTGTGGAGGTGTCCCGCATCCTTCAGGACCGCAGCTCCCTGACGGGTGGGGCCCCACCAGGGACCAGGGGTGGTGCTAGGGAGCTGCTGGTGACAGGGGACTCTAACTGCTAACCCGACTCTGGGTACAATTCTGAGCCCTCTGAGTCGCTGCATTTATCTGGATTTCAGAGTCAGGCCGATTGGGGTTCAATCCCCACCTCTGCCCTTCCCCTCTGAACTTGGGCTCATTACTCTAATTTCCTCATCTATGAAACTGATGCCTGCTTCAGGTGCATTGTTGGGTTGAATGGATATACAGGAAGCACTTGGCACAGTGCTAACACCAGTAAGGGGAAGCTATTATTTCCAGAGCGAAGAGGCGGGTCTGCTGTGCCAGACAGAGCGGCTAAGAGGCCCCGTGGCTGGAAAGCAGAACCGACGGGGAAGGCCACCCATGACCTCAGGGACGGAAAGAAACTCTACCAGAGGTAGCTCCCCGAGAAGGGACACTCAAGGGTGGAAAATGTGCAACTCACTAAAGGGAACGAAGCTGTTCCTTTTTTTTTTTTTTTTTAAGATTTTATTTATTTGACAGACAGAGATCACAAGTAGGCAGAGAGGCAGGCAGAGAGAGAGAAGCAGGCTCCCTGCCGAGGAGAGAGCCCAACTCGGGGCTCGATCCCAGGACCCTGGGATCATGACCGGAGCTGAAGGCAGAGGCTTTAACCCACTGAGCCACCCAGGCACCCCGGATGAAGCCGTTCTAATCACACTCGAAGTTACCCCAGGAAGGTGAACTGAATCTCTTTTCCCCTAAATGCCTGTACTTCCCACAATGAAGCAGTTCTTCCTCGGGGCCTGGAAGTTGGGCAAGGCAAAGCTGCATGCCCCAAGGCCCCTTCCCTTCTGAGCTGTCTTCGGAAGACAGCTCCGTTTTCCAGCATCCGGGGCCTCCCTTGCAGGCTTTCCCCCCAGCACCCTCCTCAACTCATTTCTTCTGCAGACACAGTTGGGACAGAGGAGGGGGTAACAGATGCTAGGATGGGGGCACCTGGGTGGCTCAGCGGGTTAAGCCTCTGCCTTCAGCTCAGGTCACGATCCCAGGGTCCTGGGATCGAGCCCCGCATCCGGCTCCCTGCTCAGCAGGGAGTCTGCTTCTCCCTCTCCCTCTGCCCCTCCCTCTTGTGCTTGCTCACTCCTTCTCTTGCTCTGCCTCAAAATCTTTTTAAAAATGCTAAGATGTTGCAGGATTTCCAGGAATCTCACAGCTGTCGTGGTATTTATACCCCAGTCTGTCATTCCTCACAACCATCTCTGCCTCAATTTACAACCGGTTCTAGAAATGCCCCCAAAGACGGCCAGGATGTGTCAGTTTATGACGCGTCCAGTCCCCAGGGCTGACACAACGGGTCTTCCTGTTTTTGTCTCTGTGGCCTCCGTGCCTTAATCTAGAAAAGTCAACTTGCTGTTCCCTCACAGAAGTGTTCTCGCCCCCGCTGTCTTCCTGTTTCCACATTTCTTCACACAGGTGTCTCTCTTTCACAAGTTTACCGCAGCCTCTCAGAGACGTTCCTACAAAGGTCAGAGATGGTTGTGCACCCATTTGTACGGCTCCTCCTCTCCGGCCATTTACCGGAAGACCAGCCCCTCGGTAGTGTCCTGTGTTTAAAATCCTTGGGGCCCCCCCGCTTCCCCCCTGGAGAAGGCTGGCTCTTACCTTCTCCTCATCCCATGCTGTTTGTGACCTCCCAGCTCTTGGTACCCCCATCAGAGGGAGAACTCAGAAGCCAACTTCCTTGACAGGTTACAGCACCTGCTGTAACCCTCAGCACCTGCTTTGTCCCCTTAGGATTTCAGGCAAACGTCCCACTTCAACTGCTGTTCTATTTCCAGGTCCACAATCTCTCAGAGAAAAACTCTTCATGCCTAAGATTTCAGCCTTCAGATCTGTCAGATCTTAGAAGACTGCATTCTGTGTTATGTGACACCCTCAGTAGGTCTGGGCCAACACCCCAAGGTCAAATGCATCCTTATTTATTCAGTGCAGTGGAATGTGCAACCTAGTCATACAAAGCACATTGAATAAAAACTTCAAATGCCAGTTTGGGGCAGATTTTACCATTGGAGGAATGACCAAATACACTTAGGGGTTTCCCAGGGTTTTGGATCTGGGAAATGTGGACAAGGGATTATACACCTGTGCTATGAACAACTGTTACCGTTCACCTGGTCCTCGGCCTGTATTTTTTCGTGGCTTGTGTCAGATCAGAAAGTTCTTGTAGTTGACTCAACTGTCCGTGTGTCCGTCTGGTCTCCCTGACAAGATGAGAACTCCTTCCTTCTGGGCAGGAACATCTCTCTGGGTGCTCAACACACAGCCCTTAGCAAGCAAGGGCTCAGACCCCAAGTGGCGAACACACGGTTTCTTTCCGTGTCCAGGTGTCCCGGCTCATCTTGAGGTGTGCCGCCCCCAGCGGCAGAGAGGCCGGGCACTGGACAGACGGGGCTGCTGACCTGCCGTGGCGATGGGGCAGGTTGGGGGGGGGGCAGGTCCTAAAAAGCAGAACCAATGCAACCGAGCCCAGCACCCAGAGCTCCGAGTGAGGGATGCAAGGAGCAGACCACACTCCCAGCTCAGGGACGCCCACTCCTCTGGCATCCCTCCCCCCACCTGCCTTCCGGAGGCAGCGCTGTGCCCTGAGCTTCGGTCTCATGGGCTAGAGATGCGCGTGCAGCCGTCTTGAAGATACGTACCTGAGGCAGTTTCCAGTGGCTGCTGGGACACAGAACCATACACCGAGCAGCTTAAAATCGTGGGAAGGTGTCCTCTCTCAATTCCAGAGGCCAGAAATCTAAACCCGGTATCACTGGGCCAAAACCAAGGCATCTGCAGGGCCACACTGCTCCGGGAGCTCCGGGGGCTCATCTGTTCTTTGCCTCTTTCAGCTTCTGGCGGCTGCCACGGTTCTCTGCTGTGGCCACAACACCCAGTGTGTATGTCCCTCTCCACCTCTCCACCTCTCCTCCTGTGCGTGTGAAGTCCTCCCCCAGCCCATGCAGCAGGTCACATGAGGCTGTACTAGGGCCCATGCAGCTAATCCAGGACCCTCTTCCCCACCTCCAGATTCTTAATAACATCTGCAAAGACCTTTCTTCCAAATAAAGTAATATTTAGTCTCCAGGGATTAGAACCTGGTTATCTCTGGGACTCAGTGTTCAGCCCAGCCCCGCTGGGAGGTGGTGTCTCAGACTGAACACTTGTAAGAAAGGTTCCCTCGGCCCGGAGCCGACGCCGCCTGGCAGAGGAATGGAGGCCTGCAGCCCGCAGCCCCGGTCTACATGAGCGGGTCCCACTTCAGCCTACTTCAAAAAAAAAACCACAAACAAAAAAAAATTAAGTAATCTCTATACCCAACAGGCAGCTCAGATTTACGATCCTGAGGTATGAGTCCCACACTCTACCAACTGAGCCAGCCATGCGCCCCTGAGTAGATATTCTTTTAAATGATTTTATTTAGGGGCGCCTGGGTGGCTCAGTGGGTTAAAGCCTCTGCCTTTGGCTCAGGTCATGATCCCAGGGTGCTGGGATCGAGCCCCGTATCGGGCTCTCTGCTCAGCGGGGAGCCTGCTTCCCCTCCTCTCTCTGCCTGCCTCTCTGCCTACTTGTGATCTGTCAAATACATATAATCTTTAAAAAAAAAAAAAATCTTATTTATTTGAGAGAGCGCATGAGTGGAGGGAGGAGCAGAGGGACAAGCAGACTCCACGCCGACCATGGAGCCCAACATGGGGCTTGATCCCACACCCTGAGCTGAGACCAAGAGTTGGCCACTTAACCAACTGAGCCACCCAGGCATCCCTTAAACAGACTTTTTAAATTTCAGTGTATGTCAGTCCATCAATCTTTCCCCAGCGATATAGTGCACACCTCTGCATACCGTTCATGGTGTTCTAGATGGCTCCCTGACCTGAAGGTCCTCCTTCAACAACTCGTGAGTCTTTAATTGTTCCTTTTTTTTTTTTTTTTAAGATTTTTATTTATTACAGAGATAGCGAGAGAGGGAACACAAGCAGGGGGAGCTGGAGAGGGAAAAGCAGGCTCCCTCCCCGCTGAGCAGGGAGCCTGATGCAGGGCTTGATTCCAGGACCCAGGGATCACGACCTGAGCCCAAGGCAGACACTTAATGGCTGAGCCACCCAGGCACCCCCTAGAATTGTTTCAAAATGAAAAATTTTTAGGTTTTCATGGTGGGGACGGTTAATTATGGGGGAAAAGGGTCTAAGAAAGCTCCTTTGTAGGAAAAAACACCAGTTGAGAAACACCAGTCTGGCCCATCTCAGTTACCGTAGATTTGTAATAAATCCTGATGTCCGGTAGAACAAATCCTGTGGAAAACAATTTTACCTCTGGATTCCTGCCTCAGAGAAATCCAAGTCCAATGATCGGAGGCATGTAGGGGTAAGTGGAGAAGTAAAGAGGTGGCTCACTCTTCCTTCTATAACCATGTTCACAAAACCCGTCACTGAACGTTCTGGGGTAATAGGGAATGTTCTTTATCCTGAGAGGAATGATGGTTACATAGCGCGTCCGTTTGGCAGCATTCATGAACTGCACACTTCAAGTCCGCATCCGGCCGTATTTAAGTCACAGCTAAATCCTGCATTCATCCCACACCTTCAACCCAGCAAATCCTAATCACAATCTCCTCAGCTAGCCCAGGCCCCATCCCACAGTATCCAACCCTTTGTGGTTTGGCAAAGAGAGCAGAAAGAGAAACAAGATTCGAAGGAAGCAGCAAGAAGCCTGAGACATCCCCTCTGGCACCGTTTTTACCTTGTTAGACTTAGAAGGAAGGAATGACTGTCGCTCCCTAGAACGGAGGGGCTCCATGGGTCCCTCCCGATAAAACACACCCCTCCGGCCCATTTCTCCAAGCTCCTCAAGATCTCATTTAACAGTGAATTAAGACACTGGCTCTGTTTCCATCATCAGGGGTTTCATTTTCAGTAAATCTGCCCACAATGGTTGTTCAGGGATGAAATCATGCGTGTGTATCACTGAACTAAAATGTTTCTATTAAAGGTTCATTAAAAAAAAAAAGAACAACTGAGATTCGGTTCACCCACGGAACATCTGCCTCTCTCTCGCTCCCAGGGAACAAATGTGACCTGTGGGAGAAACGGCACGTCCTGTTTGAGGACGCCTGCACCCTGGCTGAGAAGTACGGCCTTCTTGCTGTTTTAGAAACATCTGCCAAAGAGTCTAAGAACATAGACGAGGTCTTCGTGCTGATGGCCAGGGAGCTGATCGCCCGCAACAGCCTGCACTTATTTGGGGAGAGCCCCGTGAACAGCCTGGCCCTGGATTCTAGGCCGATCCTTGTGGCCCAGGGTCCAAGGGAAAAGACCCACTGCTCGTGCTGAGATGTGCACGAGGCCAGCCACAGCCAGGAGATGCCGCGTCGGACGCAGAAGGTAGCCGGATACCCTGTCGTCGGCCACGTGGCGTCTCAGACCAAAGCACACTTGCCTGCTGGTCCTTAACCCTTCCCGCCCGGATGGGGGCCGCTGTGCCTGGGTTCGCACCCGAGGCCAGACCTGCTGCCTCTGAGCAAAAAGCCACACCACCGTTTCTCTTGGCTCTGCTTTGGACTTGAAGGCAGGGGTAGGGAGACAAGGTCTGCTCTTCCTTATACTTCCATTTTGTCTCCCCAACCCTTCCAACCATGTCCTACTGAGTTCTGCTTCTTGCTTGAAGAAGGTAGTGAAGAAAGAATAAAGGAGGGATATCAAGGGAGGGGAGAGGATGTTTAGAACATTCCAGAGCGGTTTAAAATAGTTGGGGTGCAGGGGAGGGTGTGTGTGTGGGGGGGAGCCTGCAGTGAAAAACCAGAATGCTGTTCGACTTTTGCTTCCTGAGGTTCACACCTCAGGTCTTTAGTTTGAGGAGCAAAGCCTTTGACATCAAGACCCTCAATATTGTCTTGCCAAATGGTCAGGAGCCATGAGATGGAGACGGAACTGATCTCACTCTATCGTAGTGGGGCTGATGTGACCACCCTCCTCGAATGTGGGCGATGCTGACAATTTCCTTCTACAGTACCTGCTGGATGAAAACTCACCTCCGAATTGAAATTCAGTTGAGCCCTAGATGAATGTCAAGCCAATACTGGCCTCACTGAGTGGCGCCCCCCCCCCGACCGCGGGCTATGTACAGAACCTGTAAATAAACAATATTGTTTTTTCAAAGTTCCCTGATGGTTGCTGCTGGGGCCCATCTTGTAATTGTAGAAAGAACCACAGGGCTGGAGCAGCTGCAACCATGGCCCTGAACCAGGAAAGGTCCGTGGTGTGGGGACTCACCCCTCAGCACCACCCAGACGTTGGGACCAGCACAAACAGCCACTAACCATGGGCAGCTCCCGAGTACTTGAAATGTGGTTCATTCGAATTTGAGCTGAGCTCTAAGTGTAAAATACACACCAGAATTTGAACACTTAGCACACACACACACGGGAAGAACAAAGTATCTTACAATCATTTTATATTGATTGTATGTTGAAATGGTATTTTAGATATACCAGGTTAAATGAACATAGTAATGTTTCACCTGTTTTTTTTTTTTCACTTTTTAAAATGTGGCTACTAGAACTTCAATCACATATGTGGTTCACACCATGTATCTATCAGGCAGTACAATGAAGCAATGCTCCTCAAGTGTAGCTCACCAACCGGACGTGTGAGACCGGCCAGGGGATGCTCGGTGCCGATTCTTGAGCTCCGTGATTGGACAGAATCAGGATCTTTTCAGAAATCCACATGCACCCAAGCTTGTCAGGCAAGTCTTCCCCACACTAAAATGTTCACATTGTTACTGTGTAGAAATGGGGAGGGGAGCATGGTTAAGAGGAGGATCATAGAGAATTAATCACATTTTATTTTTTTTCTTAAGATTTTGAGAGAGAGAGATAGTGAGAGAGAGCATGAGTGAGGCGGTGGTCAGAGAGAGAAGCAGACTCCCCATGGAGCTGGGAGCCCGATGCGGGACTCGATCCCAGGACTCTGGGATCACGACCTGAGTCGGCCAACCAACAGAGCCACCCTGGTGCCCCAATTAATCACATTTTAATTCATTTCACTCTATTTCACTCCGTATTTGTTGGACTCACCTTTAGGAAGCATGAGGGAAATCTAGCTCCAGGCCAGAGAGAACACATGCATCAGAGATCAACCGCTTTCATCTTCCTGTTACTGTTCTAGTGGAAGGGTGAGGCACAGCAGACTCTCACGGGCAGATCAGGAATATATCCGTACGGAGCCTCTGCAGGATATTCTGAGGAGGCAAGAAGCAGATAGTCGTTACGAAACGTAAGGAAAACTGGGCAGGTCGAGGGAGAGAGGGAGCAAAGCAGCAGCTGAGAATGATGGGAGAGTAACTCCGTTTCCGTGCCCATCAATCCCAATGCTCTGAAGACCTCATCACCAGCTTCCTGGGTTACACCCTCTGGGGATCAGCCGGAATTAAAATATTCCTCCTGGCAGGGTACACACGGCCCCCTGAACACCAGCATGCTGTCATTCACCAACCCGGGCTTCTGCCGAAATTATGGTGCTTCCACAGAAACCCTCGAGTCCCCTGCAAAGGGACTTGAAAAGGTATCCAGCATGGAACAATGGTGTCACTGAGCCCAGAGGCTGAACTCCTGGGGCTCAGGGCAGCCACGTAACCCTGTGAAGCCAGCTCAGCAGGCTCCACTTTAGAGGGCCTGGCACCCAGGAAGGCTGTGCGTTGCCGAATTCTGGTTATTTTTTTCACATCTCCGAAACTGTGTAGTTGGTAACGAGTTATGTGAAATTAAATTCTAGAAGGGACACTTCGGAAGGGATGGTAGGATGGCAAAGGCCTCAATATTTTGTCTGCCTATGTCAAGTACGTTTCCATGTGTGAGGCAATCTTTCAGTTAATATTTCATCATTCAGAGACAAGTCCTGAATCTCTTTCCCCTTCTGTTACTGGAAAGGTCCATTTGTAGTAATGGGAATAGGACTACAATGGTATTAATAATGGCAAACACACAGAGCAATTACTGTGTGCCCGGTGCCATACCAAACACTTTATACTCACTCAGTAAATCCTGGCTACTATCTGTTGAAGTGGGTACTATTCATAATTCCTATTTTAAAATGACGATATCAAATACTGAAGGATTAAGGTCACACAGCTGTTAAGTGGCAGAACCAGGATTCCAAACAATCTGGTTCCAGGGCCCACTCTCAGCAACAAGGCTCTTACTCCGCCAGCAGATAATGACCGGTATCAGATCTGGGTTCCGTCCTATTAACCCTTCATCATTAATACACAAGCACAGAGAAATAATCCTAAAATACACTCTCAAACATACGTTTCAATATCCTTCAAAGTCATGCAGCTCTCTCTAGAAGCAGCTGGAGGGAGGTAAGGAGGTAGTGTGGGAGAGGCCAGGGGCCAAGCGGCCGGTTGGGTGGATGAGGCTTGTCCCATCTAACCACAGCACAGTTATGGAGGAGCCGTGCCTGAGTGATGCCTGGCCCAGCCGGAGTCCACTTCCTCTTGAACAAGGATGATGTGGAAACTCCACTTTGCTCATGTGCGAGGCTATCTGGGGGACCCAAGGCAAAGTAGGTGGAGTTCTACCCCAGCACAAGGGTTAGATGGGGAGGATGGAGAGGCAAGCACCTTATCAGTGCTCCCTGCAGGTCGCTTACAAACCTCCAGGTAATGAGGGGCCCCTGGGTGGCTCAGTGGGTTAAAGCCTCTGCCTTCAGCTCAGGTCATGATCCCAGGGTCCTGGGATCGAGCCCCACATCGGGCTCTCTGCTCCGCGGGGAGCCTGCTTCCCCCTTTCTCTCTGCCTGCCTCTCTGCCTACTTGTGATTTCTGTCTGTCAAATAAATAAAATCTTTGGGGAAAAAAAAAAGAAAGAAAAAGAAAACCTCCAGGTAATGAAGAGGTTCTGGGGATTCACATGGAAGACAGTTAGTTAATAGTGCCTGCTTCAACTTTCCATTTTCAAAAATACCAGTGTTGGGACACCTGAGTGTCTCAGTGTGGTTAAGCCTCTGCCTTCAGCTCAGGTCATGATCTCAGGGTCCTGGGATCGAGCCCTGCATCGGGCTCTCTCTACTCAGCAGGAAGCCTGCTTCCCCCACTCTCTCTCTCTCTGCCTGGCTCTCTGCCTACTTGTGATCTGTGTTAGATAAATAAATAAAATTTTTTTAAAAAAAATACCAGTGTCTGCTCAAGAGCCTGTGATCAATTATTGAGCAAACATGCAGACGTCCCAAGATTCACTTAGTTGGGCTACGGTGCCATCAGAATCCTGATAGATGTTAAGGTAGTTTTGACAACATACAGTTTCTTCTGTGTTCATTCTTAAACACACTGCTCCATCTATACCCAGAAACAATTGCCGAAGACTGGAGGCATCAGGAATTGGAGGTCAAGTACAAGTTAATAAGGAGCACAAAGTAGTAAGGTGATAATCCTGCTGCATGTAAGTTGCATTTACTTAGCATTATTACTTAATTCTACTTATTTTTTTTTAAAGGTACTGATTGATTGTAGGTTCTGCACCCAGTGAGGAGCCCAATTCAGGGCTCAAACACATGACCCCGGAGACCAAGAGTCACACACTCCACCAACTGAGCCAGCCAGGTGCCCCTGAATTTACGTACTCTTACATGGGGTAGCAGGATGTCCCTAGAATTTAACAGACCCTAAAACAACAACAACAACAAAATGATGATTATATCCAACTAGTGTTTTCATTTACTGGGAATAAAATTATCCACACATGGTGTCAATTTTCAGAAATGCTTGCAAACAGCCACCTGAAACCTTCTCATCTAATTAGAAGCAAAATTCCAATTACAAAAATAAAATTTGTAAGATCAGTAAAACACAAAACCATTTTTTATTTCATTACTTGGGAGAGGGAGGGAGGCAGAGTACCAGCAGGCCAGAGGAAGGGAAGAGATAGGCTCTAAGGCAGAGGGAGCAGCAGACTCCCATTGAGTAAGGAGCCCTATACAAGGCTTGATCCCTGGACCCTGGGATCATGACCTGAGCAGAAGGCAGATGCATAATCAGCTGAGGCACCCAGCATATGCCACTTTGGAAAAGTTTGTTGGTTCCTCGAGATGTTCAAACACAGAATTATCAAAACCCAGCAATTTTGCTTTGAGGTATATATACCCCAAAAATGAGAACACACAACTTGCGCGTGCTGAGTGTTCCCGGCAGCATTCACAGCCACGAAGGGGAACCCAAGTATCTAGGCATTGACAACCCATAAACAAAATGGTCCAGCCACACACTGGAACTCCTCTGCCCTAAAGAGGAGTGGAATTACGGATATACGCTGTTAATAAACCTCGAAAACATTACAGAAGTCAAAGAGGCCAGTCACAAAAGGCCACATACCATGATTCCATTTGTGTGGAGTGGTCAGTAGGCCAGAGACAGCAAGCCCCTCTCAGGTGCGAATGCCACAGGCCCGTGGTTGCGGGGGATTATGGCAAGGGAGGGATGGAAGAGACTAATGGGAATCAGGTTTCTTTTGGGAAAGATGAAAATGGTCTGGAACTAGATTATGTTGAGGACTGCACAATGTTGTATTGTAAAAAACACTAACCTGCACTTTAACCTGTTCTTTAAAAAAAAAAGGAAATAATGGCATGAGAAATGGATCAAGATAAAGGATTTTCTCAAAGGCAGTCTATAGGTGTGATGGGTGGCCATAAACAGCACTACCAGGGTAGTGGCAGGGGTGGGGTGGGGAATGGGATGTCAGAGGAGCACAGGCATGGATGGCCCCCAGCAGCCTGTACAGGTGCCCAAGACGATAAAGGGCTGCCATGGAGAGCAAAGAGGAAGCAGTCCTAGAAATGGTGAGTCTACAAGATGTGGCAACTCACCTAGCAAGATGAGCCAGAGGAATAACCAGTTATGGGTATGTCAGAATAGCCTAGGGGCGCTCAGTTGGTTACAGGATCCTACTGTATCTCAGCTCACACCCTGATCTCAAGGACAGGAGTAAGCTCCCACTGAAAAAAAAAGTATCAGTTAAATGTATATCTTAGGAAGGAGACATCTACTATCTGTTCTTTTTTTTTATAGATTTTATTTATTTATTTGACAGAGAGAAATCACAGTAGACAGAGAGGCAGGCAGAGAGAGAGGGAGAGAGGGAAACAGGCTCCCTGCTGAGCAGAGAGCCCGATGCGGGACTCTGAGATCATGACCTGAGCCGAAGGCAGTGGCTTAACCCACTGAGCCACCCAGGTGCCCCCCTATCTGTTCTTTCTTATACACCAAGTCACTAAGAGAAGTTGGAGGCTCAAAATTTCATTAAATTAAGATTAGAAGTACAGTGTATTTAACTGGACTTGGGACCTTCCTGCTGAAAGACTATTGGAACAGCGGGAGAAAGAGATGTGTTGCCAGGATATACCCTGGTAATTGTAGTGGGGTTGCAGAGCAAAAGTATGGGGTGTCATGTCTATAGTATCCTCAAATGGATCCGCAGGGTCAGACACATGCAGAATGAAAACAACGATAAACGGTGAATCTGAAGTTCAATACACTATCACTGCGGTTTTTCTGTGAGGCTGAAGGTTGAAATGACACAAGGCCATATACTTACAGCTTACTGCACCGTCCCCTCCAATCCAACAGTGATCAGAACAGCAGTGTGCTCAGCTTGAATATTAGAATACTCGAAGATCGAAACTAGACTTAACAAAGGATTGGGCCTTTCAAGTTGCACGCAGGAGGGTTTACTGGTCACTGACTTGCTAGACTGCTGGTTATCAAACACTAGAACAAGGTAAAAATGCTTTCCCTCTGGCTCTCAATGCGTTGCTCCGTTAGTTCAATCTGCAGCTCCATATGCTTTCAGTTGGAAATTTTGAATTTAAATCAATACTCCACATTCCCATGGCCACTTAGTTTTTCCCTAGCACATGCCTGAACATGTAAAGTCACACAAACGAAAATCCCAACCAGTAAAAACACACAAGCCCCATAGACTGCTTTCCCAAGGCCAGGAGGGGCCCAACAGCCTTGCTGCCCATTGAATCTCACACACACACACACACACACACACACACACACACACACACACCTGTGTCAACTTCTCAGGCTCCCACAGCCGTCCCAGCACTAGCAGGAAGGGACCCCCGCTCAGGAACTACCGAGTTACAGGCTCTAGCTCACCAAGGTCCCCACCTCCCCCGGCCCTTGGTGAACATCCTACTGTCTGAGCTCTGCTGGCTGGTTCCAACAGCAGGGTCAGGATGTCACTATTTACTACAATACCGAACTTGACCAATGCAGCCTTTACTGGGTTACTGACACTTGGGGGGCCACCAGATGCCAAGAACGGACCTAAGAACTACTGTCTGCTCTGCCTGTGACTGCCTCGGGGCTTCCACACAGCTCTTCCTTCTGAAGGATGCCCTTTCTCCACCCCACCCCCCGCCCCGATCTCTGCTGTCAGAGCTTTCTCTGGCCAAAGATGAGCCATGCCTCTTATTAAAACCTCTCATTTTAGGGGCACCTGGGTAGCCCAGTCTGTTAAGCTTAATTTCAGCTCAGGTCATGATCTCAAGGTCTCCAGCAGGCTCTGCTCAGTGGGAGGCCTGCTTGACATACTCCCTCTTCTGCTCACACATTATCTTTCAAAAGTTCATTTTCATCTACACCTTTATAATACTCAAATTATCACGAATACCCACTAAAACACGGAATTTACGCAAAAAATTGAGACCTGCAGTAAGAAAATCACATGAATATGCTAAGTTCGTGAAGAAACAAGTGTTAGAGGATATTTCCTGCCAGGATACATTGGAAAAATGAACACCAAACCCCAGCCTCAAAATCTCCCACATCTCAATGTATCATTTGGGATGGAGAGACTCTCCCTTCTCCTGTGACTTAGGGATCCAGGGTAACATCTCCCTGACAGCAAGAGGGACCGGACTGGAGGCCTGGAGCAGGTGCCTGGGGGGACTTACATGGCACCAGATGAACTGGAAAGGAGTCTGGGATCTGGAGGGATCACGAGGACCATTTTGCGGAGCACGGTTTCTGCTGTGTGCTCACACCTCCAGGAAAGGCCCAGTAGCTGGCAGGTGCTCTGGCTGTAGAATGTTATCCAGTAGCAAGCAAGTGCCATGGGAGAGTGTGTGAGGCTGTATCTCCGCTAAGTAAAAGCCAGCCCTCTATAAGCATGCCAACTGGAAGGAGTCTTCACATTTTTTTTTCAAATCCAGTTTTACATTATAGATTATGTTCACTGTTGGCCAAGACAGGACTGCATAAGCATTTTGGAAGTCTCTACATTTGAGGGGGAAGCAGCTTTTGATTAAAAGGAAATTAACACATCAACTGGACCCAAAAACTGACCGGCTTATTATTAGGTACTCCATGGTGAATTTTTGTCTATGCGCAGCTGAGGTGGTCTAATGGAGACCTGGTTAGTTTTGGGGAGGATCTTCGGTATTTTGTATTTAATATCAGCAATGGGAGTTTTTTTTCCTTTTAAATTTTGGAGAAGTGAGAGCAGCAAAGGGGAGGTTCAGAGTAGCCTACAGTGGGACTCCGTGATCATAACCTAAGGCAAAGGCACCGAAAGAGCCACCTAAGCACCCCTCCTCCTGTCATTTAATACAAAGCAGCAAGCACTGCCTTGCTCAAGTTACTTCGGAGGCCCACTTATATACAAAGGAAGCCTGCTTGGGGTGGCTGGGATGGAGCCCCATGTTCAGCGGGGAGTTGGCTGCTTCTCTGCCCCCCCCAACTCATGTGCACTCTAAAATTCCAGAATTCCTTTGCTGCTCATGCCTACAGAAACGGCTTCCGGTGTTTGAAGTTTTAGAACTTACCTTCCGTCTCTACCTATTTACAACAATTTTCTCTTAAACTGATCTCTAAGCACAATGTGGGGCTTGAACACTTGAACCCAGGACCCTGAAGACCTACACATGCATGCTCTACTGATTGAGCCAGCACCAATTTAAATAAATGCTTGACATTTTTTTCTAAAGACTGATTTGTCAGAGCAGCAGGCAGAGAGACGTGGGGAAACAAGTTTCCCACCGAGACCCTGACGGCAGGCAGGACCCCAGAACCCAAGACCTGAAGAGAAAGCAGAGGCTTAAACACACTGAGCCACCCAGGTGCCCCAATGCTTGCCCTTTTGAAAACTACTGGTCTCCTGGGGCACCTGGGTGGCCTGAGTCAGCTAAGCGGCTGCCTTTAGCTCAGGTCATGCCAGGGTCCTCCTGCATCTAGCTCCTTGCTCAGGCGGGGAGCCTGCTTCTGCTGTCCCTCTGGTAAATTTTTTTTTTTTTATTTGACAGAAAAAGCAAGCACAAGCAGGCAGAAGGAGAAGCAAGCAGGCTCTCAGCAGAGCAGGAACCATGACACAGGGCCCAATCCCAGAACTCATGACCTGAACCCATGAGGCAGCTGCTTAGCCAACTGAGCCACCAGATGCCCTGACAAAATCCTTAAAAATCTTACCAGTCAACCTTCTAAAAAATGCATTATTAACATCAGTAACGCTATCAATGGGTAAGGCAAGAAACCAAGTACAGTTCGTGTATTTTCCCTACTTGCATCTACCTAACATTTTTCATACCTATTTTTTTAAAGGCTTACTTGCCAGAGAGAGCGAGCGAGCACAAGTAGGCAGAGCAACAGGCAGAGGGACGCAGCAGCCTCCCCACTGAGCCGGGAGCCCAATGCGGGGCTCAATCCCAAAACTCTGGGACCACGACCTGAGCCAAAGGCAGACACTCAATGACTGAGCCACCCAGATGCCCCTTTCATACCAATTTTAAACCACCAAGTTTGTGTTGGTTCAGTGAGACAATTTAGTCCATCTCAACATCGTACCTTGAGTACGATGCCTCAAATTACTAACCTAACCGAGTACTTTTAACAGTTCGTTTTCCTTGTATGATGGGTTTCCGCCCGTGTGCTGGGACCGCAAAGACCTTTGCCCACACCCTGCACCTCCTCCATCTCAACTCTTAGCTAGTTGCTTCTCCTTTCCCCCAGACTCTTTTTAAAGAATGAACCTGTGCATGTTCATACGAGCTAGGGACAGAAACATCACTTGTGTGTGGCGGCAGGACAGAGGTTGGGCAAAGGAGCCCAGGGTTTTTGGTTCAACAAGCAGTGAGAATGCACTTGCTACAGCCAGAACAGGCACAGGGCAGCCACACACATTAGGACTGGCAGATAGATACAAAAACTTCCATTGCCTTTTCCAAGAGGCAAAGGGAGCTGCTCCCAACACAAAACCTCCCTAACTGCAGAAGCTAGCTCGTCACCTACCCAGACCATTCTCCCAGCCAGAGACACAGACACACCAACAGCAGAGCTATCCATGGGCCCCAGCCTGCTTTCTGGACACCAAAATGTAGCACCTTTCGTCAAGTCTCTCTTCCCCACTTGGAGCTCCAACACTTCCCCCTGGCCTCAGAGGTTCTCCCATCAATTCAAGTGTTCATGTGACCCCCACCACAGCCTGGTCACTAGCAGCTGGAGACAGACTGAACACTTCTCAGAGAAAGCAATGGATACGTGCCCTCACTGAACAGACTACCCCTGGACCCACAGCTGTTAGCATGACTATGCCAAGTCGCAATACAGTTTCTAGAAATGGAAACATGGAACACCGTTAAAATCATAGTATCAGTATTGTAAGCAGTACTTCGGGAAGATTCCACTTGTCTGACAGTGAGAACAAAGAGGGGGGCAGAGGAGTACTCCCCACAGAGCAGGGAGCACAAGGGATCGTGCCCTCTGAGCCAAGGGCTGATGCTTAAGACTGAGTGAGTCTCCTAGGCCTCCCCAAGCATCAGTACTTCTACCAACAGGGAATGCAAGGAGGTCCTCACAGAATGGTTTTTACTCAAAGATGGGATAGTTAGGGAGTAAAGTAGCCTTTCAAAGCACTATATTGTGACCTACCTGTTATCTGTGGGTAGGAGCCAAGTCCCTAAAGGCAAGTGTCGGGGGGGGGGGGGGGCAGATGAAAACTGGCAAGGCAGCCTGAGAATCATTCTAATACAAATAGTTTGAGGATCCCAGCTGATCAGGAAGTTTCCCTCTTTTTCACTCAAGTAGTCCTTCTCAGCAGGCGAGGTCGTATTAGGAAAGCTATCTCTTGTCTCAATGAAACTACATCCGGAGTAATTGATGAATTGATCACAGTCCATGAGAGAAATAATGTTATGTTTTGACACCTCCACGTTTCAGAACATCTCATTACATATTACACAAAACAGAAAGCCAATTTGTTTTTATTGTTTTATTTGGGAAAAGTGCTTCTTACAAAAGGGCAGCTGCAAAATACAGAGACCTCTGCAACAATTACTTGTTTTTTCTTTGAGTGAAAAGAAATGGGTAGGATCCAAGGACTCAAAGCAGTAGATGGGACAAACGAGGAGCATCTCCAAGTTGTTTTAGGAACGAGAGACAAAACTCAAAAGCTGTAATTTCCAATCAAGAAATTCTTTTAACAACTTAGCATTTAGCTCGTCTTGTGGATTACCACTCCCTCCCCCCTTTAGTGGAAAAGCATGACTTAACTCCTCCTGCCAACCCCTGACCCGCCACAAGAAACACCTTAGAATGTAAGTTCTGAATCACACCTGTCTACCTGCAAAGCTCAGGGATGTAATGAGGTCAATACCCACAAAAACGAACACAAAAACCTGACAACAAAACCTCAAACAAGGACAAACGTTTGTCCAAAAAGTGCCTGGGCTAGAAAGGCTGGGAAACCCTAAAACATTAAATACAACTGTGTGTCCAAGCCCTGGTTTGTGTTAATGTATGGGACCACCAGACAGCTGAAAACCCTGCGGCTATGCCCACTGCTCTATTGACAGACAGAGCTCTAGCACTGCTCTACTGATAGCTACCAACATACTGCTCTGTCCCTTACAATCTACACGCCATACGAGGCTGAAACCACAAAACCCATTGTTTACCCACTAAGGCTAAGAACACAACATCCACAGGGACAAGCAGCTTTCGCACGCTCTCACCCACCCACACCGAGTCTACCAGCCCTCGGAGTCCGCTTCCGGCTCGGCATTTCGTCGATGCCACTGCATCTGGTTATGTGCTCCTTCACAATTCTATCACACGCAACAGTAAAAATCTCCACACATTCGCACCTGGTTCTGGTTACCCAGTAGTAGTAGGACGTGTGTGCAATTCAACAAGAGACCAAAACCACAGAACAAGTGCACAGGTGGGGGGGTCACGGGGGAGGGGACGGAGATAAACTCAGATGTGCAGACTTCACCAGAAACCTGGAGGATCCACCTGTCCCTCTGCAGCCAACTACCGGCCACAGCGAAGATCCGTCACCCATCACCTGTGTTCTCGGACCCCAGAGCAGGGCCACTGCTGCTCCTTCTGAAGCTGGGGTCCTCTGAGCGAGCGTGGCGAGTCCGTCAACTCTAGCCTAGAACGCTGTGAATCTGGTGGGAAACCGATGACCCCACAGACCTACGCTAACTGTCTGACAGTTAAATTCATGTTACAAAAAAAAAACTAGCTTTAAGATTTATTTTTGTAACTTTTTTTTTTAAACAGAGAAAACAACACACTCCTTGGGGAAAGGTGAGGGATTGAAAAGACAGGCCCTGGGTAAGGAGGATCACGACAGCACCTGGAGTTGAGAGGCCTGCCTAGGAGAGGAACTCGGGCACTGCCACACCACCGGGGACAGCCACTGCCTGAGGCCCAGCAGACCAGTTCACCCGCCACGCCACGCTGCTATAGATCCAAGTCATAAAAATCTTCCAGCTCATCATGAAACAAGTCCCACTCGTCTTCAGAGTCTGTCAGGTCGTCGTCCCCACCTGCAGCCAAAAGCATAAGCAACATCTCGCCCAGCTCAAAGGTGACAACCTCCTCTTCTTCGTTGTCAAAGGGGTTGCTGCTCTCTCTTTCCTCAATGAGCTCCCAGAAGTGGTTCCTTCGTTGGGCCTGTAAAAAACAAGGCCATGATAGGGATGGCACTGTCGAGCAGTATCTTCTAGTCTGTTGTTTCTAAGGCAAAACGTCCAGCACACCAGAGCGCATGACGAACCAGACTTCTTATTTAGGGTTTTGACTTTACCAATTCCTCCCCTCTGGTTGAGGCAAACCACGAGCTCTAGCTTTCCCTCGCCTTTCCCTCGCCTATCCCTCCCGGTCTCCTGGGGTTGCTGGTCTTTCTTCCGCCAGTCTCACTCCCAGACCTGAGTGTTAATCTCCTTCCCCTACCCCAATCTGTGCAGGGCTCAACTGATCGCGTGCTATTTCCCCTCCTTTAAAAAAACAGCGAGAGTTACCCGGTATCTGCTTGATGTTCCCACTTTCTGTCTCTGTGGCTCCTCTCTACGGCCATCAGGGTACGCATGCTTGTAAAAACAGTTCCCTCCAAATGGGCAGCTCCCACGTCCTTCATCAAAATACCTGCACGCCTTGTTGCTGGAAAGGAAAATATCGCAACCCTTATTCACAGTGGACTTCAGGTCTGTATTTGACTATCATCCGGTCTTTCTTTAAACAGGGAAGGATAGAACCAGCACCTCTGTTTCCAGCCCTCCCCAAGGTGTGTTCTCAAATACGTGTGCACTAATGCATGAAGCACCAACTACAGAAACAGATACTCTGGTCAGGTCCTTGCTGTTCGTAACAGCTCCAGTAATGCAGATCCAGCACAGACAGAGAATCTCCTAGGAGGCCCATACACAAGCACATCGGACAACTGTTAACATGGACGGAGGAGGAGGTAGCAGCCCACTGATGGGGCATCAGCTAGCAGTACAGACTTCGTTGTACACAGCCCCTTGGCACGCACCCCAAGGACTGTGTTATAGCCAGGTATGTACGCAGCGAGGTGTTATCAGGGGTGACAAAAAGAAACTCTACTGGGAAGTCAAAGAAAGGGTAGGAAGGAGGTAGGAGTGTGTAATGCAGCACTGTTCTTTTCAAAGTGAACCCAAGCTATGTTGGGATCTTAGCTTGAGAAAAGGCTGCAGTGCTCATACCTCATTGCTTCCTTGTATTTCTGAATGAGTTTCTGCTTCTCTTCTTTCTCCTCCACCCAGTACTCACTTGGAATGACAAAGTTAGATGTGATCCGGCATTCTGGGCAGGACCTGGGAAACAATGAACAGGCTGCAATGCACATCCCCCTCCACAGGCCCACTCCTCTGCAGGGACACACACTGGTGTGTCCCCTCCATTCCTTAAAAGACTTAACTGAAAGCCAAGTGGGGATTTCCTGAAAGGGCTCCACATACTGTCACACAACTGCCATCTCTTGTGAGGGAAGACAAGTCCTCGATAAATTCAACTCAATGGCTAGCCAGTTCACTCAAAAAGGTAACTTTGTTAAGAAAAAAACAAAAAAAAAAAACAAAAAAAAACAAAAAAAAACCAACAACAACAACAAAAAAACAAAACAAAAGAAGACATTTCACACGGACTCCTTTTTCTTTCGTTTAAATAAATTTATTTCTTGCAACTTTGCTCTGTTTAGATTATGTAGTTTCTGTTCAGTTATGAGAACAATCTTTAAAGGATGGTGGATTATTGGCTAGCTTAATGGATGGAATAGGAAAGTGGAAAATGTAAAATGTCAGGAAACATACATTCAGAGCTAGTTAAGTTTGTTCACGGAGCCTAAACTGGCTAATCCATTAAACACAATCTCCTCAGAAAAAGCACGAAGATTCTACTAACTGATACATAGGGTTTCCTCATTCAAATAAAAAGTAGATATACCAACTAACCTAGAAGCTAGCTGAAATACAAAGAAATCCCCATTAGAATACCCCAGTTTCAAGAGAAAATGCATGCATTTAAATGCGGTCCATCTGGTTGAAAGTTGGCACAAGATAACTAAATTCTTCCCCAAAAGAGAAAGCACAAACGGAGATTGGGGAGGAGTCTCACTTTATGATCTTGCTCTCAAATTGCTTAGCACTCCTCCACTTGCGGATACACTTGAGACAGTAAGTGTGGTTGCAGTTGGAGAGAATCCCAAAGCGGCGCTCGCTGGGGTTGGCTTTCTCATAGACCACCTCCATGCAGATGCCACACACCATGTCCTTACTGCGCTGGACAGCAAATGAGAGCTCCATGTCCTTCTCATGGGCCTCAATGCAAGACTAGAAAAAGTGGAGAGATAAGTGTAATCAATCACTGAATAATGAAAGACTTCAAGTTGACAGTTCACAAGCCAACTGAAAACATGTTCCCAACTTGGCACCGAAAGCAGCTTTGTTCGTACTTGAATACAGGCGGACAGCCAGTCTACACCTTTACATCACTGGAGTCCAATTGTAAGAACTTCAGAAGGGGGCCGGGGGGGGGGGGAATCACCCTATCTCCTCTATCCTCCACGTTACAGTTTTTCATACTTACTTTGTTGATCTTCTGGCTTCTAAATGGAAAATGTAATTAAAATGAAGACTAAGGTCTTAATTTGCAATGTGTCATAAACAAAGGGTGAAGGAAACTAATGTTTACTAGGTGACCACTGGGGCTGGACACTTAATTTTCACATTAAAAAAAGAGCTTTAAGATACTTAATACTATGTGATTCATTCATTTTAAAGGAAACAATTACACAGTCTTGGCAGGTGCACAGTCAGGCAACCATCACACCACTCAGTATTACAATGTGTGCACTACCCTAAGAAAAACCCCATGCCCCCAGCCAGCCAGTCACTCACTTCTCTAAAATCAACCCCTTCCGCCACAGTCAGTCACTCATCTGTGGCTATGCTTACTCAGGGCACTTCACCACAAGTCCTTCTGTGGCTGGCTCTGTTCACATAGCACAGTTTCAAAGTTACCTGTAGTGTAGAAAGCATCAGCATAGTTTCCTTTTACTGCTGAGTAATATCCCATCACACGGACACGCCACAATTTATTTATCCAATCATCAGGTGATGGACATTTTGGTTGTTTCCATTATGGGGCTTAAGAGTTATGTGGGCACTTTGTTCACCCAGAAGAACGTGTGACCCTTCAACTCAGGGTTGTGGGTCCCAGCCCCATGTTGGCTACAGAGAAATTTCTTTAACTTAAGAGGATGGCTCAGGGCGCCTGGGTGGCTCAGTGGGTTAAAGCCTCTGCCTTCAGCTCAGGTCATGATCCCAGGGTCCCGGGATCGAGCCCCACATCGGGCTCTCTGCTCAGCAGGGAGCCTGCTTCCCCCTCTCTGTCTCTGCCTGCCACTCTGCCTACTTGTGATCTCTCTGTGTCAAATAAATAAATAAAATCTTTAAAAAAAAAAAAAAAAAGAAAGAGGATGGCTCAGTCAGTTGAACACCCAACTCCTGATTTAGGCTCAGGTTATAGTCTAAGGGTTGTTGAGAAGGAGGCACCACGCGGACTCTGCACTTACTACGGAGTCTACGTAAGATCCTTTCTCCCCCCCCCCCCACCTCCTCCCTCAAATAAACTTGTACAAAAGAGGGGTGACTAACTGGCTCAAGACAGTGAAGCATGTAGCTCTTTGACCTCATGGTCATGGGTTTAAGCCCCATATTGAGGATGACGTTTACTTTAAAAAAAAAAAAAAAAAGTTATGCTACTGGGACGCCTGGGTGGCTCAGGTCATGATCCCAAGAGCCCCCCCATCAGGCTCTCTGCTCAGCAGGGAGCCTGCTTCTCTTCTCCTCCTCTTCTCCTGCTTCCTCTGCTCTTCTCACTCAAGCTCTCTCAAATGATAAAAAAAAAAAAACCTTAAACCCTTAGTCTGAAATCCTCATCCATTGAGATTAGAACATAAAATGGTATAGTCAGTGTCCAGAAAGTCTGGCACTGCTCAAAATGTTAGGCACTGTGTTACCAGATGACCCAGCAACTCAAAGAGAACTTAAAACATGCCCCTGTATGCATGCTCTTGGCCTTACAATAGCCAATGAGTGAACAACCCCAAAGTCCTTCAACTGAAGGATGGAAAAACGAAATGTGGTATAGCTGTACAGTGAATTATTTTTCAGGCAGAAAAAGGAATGCAGTACTAGTACACACTACCATGCCAAGTCTTGGAAACATTATGCTCATGTTTGAGCCCGTCACAAAAGGCCACAGAGGATTCCACTCATAGGCGATCTCCAGAACAGGCCAGGCCAGGGACCAAAAGACGATTAGCTATTACCAGGAGCAGGAGGAAGGGCAGAATGGAGAGTGACGGAGCCAAGGAGCCTGAGCTTTCTTTCGGGGAGACGGGGTCTAGCAGCACTCAAGAACCCTGGGAAAGGCTGCCCAAGTCTGTTACTTGAACACCAGCGAGATGTGCATCTTAAGAGAAGCCTCACACGGACTAACAGCACTAGCCCGAGGACTTACTTTGATATGCTGCGACCTCTGGGCAGCATCCATCGGATGCAGGACCTGCAGCCCACACATGTCACACGAGTCTCCGTGGAGGTACACACAGTTCTCCCCGTAGCGGCACTCTCCCACCGCAGCGTAGGGGCAGAGCTGCTTCTTGGTTTCTGCCGCCGTCTGCTCCTTCCCGGATTCCTCCTTGCTCACGGACGCCTGCGGGGGAGCTTCGGTGCAGGAAGGGGCAGCTGAAAATGGTTAAGAGGGTAGTAAAGGTCCAAAATAGGTAAGGCAGATATGGGAACTGAAGTAACTGAACCTAACTGAACAGGAGGAAGTGAGTAGTACTTCAATTTAACTCCAAGTCTACTGAACTAACTCCCTCACTCCTTTACCGATTTTCTGATGCTGAAATTTCAAAGATTGGGCTTGTTTGGAAAAAAAAAAAAAAAAACACACACACAAAACGAAAACAATACCATTTCTTGTACAACTGCACTGATTGAAGAGGCTTCAGTTTTTCAACACACTCTAAATTCACTATCACTGGGGTTCCAAAAGTTCCCTTCACTCCACTGGTTAAGTCTTGGGTAATCCAACTTAGTGCCCTAAGTTGTTTTCAAAATACTCACTCCGGCCGCAGTAGGGCTGCCCAGGAACAAACTCAATGGCATTCACCCAGTCTTCTGAACCTGCTCCTACAGTTGCAAAGTTTGAATTTCTTGACTCTGCTTCGCCCATATTCATTTCAACAATTGGTCCAACTCCTGATGAGAGACTTGAAGCAGCAACAGATGATTTTGAAGTTAGGTCTGCAGCCGTCACTTCTTCCTGTTTCAATGGCTTGCTATGTTCATATCTTAAAAAAAATTGAAAAGGTCAGCAGTCACTGCCTGGCCAGCAGCCCCAAATGAATTATTGTATTCCCGGACCCTCTCCTTGGGTTTTCAAAATACTGCGCCTATGATCGCCTGGGGAAAGTGTTGAAAGACAAGACTCATAATTTCTAAGTCTGGGGCAGAGCCAGTGATTCTGCATGTCTACCAAGACCCCACAGGATGGTACTACTGCTGGCCCAAGGACAACTCTTGAGTAGCAAGGTCACAGACCAGGGGTCAAACTTTAGAGCCTCTAGCCAGGTTTGCACACCCCAGCAGCAGACCATCCATCACCTTTCCAATTTCACTGGAATCTGGGTCTCACAGTTCCCATGGCAACTCAGCTAGAGAGACTGTGCACCCAAGCATTTAGTTGAAGAAAGGTGGACTCTCAATCTCATAGAAAACGTTAAAACATTTTACCACATTACAATGTTCACATTAAGCAGGATGCAGGATTTACAATATAAGGTATAGTTTTTTCCTATATATGTTCATTGACCTAATTACCTTACTCCAATTTTTACCTTACACATTCTCATTCCTTTTCATCTGTCTAATTATTAAACCATGTCTCAAAACTTGGGAAAAAAATGATTCCCTTCAAGTACCAACTTCCTGGGGCACCTGGATGGCTCAGCCACTGAAGCGTCTGCCTTCAGCTTAGGTCATGATCCCAGGGTTGTGGGATGGAGCCCCATGTCCCTTCTCCCTCTGGTGCTCCCCTGCTTGTGTTTCTTCTCACGCTCTGTTGTCAAATAAAATCTTTGAGAAATACAAAAAACCAACTTTCTGCCCAATGAAGTCCCCACAATTCAGACATTCCTTCAGACACAATGAGAACATAGTTACATCTGAGCTCACACTGACTTACTACACAAATCTAACAGGTCTTGCAATTAATTACTGGGCCACCCTAACCATGGGCCAGCTGTGTTACCAGAACAAAGGCTAACCACACACACTGTCCTAGTGTAAACATTTGCTGACATTTACCATAGTATCCTATCATCTCAAAACCCTCGTATTTACTGCTTGTGTTCCCTCTCACTGAGTCAAGTAAGAAAGATCTTTTAAAAAGTCAAGTAAGTGGTGCTGTTGGTCTAATGTGACTCCACTGCTCTGTATGATGGCAGCCAATGGCCACGTCTAAATATTGATACTTAGGGGCGCCTGGGTGGCTCAGTGGGTTAGGCCTCTGCCTTCGGCTCAGGTCATGATCTCAGGGTCCTGGGATCGAGCCCCACGTGAGGATCTCTGCTTGGCAGGCAGCCTGCCTCCCCCACCTCTCTGCCTGCCTCTCTGCTTGTGATCTCTCCTTGTCAAGTAAATAAAATCTTAAATAAATACTGATCCTTAAATAGAAAATCCAGTTGGTCCTACCACTAGCTGTATTTTCTTCAATGTTCCACACACACAGGGAGCTCATAGTTACCATATTAGACAGAAGGATAGACAGCATTTCTTTGTAGATTTTATTTGAGAGATAATAACGTATGAGCAGAGGAGAGGCAGGAGGGAGAAACAGTTTCCCAGGAGCCTGAAATCCCAACCCCAGATGAAGACAGACGATTTAACAGACTGAGCCACACAAGCACCCAAACAGTTCAGGGTATTTTTTTTTTTTTGAGCAACACTTGATAATAAACACTGACCATACTGTAGTGAGTGTATCATGTGGGGCACCCTGTTGGCTCAGTTGGAGGACATGATCTTGGGTGTCCTGATAGAGTCCTGCCTCTGGCCCAGGCTGGGTGCAGAAGACTGCTTAGTAATAGTCTTGCTCGTGCTCTCTCTCTCAACCCATGCCTGGCCCACTTGCTCTCAAAATAAATCTTTTAAATGAATAAAATAAGGCCCTTGTATACAAACGATTATCTGTTTTGAAAATTAACTTTTAAAATCAAATCAGCCTATTTAGGCAAAGTTAGTCCCTTAACGCAGAGCTGGTTTTTTATTTTTTTAAAGATTTTAATTATTTGACAGGGGGAGAGTGCACACCAAGTACACAGAGCAGCAGGCAGAGGGAGGGGGAAGTAGGCTCCTCAACAAGCAAGGAGACTAATGTGGGGCTTGATCTCAGCATCCTGGGGTGATGACCTGAGCCAAAGGCAAAAACTTACTGTCTGAGCCACTCAGGTACCGCAGGAACAGAACCCTATCAATTTTCTGAAGATCTGTGCTTACGTACTAGGAAAAATACTCGTAAGAAAAACTAATAAAAAAAATCCAAGATGCATTTTGAGAAGTGCTTACTAGGGGCACCTGGGTGGCTCACTCAGTATCTGCCTTATCTTAGGTCATGTTCCCAGGGTCCTGGGACCAACCCTGCACATCATGCTCTCTACTCACAAGTGGTCTGTTTCTCCCTCTCCCCTCAAGTTCTGCCTACTTGTGCACTCATGTACCTTCTCCATGAGCCAAATAATATATAAAAACAAAAAAAGGTGCTTTCTAGAAGAGTATGGTTCAGTGAAGCATGGACCTGAATTAAGAACAGGGATCAATCCAGTCTACCACCCTCAGGCCAAACCCAGAGCTAAAACTGGTTTTTGATACTGAGCAAGCCAGTAAGGCATCCCAATCTTTACTTTTTTTAAAAACAGGCATTTACACAGGCAATTAGAACTGTATTTCAGGAGACAATCCAGGAAACTATCAGATTTGTATTCTTGGTTTTGGTAATTTTAAATGGTTGGAAAAAAAGACTGTCGTAAACCACATGAAAGGCCAATTTCAGGGTCCCCATAGAGCTTCCTGGGAACTCACCACATCCATTATCTACGGATCACCCATGGCTGCTATCATACTACAGTGGACCATCCGGCCTCCACAGCCAAAATACATTTATTACCTGGCCCTGCACAAACGAAACCTGCCAGCTCCTACTTTGGGGACTCTCATCTCCTGGATTTAGAGTCCAGGATAATGTACTTATAATGCTTATTAATACCTTAAGATTATCACAGGTCAGTGATCCTTTTAATCAAAGTGTTAAGTAATACTGAAACAGCACTGAAACTAACACTGGGCTTGGCTTTTCTTTCACATCTTTGCAAATACTCTACCATTAAGAGTATTGATTTCTATGTAAGGAAGTTGAATCAATTTTTCCTCCAGCATTAAGCGAGAGAAGACACATGCTTCCTCTCTGGTTGGCTACTTCCCAGCCCTAATCATTCCAAGGCCTGGGACCATTAACTTACAGCTTGGTTTTTCCCCTCAGGTTGTGTTGGGGTATCTGGGATCTCCTGGGAATCACCACTCAATGGGGAGTCTGTTTCTCTGCTCTGCCCCTACCCCTGCTTATATGCTCTTTCAAAGATATCTGAAACTTTCACTTATGGGAGTCATTGGGTCCAGGGGGAAAGGGCCCGCCAAAGAATCCAAGATCTACCATAGCAACGGTTGTCAACCAAGGCAATACTCCCTCTGATCTCCATGAGTATTCAGTAACTAGTGTTCTTCCGATTTCGAGTAGGTGGGGGCAATGTCACAGGTCACAGGACCAGCAGTGTGCACAGCAGTTCTGAGTAATGGAGACCTGGCATCACTGATTGACAGTTGTCACCATCATGAAGCACGGATGCAGTAGTGTGTGTGAACTGTTAACATCAGTGTATCTTTCATTATGAGCTACTCCCTCTATGTGGAGTTCATCTCTGGACACTGGCCCATTTGTATACAAAGACCCCTGCACAGGTCAGAGTGCAGAGTAGGTGTTAGGACTTCCGGCCTGTCGATCCCACACTATTACCAAGCTTCCTTTCAGACAGACTAAATGCATACATAGGCTTTCCTAATTCCTTTCACTTCACCCTGGGAGCTCTAAACCCAGCTCAAAAGGGGCACACTCACCCAAGAGGGGGCTGGGTCTTTCTTAGAAAACTAGAAAGAAGCTGTTCATTACGTGACTTGAAACTGCCAGTCAGAGCATCACCGCAGCAGGGCACCCACCTCACTCCCTGGCTTTCAACTTCATCTCCCACAAGGAAGTCCACTGAGTACAGGGTTACGGTGAGGACAGGCTTCCATACTTACTCAAGGAGAGTAGTATGAAATGCCACGTAGGGCTGGCAAAGTTACCTGAAAAAAAAGCTGATTAACAGCCTTGGCCTCAGCTTGGATTTCTTCCATTTCACCTCATTTCCTTCTTTCTATATGGTCCAATCAGATTGAGTCCCCCTCTGAGGCAAGCAGCTGAGGTTATAACCAGCCATACCTTCCCTACTCCTACCATAGAGCACTCTCTCCTCTCTGCCCAAGATCCTGGAGTCTCACTTCCACTCCTGACGTTTATTTCCTCTCTCCCTATACAGAGTTTACAGATTCCCAGCAAACTGTCTAGGCGAAGAACCCAGCTGCCCTACCATTAAGCTGGCCCAGAAAACCATCGGACACCGTCCTACTACAAAAAAATCACTTCCTTAAGAGTGTGTGTGTGTGTGTGTGTGTGTGTGTATATTTATATTTATACACACACACATATATGTATGATGGAATTCTACCAACTCAGGCCCTTTCATATGGTGACTGATAAACATAATACCTGGGTTTGTGGTGGGTTTTGGGGGGGATCATTTTCACCCCTTTCTGGTAATAGTGCCATGAAAAAATTAGAGAGCAAAAGTAACTTAAAAACTCAGACAGGGGTTCCATATCTGAGTTCTCACAGTTACATAAAGAAAGTGTTTATTTTTCTCTACCCTTACGAGATTTCCTAGTAAAATGAATGTGGGGTGACTGAACATTTGTACCACCCATCAATTTCTTAGCCTTTTCAATTCTAAGCATCTGAACAGAAGAGTTGACATATTCTTTTCTGACTATAGAATGCTAAAACTGGCTGACAGTGTTTTACCTAATGTCTTACCTAATATGATGGTTTAGAAGCGTGTCCACAAGTGTTTAGTAATCCTCCCTTCAAAAGCTGGGGCCCAATCTCTCCCCCCTTGAATATGGGCTGGACTTGGTGACTTGCGTGTACTCATGGGCAGAGTGGAAGTAGTAAGCGTGGGGCTTCTGCAACTAGGTCATAAAAGCCACTGTGGATGTGTTCTTGCTCACTCTCTCCGATCACTTGCTCTGGGGAAGGATAGCAACCAAGTAGAACACTGAAGCATCCCTAGGGAAGAGGACCAAGTGGTAAAAACTTAAGGTCTCCTCAACAGTGTTTGAGCCACCTTAGAAGTGATCCAGCCAGTGAGAGCCCTGCCTGAAATCCTCAAGCAACCTCTGAAATCTCAAAGCTAGAAGAACCAGCTAAGCCACACTGACTTCAGACCACCAGAAACTGGGAGATGTTTTTTATCTCTAGGGTACTAAATCTCGGGGTAAATTTGTTCAACATCAATAGGTAACTACTTTTTGGAAGACTTTAGAGGTGCCTACATGGCTCAGTCAGTTGAGCCTAGGCCTCAAGGTCATGATCCCAGAGTTCTGGGATCAAGCCCCACTTCAAGCCTGCTCAGCAGGGAGTCTGCTTCTCCATCAGCTGCTCCCCTGTTCTCTCAGATAAAGTATTAAAATACACGCGCGCACACACACACACACACACAGGGCAGGGTGGGGTAGGGGCTGACAGAACAAGCAGGGGGAGCAACAGACAGAGAGGAGGAGAAAGCAGGCTCCCCAACTAGTAGGGAGCCCGACCCAGGGCTCCACCCTAGCACCCTGGAATCATGACCTGAGCCCAAGGCAGATACCCACACCCACCGACTGAGCCACCCAGGCACACCAATTAACACGAAACTAAACACATCTTTGACTTGGAAATAAAGAAAAGCTCCACCTGATTTCTAAGCAAGAGCCACAACTGCCACAATGCTGATTTTAACAGGATTATGGTACCAATTCATTGAATAGTGATAGAGATTAAAGAATGAATTCCTCTTGGTTCTTTAACATTCTGATGGTTACTAGGCACATTCTTGAAGTATTTTCCCTAAATCCAAGCTTACACTTAGTCTTGCAAGCGCCAAAGGTTCAGCAAAGTTGACATGCAATGACAAGCTCTTGTAACTAGCAACCTAATACTATCCCCCAAATGCCTACAATCCCATTTTCTCTCCATTTAATTCACTACTAGTAGAGATCTGGAACTATGGTCAAATAGGCACATCATTCATAGTCTTGCAGGGGAAAAGGTCATATACAAACATTCTTTCTCCACACCTATCCCTAGGTTTGCAGAAGAGGATCCTCAGGAATTAAACTCTGGACTACATTACAAAAAAATTTTTTTAGTGTATTAATACATGCCCTCCAAGTTGAGATTTTCGAAGTTGAGATTTACCAGTGTACTAACACTGCTAAGGAGTAATTTGCAAAGCATTTACCTTAAACTTTACAAAGCTATAGGAATAATTATGCATTTTACTCCCCTCCTTCTTTTAAAGATTTTATTTGACAGAGATCACAAGCAGGCAGAGCCAGGCGGGGGGCAGGGGGGAGCAGGCTCCCCACCAAGCAGAGAGCCCAATTTGGGGCTCAATCCCAGGACCCTGGGATCATGACCTGAAGGCAGAGGCTTTAACCCACTGAGCCACCCAAGCGCCCCTTTACTCTCCCCTTTTCCCAACCTCTCCCATTCCACCTCTGAACAACTCTTACCTGCAGCGGTCTCCATAGATACAGTATCCTCGCTGAAAATACTTGCACACTACACCATAAGGACTGTCGGAGAGGTCATGTGAGTAGCGACAGTTATCTCCTTCCTTACAAACCCCATGCATGAAATACCTGTTGAGAGAAAGAACCACAAAGTTTGATTTAAAAGGGACTATACAGCCAGTCCTGAAAGAATTCTGTGACTGGGGCACGTGGGTGGCTCAGTGGGTTAAGCATCTGCCTCAGGATCAGGTCATGATATGTGCATCTCTAAAAAAAGTTATTTACACAAGTTCAATTTTGGGTGCTTCACAAGCCACTGTTAAGAGCATTTGTAAGGGGGCACCTGGGTGGCTCAGTGGGTTAAAGCCTCTGCCTTTGGCTCAGGTCATGATCCTGGGGTCCTGGGATCGAGCCCCGCATCGGGCTCTCTGCTCAGCGGGGAGCCTGCTTCCCCTTCCTCTCTCTCTGCCTGCCTCTCTGCCAAATAAATAAATAAAATCTTTAAAAAAAAAAAAAAAAGCCACAGACTAGGAGGAAATATTTGCGTTTCACTGATCTAATGAAAGACCCCCCCATCTTTCCTATAAAGAACTCTCACCAATCGGTAATACCAAAACAAACAGTGTGGAACACTGGCTGGCTGAGTCAGTGGCGCATGCAACTCCATCTTGGGGCTGTTAAGTTCAAGACCCACGCTGGGGGGCAGAGATTACTTTAAAAAGAAAATTGAATTGGGGCACATGGGTGGCTCAGTCATTAACCATGTACTTTTTCAGCTCAGGTCATGATCCCAGAGTCCTGGGATCAAGCCCGTTGGGCTCCCTGTTCAGCAGGAGCCTGCGTCTCCCTCTCCTTGTTGCTGTAAAATCAATTTTTTTAAGAAGATTTTATTTATTTGACGGACAGAGAGATCCCAAGTAGACAGAGAGGCAGAAGCAGACTACCTGCTCAGCAGGTAGCCCAATATGCAGCTCAATCCCAGGACCCTGGGATCATGACCCCAGCAGAAGGCAGAGGCTTTTTACCCACTGAGCCACCCAGGTACCCCTTTCATTCTTCAGAAGCCACCATGAGAGGGGCACAGCTGGTTAAGCAACTCCTGCATCTCAGTGTTTCTAATTCAAGCCCCACACACAGGACTCCAAACTGGGCATGGAGCCTACTTAAGAAAAATTCATGTAAAATCTGCATGTGAAAACACAGAGGCAAAGAGAAATCATGTTCTTTGGCTAACAGACTACTGCTCCTCAGCCTTCAAGGGGGACATGCATACCTAATGAGTAGTTTCTTAAACACCAATTATCAGAGTATGCCCTAGTAGGACTTAGGGAACCTTGACTAGCAGCATCAGCACCATCTGGGAATTTGCTAGAAATACAAAGTAGAGAGGCACCAGTGGCTCAGTGGGTCCTGGGATCCCCACACAGGGTCCTTGCTTCCCCCACACCTTGCAGGCTGCTCTACCTACTTGTGAGTCAAATTAATAAAATCTTAAAAAAAAAAAAAAAGAGTTAGGGAACATCTCATATCTACTAAATCAGAAAGTGGGGATTGGGTGAGGAATGAGTAGAGCAAGCAGCAATCTCCATTTCTCTAGGTAAAAGTGATATGGGCCATTATTTTTTTATAGATAACCCCTATCATGAAGAACTACCACCACCACCACTATTCTCAATCTACCCATCACCAACTTCTGTCAGGTTTCCTTCCTCCCCATACCCCCCAATGATTTTATTTCAAGTAAGCTCTATACCCACTGTGGGACTTGACCGTTCAGAGACCAAGAATCACATGCTCTACTGACCAGCCAAGGTTCCCCAGGGAGGCTTTTTCCCCATTCTTTGTTTATTAATTCTTTGGTCCTCTATTCATCTTTTTCTCTTGAATAAGAGAAAATGATTTTTGGCAGGCCACAACTCCCCAAATTGGCATCCATGTACAGCTGGTCGAGTAAGGGGAAGCACCTGTTTCCTAGGTGTCAATGTGACTGGCCTTGTAGGACACATCACTGTATCCCAGACTGTCAGTCATCCAAAGCTGCTGGACAGAGTTTACAGTATGTATACTCCACTTGTCTACTGATTAGACTATGCAGAAAAACAGCCATATTTACCTAAGAAACCTTGAAGTCAGCTGCCCAAATCTCAATATAAAGGTTCTACTGGAAGAATTCCTGCGAGGGAAACCTCCATGTTTCCCCTCATACACCACACGCAAGAATGTAACATCGGTGGAAACAGTTAAAAATAACCAAGATCCTGAAGTGCCCTGGGGTTGTAGTCAGTAACAAAATGGAGAAATATACTAGGAAACCAAATTGTAACTACAGTTGACCTAATTTCAACTGCTACTACATTTACCATACTCTAACTCAGGTATGAACAAAATTTTACTCAACCACAGGGCAACTCTGAGTTAGTAACAGTTGTTCATCAGGACACCTGGGTGGCTCAGTGGGTTAAGCCTCTGCCTTCAGCTCAGGTCTTATCTCAGGGTCCTGGGATTGAGCCCCACATTGGGCTCTCTGCTCAGTGGGGAGCCTGCTCCCCCCTCCCCCGCCTGCCTCTCTGCCTACTTGTGATGTCAAATAAAGAAATAAAATCTTTTTTAAAAAGTTGTTTGTCAATAGAAAATTTGGCGGGTGCCTGGGTGACTCAGGTTATGATCTCTCGTGGTCCTGGGATCACACACAGCATCAGGTACCCCACTCAATGGGAGTCTGCTTGTCCCTCTCCCTCTAATGGTCCTAATGCTTATATGATGTAAGCATTAAAATAAAAAAAGCTAATTTTTGACCACATAAATGAAGACATCAACACAGACACCCCCCAACAACTAAATAAGCCAATGATAATTACACTGTCATCACCACTACAGTATTATCTTGCTTCCAATTACACAGAGTATCCAAGGCCAACTGGGTGGCTCAGAGAGCTGAGGTATGTTCCTTCAGCTCAGGTCATGATCCCTGAGACCCAGGATATAGCCCCCCTTCCAGCCTCTTGCACGATGGGGAGTTTGCTTCACCCTCTGCCCCTCACTCTCTTCTGTGCTCTCTCACACTCATGTAAAATAAATATGAAAAATCTTTAAAGAAAAACAAGTATTTCAGCTGGTAATAGGCTATCCTTTTGGAAACAGGACCAGGGCTTGAATATAGTTTATACTGTCTCATTCCCAGTGGAACTTTTGTTTTTTAAAATACACAACAAAGGTGTCTATACCATCATGTTGCTTTGTGACCAATTTGAAGTCAGATACATAATCCTGATTCAGTTTTAAGGCTTCATAATATATCTAGAGATTCCAAGCTGGGAAGGTAGCCCCTAAAACTTCAAGCAGAACTGTTTCATATATCTGTTCTGAAATCTCACTCTGTCCAACTTTCATTCAGTTGCTGCACTTGGGTTGGATGCTCTTTGCTATGTCAGATTCTGTCTTCCACCAACCACTCACTGCCCAACAACTGCTGACCCTAACCTCAGTTCCTTAACCAGTTGCTTTAAGGAGCTCCATTCCTTAATATAGCTGCGCCTTAATTCACTTCCTTAGTCAACACCTCCGCTAACACCTACACCAGCCATTTACTTGAAGACCCATGATGGTTAAAAACTTTGGAGAATCCAAAATGATAGTGAAAACTGGAGCCAAAAGATTGCGCAGTTGCATGGACAGTGGCGCATGGAGAACATATAATGACCAAGAGTGAAGAGAACAGGACAAGCGGGGGAGGGGAGAAGAGATGGGCTGGACAGCTAAGAACAGATGCTGCGCAGGCTTGTAAAGTCAAGTCGTCTTTAAGCAGTAAGGAATCACTGAAGATTCTGAAACAAGGAAGCCATCAGAATTAGGTTAGTCCACTGAACTGTCGTCCTCATGAATTAAAATCATTGGGGGGTATGGGGAGGAAGGAAACCTGACAGAAGTTGGTGATGGGTAGATTGAAAATAGTGGTGGTGGTGGTAGTTCTTCATGATAGGGGTTATCTATAAAAAAATAATGGCCCATATCACTTTTACCTAGAGAAATGGAGATTGCTGCTTGCTCTACTCATTCCTCACATAATCTCCACTTTCTGATTTAGTAGATATGAGACCAGTCCCAGCCAGCTGCTGGATTTCCATCTACAAACTTCAGCTGACCCCAAGTTTCAAGAGCCAGAAGGGAATGCAGCTACCAGAGAGTCAACACAATCAGGCTGCCTTAGTAGTAGACTGTTTGGAACTAATGGAGTCAGTACAAAAGCTCAGAATTGGGGATTTTTATTATTTAAGTAATCTCAAGAGACCTTCCCGTGATTTCTGCAATCTTTTAAATTTAAGAATTTAAGTCAGTAACTGCAGTCTTTGTGCTACACACATTCATTTGAATCTGTCCTTCCACATCATCTCTGCCCTGCCAGACCGCATTTGTTCAGTACAAGAGGAGGTACACCTGGGGGCACCTGGGTGGCTCAGTGGGTTAAGGCTGTGCCTTTGGCTCAGGTCCAGCCCAGTACCCAGTACCAGGGCACCTGGGTGGCTCAGTGGGTTAAGGCTCTGCCTTTGGCTCAGATCCAGCCCAGTACCAGGCTCTCTGCTCAGTGGGGAGCCTGCTTCCCCCTCTCTGTCTGCAGATCCACCTACCCATGATCTCTGTCAAATAAAAAAAAAAATCCTAAAACAAAACAAAAGAAGAGATTCACATGAACAAATCAGCTAAGAAAGATTAAGGCAAGACACCTAGATGTCATGCCACAAGATTTTATATAACCGGAGTAACAGAGTCAGAATACAAACAACCTTTCTGGGCACTAGCTCTCACTAAGTACATATATGGAGAGCGCTACATCATAGAACTGGTTCTACGTGAAAACTGAGAAAAGAACTACCCAGCAATGAAATGCATTCCTGAGGTCCAAGACTAGCAACACTGAATGAGTTCAAGCAGACACAAAATAACAGAAACCCCAGAATCAACAGAAACCCTAGAATACAAGCCCTGATTAGTTACTGCCAAATACTAAGCATTGTTTCACATGGTTGTTGTATGTATGGTCTGTGTTTTCTGTTTTTTTTCTTGCCTTTTATGCCTCAGTGATATAACACTACTGGTATATCTAGAATTGAGTACAATCCATGCAGTAAAAACCCTCCTTGCCAACCCATCTTTAAGAGATTACGACATGGGCACCTGGGTGGCTCACTTGGCTGGGCAACTGCCTTCAGCTCAGGTCATGATCCCAAGTACCAGAATCAAGTCCCACATGGGGCTCCCAGCTCCATGGGGAGTCTGCTTCTCCCTCTAACCTTCTCCTCTCATGCCCTCACTGTCTCTTATATAAAAAAGTAGAATCCTTAAAAAAAAAAAAAAAAATTTAAGTTTTTTTTTTCCCCTGAAGACTTTACTTATTTGACAGAGAGAGGGAACACAAGCAGGGGGAGGAGGGGAGAAGCAGGCTCCCCAGGCAGGGAGCAGGACCCTGAGAGATCATGACCCAAGCCAAAGCCAAGGCACCGAACATCCGAGCCACCCAGGTACCCTACAACACTAAGTTTTAACAGAAAATGGATAAAAAAGGCAAGCCTCTCCCAAGAATTTCACCGCCAAAGGAAACAAATCAAAGTTAAATGCTTTTGTTTTTCAATGCCACCAGCAAACCACCATCCAAATCTTGATGCCATTGCCTAGACTGAAGCATCCTTTGGTGAAAGGGCCGTGTGACTTATTTTTTTTAAAAGATTTTATTTATTTACTTGATAGAGATCACAAGCAGGCAAAGAGGCAGGCAGAGAGAGAGGGGGAAGCAGGCTCCCTGCGGGGCAGAGCCCGCTCGATCCCAGGACTCTGGGATCACGACCTAAGCCAAAGGCAGAGGCTTTAATCCACTGAGCCACCCAGGCACCCCCCGTGTTGACTTTTCAATAAAAATTTATTTTATAGAGAGGGACGGGGCAGGAGGGAGAGACCATCTCAAGCCAACTCCCCACTGAGCTTAGAGCTAGGTACTGGGGCTAGGTATAGGACTCCATCCCCCCAACGGTTACATGACCTGAGCCAAATCCAGAGCTGGTGACCCTGGTGCCGTTGTGTGGGGCCCCCTGATTTCTAAGATTCCTTCCACCTTTAATCTGACTTCCAGGGAGCCTGGGTGTTCAGTATGTTAAGCACCTGCCTTGGCTCAGGTCACCATCTCCGCGGAAGGGGGCATCCTGCTTCTCCCTCTGACCCTCCCTCCTGCTCCTGCTCTCACTTGATTCCCTCTCCCAAACGAGTAAAAAAAAATCTTTTGACTCCAGACATAGTCCAGGATTGAAGACCAATATAATCAACTAGAATCTCCTACTGCTGTACTAAGCATGTCTGCCAAACTATATATTACAAAGCACCCCAACAGTAGCTTTCAAGGGTACAACAGAAGCAAAAAAAAAAAACCCCTGAAGTACCTCTAGGCATCATGACAATCTGCCTGGGGATTTACTGGAAATTACACAACGCTAACTAATTTGGCATTTACCACTTCACTGGCCATGGCATTTCTTTGTTTCAGAATTTTCTGAGTTCACCTACCATTCTTTATACCAGACTGCTAATTCCTGGTGGCTGAGGACCAAGGTTTACCCCCCTTTTTATCTCCTCTTTAATACCTATACAAATAATAGTTCACATATTTGTTTTACTGTAGAAGACACCTAGGTGTCAAGGCAAATCATAATACCAGCAGCAAATTAAGTTTTATAATGGGCTTTTTCATTGCCACCCCTTCAAAAAAAAAAAATCACCTATGTAGTTTCCAAGTAATAAACTTCACTATAGGTATATCACAGCAATCAATTGGGAGTAATTTCCTTTATATCGAATACATTTGAAAAAACTGAGGGGCGCCTGGGTGGCTCAGTCCCTAAGTCTGGTCATGATCCCAGCAGCCAGGGAGCCGGCCGGCCAGCCAACCGGCTCCCCTGCTCAGGAGGAAGCCTGCTTCTCCCTCCCCCACTCCCACTGCTTCTGTTTCCTCTGTGTCTCTGTTAAAGAAAATCCTTAACAAAAAAAAAATTGTAATAAAAAAGGCTTGTTCTTGGGTGTTATTTCACCTGTTCATCCACCACTGTAGAACTCTCATAAAGCAGTGCCCTAAATCCAAAATTACAGCTTGCCAAGTGTTGTTTTAACCCCACACTCTCCAAGAAGCTAAAAGCAATAGCGTAGTTCAGAATATCCCTCCAATTAAAAAACATGAAAAATAGCCTGGTGGGGGCAGCATAATACAGCTCCTTAGGAAAGGAATACAGAGTTACTGTTTGTAAGCAGCTGACAAGACATTTGAGATAGAATTCTGAGCAATATAAAGAAAATAAAAACCAGGGGCGCCTGGGTGGCTCAGTGGGTTAAGGCCTCTGCCTTCGGCTCGGGTCATGATCCCGCGGTCCTGGGATCGAGCTCCGCGTGGGGGGCCTGCTTCCTCCTCTCTCTCTGCCTGCCGCTCTGCCTGCTTGTGATCTCTGTCAAATAAATAAATAAAATCTTTAAGAAAAAAAGAAAAGAAAAACCAAAAGTATGGATTGAGAATTTAAAAAATCTGTCATCCAAACAACTTCTGAGAGCATTATGCCCTAAGTCTAAGAAAATAGCCTTAAACCACTGAAAAGAAAGCAGAAACACAAAATACATCCCTACCTTGCATTCTGAGGGATATTTTGCTATCAAACACAATGAAAATACTTATGGGTTTTTGCATTCCCTCCAGCATCCAAGACCACCATCCCTCGTTGAAGGCGCTAATGCTTATTTAGTAACTGAATGAGGTAGTCCCCAAGACAGATACACTAAGTCCTTTGCCAAGACAAAGCACTTTAATATTAGAGTGGGTAATTTCAGGTGTGGGCTTACCACCAACTTAAGCATTTACTAAGTACAGATAAAAAACAAAACAGGGCCCCTGCTCTCAGAAAGCTCAAGTTCTACAATAAAAGATACCGTATTTGGTATTCCATGCCTCAAAGGAAATTTTTAAATAGATCATGTTGGGGGGCACCCTGGGCGGCTCAGTCGTTAAGCGTCTTCCTTCGACTCAGGTCATGATCCCAGAATGCTGGGATCCAGCCCTGCGATCAGGCTCCCTTCTCAGTGGGAAGCCTGCTTCTCCCTCTCCCTCTCCCACTCCCCCTGCTTGTGTTCCCTCTCAGTGTGACAAATAAAATCTTAAAAAAAAAAAAAAAACAAAAACAAAGAACAAAACCACAGATCATGTTGGTACCTAAAACTGCAAAGAATGTCTAGTATTAAAATCTAAGACACACAAAGTACTTTTAAAAAATTAACTTTTTCAGAAAAACTAGACAGATTAATAAAAAAGCTAGTACATCTAAGCCTGTATTAGATTACTGAGCTATGTAAATCTTTTAAATACATAAACCTATAGGTTTCATGGGCAAAGAATTCCCACCATTCCAGTAAAAATCTACAATCCTGAATTTACTCGAAGATGCTAAAGGCAACCAAATAGGAATGCTTAGTCTGGTAAGCTATTTTGAATTCTGATTATATACTGCTCAAAAACTAGAAACAGTAACAGGGCAAAGTGTCTAACAGAGAAGAAAGTAAAGTGACAATGAATTGTGTGCACTGCTGTGAAGTTAGGTTCAAGTTACAGCTGCAAGAGTAAGTATGGTTAATGCCATGTTATGATGGGTGTTCAAGGTTAGACTATATCCAGAGTGGAAAGGATAGGTTAAAAAAAAACAAAAAACAAAAAACCAAGGCTTTGTATGGCGTTCTTGAAAGCACTCAGATATTCAAGGAACCTTATTTTCAGCACACAAAGGCAGATATATAGGGACTCGTCTAACTGGTTTCATGGACAGCAATTTTGAAAATCCTTAAGATATTGCACACTTCATTTCATTCTTAGGATCTACAAACCACTGATGAGAAGCTACCTAAATAAGCTTTTATCCTTCATCCCACTACTGTAAGTAAGCTTAATTAAGATTATTCATGCCTTACAAGTATTTCCTGAACAAAATACTGTATAATCACTGCTAATACGACAGGAATCCTGTATACTACGAATTCTTATGTGTTGCGTGGAAAATTTACCCCCGCCCCATGAAAACCGGGGTTCCAGTTGCATTTTCTTTAGCTGGTAGAGAAAGAAAAGCTGCCAGTCGCTAATGATCACTTCGAAAAGAATCCAAGTATAACATCCAATTCAATGCACTCATATGTACAGCTTGATCGTTTTCTACACGCGTACACACACGGACCTATAACTGCCATCCACTGAATTTTTCAAATACTTGCATCTGACATACCAAACCCAAACAAAACCGTTCTCCCCGGGTAAAGAAGCTCTTTGATTTCCCCTTTAGAAAAAGGAAAAAAATGCATGTATTTCAGAGAGAGTTTTTTCAACGCGGGGGTACGGCAGCTCCTAAAATTTAGGGCGAAGGAGACGACCCCCAACTAGACACTCGGTTCTAAGACAAAGGCTCAGAACCGCCAACCTCGATAAACATACAAAGAAAAAATAACAAAAGCTACGGGTGGGGGGCGGGGGCGGAGAGACGCGCGCGGTCGTTACTAACGGATGACACGGGGCCGAGGCCCAAGGCCACCTCGCCCGCGCCGGCCGCCCCAGTCTCCGGCCCCGCAGGGCTGCGGGAGACTGGCTGCACGCTACTACACGCAGCCCCCTCCCCGAACCCGCGGTGCCGCAGCAGGGACTGCACGATCGGGCGACAATGAAGAGGGAGGAGTCAGCCCACCTTTCCCTCTGCGCGGCGCTCCGCTCCGCGGGCGCGGGGAGGCCGGTGGGCCGTGCGGCGGCGGAGCTGCGCGCGCTCGAGCCCGCGGCGGCCGGCGGGGGTTGACGCAGGGCGGGCGCGGCGGGGCGGCCAAACGCCGCTCTCCTCCTCCCCGCTCCGCCCGCCCGCCCCTTCCTCTGCGCCCTCTCCGCCCTCTCCGCCGCCTCGGCCCCCTCCCCGCGCCGGCGCCGGGCCGCGCAGCGTCTCACCTGCAGGTGACCTGTTTAGTCCAGCCGCCGCCGCTGCCGTCGCTGCCGCCTCCCCCTCCCCCCGCCCCCGAGGACGGGGAGGTGACTGTGGGGATAGGGGTGGGGGAGGCCGCTGCCACCGCCGCCGCTGCCGCTCCTGCTCCTGATGTTGTGGCTGTTGTTCCGGGAGCTGCAGCCTCCGCCATTACTGTTTATCCCACACAGCAATGGCCCCGGAACTTCCGGGATCACATAGTTCCGGTCCGGCTGCGGGAGAGGGCGGCGAGGGGAGGGGAAGGAGACTGGGGCGCCCGCTCGCTCCCCTCGGCACCGCGTAGCGTCTCCGAGCGCTCTCGCCGCTCGAATTGCGGGCTGGAGCCGCAGCGTCCGCGGCCCTCCCCCGGCCCCCCTGATTGGCGGACGAGACAGCCCCGCCCCCGGGGGCGGAGCGGGGGGGGGGCGGGCTCCGCCGACTGGGTCCGCCCTCGCTGCACCACCCCCCGCCCCGCGTCCCCGCAACACACCGGGATGCGCATCTCGGCAACTGAAGTCAGTATTTCAAGTGTGCCACCCCAGAAGACTACCTGCGAGCAGAGGCTGATGCAGTGGAGGGCGGGACTGGAGGACCGGGGTTGGAATGCAGACTGTCCCTTTCATTTACTGACTCCACCAACTGTTAGCTCATCGAACTGGGGATACATATCCATCCTCATCTCCAATGGGATGCTAGTAGGCCCTCTCCCCCGCACAGCGTTGCTGTGACGATCATGGGACGTGCACAGACAGCAGTCACTGAGCCTAGTGCCTGGTACATAGTCAACACAACATTCTTTTTTCCCTCCAGTCAGGGTGTTCTCAATCTTAAGGCCAGGAGACTAGCATGGTAGCCAAGCACAGATCTGGGGTCAGCTTGTCTCCCCAATCTCCCGGTTTTTCCCATTACTGGCTATGGGCCTTTGAGCAAGTTAATTGACCTCTTAGTGTTGTTACTCCTTTCTCTACCTGCAAATAAGTAAAAGTAACATATTATTTGAATCCACAGAAAACACCGTCCTTTCACACTACAGTTGATACGGAACACATAGTAAGAGGTGTCTAGAACATCCCAAGCTTAGAGCCATTTGTAAAACTGAAAATTAGAACGTATTTAATCCTATTTCCCCATCAATTGTCCACTCTCCTCTGAAATACTGCCTCTTCAAATGCTGTTTTTCATAAGCCCTTGACATGCTTTCTTTTGTCTACCCTTCATTCAGAGTGAAAATCCTCCCCACTGGCTATCAGACCATGATGTACTGAACAGACACAAACAAGGACAGTGATAATGTCAACAGAAAACAGTGTTTCTCCCCAAGGCCACACAGGGCTGCAAGACTTAATCCCTTTTTTCAGTAACAGTTTTTAAAAATGTCTTCCCAGTCCACTTCATAGCTCCCTCCAACCTCCGAGCAACTAAGTATCACAGAAATGCCCAGTTCCTGAACTGCCTCAGGACAGTAAAATCCACAGCTGGTTCCTCTTCTGCTGGTCTCTACAAGCTTCAACCCTGCAAGAGGCCCCTCCCTACTGTCCTTCCACATCACCCCCCACCCTTTCTTAGCCACAGTGTGTTCTGCTGCAGCAAGTTCATAAACTTAACTTTGTGAGACTACAAGTATATTCCCAATAGTCTCTGTTGAGTTTTACCAAGTCAAGTTAATGCTGTCATTTTTCTTAAGAAGTTGACATCGCAAGGGGCGTCCGGGTGGCTCAGTAAAGCCTCTGCCATCGGCTCAGGTCATGGCTCAGGTCATGACCCCAGGGTCCTCGGATGGGGCTCTCTGCTCGGTGGGGAGCCTGCTTCCTCCTCCCTCTCTGCCTGCTGCTCTGCCTACTTGTGATCTCTGTCAAATAAATAAAACCTTTAAAGGAAAAAAAAGTTGACAGTGCGAGAGAACACAAGCAAGGGATAAACAGCAGAGGGAGAGGGAGAAGCAGGCTCCCCACTTAGCAGAGAGGACCCTGGGATCATGATCTGAGCCACCCAGGGGCCCCGACGATGTGGTTTTTTAAAAGGAAGGTGGGGGAGGGGCACCTAGCTGGTTCACAGAGAAGGCAGCACTTGATCTATAGGTCCTCAGTTCCACACTGAGCATAAAGCTTGCATTTAAAAAAAAAAAAAAAAGTTGGGGAGGTAGGGGAAGCATGCAATTTAAGAGGGTTGCCTGGGCACCTGCCCCCAAGCTCACTGCTGAATATGCTTGTCCCTCTCCAAAATAAACTCTTAAAAAAGTCACTTAAATTTATATCACTCCTCTATTTTACGGAAATCTTCTTGTAAATCACAGATTTGTTTTGCCTCCATATTGCTGTCCTCACCTGGGAAGCATTCGTGCCTAGCTCAGAGCCCTCAGTGGAATCATGCAGGATCATGTCAAGATCTGAGCCTCAGTAAACACACCTGGAAAGGCCCTGGGGCAGGCTTAACTTCAGAATAATCCAGACCTGGTCCAAAGTTCCTATGATGGGAGGATGGAACCCAGGGCTGTCCCCAAGGTCACATGTGCCCATACAAGCTCAGTCCTCAATTTCTGATCTCCCTGCTCAACACAGCAACAACCAGAGTGAAAAGTGTCATTCTCTGCTCAAAGTCCTCCATATCCGTAAATTAGGGTTTCAATCAGGGTCAGTCGCTCCTTGGGCAAGAATGATGAAAGGAATTCTCTCCTGTAAACTATGCCTTGGCTCACCATCCATACCAACAGAAAAACGGTGTTTTGTTTCAGGAAACAAACTAGAATCATCTGTTCCTGATTCCTGGGAGAAAATTTCAGCATAAGTGCAATTCATGCATTTCTTCACTCTAGAAGTTACTGATAGTTAACTTTGCTATACCAAATAGCCAGGTTCTTTCATTGTAACAGGAGCCAAGACCATCCTGTGAGGTCTGATGTGATGGCACCAAGAACCACCTCAGATTATGAAAGCATTCTTAGATGCCAAGGTCCAGATGGGGATGACCACAGGCTGGGGAAGTCTCCCTGAGAGCCCTCACTCTGTCCACCTCCCCAGACTGGGCATCAAGGCCAGTTTAAGAACCCTTGGCAGACACCAAGGGAAGGAGAGAAAGGATTTCTTCCCTAGAAAAGGCCTGGTGGGCATTCTCCACTATTTTGCAAGAAGCTGTAGTCCTCCTGAGTGAGGTGATCCTATGCATTAAAACAAAAATGTTGCATGGCTTGATGAGGAGGGTACAGTCAACTGGTCAGAGAAACAAGCTTCAAGTCAGACCTGAGCAGAAAAGCCCGGTGACATAGGAATCGTATCAACTTTAGTGCATGAACCTAGTAGTTGTGACACAGGGCAAGTTACTGCCCGTTTCCTCACTGGTGAAATACCTCCCTGGAAGTATTCAATGTGTTCATGTATGTAATGCTCCAAGGACAGTCACTGGCTTTTAGTAAGCACTAGTATTTGCTATTGTTTCCATTCATGTTGGCATAGAATTTTTTTCGCATGGGGTATACTTACACTTAAAATGATGGGGGGGGTAGCCGCGGGCATGGGGCATGGGCGTGGGTGGCTCAGTGGGTTGAGCCTCTCCCTTCACCTAAGATATGGATTCCAGGACTCAAGAGATCAAGCCCCCAGGCTCTCAGCTCAGCAGGGAGCCTGCTTCCCCCCACTTCTCTCTGCCTGCCTCTCAGCCAAATAAAATCTTTAAAAAAAGATTCACTGTATGGGGCACCTGGGTGGTTCCGTTGGTTAAGCAACTGCCTTCGGCTCAGGTCATGATCTCCGAGTCCCGAAACAGGCTCCCAACTCCATGGGAGTCTGCTTTTCCCCCCAACCTTCCACCTTCCCCCTCTCACGCTCATTCTTTCTCAAATAAAATATCAAATCTTTAAAAAATTTTTGAAAATAAAAAATGATTGACTGACTGAACTTCAGATGTAACAAGGCATCCTTTACTTTACCTGACAACCATACATTATAAAACCAGTTTTCAGGATGCTGGCAAGGCCAGGTTGCAGGGCAGGGGGACTAGGTAAGAGGGTCCTGACCTTCAAAGTAGGATGCACATCAAAATATGAGCCAGGAGTGAAAGAAAGTTTAGTGTATGAGACCCCCCCAGGGACAGCGCATGCAGGGGACTAGTAACAGGAACTTCGTCTCTGCTTGAGTTCTAGGCTTCTTACTGGCGATTTTGGTCTGATGGACTTGTCCTCTTAGGCATCTGGGCAGGGCCAGGCATCCTTCATTAGTTACTCAATCCCGGAAGCCAGGGGTCTTGGCAGCACGTGGTCTTGGAGTACAATACTTGGGAGGACCCCACCCAGTCACACACGAAGAAGCTACCTGATGTACAGGAAACATCCAAGGATTATCAGTACCTTTGTCCCTCTAAGTATGCCATTTGCATTACAAGGCATGTGTAGAGAGGGGTGAAGGTGCACCCCCAAACAAAAGTTGGAAAAGTTGGGGAACCTGGGGGCTCAGTTAACTCAGTCATGGGGCTCTCTGCTCAATGGGGAGTCTGCTTCTCCCTGTCCCACCTGCTGATCGCCCGAAAAGAAGTGTATCTTAAAAACAAACAAAAAAACGGGGCACCTGGGTGGCTCAGTCCTTAAATGTCTGCCTTTGGCTCTGGTTGTGATCCCAGAGTCCTGGCCTAGGCCCACATTAGGCTCCCTGCTCAGTGTGAAGCCTGCTTCTCCCTCTCCCACTCCCCTCTGTGTTCCCTCTCTTGCTGTATCGCTCTCTAATCAAACAATCTTTAAAACAAAACGAAAAGCTGGGAAAGGAGCACAAAGAAAAAAAAAAGTTTTCCGCATGGTCTCAAAACTTTTTCCTACCTTCTGTATCTTGAGCCTCCCAACAGGCTTTTGCAGTAGGACAAGCACAGTAACTTTGCCCCTTTACATCTAAAAAGATAAGGCGCAGGGGCACCTGGGTGGCTCAGTGGGTTAAAGCCTCCGCTTTCGGCTCAGATCATGATCCCAGTATCCTGGGATCGCGCCCCCCATGGGGCTCTCTGCTCAGCGGGGAGCCTGCTTCCTCCTCTCTCTGCCTGCCTCTCTGCCTACTTGTGATCTGTCAAATAAATAAAATCTTTAAAGAATAAAAATAAAAAATAAAATGAAAGATAAGGCGCAGACACACAGCCACACACCCACCCCCTTAGAGAGCTCAAGGCAGTTGAGCCTGTGGTCTGGGGCTCCCTCCCGGGGGGGGGGGGGGGGGAGTGCTGGCAATCTGGGCCCTGCCTAAACAGCGCTTTTCATTTGAAAGGGGGCCCTGCAGACCAGACACAATCACGCTTGTCCCTCTGTGCGGAGGAATCAAGTATGAGACAGGTCTGGCTCAAACTTTGAAAACTTTAGCCTGGCAGTAAGCAGTGCTACTACTCTTGTGCTATTTTCTTCCAGACAGGATTTAAATTAGAAAGATTTATTTGAGAGCGCCCATGCAGGCATAAATCGTAGGTGGGGCGCAGGAAGAGAATTTCCAGCAGACTCCCTACTGAGCGGGAGCCAGCTGCAGGGGGATCCTATCTTCTGACCCTGACATCAGGACCTGAGCAGAAACCCAGAAACCAACAGTCCCAACAGTTTAACCACGATGCCACCCTGGGGTCCCTCCAAAGCGGATTTAAAGAATGATTTGGTCCCTATAAAAAACAGTATTAGGTGAATCTAATGAGATATGAAGGGTGTGGAGGGTTCTGGCTAAAGCAATTGGCCAGTTGAGACAGTTGGTATTCTCAGGCCAGTGGCTTCCCCTGACTTTTAAGTATTACCTCCCACCATTTTTTTAAACTGACTTGTCCATTTTTTTAAGATGATTTTATTTATTTATTTGACAGACAGAGATCACAAGTAGGCAGAGAGGCAGAGGGGAAGCAGGCTCCCTGCTGATCAGAGAGCCTGATGCGGGGCTGGATCCCAGGACCCTGAGATCATGACTTGAGCAAAAGGCAGAGGCTTTAACCCACTGAGCCACCCACCAGGCACCCTACTTCCCATAATTTGTAAATTGTTTTGTAGCAAATACTGTTGTTAATTTGTGGTCTGCATAACTTTCTCCAACAATGCACTCACCTGACAAGTATTTGTGAAGTAGAAAGGCAGGACAAAGATTCTCTGACCACATCCAAAAGCTCTCCTGAACTTTTCCGGTAGGCCTCCATTGCTGGGTCTCCATATTCACCTCCGCATTGTCTGATTTCAGCAAGAATCCTGGCCAATTGCTTTAGCCAGAACCCTCCACACCCTTCGTATCTCATTAGGTTCACCTAATACCATCCCCCTCAAGCTGGAAGAGGACTTCAACCACCTCCATTTTGACCTCAGTTTACTTTCCGATTAAAGTTTTCCTTTCCAGCTCATCTCTCCAGTCAGTCCACAAACCTTGCGGTTAGTGATGTGTCCCCCACGGGAACGGAAACTGCCCTGAGCCAGTGAAATCCGCAGGATTGAGCCCAACATAATGATCAACCTGACCTTTACCGACTGACCACCTGCAGCTCGCTCCCCACCCATCTCTGCCCCGCATTCTTTAAATCTGGAATTGGGTAGACTAAAACTCGTAATCTCAGGGTAGGATTCAAGCCCCATACTGGACATAGAACCTGTTTAAAAAACAAAACACCAGAAAGTATTTCCAGCACTCTAAGCCTGCTATCTTTGCGGGGTCAGTCGGCCATCCTCCCAGTGCTGGCCTTCCTAAGATTAATCCCTTTGTTTCACCATCACTGTCCGCCTTTGGGTTTTTGGAAGCAACTGGGAGGCTAACCCGGTCTGTTTGGAACCCCCGGAGCCAGGTGCTTGGTCACCCCCAGTCCTGCCTACAGTGAGGTCTCATCACCCTGGCTTGCCTTCAGAGGAGTTCTGTTAGAAGTCAGTTTAGCTTTAGCCCAAGTGCCTTCATGACCCCATTTCTCCTTAATTCCCCATCCGCTGAATCCCCCAACCCACCCCTACTTTGCTCCGTGGCTTTAAATTCCCATATGCCCAAGCCGTATTTGAAGCAGAGGCCGATCTACCCCCCAACCGCCGCCGCGCACTCCCCCTGCCCCGCTCATATTTAAGTAAATTTCCAAACTCACCTTTAAGTTGGTCTCCCCAGGCTTTCAATTGCCACTACAGTTCTTTTCCAAAATTTATTTTAACAGGTATCAGGTGAAAACGTCACCAGCTAGGCCCCAAGACCTGGCCTTTACCACCGCCTGTTTGAACTAACCTTTGTCTTACATTTTCCCTGAGCTCTTCTTCCCGGCTTTCCCCTTAATGCAGGCTAAGGAAACCCAAAACCATCCCCCAGGTGACGGGGATGGCCGAGACAAAATCTCCCACTGGCCCAGACCACCCAGCCCGAACTAGAGCTCACTGGCGCCTGCGCAAATGGACCATAGTGTGACCTCCTGAATGACCCACAATCTTACCCCCCAACACTAGTAACATCTCCGCCCCGAGGGGAGCCTCAGCCTCACAGAACACACCGCGGATGTACCAAGTTCCCTTAAGGTGCGTGTGCGACCCCTCCTGCCCGCCTCTCCTCTACGTACTATGACCAGGGAACAGCCTCGCCTTTTTAAATATATTCCTCCTAGCCCTGAACAAGAGGACTATTCACCCTTTCTCGGGGAGTCCCATCTCTGGAAGCCAATCTCCATCAACTCCTCATTTGCCGAAAGTGAGTTTTCTTTGTGCGGCTGCTCAACCTGGTCGTTTCTGGCTCACCAAGGAATGAGCTTAACTCTTCCCTCCCGTTCCTGTCCCCCGGCCTCCCAACTCAACCCCCCAGTAGCCAAGTACTGCTTTTCATTTGTTTGTGTAACCTTCCAGATTTATCTAATGCACGTTCAAATACCTGTCTATGTGCTTCCTCCTCCTCTTGCAAACAAAGTAGTGGCGGACAATACACCTGGACCCCACAACCATTTAACAAGCAACATATATGAAGCTCTTTCCATGATCAGAACCTAAAGGGTATTTCCATTACTTTGCATACTTTGTTTTCTGCCGGGTGGATACACCCCATCATTTGTGGCTGGTCCCATCAAGAACTGGTTTTGATTCTTTGTAATAAACAGTACTTCAATCACATTTTATGTATGGTATCTTGCACATGGGGGATTGTCTGTAGAATGAACTAGAACTGGTTATTACTAGGTCCACTAGTATGGGTATTTGCCACGCTATTGGATTTCATGAAATCGTCCCTCATACAGACCATTCCCATATATAGTCTCAACAGCAAGGCCTATGAACAGATTTGCAAACAAACCCACCAATCCCACAAGCTACCAAATTTTTGGCTATTTGCCAATACAATGAGAAAAAGAACAGTTCAGTATAGAAATGTAATTTTTCCGAAGATTTTGTTAGGTCACCTCTACACCCATCACGAGGCTCAAACTTGCAACCCTGGAATCAATAGTCACATGCTCCACCGACTGAACCAGCCAGATATCCCTTACTTTTCTTTTTCAGAAATGATCTCCCACGTAGTAACTTTAGAATCTGGTTCTGTAGTTATCAAATCCTATTAGTCTTATTTTTTAACGTCCAACTTCAGGGAAGCACCTTCCTACCCCCCTCTGAACAATTCTTGGAAACTATTTCTCCTCAGCATTTTAGGTCAATACCTGACTCAGATTAGGGGACCGAGCAAAATACTTTAATTAGAATAAGAATATGACTAAACAAAAATCAATGAAGAATACGGCTATGGATGGGGCAAATTTAGATCAGTGGGGCCTTACCTTACCTCCCTGCTTTCCTTCGTGCTTCTGATGTGGTTTGGTGTGGTGGAGTTCGCAACTGATGGCCAAGAAAATTCTTCAGATGTACTCGGTACCAAAATCGTTGTCTCACCACAGCAAAGCGACAAGACACGTGGGCAGAAAAGTCGCTGCTCCAGGAAGCTTGGGAGCAGCCGCTTATATACTGTGGAGTTAGGCGGTGGTAAAGACAAAGGGAAGTTTCCAGAAGGACTTTCATATGCTAAAGAAGACTCACCAGCTCCCGGACGCCTGCCTATTGTGAAGCTAAGGTTGTTTTTTCCCTCTAACAAAGCATTAACATTAAGACAATTGGGAGTTTCCTGGAGGGATGTTACAGTCAGCCCTGCCTCAAGGACTAGCCCACAGGCTGCAGGTTCTAAGGAGATTTAATTTTATCTACGTTTCCTTCTGCCTTTGCTCCCCACATCTCTTTGACGGAACACAAACTAAGGTTTTAGGAAAAGAATAAGGAAAATTTAGGGTAACTTAGCACCTCCTCTCTAAACGGCTGGCTAGCTCAGCTCTTCCTCTGCTAAAAGCCTTTGTGGGAGCCCACGGGTGTTTGGCACCCAGAGAGCAGACTCTTAGGGAGGGGCAGAACGTGCTAGTAGGTTTCCAACTTCCATTCTTCCCTTTGCTCCTGGTAGGAGCTGAAAACAACTGATAATCTCAAAAAAGAACAGCACCGGCCTGGGGCCATGGACTAGGAAAAGAAAAAGATAAGCTGGGTTGTAGAAAAGGGCTCAGAGCCACCTTTTAAAATACAGAGACGAGAGTTAGAAAAATCCTGTCTGCTTTAAGCTTTACTTTCTCACTTTGGTGGGGGCGGGGAGGAGGGGGTAGAAGTCGCAAATGAAACCCTGCTTAAAGCCCTAAGACCAGGAGGGCAGCCCAATCGCCTTGGAAGGGATCCATTTCCGGGGCTGCTGGAGTCCCCACTGAGAAGGAGGTGCTGAGAAGGAGCTTGAGAATTTCCCAGTCCTATTTGATGAAAATACCAGATTTTGTCTTTTTAAGAAAAAGCCTTTCCATTTCCGCCTAAAGGCGCCGCAGTGAGGGGATACAGCATCAGTGAGCTCGTCCACTCATACATTCTAACCTATTTGCACGGAGACCAACTAAGGGATTAGAAAGAAAAGGCTTGGAAAAACCCAACAGGGTCGTGGACAGGACAGAGGGATCGGGTTCTAGAAGCTGTGCTCGGGGGGCCTTGACTGATGGGATCCAGGACCGGCTGACGCCCGCGTGGCTGGAGCCCAGGGACAGAGGACGTGAGCGCAGACAGGCAGGGGGGCTGGAGGGCACTGGGAGAGATGGTGGGAGCTCGTGCCCTGGCGAGCAGATTCCCCCCAACACCTTAGCTCCCAGCTGCTTCCGGGGCACAGGGGTACAAGAGCACCTGGCTTGGGCGGGGGCCAGACCCGGACAAAATCCAAAGGCAGAGAGACAGGGGTGGTGAAACAAGGGGTTCGTCTCAGCGAGGTCCACACCGGGAAGGCAGTAGACGAGGGTCTCCAAGTACTAAAGCTACTTCCAAGGTTTGTGGAAGGAAAATGTGGGGCAAAGGTGAGTGGGTACCCGTGGGTTGGGTTTGATCCCTGTCTTGAAGTCAGTCAGGGGTGGGGTCTTGCTGGCTCCCGGCAGGCCTCACCCCTCCAGGGGACAGTTTTAGTTCTCAGCAAGGGATTGCCCTTGGTAAAAGATAAATTGGAAAGAACTTAATCAGCAAGAAAGTACTAACTGGGGTCAAAAGGGAGGTGTTTGGGCGCCTGGGTGGCTCAGTCGTTAAGCATCTGCCTTCAGCTCAGTTCGTGATCCCAGGGTCCTGGGATCGAGCCCCACATAGGGCTCCCTGCTCAGCAAGGAGCCTGCTTCTCCCTCTCCCACCGCCGCCCCCCTCCCCCCGTGCGCTCTCCCTCAAATAAAATCTTTTTTTAAAATGGCGGCGCATTTGGGGTGGGGGGTTGCTACTTGAGGGGAAGAGGCAAGGGGGGTGGCGGGTGGAGTCGGGGCGTGTGGCCAGCTCTGAAGACTCGAACAGTTGTCCTTCCAAGTCAGCTTTATTCAGTCAGAAAGCAAGTTTAGCCTGGTGGTGACGCGGGTTCAGGATTTCCAAACTCAGCGGCATTTCCCTATACCACCTGGCTTCCCGCACACCTCACACAGGCTACAGTACAAAGACACTGAGGGGTAAGAAGTCAACAAACCAAACTTGAAGTCGGTCCGTGAGTGGCAGCGGAGGTGAGGACCCTGTCCGGCCCGGGTGAGCTTACTGTGGTCACACAGTGCGAGGTCACGGTGGTGTGGAGAGATCGGTCACGCAGAGCCTCTGGTGCAGCCGCCTCTTTAATGCGGCCAGATGGCAAGGCTCAGCATCTGCAGAGTGTGACAGTTTGCGGGACAAATCCTCCCTTTTTCAAGGCATTTGTTCAGTCCGTAATGAGGGAGGTAATGAGGGAGCCGAAGGCTCAGGCTCGCTGAGGACCGGCAGAAGCTTACACCCCGCAACCCGCCCCCCAGGGCATTGGTGTGACATTCCTCGGGCCCTCTGGGCTGCCCTAAAGGAAAAACAAATAGTTAACTCCCAAAGAGCACAGTCCCGGAGGGCAGGAGTCTCCCTCCGTTTACAAAAGCCTCTGTAATTTACAGGAACAAAGCATTTCTATCAATGGCCTAGTTTCCAGAAGGGGATGTAGATACAATTCAATGTCCTTAAGATCTGCAGCCCATTGACAGGTCCTTGAAGCAGGCAGAGTGTAAGGCTCCTCCAGGAAGCTCCCAACTATCTCAGGGTTCATCCCTTACTGGAAGGAAAAACCATCTTAACTTGACAATGGCAAGACCTCAGGTATCCCGTGAGTCTTCTTTAACATTTAAAAATCCTTTTGAAACCTCCCTTTCCCTTGGCTCGCCAACGCCCCAGCCTATAGTCAGCCACACCTCACAACCCCAGGGCTGCCGCTCTTTCCTGCCCCTGGGTCCGGTCCCAAGGCTTTAATAAACCACCATTTTGCACCAGAGACGTCTCAAGAATTCTTTCTAGGTTGTTCCTTCCAGACCTCACCCCACCAAACCCCACCTATGTTCTAAAGCCACGTGGTTTAGCCTTGTGGGCTTCTTCTGGCCATAGTGGTTATCAGTTCTCAGCCCTTCCAGGCTCTCTCTGGTCTGCTGGTTATCAGTTCTGGATGCCACCAGTACGTTCTGGTTCTAACGATAACTACTCTCAGCTCATCGATCTTGGCTGCCTTCCTGAGTCATTATGTCATTACTTGGCAGGAGGCACTGCTTGACATGAGTGACTCCATCTTGCTCTATACAAGGCAACCGAGACCCCCTTTTCACCCTTGGATAGTCACAGGTGCAGAGCATCTATTCAGTTTTCTGCTGCTGCTCCTGGCTTCATGCTCATTAGGGAGCTTTGATCTGAAGGACTACACTAATGCATTCTGCATTTGGTCGTTATTATAGAGGAAGAAAAAAGTTGACCTCTACCCTGTCAGGTTCAGTCACTGGGGCTTACGAATTAAATTGACAAAAACCAGGAATAGGAGAAAAGGGCATAAGGGGAGCCAACAAAAAAAGTAGCTGGCTCCTGGGGCACCTGGCTGGTTCAGTAGGAAGAGCATGTGACTCTTGATCTTGGGGTTGTAAGTTCGAGCCCCACTTTGAGTGTAGTGATTATTAAAAATAAATACATAAATAAACTTTTTAAAAAAATAGCTGGCTCTTAAATGGTTAAACTTAAAGGCTTATATATCTAACTTAGTAGGGTAAAGGCAAGGGGGAGAAAAGGCCACTATGGGAAAAACCAGTAAGCTTCTTTAGGAAAGACAAATGGGTTTTTTGAACAAATGAGAGATTTTTTAAAACGTGTGATAATGTCTGTACACCCAGTCCCAGCTCTGACTCCATCTATCACCCCTGCAGTCCATCCTCTGACCACAAGCCACGAAGCCTCTCTAAAACACTGTTATCACCTAGTAGGGCTTTTAGAGACAATCATCTTGGGAGCCCAGGACCCCCAAGAAATGCAATTCATTGTGAAGTCTTCTTTCTTGCTCACCAGGTCCTCGCCTAAATCAATGAGAGGCTCCAGGCTGTAAGTAGAAGAAAGCTGGCTGATTTCACCTGGTGGGGGCATTCTGTTCCATCACTGGTGACCCCAATGTCCGTTGACAGGTGAATGGACAAACAAAACGTGGCATAACGTATACTGGAATAAATATTATTTAAACTTAAAATGGAATGGAATTCTAGGCTCCAACATGGACGAACCTTAAGGATATTATGCTAAGGGCAGATACCCTGAGAGGTACCTAGACTGGGGGGGAATGCAGGGATGCATAGAGGCAGAAAGTAGAATAGAGTCTGGGTGGGGGGTGGAGGGGTGGTAAGGGAGAATGAGGAATCATATTTAATGGCTGCAAAATTTGAGCTAGGGGTAGGGAAAAGTTTCTTGAGATGGACGGCGGAGATGGTACACAATAAAGTGAATATACTTAACACTGCTAACGGCACACTTAGAAGTTGTTGAGATGGTAAATTTTATGTTTATATATATTTTAATACAGTTAAACAAAATTTTTAAAAGATTTTCTTTTTAAGTGATCTCTACACCCAACATGGGGTTCAAACTTACATCCCTGCGATCAAGAGTCACATGTGGGATGCCTGGGTGGCTCAGTCATTGAGCACCTGCCTTCGGCTCAGGTCAAGATCCCAGGGTCCTGGGACGCCTGGGTGGCTCAGTGGGTTAAGCCTCTGCCTTTGGCTCAGGTCATGATCTTGGGGTCCTGGGATCAAGCCCAGATACTCTTTGCTCAGCAGGGAGCCTGTTTCCCCCCTCTCTCTGCCTGCCTCTCTGCCTACTTGTGATCTCTGTCTGCCAAATAAATAAATAAATAAATAAATCTTAAAAAAAAAAAAAAAGATCCCGGGTCCTGGGTTCGAGTCCCACATCAGGTTCCCTGCTCAGTGGAGAGTAGCTTCTCTCCCTGCCTCCACCGCTCCACCCAGTCACGTTCTCTCTCTCTCAAATAAATTTTTACAAATTTTGTAAAAGATTTTATTTACTTACTTGTTTGCTTATGGTTTATTTATTTATTTATTAGAGAGAGAGAGGAAGCGGAGACAGAGCACTAGTGGTAGAGGAGAGGCAGGAGGAATGGGAGAAGGAGGCTTCTTCCTGCCCAGCGGGGAGCCCGATGCGGGGCTCAATCCCAGGGCCCTGGGATCATGACCTGAACCAATGGCATGTGCTTAAGGGACTGAGCCACCTGGATGCCCCATTAAAAAAAAAAAAAAAAGCCAAATAAAAAATAAAATCTTTTAAAAAAACAAACAAGGGGCGCCTGGGTGGCTCAGTGGGTTAAAGCCTCTGCCTTCAGCTCAAGGCATGATCCCAGGGTCCTGGGATCGAGCCCCACATCGGGCTCTCTGCTCCATGGAGAGCCTCCTTTCTCCTCTCTCTCTCTGCCTGCCTCTCTGCCTACTTGTGATCTCTGTCTGTCAAATAAATAAAATCTTTAAATAAATAAATAAATAAATAAAAATAAAAAATAAACAAACAAACAAAACAACAAAACAGAGCAGCATGCTACACCAACTGAGGCAGCCAGGCACCCCCAAAAATGTTTGAACATGAATGGATTTAGGAGCATTTGGAATACTAAGGCACACGTGGCTGAGAGCCGGTTCTCGGTCAAGCCCTGCCTGAGCCAGAGCCGCCAGAGGGGCCTGGTGTGCTCCTCAGGAAGGCAGACACTGCTGGGAGAGAGAAAGGTGCAGTCGGCTTCCAAATAAGGAGGGGCACGAGCTATAAATAGCTGCTAGGACGAGCTGGGGCATGTCCTGACTTCCAGATCAGCTCAGCTGTTAGCCGCTTGGGAGAGTCAGGGCTATAGTTCCCTCTTTGTCTCCTCCCTCTTCCCCCACCACCTTTCCAGCCAAGGGCACCAGCTCCTCCTTCCTTCTCCCATCTGCCCAGTGGCACCATCAGCTGTAGGTTCTGGGATTCCGCCCTGAGCCGGCTGGGAGGCCACACTTCCTCGGTGTGGGGAGGCCCCAGGTGCTCCAGGAGTCAGTCAAGTCTGGGGTCAGGAGGGGCTTCTTCTATGTTACAGGTGGGAAATAGAAGGGCAGGAGGTGAGGACGTGTGTCCCAAGTTCACAGTAACTTGGAAAGGTGGGCAAGGAGGCTGCAGGCCCCACTCACCCCCATATTCACTCCCGTTTGATGCTGGAGCCCCCCTCCCCGCCCCCCATGGAAAGCAAGTGGGAATCTGGAGCAGTGGCTGAAATAAATTGTCCCTCCCCTCCGTGAGGCCAGGACATTGTCAGTTTGCTGTGAGATACCGATTTGCTGGGCTTGGCACGCAACGCACAGGGAAGAGGGGGACGTTTTCTTTCCTCTTTGTGATTGTGTGTGTGAGCAAAGGAAGTGTGTAGAACCAACATGCCCAGTCTAAACTGAAGGGGGTCAGCATAGGCCGCCCTAAAATACGCCACTTTGGTATAAAGGTATTTTGAGCTGAAGGCAATTGAGAGTCAACAGATTTAAAAAAAAAAAAGTCTTGGGGCGCCTGGGTGGCTCAGTGGGTTGGGCCTCTGCCTACCGCTCAGGTCTTGATTCAGGGTCCTGGGATGGAGCCCCGCAGCTCAGGTCATGATTCAGGGTCCTGGGATGGAGCCCTGCATCATCAGGCTCTCTGCTCAGCGGGGAGCCTGTTTCCCCCTCCCCCTCTGCCTGCTTCTCTGCCTACTTGTGATCCCTCTTTCTCTGTCAAATAAATAAATAAAATCTTAAAAAAGAAAAGTATTTTTTAAAGTAAGTTCTAGGCCCAAGTGGGGCTTGAATTCACAACCCCAAGATCAAGAGTCACATGTTCTACCAACTGAGTCAGCCGGAGCCCCTCCTGAATTTTGTTAGCATAGATTCGTTTTCTTTTGCATTGTTTTGTTGGATGGGTATAGAAAGAGAACCAAGAGCCCTCCGTGCCCTTCTACCTGCACGAAGTCCTTATTTTTATTTTTATTTTTTTAAAAGATTTTGTTTATTTATTTGACACAGAGAGAGACAGATCACAAGTAGACAGAGAGGCAGGCAGAGAGAGAGGGGGAAGCAGCAGAGAGCCCGATGCGGGGCTCGATTCCAGGACCCTGAGATCATGACCCGAGCCGAAGGCAGAGGCTTAACCCACTGAGCCACCCAGGCGCCCCACGAAGTCCTTATTTTTACCATATTCAGATTTATCAGTGTTTTGCTTTGTTTTTATTTATTTATTTTTAAGCTTTTATTTATTTATTTGACAGAGAGAGGGCACAAGCTGGGGTGGGGGGGCGGCAGAGGGAGAAGGAGCCCAATGGGGGGCTCCATCCCAGGACCCTGGGATCATGACCCTTGCCGAAGACAGACGCTTAACGGCTGAGCCACCCAGGCGCCCCAGTGTTTTGCTTTATAGTGGTACTGCTCTGTGTCTTGTCAGAGAGCTCATCCCCCTTGAGGTCAGAGAGACTTTCTCCCGTATTGGCTTCTGAAAAGTTAGATCTAGGTTTTTAAATTCTGGTTTGTTTTAACAAGCTGTTAGATGGTACATACCAAGTTCTAAACCTTAAAAATATTAACTAATTTAAACCTCATAAAAGCCCTATTTACTATTTCAATCTTTAGGGTGAGGAAACTGAGACATTCAGTAAGTCTCTCTGAGGCCCACAGCTAGTGCGGGGAAGCCAGAATTCAAACCCACACAGTTTCCAGAATCCGTGACTCAGACTTGGCACACTTTGTTGGATACCTGGAATTAATTTGTACGCGTGGGCTGAAGTGGGGGGCCAATTTTCTTCTTTCTCCATGTGGAAAACCACCAGCACCAGATAACAGGGTGATTCAGGGATACTTTTTTTTTTTTTTTTAAGAGTTTATCTCAGAGCTAGAGAGCAGAGGGGAGGGCAGAGGGAGCGGGACAAGCAGCCCCCACACGGGACTCGATCCCGGGACCCTGAGATCATGATGGGAGCTGAAACCAAGAGTGGGATCCTCAACCGACTGAGCCACCCAGGTGCGCCATCATTCGGGGATACTTTGCAGAGCAAATCCCTGTTATTTCAGCTTTCAAAAAACTAAAAAAGGAAGAAAGGCCAAGTCTGTGCTCCTTCCTACCCTCGGGTCTGCAGATCTTCAAACATGGTAGGGAGCCTCTCTCCTGCCTTGGGTCCTGGTCTTGCCTTTCCAAAATGATGCAAACACCCAAAATGTCCTTCTCGTGCCTCTTTCAGAAGAATGCGGCTGATGGGCCAGCCTAGTCTCCTCTGTGGAGGGCATTGTCCACGGCCCACCGGTGTGACACTGGCAGTCACGGCCCAGTGTGGGGACGGTGAGGGGCTGGGGACGTTGGGAGCCTGCAAAGGAATGGAGGGTACAGCCCAGGACAGAACGTTCGAGCTGTTCCAGGGTTCAGGGGCCATAAGCAATGTCAAGATTCCGGGAGATGTCTGATGCAGCCCCTGGATGTGTCCCTGGGAAGAGGATGAATGAGGGAGACGCCTGTGTGTCCAGAGCACGCAGTAGCCTCACGGGGGGGAGTGGAGGGCCGCTTGGGAGGGTGCTCTCGGCCGCCGCCGGGACGCAGGCTGCTGTAACAAGCCTGGTGTTGAACAACTGTGAGGGCGGTGTGGTGCCCGTTCGTGGTGGTGGCTAGTCCCTGGGGTTGCTTTGACAGTCCACAGTCCATGGACAGGCGCCAGGTCCACAGTCACAGAGATCTTGCCTCTTTTGACCTCGCTGGGGGTGGCCAAGTGGGCCGACCCCCCGCGGGGGAGGTGCAGAGGTTGGGGACACTCTGTTCTTTATCCACACGCTGTTGAAAGTGGAGAGGTTTCGATGTTCCCCTGAAGGTCTCCCGTGCGTGTGCATGTGTGTGTGTGCATGCACACAGGTGTGTAGGAGTGGGGGGCCCGGGGCACGCTGTGTTGCCTCAGAGGGTTTGAGTGGTAGGGAACCTGGATGGGTAGTAGGCAGGTCCAACCAGGGAGGGGATGGCAAGTCAGGGAGAACATTCAGGACGGCTGCACCGTGCCCCCCAACACTATCTGGGGGGCAAGGGTGTGGGTGTGTCTTTTTTTTATGATAATCACCTGTGATCCACAAAGATTAACCAGATCCTAAAAAGGAAGTAAGCCATTGAAGGTGTTATCACTAGTCCCCGCTCAGTGGGGACATCAATAGAAATGTTAAAAGGATTTGCGTTCCCTGGTTAGCTCTCGGTAAAAGACCAGCCGTAAAGGTCCCTGTTGGCGACCCAGTCGGGACCCCTCTCGCTATGGTGAGCTTTTTCCGTATCTTCACGCAATAAACTTCTGTCCCTTGGCTCACTCTTTGTCCAGATTCCTTCTTCGACTCAGTGCCAGGAGAACCGCGCTCTCCGGCTTCATTTGAAAGCAGTTGCATAGAGGAAGTTGATGTTAAGGTGGCGGGTGTGTGGCCAGAGTTCAAATAACCGAAGCCGGATAGAAATGCACTGTAACATTCTTGCAGCGTGTGTGTCCTGCAGGGTTTAACAGGTACACAACGTAAAATGTAGCATTCTAACCATTACACAGCTTAGCGGCATGAAGTGTATTCACGCTGTACAGCCGTCACCTGGTTTTTGTTTTTGTTTGTTACCTAGATATTTTTTTAAAAGATTTTATTTAGGGGCGCCTGGGTGGCTCAGTTGTTAAGCATCGGCCTTCCGCTCAGGTCAGGATCCCAGGGTCGTGGGGTCGTGGGATCGCGGAATCGAGCCCCATACCTAGCTCCCTGCTCAGCAGGAAGCCTGCGTCTCCCTCTCTCACTACCCCTGCTTGTGTTTCCTCTCTCGCTGTGTCTGTCAAATAAATAAAATCTTTTTTAAAAATTAAAGTATTTATTTGAAAGAAGAGAGGGAGCACAAGCAAAGGGTGGGAGGGGGTGAGGGAGGAGAGGGGCAGTGGGAGAGGGAGCAGCGGGAGCCCAAGGCAAGGCTCCATCCCAGGACCCCAGGATCATGACTTCAGGCAGATGTTTAACTGACTTTGCCACCCAGGTGCCCCTGGATTTTGTTTTTTTTTTTTTTTTTTTTTTTAAAGGATTTTGTTTTTTTTAAGCACCATATTGTAAGGGCCTATTCAGCCAGAGTGGCCCCACCCTGGTTGAACTGCCATTTTGTAGTAAAACTTAATTTGACCTTGCCCCGCCCCCCCCCCAGGGGAACTTATTTAAAAGCACGTCCAGGAAACCAGTCCCACGTAACAAAGTCCAAATACAAGGGTGGGTCAGGGCAGGTGGAGGTATTCAATCAGTGGGGGCGCATACTGTCTCCGAGCTACCAAGGAGTATGGGCCCCGCCCTTTGGGCACCTTTTGGGCGCCAATTCTGAACTAGGTGATAGGCTGGTTCAAATGTCTATTAGGATAAATTGTAATTCAATTGGTCACCTAGCATCACTGTGGAGTTTCCTGTGTGTGTTACAATCTCATTGGCCATCTGTACGTGGCCAAGCCCAACCACATGGCCTTTGCTCTATAAAAGTTAGTCTGGAAAGCAGGGAGGGGTCGTCCTCTGTGAGGGGCGGCCCCGACTGGTCTGTTTGACAGTTGGTCTGATTCCTGATGCTTGGCGCGAAATAAAATAAAGCTTTGCTTGACCTTCACTTTGTATCAGTCTCGCTCCTTTAATCACGGACCCATTATTGGGGGACCCAATTTTGGGGGACCCAACAATATTTTGTCGCATCTAGAAGTGCAGGATGCTGACAGTCCCGCTCTGTGTAGCCCGAACCCCTCTCGCTCCCCCGGAAGGCAGATGCCCGGTCTCCAGAGGCTCTCAGCTTCACTCGGCCTCCTTAGCACCTGACTCAGCAGGGGCTTGGCTAGGCTGGAGGGAGGGGACCCCCGGCTGGCCAGAGCCAGGAAACTGGGGCCAGTGGACCCCACGCTGCTGGGAAGGGCCCTGTGCCGCCACACCGGGAGTCGCCCCAGCGGGTGGCCCCCGCTTGGCTCGGGTCAGGCTGCCGGTTCTGCTCAAGGCTTTCCCCAGGCCCAGGCCGGATAAACCCAGGCAGTGAGGGCAGAAGAGCAACCTCTACCCGGAGACCTGGGCTAAACTCCAGGTGCTTGGGGCTCTGGTCCGCTCAGGGGGTTGTCCACCTGCCACACCCCCCGGGGCCCTCCCAGACCCGCCCCCCAGGATCAGCCCTTCCACACCTGCCCTAGCGAGTGATGGCTCAGTCCACGTGAATCTGGAGTTCTCTGCCGGAAAGAACTCAGTCCACACCTCGCCCACTCGGGTAAGGGAATTAACCGTGGTAGGAGCAACAACCCGCGGTGAGGTTCCGGTGCAGGACTGGACTGGGTGCTCCTAGCAAGACGGTAGAGGTGGGGCGGGTGATGGCTGCCGGCAGAGGAGAGGAAGAGGGCAGCTGAGGAGCCTGGGGTTGGCCAAAGGTGAGACTGTTTTGCTTTTTGGCCCGTTGCTCCGGGAAGCTGGCACCAGGCCTGAGTGACTTGTAACCGAAAAGGAGTCAGAGGTTGGCAGCTGCGCCCCACCCAAGATCTGGGTGTGGGTGAGGTGTGGTCACTGGCCGGGAGTGAAGGCCAGGTGCCAGCAGTCCAATGACCCCTCTCGCCTGCCTCTGGCTTTTCCTACCAACCTTTGTTCAGGCCGGGATCTCCCTCTCCTCCGCTGCCTATTTCAGCCTCTCCTGTCCACCTGAGTCGGGCTCTGAACTCAGCTCGCACTGACTCCTGGTGAAGTCTAACCACCACCCCTTGCCCTCCTCTGAGCTCATCCCTACAGCAACTCCCCTCGGGATTTGGGGGGGGGGGCTACCATGTATTGCCTTGGGTTTGCTTTCAAGCCTCTGCAAGGTAACTTGAATAATGGGACCTTTTTAGAAACCCAAATTCGGGACGCCTGGGTGGCTCGGTAAAGCGGCTGCCTTTGGCTCAGGTCATGATCCCAGCGTCCTGGGATCGACTCCCACATCGGGCTCCTTGCTCGGCGGGGAGCCTGCTTCTCCCTCTGCCTCTGCCTGCCACTCTGTCTGCCTGTGCTTGCTCGCTTGCTCTCTAACAAATAAAATTAAAAAAAAAAAAAAAGAAACCCAAATTCATCAGGTTTGATATCTCAGTGAGTGTGTAAGCTTATACCCGTTTCATTTCTGTTTTTATTTTGCAGAGCATTTTGGGGGCTCTTAGGTAATGTTGAACTCAGGACATACGCAAAGAAGTCTTATTTCCAAAACCTGGCCCTAAGATGACTTTGTCAGTGAAAAATGTAAGGGAGAATTTGCTTATAAGGGAGGAGATCAGTCACCTGAGGAAGTGAGTCACGTAAGCCCTGTAAATGTCTGAAGACCTTTGGGGAACTCAATGAAGGGAGCCAATGAAGGGCTCAGGGGATTTAGCCCCAGGCAGGTTGGGGTGGACCCCAGGAATCTGTATTTCAAACTAGTAACCCATCAAACTTGATGCAGGAGGTGCCGATCACCCCCGAGATGATTGGGGTCCTCTCTGAGAGGTGTGGCTGGCAGGCAATGGACAGAACTGAGAAAGCTGGAACCTGTCTGAAGAAAGGGAGGGCGCACCGACAGGTGGGGCGCCGGGTGCCCTCATGCATCGTGGATGGGAATGAAAAATGGTGCAGCCGCTGTGGAAATCAGTCAGATGGTCCTTCCAAATTGAGACGTAGACGTTTCTATACGACCCAGCAGTTCCCCTCCTAGGTACAACTACTCCAAGAAACAGAAAACAGGGATGTAAATAAATCCACGTGCATGTGTTTGCAGCAGTGCTGTTCTCAGTGGTTGAAAGGTGGAAATAAACCATAAACTGAGTGTCACTGACGGAAGAATGGATAAACAAAACGTGGTCCAGCCGTGCCCTGCATATCGTTCAGCCATAAACAGGAAGCACTATTATGGGCTACAGCGTGGATGTACCCCGAAAACATTGTTCTCGGTGAAAGCAACCAGACACAAAAGGGGATTTGTGTCTGTGACCCCATAAACCCATAGAGACGGCAAGAAGAGTGCTCGGTTGCCAGGGGCTGGCGGCGGTGGTGGGACGCTGGGAGTAACTACTTAATGTGTACAAGATTTTCTTTTGGGGTGATGAAAATGTTTTTTTGGTTGTTGCTAACATTGCAAGTGTACTAAATGCAACTGAATTGTTTATTTTAAAATGACTGTACGTTGTGTGAATTTCACCCCAATATAAGAAAAAAGGGGGGGGGCAAGTGCCCAGAATCAAGGAGGCAGCAGGGTTCTCCAGCACTAGCTCTGCCTGGGGAAAAAGGGTCTCGTGGTTCACTGGGAACTGAAACCCGATAATGGCGTGCTTCTAAACACATACACATTCTTCATGGAAAATGTATGCCTTTTATTGGCATTAGAGGACTGGGTTTTTGGACAGATGCTCCGTGAGTGGCAAGACACAGAGGCTGGGTAATGGTGATCTGGTTTAGCCCACCCAGGCCTTATAGCCGCACTTTGTTTCTGAACCCAAACCGTGTTATCCTCCACTATCTGCCCTAAACTGTGAGCTTAGATTACAACTCGGCTTTGTTTTCTCCTGCCTCTGACCCTCCCCAGCCTAATTTACCACTTTGCCAGTTGTTGACAACTTTTCAGTTGATTTAGTTTAAACATAAGCAGGGCCGGATGGGAGGAATGCTGGGAAGGTTGGTCGGAGGGCTCTCCAGGGTCGGATGATGGTCTTTTCTTGCACCGTGTGCCGCTTACGCGGATGTGGTCATTTGCAAAAATCTGTTACGCTGTATATTCATGATCTGAGAACTTTTCTGTATGTATATTGCACTTCAAGCAAAAAAGAAAATGAAAATAAGGCAATGTACTAAGATACTTATACAAAGATGCTTTTCTCAAACTTATTAAAAACTGGAAATAGACTGCATGCATAAGAGTAAAGGACTGGTAAACTAACTTCTAATACATCTATAAAATAGAGTGTTACACAGTCATGAGAAATGTTGACAAAGATGCGTATTTATTCACTTGGAGGTGGTAAGTAAACAATATGAAATAAGTTAGAAAAGAAGGTATATTCCAAAATATTAAAAGTGATCATCTCTGGGCAGAATACGGGTATTCATAAAATTAACTAATCCGAGGAGCTTATTAGGTACAAATTCCTGAGCCCCCAACACTCAGAGATTCCCTTTCGGTCTCCCCCCTCAACGCCAACCACACGTACCTACCCAGGCTAACTGTGATGCACAGCCTGGTTCCGACCTCGCACCCCTTTGAGAATCTGATGTAAACCGCGGATCCTCTCTCCTAAAAACCAAATGGACACACCAAATCATGGCTGTAACTTCCAGGTGGAAGGGGGTCATCCAAGACTCCAGTTAAGAACCTCTAATGTAGAATGACAGAGATCAACCATTTCTTCATTTTCCTCTTGTTCTTTTTTTTTTCTTAGAAGACTCCTTGCTCCCAACTCCCTAAAGGTGAGAACCTGTGCCAAGTGGCACAACTCCTTGGGCCACTGCCAAGGTCAGGGCATATCCCTTTAGTATGTTTTTTTTTGGGGACCTCTGGTGCCATCCAGAGGGGGTCCGCGAGCAGTGGGTGGGCCACAGTGGTGGCCCTGAGGCCTGCTTGAGAACTTGCCAGTGCTGCTCACTTTCTCTTCCTGTATCCTCGCTGTGTCCTTGCAGGACAGGACTTGGGGTGCAGCCTCTACCCCCACCTCTCTGCTTCTGGTCTCGAGAGGGCAAGCCGCCTAGCCGGCGCATGAGTCTGACAAAGCTAGCCCCAAAGTTCTGATGACCCGTCTATGTCAATACCAGAAGCCCCTCCGTTTATGCAGATCTGGGTCCCTACAACGAGAGGGGAAACATTCCCTACAATATAAACGGGAATAGGGTCCAAGCCGCAGCTTACATGTTTTAAGGACCCCAAGAATATCTTATTAACAGATCGTATGAGGAGATCTCTTTTTGTGTGTCCCTCTAAAAGTCATGGACTGCTCGGGCCGTGGATGGTTCTATGGCTTTGAAGAGGAAAAAGGCCAACTGGAAGTGTCCGGTCCATTTGGGCCCAGAGAGGAGTGAGTAGCACGACAAACGGCCTCGGCCACCAGGTGGCGTCCCTGGCCGGCCTGGGAGTGCAGCTCAGCCCAGGAAGCCAAGCGCCTCTGCAGTTCCCCCTCTTCCTTCGGGCTGGATAGGGCCCCATTCCACACACACGCCAATTCCGCAAGAGGACTCGCGCCCCAACACCTGTGAGCACGAGGGTTGTAGGGCTGCCACTGCCCTCCTCTAACACCTGCGTCTGTCCCCGGCCCTACCCAGAGGGGCGCCTTGCTTCCCCGTCCCTGGTCACTGCTCCTGCCCTCCTCTTTCTCGTCTCCTCTTGGCCTCAGAGCCCAGCCGCCAGGCAGGATGAACCAGGGCACCATGGCACAGGGCACCAGAGTTTTCTTAGCCCTGGCATAATAAAAAGAAAACCCAAACACTTTTCTTTCTTTTAATACCTAAGAGTAAAAATATAAAAAATCCCAAACCCAACAACGCAAACCATCCATTTGAATGTGCCGTGCCTGGTCTCAGGTCTCCTTTCCAGGGCTGTTCTGAAGGAGCAGCACCTGCTGGGCCCTGGGTCCTGGGGAGGCCCTGGGGTAGCCAGAAGCCATCCCGGCCTTTATCCCCCACCTGTGACACCCAGGACCCGGCGTTTCAGAAAGGCCACCAGGAACTGTTTTTTAAAAATGTGGCTGCAACTAGGAAGAAGTTTTCCCTTGAAGCTGAGCTGAAGGTTATTTCTTGTGGAGAAACTTCATTTTATTGCCTAAAAAAAAGAAAATGAGAACATGTCACCAGGCAGACAAAAGTGAAACTTTGTCCTTTCCATCCCGAACCCGGCGGCGGGGGGGGGGGGGGGGGTGTTGCCTCCCACGCCACCTCCGGAGCCTCTCCTCACACAACCTCCCCAATGCAGGGGATCGTCCTCAGACATGGGGAGTTTTGAAAAGAAGAATGTCAGAGCTGTAGAGGAGCATTTGCTCCGGAACAGGTGACACAGGGAGCACCGCGAATGGAACATGCCCTGCTTCCTAAGCTCAATTCCCCAGAAGACTGAAGAGCGTGGGAGAGAAGGACTGCCCAGGGGCCAGTGAGGCAAGGAGGGTCCCCGGGGCCAGCTCAGAGCAGGAGCTCGCAAGGCCACAGAGCAGTGAGCTCTGCATTGTTTGGCCCCCGTGGAGGGAACCCGCCAAGACTGGGGGGACCAGAGACTGGTGATGGGGACAGAGACCACTGGGCCTTACCGAGTCCCTTCAGGAACTTATTGACACCACTGTGTTCTCCACTGGGGAGTGTTTCCAGGTACTCTTGGGCTCGGACCTCAAACAAACCTGTTGGCAAGAGAAATCCCAGCCATTTTAGTTCCTTCTCACTCCCTCTCTTCTAAACAGAGCCATTTCCTTACCGCCATAAAAAGGAAACCTTGCTTCTGAGACGAGCTGCTCCTCTGCACGGGCTCTGAATCCTGAGCTGTAGAAGGGGTTTTACTGGCCTTCTAATTGCCCAGCCTTGTGCAGTAACTGCTCTGGAAGGCTCCTACTAGCTAGCTATAAGCTAGCTCCGACATGAAATCCTATTTTATTCAACAAACACCTTCCAAGTGTCTATACTGTGCCAGGCACACGGTTTCAAAGATGGACCAGACAGCCCTGGCTTTCAGGACTCCTGTCGTCTCCCTTTTCCTCATGTTCTCCCCTAAGAGGGGAGAACTGGCCAAGTGGTTTAGCTTCCTGGGAACCCGTCTGCCATCTGTGGGCTCAGGAAGGCCTGACAGGGCACCTCGCAGGCGCCTTCTCCTCTAGCCCCAGGCGTGAGGCTCCGGCATGGTCTTCCTTTCTCCCGGATCTTCCCTGGACCTCCAGGACGCCTTCCACACTACTTTTAAGCTTTTGTGTCTCGACCTTTCTACCAAATAGTGATCTGTAAGCAGATACTCTGGTAAGCAAAGCTTCTACTTCAAGGAAGTCTGTCATCAGGAGCGTGACTCAGACTCTAACCAATTTCCTTTTGTCTCTTCAGATCCCGCTCCTCGGAATACCTCAGGTGTGGCCAGCCCCTGTCTCGTCTTTGCAAAGAGCTGCAGGAAGGGGGGGCGGGGGGGCTTTGGTTCCTTCACCCAGGCTCGGCCATCACAGCACCGGAGGACAGGGGGGCCTGGGGCCGGAGGCTGTCCTGGGACCCTCGCTGCCTTCCCTGTTCACTGCGCTGGCTTCTCCTTGGTGGCGTGTCTCCCCCGCCCAGGCCTGATTCCCATCAGTGACAGTCTTCACCAACATTTCTAGCTTTCCAATTCCCAGAAGGACTTAAGATGATGCAAGAAAGGGGGGGTGGGGGTGGTGCGGGTGGTGGTGATTTGATCCTCCCTCACATACTCCCCCTCTTCAGCCCTGGAAGAGGGATGAAGTCCAGCCAGAGGGGACAGGAAAAGGGAGGAGAGTGAGTGCAGGCGGGCAGGCTCATGGTGAGAGGACCCGCCAGCTCCTCAGGCTGAGGAGTCTTGGCTGTCCTACCTCCAGTGCTGCGGCCAGTTGGCCAGTCGGGCTGAAAGCGAGGAGGTGCTCACACCAAGTGGGGGCACGGCCATCCTCTCTGCCCCTGCTCGCTGGTGCCACACCCCGCGGAGACCGGCAGGAAAGAAGGGCAGGAGGGAGGAGAGGCCTGAGGAAAAGGAGAGGAGGGGCCGGCGAGGGACAGGAGCACATGCTCTCCAGAGTTTCATCGAGTTGGCAAGATGGGACCCAAGGAGAACCTGCCACCAGCACCGGGAATGTGGTTCTGGGAGAGGCTGTGAGCGGGGAAGGAGATGGCCAGAGAAGACAGGCGGGACACTGGGGCAGGGTGACCAGCTCCGAGGCAGCGGGACGGAGCTGCTTCCACCTGCGCCCAGGCCCCGTGACCTTCCTCCGTGCTCCCTGCCTCTGCGGCCTGGGCGTCTCTAGCTGGCTCGGCCCCCGACACGGAAGGTGCCCCTCACCTTTGGCATCCTGCCGGCGCAGCTCCCGCTCCTGGATGAAGCCCCGAAAGGTCTGGGTCTCCATGAAAACCTCCAGGAAGCGGCGGAGGCTCTTGGAGGAGACGGCTTTGCGGAAGGCCTCTCGCTGCAGGGTCCTCTCCTCGCGCTCGCCCGCCGTCAGGAACAGGGAGTAGTGGCCCACGATCTCCACGAAGAAGCGGACAAAGGCTTCGGACACCACTTCATTCAAGGGGCTGGACTCGGGGCCTAAGAGAAGTGGGGAAGGGCGGGCGCCAGTGAGGGCAGGGAGCAGAGGCAGAGCCTGAGACAGTCCCAGGGGCACAGGTAAGGACTAGAGCGGATCATCATTCTCCAGGACAGAGGTTATCTAGGGTGGTAAAGTCATTTCTCCCTCCCCATTAACCCGGTATTTTAGGGGTGAAATGGAGATGGGAACATTTTTCTCACGACTCATTGTTAGCAAGAGATCCAGATCAAGGGGTTATGCCCCTGGTTTCTCTCCTTGCACGCCCCTCTGGCCAGTTTTCCTACTTAACTCAAGGCCACATGGAAAGTCTGGCCACCGGCCCACTGGCTGCCGGATGCTAGTGATGGAAGGTGGAGACGAGGCGGCTGAACTCTCACCGTGCTTGCAGTCCGGGGGCCCATCATCCTGGTCACTTGCCAGCTCATTCCTCTGCTCCAGAATGTGCTCCAGGGCCACCTGAAGCTTCCTGGGGAGGATGGAATCCTCATCATCCATCTGTAAAGCAGAGAGAGCAGGTGAGCTTGTGTCCCAAGGCCCTTGGGGATGAGAACCACGTCCTGGCCCGCAGCTCACCCGGCAAAGTTTTGGGGTTAGTGGAAGAAATGTGATTTGGAGACAGAGATCTGAGGTTTGAATTGTGATTCCATGTTTGTTTCTTTTTAAAGTTCTATTTATTTATATACACCCCACATGAGGCTCAAACTCCCAACCCTGGGATTGAGAATCACATACTCTTCAGACTGAGCCAGCCAGGCGCCCCTCTTTATTCCACTTTTTACAACCAATATAAGCCTCAGTTTCCCCACTTGTAAAATGGGTACCAATCAATATCTACCTCATTGTGAAAATTAAAAGGGATACAGAAGACACTGATGAAAGAATTTGAGAAAGCTATAAATAAAGGGAAAGATAGTGTTCATGGATTGGAAAAATTAACTGTTAAAATGTCTGTTTTACTCAAAGCCATCTATAGATTCAGTGCAATCCCCACCAAAACTGTAATGGCATTCTTTTTTTTTAAGATTTTATTTATTTGTCAGAGAGAGAGAGAAAGAGCGAGCGAGCACAAGCAGGAGGAGGAGCAGAGGAGACTGAGAAGCAGGCTCCAGGACCCTGAGCTCACGACCCGAGCCAGAGCTCAACCCGCTGAGCCACCCAGGTGCCCCTGAAATGGCACTTTTTATAGAAATAGAAAGAACAATCCTAAAATTCACATGGAACCACAAAAGACACTGAATAGCCAAAGCAATCCTGAGAAAGAACAAAGCTGGAGGCCTCACAATTCCTGGTTTCAAGCTTTATTAACAAAACTGTAGCAATCAAAACAGTCTGGTAGTGCCATGAAAACAGACACACAGACTAAAGGAACAGAATCAAGAGCCCAGAAATCAACCCGTGCATACACGGTCAGCTAATATCTGACAAGGGAGCTAGGAATTCAATGAGGGAAATGATGGTCTTTTCAATGAATGGTGCCAGGAAATTCATGCAAAAACATGACCCCAGACCCCTATCTTACACCACTCACAAAAATTAACAGGAAATGGATTAAAGGTTTAAATTAAAGATTAAAGATAAGATCCGAAACTAAAGGTACTAGAAATAAACAGGGAAAAAGCTCCTTGACATTGGTCTCGGCAATGCTGTTTGGACAGGACACCAAAAGCTACAAGCAACAAGAGGAAAAATGAGCAAGGATTCCGTCACACTAAAAAGCTTCTGCCCGTGAAAGAAATGGTCAGCACTCGACGTACTGTCAGTGGAAACGTGAATCAGCGCAGCTGCTGTGGCAAACAGCACGGAAGGTCCTCAAACACTTACAAATAGAACTACCATGACTCAGAACTCCCACTTCTGGGTGTATATCTGAAGGAAATGAAATCACCATCTTTTTTTTTTTTTTTTAAATTAGAGAAAGAGAGTGTATGCATGAGTGGGGCAGGGGCAGAGGCAGAGGGAGAGAGAGAATCTAAAGCAGGCTCCGTGCCCAGCACAGAGCCTGACGCAGGGCTTTGTCTCATGACCCTGAGATCAGGACCTGAGCCAAAATCGAGAGTTGGACACTTAACCATCTGAGCCACCCCGGCACCCCTGAAATCCCATCTGTACCCCATGAACATCGCAGTACTATTCACAAAGGCCAAGACATGTAAACAACCTAAGTGTTCATTCTTGGGCGAACGAATAAAGAAAGTAAGAGTGTGTGTGTGTGTATACACAATGGAATGTATATACACAGATATATGCATATAATGGAGTATTAGTTATAAAAAAGAAGGAAATCCTGCCTTTTGTGACAACATGGATGGACCTTGAGAGCATTAGGCTTAGTGAAATAAGTCAGAGAAAGACAAAAACTGCATGTTCTCATTTATATGTGAAATCTAAAAAAAGCTAGCCACACAATTACAGTAGAATGGTGGCTGCCAGGAGCCAGAGGGTGGGGGAAATGGGCACGTGTAGTCAAAGGGTACAAAGTTCAGGTTATAAACTAAATAGTTCTGGGGATCTAACGCATAGCATGGTGACTATAGTTAACTATAATCTACTGTATATCTGAAAGTTGTTAAAAGAGTAGGTTTCAGATGCTATCAGCACACATACAAAAAAGATAATTGATTATCTGAGGGGATAGTGCATGGGTGGCTCAGTGGGTTAAGCCTCTGTCTTTGCTTCAGTTCATGATCTCGGGGTCTTGGGATCGAGCCCTGCATCGGGCTCTCTGCTCGGCAGGGAGCCTTCTTCCCCCCCCCCCCGCCTCCCTCTCTGCCTACTTGTGATCTCTCTCTCTGTCAAATAAACAAAAAAATCTTAAAAACAAACAAAAAAAGAAGTGTCAACTCATTATTTTTATTTAATTTTTTTCTTTAAAGACTTTATTTATTTGACAGAGAGAGAGAGAAAGTGCATAAGCAGTTCGAGTGTCAGGCAGAGGGAGAAGCAGATTCCCTGCTGAGCAAGGAGCTGGATGCAGGACTCAATGGATCCTAGGACTCCAGAATCATGACCTGAGTCAAAGGCAGTCACTTAACCAACTGAGCCACCCATATATACAGATTTTTAACTGCGCAGGGAGTGGGCACCTCTAACTTGTGTTGTTAAATGGCCAACTGTGTTTCTTTCTCTTTTTCTCTCCTTTTCATTAAAAGAAAAAAAAAAAAAGGCACTTGGGTGGCTCAGTTGGTTAAACATCTGTGTTTGGCTCAGGTCATGATCCCAGGGTCCTGGGATCAAGCCCTGCATCGGGCTTCCTGCTTCGTGGGGAGCCTACTTCTCCCTCTCCCTCTACTCTTCCCCCTGTTTGTGCTCTCGCTCTCTCTGTCCAATAAATAAATAAAATCTTTAACCCTCCCCCCAAAAGAGATCAGGACAATACTGTATATAATCATGCATCCTGATTTTTTCCACTTAATATTGTATCATGGACTTAAACAGTTATTGCTTGAAAACATTTTGAAAAGGACAAGTGTCTGTAGTTACAACTTATACAGACCTTCTAACTGTTAGAAAACCATTTTGTGATAAGACACACAGGACTCAATGCTTTGCCAAACCCTTGCTCTTTTGGCCCCGCCTTCTGTGTATTCCCAGTCCAGCCCTGGCCAGGGATCGCCCAGCCCGCCGGCCTGCTTTGCAATCCCAGGCCCACCAAAGAGCCTTTCCAGACCTGGAAAGCCTTGTGCCCAGCAACAGAGATGCAACAGAGCAGCGGGCTGAAGCTGGCCTACTTACTCACCTGTCTGAGGAACCGATTGTTGACGAGGTCGACCACAAGGACCTGCAAGATGAAGAAAAGGGACTATGACTGTCGCCGGGCTGTAGTGACACTCTTAGCCTTCCTCCTTCTTGGCATCCAGACAGGCAGCTGGGGTGGGGGGGTGGAGTGGCCCATTTGTGGTTTCCTGATGTTGCCACTATAGCCACAAACGATGTAGAGGGGGAAGGGGATGGGGAAGGGCTTTCCAGAACTGCATGCTTTCAACACTGAAGCCAGAGGCTGGGACGTGTATGCCACAGACTGGACTCCCTGCCCTGTTCGGAGACTGGCTGAGGCAGAGCCTCTGGGACAGACTTGTAGCGTGTGGGTTACTGACATGGGCGAAAGATGCTGGAGGAACCCCGCTGTTCCCATTCCATCAAGCCTGCACCCCCCACTCCCAGGGCTCTCTCTCCTCCCGGCTACCCATTCGGCCTTGTCATTTCTGTTAATGGGACAGGAGGAGAGAGATCCGGAGGAGTGGATCCACCTGGAGAGTAAGTCAAGCTGCAAGTACAGGACTTTCATCAAAGGTTCTCGGATAAGCACCCTCCCCTTCCCTCCTCAGAGCGGGGCTGAGACCCAGGGCCATGTAGGGTGGGGCAAGCACGTTGCCTAGGGCACACGGTCAGGAAAACGCTGGGTCTCTGCCTGCATGACCCCAGCCAGCGTGGGCCACTATGATGGGCGGAGAGCATGGGCCTGGAAGGCCACCACGTTTTTACCAACAGCTGGCAACACAGGCTCTAACACATCCCAGAGACCCTACCCAGGAGCTGAGGGGGGTCTCTCCTTCCTTCTCAAGCACTTCTGGGGTCGAACTGTTCAGGGATCACAGGGTACCCAGACAAACTCTGCGGTTCAGAAACCTATGCTTAAAGACCTGTGTGTGCCGGTGATTACTCGTGGGACTTCAGGCCTCCCTGGGCAACCAGAAGAGCCACATCTGGGGGCCTGGGATGAATTTCAGGGACAGGCGTTCCCCTGGGGGTTCAGAAGTGAGTGGTATCATTTAGGCACCTACTGTTCGCTCCCTGATTGCGGGGAGCAATCCGTACATGGGACAGAGATTATTTAGAGGAAGGGCCTGGGGCTAAAGACGCACCGGAATGCCAGGAGGACTTTCCCTACTTGGGGGCAAACATGAAAATCCAAAGTGGATCCTTAAAAACATTTTGGTGGTTGTCTTTTTTAACTGGTGTGATAAAGGACCTGTGTGTAGGAGCACAGTGTTTGTCAGCTTTGTTATTAGTCCAGATGTAAACTCCAGCTCTTGTTAGCTGCTCTGTGCTTTCTTCCTCCATGCAGGGGAGAGGGAGGGAGGGAAGGATAGGGTGGATGGCTCGGGCCAGCGCGTTCATTTAGAGAAAACTGAGTTTTCAGTCCCTGAGAGTCCACTGAGGCAGACATGGGGGGGTGTAGCTAATAAAACTGTGGGGCCCCCCCACCCCCTGACATTGCACTCTTGCAATGCCTTAGCCAGCCCCTCCCCTCTGCCCTCTGGCCCCCACGGGGAGGGAACAGGGATGTCCCCAGTGCTCACCTCTTCCAGCGGCAGCTCCCGGAGCAGCGGCAGCGAGCTAGTGAGCAGCCCGATGAGGAATGGGGTCGGCGAGCACACGATGTCGATCATGGCGGGTGGCAGCACGGGGATGTAGGTGTGCTGCCAGGTGAAGGGGTAGATGACGGCCACCATGGCGTGGCAGCACTTGGACAGTGTGCTGTGGCGGAGGGGAGAGAAGGGGAGAAGGGGCAGCTTCAGGGAAAGCTCTGGACTGGGCGTGCTCAGGCTCATGGGGTGGGGGCAGCCTCCAGGAAGGAGGCTGGAGAGAAATGCACACCCTCCATCCCGAAGACAGGCTGGTCAGAAAAAGGGGCACGCACGTTATCAGGTACAGCATGCACCACAGTCCTAACAGACTAACCGGGCACATGGGGCCTGGGTGAGGCTCTGAGACACAGCTAGAAGGATGAATTTAACGCCTCAGCTACCTTTCCCTAGTGGGCCTTCACCTGCGAGCTGCATTCTCTACGGTCTTGACCCAATCATTCACTTCCATCTCTCTTCCCCAAACACTTCCTAATCAGTGAAAGCCTCTTTTCTCACGGATGCTCATGAATGCTCATGAATTTCTCTTACTGAAGATGATTTTATAGTCTAAACTGGCTTTCTCTTTGTCCTCTTCCACACACTGGCTCAGTCAAGCACAAATACCCAGGTGCAATCAAGTGAAACAGGGTAGCGCTGGCTGCCGGCATTCGTGCGGCAGCAGCGAGCTCCCAGGCTCTGCTGTGAACCTCAAACTCAGTTACAGTTACCCCTTACCTAGAATTCAGAACGTAAAAAAAAAAATCACAGCACTGAGAGTCTCCCTTAAAGAATCATGATCATGTTGCAGCCTTTATCAGCAAGCCCTGAGCTCCAGTGATCACAGTCCCCAGTGTTCTGTGCGCAGCGACTGACCTCCTGCGGGGACGAATGGGGCGGGGGGGGGGGGGGGGGAATTACTCCGGACTGTCATCTGGAACATCAGCCCCACCCTGCCGCAGAGAGGATGCCTGGCAGCCCCCCAAAGTGAGCAAGAGCCAAATTTCTTTTCTTCCTTGCAGTTTCTTGTTGCTGGTAAGTCCGCTGAGGGTGGACCCTCTCTGCTCTCATTCTAGTACGCTATTTCTAAAATGCCATGGGATTTGAACTTCAGAGGCTTGCTAGAAATATGTAATGTAAGAATAAAAGTGAGGGCCTGTGGTTTCTCCCAGGAATGCACTGCATCCTCCTTGGGGCACAGGCCCTGTAATGAGCATTTTCTCTGTTAGGTCACCTTCTGAATGTCTGCCCCAGTTCTCAGCTTTGCTCTGTTAGGCAGTTGCAAGGAAGCCGAGTTCTCGATAGATGAACACTCCCTTACTGGATTCCCATTGACATCAGGCACCTATACATGCCTACTTTGGAGTTCTGTGCCAGGCCACCACAATCAAGCAAATATCTCAATAATGGCAATCAACTGAGTTTTTTTGTTTCCCAGTGCATATAAAAATTATGTGGGTTTTTTTTTTAAGATTTTATTTATTTATTTGACAGAGACTTAGCGAGAGAGGGAACATAAGCAGGGGGAGTGGGAGAGGGAGAAGCAGGCTTCCTACCAATCAGGGAGCCCGATTCAGGGCTCAATCCCAGGACCCTAGGATCATGACATGAGGGAAGGCAGACACTTAACCAACTGAGCCACCCAGGTGCCCCCAAAATTACGTTTATACTATACTGTATGCAAGTGTGCAATAGCATTATGTCTAAAAAAATAATGTATGTGCCTTAATTAAAAAGTAGTTTATTGCTAAAAAATGCTAACCATCGGGGTGCCTGGGTGGCTCAGGTCATGATCCCAGCACCCTGGGAGTCCTGGGATGGAGCCCTATATCAGGCTGCCTTCTCAGCGGGGAGCTTGCTTCTCTCTCTCCAGCTTCCCCATGCCTGGGTTCCCTCTCTCGCTATCTCTCTGTCATAAATAAGTAAAATCTTAAAAAAAAAAATGCTAACCATCATCTGAGCTTCCAGTGAATCATAATCACCAGTCACAGATGACCATAATATAATAATGAAAAATACTGTGAGACATTACCAAAATGCTACACAGAGCCACGAAGTGAGCAAGTGCTAGTGGAAAAACAGTGCTGATGAACTTGGCTGATGCGGGGTTGCCACGAACCTTCAGTTCGTAAAAAACAAAACCCAAAACCCTGCAGTATCTGCAACGTGGAACAGACTGAGGTCGGCCTGCAACCTCACTGTCATAAAACTCTCCTGAGCCCATTTTAACAGAATCACCTAGCTTTGGCCTCCTTAGAGAGAGAAGAAGTGAACTAAAAGATATTGGCCAGCAAGTGAAATAAGCCAGACAGAAAAAGGCAAATCCTGGATTATTCCACTTACAAGTGAGGGGCTTAGAACAGGCAAATTCAGAGAGACCAGGGGCTGGGGGAGGCAGAGTGCGGAGCTGTTGCCTAGAGTGGACAGACATTCAGTTTGAGATGATGAAAAAGTTCTGGAAATAGATAGTGTTGACAGTTGCAAGCACTGTAAATGTTCTTAATGCTGCCCCTGCATTGTGTACTTAAAAATGATTGTAATAGTAAACTTTAAGTTATGTATATTTTATCACAATTAAAAAAAAAAAGCCAAGATAAAAATCACTTACCTGCTAAAGGAGGTCCTCTGAATATGGAACTCCCTGAATATCCTTACATTATATACTAGCCCCCTTTCCATCCACCTGCATCTGGGGCCCCCTGAACCAAACAAAAGTAATGCTGAATCTGTTCATTTATCAGCAAGAGCCTCTTGACCTTCCTGTTTGGTGTCTTTGCAAATAATCACTCTCTGAACACTCCGTGGAGTCCACCATGCTTCTTAGGAGCATGGCACACACATGTCACACTATTTGGTCCTAGTCTTTTCTTTCAAGTGATCACCCCCAAAATGACAAAGATGTTACCCCTAAGACTTTGTTTTTATCATAATACCATAATATCTTCTCCATAAAAGGGAAGTATACAAGGCATCTAATACCTTCTTTATAATTACCTGTAATAGCTTCCTTATATCTACTGAGTAACAGCGAGACAATACTTGAGTTAGGACTTATCCCAAGGAGAACAGCAGCAGGAATTCAGCTGGCAGGTTGGTGACTTTTCATTCAAAGACTCTTCTCTCAAAGCAGAGAACCATTTTCCCTCCGGCATCCCTTTCTCTCTCGGATACTCAGGAATGTAAATACTGTTAGTGAGTGGCTCACCCTTTGTGTTTAACTTCCTTGATCACTGAACGTGTGGAATTTACTTTGTTCTAAAATTTTTAAATTTCAGGACTAACCTATGTCAGTGTGGGACCAGTCTGCAGAGTTGATCTGCTCACGTACTGCAGTTATGAGGACACAAGGGAGAAAACCAGAATATTAAAATATAAATGAGGATAGATGGGCCTACAGCAGGTTTCTTTTCAGACTACAGTTTGCCACCCATCATTGGGTCCTGAAATAATTTTAGTGGGCCGTGATCAGCCTTAGAAACAACAAAAAGAACAGACTAGAAGAGAGGGTGCTGCATTCTGTTCCAGTTGTAAATAGTGATCTGTGTGCCGTGTGTGGTGTGTGCGTTGGGTCTGAACGTGTAGGGCACTGGTTAGGGCCTGGAGTGAAAAGGCTCTCCAGCCAACCAGGACCAGGACCAGAGAACTGGAGGCTGGAGGCTAGAGGCAGGTAGACAGTGATGGTTCAGGGCGAATTCTGATACGTTCCATATTTTCCTGGGATGTTGGCTTTCGTTCCCAAATGACTAGATGGACCTTAAAAGAGACAGTGAGAATCCTCTGAAGGAAGCCTCGTGTATGAAACCCATCTCTTTGGACAGCCCATTTGTCCTGAACGTGTCCAAGCCCTGAACATGCGCTGGAGGAAGAATGGCTCCTGTGGGCCGGGGCCGTGGCAGCGGTCGCGCGGGGCCCACCTTGGCTAACTCTGAAACTTTCCTCTTCCATCTGCTCGCCGGCAGAGAATAAAAATGCGGTGCTCACGCTGAAGAGTTCCTTCACATTTTCAGAGTTGTGGTTTAAGCACTTTTGACCCCACAGAGGTTACAGAACCACAGAATTTTAGACCTTGAGCCATCTCAGAGATGGAGTTCATCTTCTTTTGAATCTTTTTTTTGGGGGGGTGGGGTGGGGTAATCTTTACACCCAACATGGGGCTTGAACTCACGATGCTGAGATCAGAGTCGCAGGCTCTACCAACTGAACTGACCATGTGCCCCCTCCTCTGAATTTTAAGAGCTAAAGAGACCTAGGCCTAGGCTGACTTCTGCATGCAGGGTGGGCAGTGAAGCGCCTGGAGGAGGGGAAGAGACGCAGAGTGAGGAATGGAGGCACAAGGAGGCGCAGTGAGAAGCCTTTGTGGTTTCCTCAATCACTGCAGTAGAAAAATAAATGTTTTTTTTTTCCCCCTCAACTTAAAGAAAAGGCCTTCTGCTCTTTTACTTTCTTGCAGCCGCATCCCTGGAATGAGAAAGTGTAATCCGCTGCTGGGTTCTCTCCCCCGGCCCGCCGCTTGAGCATCCTGTGGCTCCTAGGGGAAGCCTAAGGGGCCCTGCGGCGCCGGCTGCCCCCTCCCCCACAACGTTTGGCTGCCGCTGGACGAGGAAGGCAGTTGGAACGGGTCAGGGAAAATGATAAGCAATGCCAGTGCTAGCCAGATACACACAGTGGGTGAATGAATGTTCTGGAGAGCAAGATCAAATTCATTCACGCTCCTGGAATGCACAGAGCTGAAGGACAGCTGCATTCAATTTTGACGGGGACCAATGACGACAACTCAGCCGGATACTATGTAGGTAGGTGCTGCCCGCTGCTACCTCTCCTAACAAGTTGCTTTTGTTTGTTTTTAAATCGTCTGAAGTGCTGTTGCATCTGGAGCCCAATGTTTCCGCACCTGGCTGTCATTAGCACCTCCAGGCAGGCACATATGGAGCTGGGGGGCTCCCGACAACAGGTGGGCAGAGTTTGGGGAGTGGCTCATTCCTCTTGCTCACTAGCCCACATCAGCATGCTGGGCGGGTGGGGGGGGGGACCAACCTCTCTCTCTTGAAACACTAGACGGAAAGGTCAGATTTTGCAAAGAGTATAGTTAGTGACAACTCTTCCCCCAAAATAAATGGCAGAGGAGAAAAGACGGGATTATTTTGAGTGTAGCTTGTGTTTTTCTCGGTCTCAGCTGCAAGTGCTAATGAAATCGTAGTCCCAGGCTCATGAAGGCTAGAGGAGCCTTCCACTGGGGCGGGGGCGGGGGGGCACTGCTAGGATGGGTGGTCTCTTGGGACTGTGGAAAGAACAGGCTTTGGTTTGGGCGAAGCTGGGGATGACTTTTCAAGCAAGCTCGCCGCACAGCCTTGCTGAGCATCTGCTGGTTGGAGGAGAGGCAATGTTTTGGAGGAAGTCCTAGGAAGAGAGCCCTCGCAGCTGGCTCTTGTTACCGTGGGGGTGGAGGAAAGCAACACCAGCCTGCAGCTGTGATCGATTTGTACAAAAGCAGGGGAGGGAGGTGATGCCCAGGGGGGAGGTTAGCCAGGCCACAGGGCTTCAAGATGGGCACAGGGGAGAAGGGTCAGGTCCCAGAATGCTTTGCTATTTAGCAGTGCTCTGTGAGGGCTGAAGCATTAGTCTAGAGCCATCAGGATGCACTTGTGCGTACTTAGGTTGTCCTGGAGAAGACACTTTGGTTCTGGTTGCTACCCAGCCCCTGCCACTGAGTGTGGAGTTACTACGCTCAGCAACCTTCCCATTCATCAAGGAACCAGTAAGAACTGAACACAGAGCCTTCTCTAAAATGCTACCAGAGAAGTAAACAACGAGTTTCCTGAGTTAGACTCCCCAGGAATTTGAAGAATGATCCCATCAGCGTCCATTAGTATCCCAAGCAAAGTATCTCTCCCAGAGTATCATTCCCAGGAAGCTGAATGAAAGCCACACTTCAGTCTGGGCTGGTACCTGGAGGAACCCAGTGGGAGGCAGCTGTCCCCCTGCACTGGCTGCCGCATTTCCAGGACTGTACTTTCAAGCCCGGAAGTAACGTTGCCAAATTAAAACAAAAACAAATTACATAGGCTGGGCCCCAAGAAAACTGGCTTTGCTACTGCCTGTATGATCTCAGGTAGAAGCCCTGAACTTCCTTATCTGTAAGATAAGTAAAGTGGACTAGATAATTTCTAACTTCCTTCCAGCTTTAATGTTTACAAACTGCAAATCTATGCAAGAGAGAAAACCAGGCACAGGAAACAGCTGGAAAGTGAAAAGAATCACGGCTTGTCATCGGGAGATAATCCTAGGGCTCATTAGTGGAGACGGGACAGAAGAGCAGGGGTGGCGTCGCATCGGACAAACGAACAGATAAAAGTCGGGGACAGGGTTTGCGTCCCTGCAGTAAGCGCCACAGAAGGGTGACGACACAAGCAAGCAGAGCCTGGGAGCATCTGGACCACTGATGGAAGAACCAGAATAAGTCGTCAGTCCAAGATTTCGCTAGTGATGGGTTCAACGTAGAAGACAACTGGGGTCATGCTCGTCACCGAGTCTTGCTCCAAATGTTATCTTCTGGGTGTTCACGTGCAAAAATAGGTCATTGATACTTAATATTTCATCAGACTGATGCCACTAGGTTACTAAAGCTGTATTTTTCATAGGCTTTTGCTGAATGAAATTTCTGTATCTCTAAGACTGGCAGCCACTGATGCTGCAGGGGCTCGGGCAAGCTCACAAACCCTAGCTTTTCCTGCGACTGCAAACACTGCCGAGTATAACCGATTCTAGACAGGGCAGGGGTCCCCATTTAGGCTTACAGAAACTGATCAAAAAGAAAAAACAACCAAAAGGAGCACATAAAAGGATGAAGGTGCACAGCTACCTAGCCACTTACCTGTGCAGCTACCCATGGGGCAAAGCCAGGGTGCAAACTTTGGTATTTAGTGAGATTTGACCACCTAATCCTAACTTGTCATTAGCCAGTAGTCATTTGGCTTATAGTCTTCCAGTACTCTAAAAAGATAACAAGAAAATTTCTTAAATGTTAAATACTTTGCCCCATCTCAAATTTTTGAACGAATCTATTTACATCCAGCTCTGGCTCTATTATTCAGCCTGGTCTGTAGATTAGTCAAAACATTGGGAACTGGGGCGCCTGGGTGGCTCAGTGGGTTAAAGCCTCTGCCTTTGGCTCAGGTCATGATCCCAGAGTCCTGGGATCGAGCCCCACATCGGGCTCTCTGCTCATCGGGGAGCCTGCTTCCCCCTCTCTCTCTGCCTGCCTCTCTGCCTACTTGTTATCTGTCAAATAAATAAATATAATCTAAAAAAAAAATTGGGAACTGAAATTTATAATAAACTAAAAAACAAATGTTTATCACTGGGGAAATGAAGAAGGGGAGAGTAAGAAAATATTTATTTGGGTTGCTACGACAACAGAACAAGCCATCACAACAACATTCCCTCCTCTCCATCTGTCAAACTTGGGCTTGACAGAGCCTTAAGAAACACTCAGTGTCCACCCTGAAGATGAAACGGAGCGAAAATGTTATTCTAAATTTGATAGATTTTTGGCTTGACTTAAAACTTTTATAACTCATTCAGTATTTGCCACGAGTCCCAGCTACTTCCTCTTGCCGTGGGCAGACTCACTAGCAATTAAGAGTAAGTACGTTGTGTGTGGGGAGGGGAGGGGATGGCAGAACGACGACGACCGGCCGAATGCAGGCTGATGTCCACCCCGGGGATGCTACACAGCCACTCACGGAGCTCGTGGGGTGTCCTGCTCTCATGTGCTGTTCTGTAGTCTCACAAAGATTAGGGGGAATCATAGGAATGAGGGGGCTTGCTTCCACTTCTAGCTGAATAGGGCTGGAGATGGGATCGTGTGTGGTGTGGGGAGTTCTGTGCCCGGTGGTGATAAGGATGAGGGACCCCACAGGGGCTTACGCTGAAGGTTCTCCTTACAGACTTCCCCAGGTCAGACGACTTTCAACCAGCCATTGTCCCCCAAGCCCTAGCTTGTCATGGCCTGGCCCGAGAACCTTCAATTCCCTATGGCTCTCTGCCCGTACACCAGGCAGCAGTAGGTGAAGGCACATTCCTCCTAGAGGGATACCCGGGGAGCAGAACAGGCCGGAGAAGGGAAGATGGGTTCTAACCTTTTCACTCAGCCACTTCACACACACAATGTTCCTTGGTGGATTTTCTGTACTTTGATCACTAGCTCTCTTCCCCCATGCCTCCTCCCCTCCTTCCTTCCCTCCATCTCTTTCTTTCTTAAGATTTTATTTTTAAGTCATCTCTACACCAAGGTAGAGCTCAAACTTACAACCCTAAGATCAAGAGGCTCATGCTAGAGTCGCTGAGCCAGGAGGAGCCCCAGCTGGGTCACTTTCTCACAGGTGAGCCGGACTTCCCTGTCCTGGCTTAGTTGGCCTGTCAGGGAAGGGGTCACAGTGGAGGGTCAGAGAGACCCGACACTGAGGACTCCAGAAGCAGACAGTGTAAGCTGCAAAAGAGAGGCAGAGACACCCCGACTTCTAAGCACAGTCTAGAGCAGAGGCCTGGGCATCCTGGAGAGGGCCCACAACACCGTGCATATTTAACTCTAACCTAGAAACGTTAAGAGGGGCATTAAATGGGCACAGGCGGTTACCTGGTGTCACACCAGCTCTGAAGTGTCGGGGATCAGAACTGCTCTACGGGAGGCCTCAGTAGCAGGGACAGGCTACCCAGTGATTTCTACCAAACCAGATAAAGCCGGAGAGGAGTGAGCCTATGGAGCATGAGGAGAGGTGGGGTGTGGGGGCTGACTTTCCCTTAGCAGCATGTTCATAGAATCACAGAGCATTTAAGCCAGAGGGGTCCTGTAGGGATTAGACAGTCCTCCCCCCCACTGCATAACTGGGCACAAGACATGGTCATCCCCTGGGACACTCTGGAAAGCATAGGACGCCTGAGGAGGTGGGGTCAGGAATAGGGCCCTTAGGAGGTTCTGGGCCAGGATCAGAGGGAGGGCAAGGCTCGAAGGAGCACGGTTCCAGGAGGCCCCAAGCACTCTGGCCCGTAGAGTGAGAGAATTTCAGAGCAAGGAAAGACTGTGGGGTCGCCCAGTCCCACTGGCCTCACTGGGCCCCAGCTGAAGGCCACAGAGAGGGAGGGCCTGGGGAGGAAAGCACAGAAGTCTTACCTTCTTTAGTTCACAATTCTAGCCTGATGCCAAGCACAAAGGGGGTCTCAATGGCATGTTTTAAAAAAGACTTTCCTTATATACTTGTGTAGGTGGGGTCACAGATGCTGACCTTCACCCCCACCCCCAGGCCACGAGGCCTGCTCCTCCTTCCTTCTCATTTTCTCTGGAGCCAGGCTTCCTGCGTCCCAGCCCTCCCACTAACCACTTAAACTTTGCTTGAGCAAAGTGACTTAACCTCTGTGTGCTTCTTAGCTTCCTAATAATAGAAGCTATCTGACTGAGTTGTCAGCAGCCTGAAAGAGTACAGGTCAACCCCTTCCACGAGCCTGGCCCCGAGGCGACACTCCAGTGTTCCTTGTGGTGGCCGTGTTGCTACGGTCATCGGGCTCGCTCATGCCTCAAGTCCTTCTTTTCCTGCCTCAGCTCTACGGGCCTTTATTTATTTGTCCGCCTCTTCAGGTCTGCCTGGAATGGGTATTGGACGGAAAGATAATATACTGGGTAAGAGAGAGAACACCTTGAGCCATTTGTAATAGGAAAAGCAGGGGCTGACTGCCTCTCAGGACAACGTGACACGGAAGTCGTCACAAGTGGCAGTGACGAGGGGCCTCGGTGCAGATAAGCCCTGGTTTCATAAATGAGGAGGCCCAGGGCCCACAGCTGAGGACGCTGAGGCTTCCTCGCTCCTCCTGGGAGTACCCCTGGGCCCTGGGCCCTGTGTGATGAGGGACGGATGTGCAAGTCTGAAAGCCCTACAAAGGAAATTCAGGTGTTTTAGACACACACACACACACACACACACACACACACGGTAGTTAACTGCACGGTGGCCTGGCTCTGGACCCTGTCCGTGCAGCAGCCACAGGTGGCATTTTACCCCCTCTCCCCTCTCATGGGGGTTTGCTGTTCGAAGGGACTCTGTCTCCGAGGGCAGAATACCAGGCATTGTGGAAGGTGGGCAAGGAGACACTCCACGGTTCCTCCGATCAGACCACATCAGGGACTTGTCCCCTCAGGAAAGCTGCCACAGAGCAGGCGGAGGGGCTGGGAGAACCACCCCTGAGGCAGCCATGGCGCAGGCTCCATTCTCGGGGATGGCCTTCCTTCGCTCTCCTTCGGCTCTTGTTAGAGCAGCTCAGGGGGAAGGCCTTCAGCCTGTTAACCCAGAAATCTGCCCAGGCAGGAGTGAGACGTGGGCAAGTCCCCCCTGACATCTTTGTCACAGCACTTCCAGGAGTCTTGCTACCCTAAGCCTGACCCATCCCCTCTGCTGGCCCTAAGGGATGCACCTGACTTTGACCTGTTCTGTTCCCACCTTCTCTCTCACTGTACTTTGACAGGAAAAGTAGGTGAAACTTCGTGTTCTCCTTTGTTGGTGAGGGAAGCCTGGGGAGGGCACGCTCCCTTCCAGCCATGCCCATCTTCGAAGACATTTTCTCCGGCGGCACCTTCCGGAGCCGACCATCTTCAACCCGGCAGCAAGGTCCTCGTGGGACTGCGTGGCCCCAAGTCCAGTCTGGGCGAGCAGCACACTCACTTGGCTGGCCTTCCCTTCTTGCCTCGGCCTTCCTGAGAGCCCTTCCCCTCCCCCACAGCGGAGGCTGAGAATCCTGCTTCCGGGGGACAGAGCGGGGCTTCCAGGGAATACCGACAGCTACTCGATGAAATCCGACCCTGGTCACTGAAGGGTTATTACTCATCTCTCGCTTCCGGAGCCCCAACCTTAGAAGTCTCCCGCCTGAATTCCCCAGCGCCCACGAGCTTTGAGAGCTGCCCCCGCCCAGCACCAGCTGCAGGCGGAGAGCCGGCCTGCTTCCCGCACGCGGACCCCAGGGCACCGGGAGTGCAAGAAGCATGACGGAAACAGGGAAGAGCTCGCTCAAAACCCGGGTGGGAGCAGGCTGGGAGTAGCCAAGTGGCCGCTGTCCAAAGAGGAGCGTCACCAAGATGACCAGATGGGCTGGAGTGGGAGGAGAGGACTGGATTCCATTTCCTACCACGTTCCTGATGAGCTCCACATTCATACCTTCTGTCCTTTCATTCTTCTTCCCCGGTTCTTCTTCCTCCCTTTTGTTTTCCAGATTTGGGAGTCGTATTTTCTCTCCAAACCGCAGTTCTTCGATTTTTGTGTTTTTGGCATTTCTTCTTTCCAGATGGACTCCTCGGTTGGCCTCATCTGCTTTCCCTGGTTGGCTGGTCCGTCTCAGCCCTAACTGGAGTGGTGGTCACCACCTGTGCTGCTGTGCCCTCAGTTCCAAAGCCAAGAAGGCTCTGACTCAGTATTATGGAGTGATGAAAATGCCAGGAGTTCCTTTTTTTTTTTTTTTTAAGTTCAGAATTCACTCAAATCCCTATCTGCCTCTCCTCTGGCTTTTCTCTGATTTGTGCCATGGTTTTGCAAATCACTGAACGTGTACATTAGGACATGGGGGGCATCGTACCAAGCAGTGAGCAGGTGTGTGTGATTCTGTGTCATTTATTTTAACACTGAGAAGAAGGGCCGCCTTGGGGAGCCATCTGTGTTTCACACGGCCCTGCAGGCCTCCTTGAACCTTGGCTCCGTGCCCCCCACTTCTCCTTCCTCTCTCTGCAGTGAACTGCTTTACAAGTTTTTGAAGGTGACATGCTCGGTCTCCTGTCCCCTTGCCTTGGTCTAGATAGCTACAGCTCCTTTAGCCTGGAATGTGCTTTCTACTTGCTCTTAGTCTCAGGACTCAGCCAGAACTGGCCTCCTCTGAGCATGAGTGCCCTCCTCGGTGTCCAGAACGCGCTGCTCTGGTAAGCCTAGACAGCGAGGTTCCCAGGGCTCTGCTCACTCCTGTGTCCCCCGCCCTGCCCAGACGGAAAACCCTGAGTACAGCTCTGCGCTCCCGCCCTCAGCCCTTTAGCACACAGCAGAGGGTCAGGGAAGTAGCGCACAGAAGCGCAGGCTTCCTTGGTTTGACAGAATAGGTGCGCCTTATACACCTCCCATCCCCGAGGCCCACTGGTCCGCTCTCTTCCCTCAGAGGGGCGGCCTCCCCAGTCCCGGGCCGTCACCTGCCCCCCACTCCAGACAGTCCGCCGCCAACTGTCCTTCAGACGCTTGAGTGGAAGTGGCCAAGACTGGTACCTGAGCTTGTCTGCGATGAAGATGACCCTCCTTTCCAGAAGAAGGGAGGCAAAAACACAGAGCAGGTGGCGGACGCTGAGAGAGGAGAAGAGAGACTCAAAGTCCACGTGCTCGAGCCGGGAGTCCAGTGGGCGGCACAGTTCAATCACCTGCCGGGGAACAGAAGCAGCCGTGAGGCGGGGTCACGCCGCAGGCTCAGAGGTCCTCAGCAGGACTGAACCATTCGCAGGCGAAAAGGGAAAGAAAACGAGGAAGGCAAAAGTGATGGGAAAAGAAAGATCCTGGGAGCCTGAGGGAGCAGGTACCCTTGGTACGAATTTCGTCGCACAGTCAAGTGTGATGAAAGTTCAGAGGAAGGTGGGGACGCAGGATGGCGGAATTAATGGCCCACGGCCCCAGATGCTTGGAGCCTCTGCCTGCCAGTGACACGTTTCTACCATCCCCCTCCCTGGGAGATCCATGACTGCTGATGTCCTATGACTTGGAGTCCCACGGGAAAGTGTCTCTGCCTCACAAGGGAACATTAACTGCTGGAATGGAGTGGTAGGCTCGTGCAGAAGGACCAGCAGAGCCAAGCAGCAGCTTCAGGACTCACCTCCTCTGGAAGGCATTTCTCAGTAGGCCCAACCCCATGCCAATCCCTTATGATGTATCTTACAGCTTGTATGCTTGGTGGGCACATCTTCTCATTCTGTACTTGTCGAAATGTTCCCGAATTCATCTCGAGTCACTACTCATGTGTGTGTTTTTCTCTTTAAATAGCTGTCTCCTTCATAGTGAGCACAGACTGGTGTTTTGCTCTGAGCATGGCACCTGCCCGGTGCTGTCCCCGTAGTGGGGTTCACTCATGTTAACATCCTTATGGCCAAGCCACCATCTGCTATAGGATAGTATAGGGTTCTCTAGCAACACGGAGAATACTTCCCTCTCTTCTGGGAAACTGAGCTGTTCCAGAAGACCCCAGACCTATCCTTATCCCTCTCCTGTCTCCAGAGGTGACCAGCTTTTTCAAGAGCTTTTGGAACTACAGACTCAAGTCTGAATGGGATCTGCCTAGTGATATCCATAGAGCCATATAAAGGGAATGGGAAGGACAAAAATAAAGTCCTGCATTAAATTTCAACCCAGACAAGAAAAGGGACATACCTCGAAGTCCTAGACAGGTGAATAAAAAGTAGTACATAAGCTTGTCTTCCCAGAAGATAATCTGTTTTACATTATGAAGTTATGGAGATGATGGAGACCAAAAATATAGTTTCAAATACAACCTATGAGTGTAATGGGCTAGTAAGAGAAACTAAGGATGTTCAGACAGGTCCCTACTCTGTAAGGCCAAGGTCATGCAAAGAAATACCATCTGCTGCCATGGCATAGCTCTAGGACTGAATTCTGAAATGGAGGGACAGGACTTAGGGTGGATTTCCCTAGGCCTGATATCACATTCACTGATGTGACAGCCCACTGAAAGCCAGCCCCTTGGTCAGCTGGAGGAGCTTTGTCTCCTCTAGCAGACAGTAGGAATCTGATGACTTACTTCAGTTCCTGATCCTGGCAAGAAGTTCTTGACAATGATGGTTTTGCCCAGTGCTGGGAAAGGGGCCTCCATGACACTCCTCATGAGGGGCTGTACCAGGGCAGGAGAGATGCCTCGCCGTTTTTCCACCTCATCCAAGATCTGCAAGGGTCACAAAAGCAGCTTAGCTGTCCTGATGTCAGGGCACCAAGGCATCCCTCTGCTATCAATGAAATGGGCCTGCTACCGTGACTGAAGCATTATGGGGAAGGCCTGCTGTCTGCATCAGGCCAAACTTAAAGTGTTTTTCAACCCATATGTTATTGCCCCAAATCTTCTCTCTATGTACCCACTCCTTTGCCGTGTATCTTTGCACTTCTTCCCACTGAAGTGGTAAAATTTCTTGACCCCCTTGACTTTGGATTTGGCCAGGTAACTTACTGGGCCAATACATGCATTATCAATGGGAGCAATATTGCCCCCAGGGGGATAAAAATTGGTTCTTGGGGGTGGTGCTGAAAAAAACTTAGGTATTATAATGGTTTGTAGCCCTTTAAAGGCCCACAGTACCTAAAAAGATCTCCAGTGTATCTGTGGAGTTACAATTTCTCTGAGAGTACCATTAGAGAAGAGCAAACCCAAACCACAATGAGAAACCACTTCATACCCATGAGGTGGGCTGTAACCAAAAGATCGACAACAGCGAGTGTTGGTGATAAGGTGGAGAAACTGAAACCCTCATGTACTGCTGGGGGAAAGTGAACTAGTGAGGCTCCTTGGCTAAGCAGTCTGGCAGTACCTTCAGAGGGTAAAGATAATGTCCTAGATGACTTAGCAACTATACTTCTGAACCAACAGAAACAAAAACACGTTCACACAAAAAGTAGTACATTGGGGCGCCTGGGTGGCGCAGTCAGTTAAACATCTGACTCTTCGTTTTAGCTCAGGTCAGGATCTCAGTGTTGTGAGATCGAGCCCCATGTTGGCGAGCTCACAACCAGCGTACAGTATGCTTAAGATTCTCACTCTCTCCCTCTGCCCCACCCCCATGTGCACGTGCACTCTCTCTCTTGGATAAATAAATGATTAAAAAAAAAAACCCAAATGGGATGCCTGAGTGGCTCAGTCTATGAAGTGTCTGCCTTCAGCTCAGGTCATGATCCTGGGGTTTTGGGATCAAGTCCCACACTGGGCTCCCCACTCAGCCGAGAGTCTGCTTCTCCCTTTGCCTGCTGCTCCCCCTGCTGTGCTCGCTCTCTCTGACGAATAAATAAAATCTTAAAAAAAAAAAAAACCCAAACCCAAAACTAGTGCACTAATGTTCATAGCAGAATTATTCATAATAGTCAAAAGGAGGATGTAACCAAAATGTCCATCAATTGATGAATGGATAAACAAAATGTGATATTCCAATGTAGGACATAATCAGCCATAAAAAGGAATGAGATACTGATTCATGCTACAACATGGATGAACCTTGAAAAGATTAGGCTAAGTCAAAGACACCAGTCACAAAAGGCCACTTATTGTATGATTCCATTTGGATAAAATGTCCAGAATAGGCATATCCATAGAGACGGACAGCAGATTGATGGTTAAGAGGCTTGGGAAGTGACTGCTCATGGGAAAGGCATTGCTTGCTGGGGTAATAAAAATGTCCTATAAATGTGGAGATGATTACACAATTGTGTGGATACGCTAAAAGCCACCGAATCCTAGATTTTACTTATTTATTTTTTAAGTTTTTTTTTTTTTAAGATTTTATTTGTTTATTTGTCATAGAGAGAGCACAAGCAGGCAGAGTGGCAGGCAGAGGCAGAGAGAGAAGCAGACTCCCTGCTGGACAAGGAACCTGATGCGGAACTCGATCCCAGGACTTTGGGATCCTGACCTGAGCTGAAGGCAGTGGCTTAACCGACTAAGCCACCCAGGCGACCCTTATTTATTTTTTTGAATCCTAGAATTTAAATGGGCAAATTTTGTGGTTTGCAAACTATATCTCAATAAAACTATTATTTTAAAAAATCTAAATGCGGGGCACCTGGGTGGTTTAGTGGGTTAAGCCTCTGCCTTCGGCTCAGGTCATGATCTCAGGGTCCTGGGATCGAGCCCCACATTGGGCTCTCTGCTCCGCGGGGAGCCTGCTTCCTCCCCTCTCTCTCTGCCTGCCTCTCTGCCTACTTGTGATCTCTGTGTGTCAAATAAATAAATAAAATCTTAAAAAAAAAAAAAACTAAATGCAAGACCCTCCATAATCTAGTTGTAGATCAAAGAGTTTAAGTTAAAACACCATTTATAATAATACCACATGTAGCCACTGAACACTTGAAATATGGCTAGTCTTAACTGAAGTGTGTTATAAATGTAAAATCCTCAGTAGATTTCAGAATACAAAATTAAGAATGTAAAATATCAATGACTATTTGATTATATGTTGAAATAATAATATTTTGGATATATGGGTTAAATGAAATTTATTATTAAAATTAAAAAAGATTTTATGTATAGTAGTTCCTCAAAAAAACCTAGAATTCCCGTGATCCAGTAACTCCACATATATGGGTACATAGCTCAGAGATTTGAAAGCAGGAACTCCGATATCTGAATAGCCATGTTCATAGCAGCAAAATTCATGATAACTAAAATGCAGAAACAACACAAATGTCCATCTACAGATAAACAGAATAGAAAATGTGATACCTACAAATAACAGACTGTTATTCAGCCTTAAAAAGGAAGGAAATTCTGACATATGCTCCAATATGGATGAACCTTGAAGACATATGCTAAGTGATATGAGCCAGTGACAAAAGGATAAATATATGATTCCATTTACATGAGATCCTGCAGTAATGAGATTCATAGAGACAGAACGTAAAATGGTGGTTGCCAGGGCTAGGGAAAGAAGGGAACGGGGAATTAGTGTTTAATGGGTGCAGAGTTTTGATTCAGGGATATCAAACAATTCTGGAGATGGATGACGGTGACAGTTGCACACAATGTGAATGAACATAATGCTAATCAACTGTACACTTAAAAATGGCTACAGTAGGGGCAGTTGGCCGGCTCAGTCAGTATAGTATGTGATGCTTGATCTCGGGGTTGTGAGTTCGAGCCCCAAGTTGGGTGTAGAGATTAGTTAAAAATAAAATATTTTTAAAATGGCTAAAATAGTAACTTATGTTTATTTTAGCACAATAAAAAAATAATGTAACAAAAAATTAGAAAGAGTCTTATGGCGGTGGGGAGGCAATTCAGGGAAAAATGTCTTAAAAGCCTGGTTAGGGGCTAATAAAGAAAGGATGAGGGACACTGAGGCAGAAGTGACAGTGCACCAGTTCTAAGCCTGGGCCTTAGGAGGCCTGTCTCATGTATTTCTGGTTGCCATCCTGGGCCTCTGCCTCAGCCACAAGAACTGCACGCCTGGGCCAGCTCACTGTCTAAGGAGGCTGACAGACATGTGGACGAGCCCCAACTCTAGACTGGCCTCCGATAGTAGAGATCGGGCAGTCTGGATCAGCCAACTCCCAGCCTACCCACAAGGCAGGAGTGAGCCCAGTGGAAAAGAGCCAAGCCAAGCCCCAGCTGACCTACACGTCTCTAAGAATAAATGACTGGTGCTTTAAGCCACTGTGGCTTGTTACACGGCATGACTGTAGTGATATTTAATGGGATACTTTTCTTCAGAGATTCTTCAGAGATTCTAAAGCTGTTCTTCTTGAAGAGGATTCCCCTTCCCTCCCTCCCTCCTTCCTTCCTTCCTTTCCTCCCTCTCTCCATCCCTTCGTTCTTTGTTTCTGTTTTTCAATGTGGGGCTTAAACTCACAACCCTGAGATCAGGAGTCACATGCTTTAGGGACTAAGCGAGCCAGGTACCCTGATTCCTTTCTCTGTACAAAAGGACACTATATCATTTTAGTCATCCTTGTCCCTCACCTGGGAATAGCTCAAGTTTTAGAGATCAGTTTGCCAAAGCTCTGTTTCTGGTTCTAGCCAGCGTATTTGCTATTTGGTCTTTGGCATGGCATCAGACCACACTCTCACAATATCCCTAGTCACAGAAATGCCATGAAAACACAGAACTGTGGTGCATCACACGGTGTTAGTACGTTCACATGCTTGTCACTCCCCATCCGTGACAAACAATGGAGCTCAGGTGAATTCCAAAGCCACCACTGGACACTGGGTTAACTCAGCTGTTTCACTTCTACCTTCTGACAGCGTTCGTGCAAAAACAAAGACTGTGACACAGCCTTATTTCCACGTTTAAATAATCCCCCGAGAGAGACCGGGGTGAGCAGAAACGCATAACTGTCCTAGAGCCTGTAAGTGACCAACTTCCGTGTAAAAGGCTTATCGCCCCAGTGGAGTAGAGGCAGGAATACAGATACATTGATACCATTCTTTATTTCTTTTTTTTTTTTAAAGATTTTATTGATTGATTGATAGAGATCACAAGTAGGCAGAGGCAGGCAGAGAGAGGGAGGGGGAAGCAGGCTCCCCGCTGAGCAGAGAGCCCGATGCAGGGCTCGATCCCAGGACCCTGAGATCATGACCTGAGCCGAAGGCAGAGGCTTAACTCACTGAGCCACCCAGGTGCCCCCCATTCTTTATTTCTAACAGACTTGCACAGAAGTGCAAGTTCTACCAAGGCAAGTGGTTACACTAGATCAGTATAGGTCAGGCTTCCTCTGAGAGTAAGTGGAGGGTGGGCAGGAGGAAGACACATTTTGCAATGCTTTTAGGAAGTGCTGTCTGCCATCCAAGGACAGTAGACATAGGACTTCAACTCTCCGAAACAAAGCTTAGACTGAAAATACATGCTCAAGGTGAATTTAAAATCACTTTATGGATTAGATACTCGTGTCTGGTTAATGTAGGATATGAATGTTGGATTGTACCTAATTTTGAGATTATCATCATACACAATAGTAATTAGCTCCCCTCTACCCACCCAGAATAGTGGGATGGACGAGCCAGCTCAGTCTGGCAATTCCTAGGTCTTGATACATTGGCTTCTCTTCTCCAAAAGAGGACGAGAGTAAGATTTGGATCTAGTTAGAGCCCTACTACAGTAACAAATATCTCCCACACACCACCCACGTACACAGATGCTCGTACATCCATCTATCAGAGCGGCCTTTTTGTCATGAAAAAGCGAGTATGACAAACGACAATGCTTGGAAGTAAGTAAAACACAAGGAATATTCTGGGAAGATCCTCTGCCCCTTTCATCCTCTGCAATTACTTCGACTCTCCCCACACCCCCTTTCTCTGGGCCCTGACCTTCACTGGCTCTCACTGCGGGCACTAATGATAGGAGAACAGAGGAGGTGACAGGGGAGGAAGAGGGAAGGAAACTATACCGGGATACGATTACACAAGTGCCAGGAGTCAAGGTGTTTCCTGTGTCCTCCCTGGCTCTGCCTTGCCTTCCCTTCCGCCCTCCTCTAAGGCCCAAGTCCTCACCTTTGAAAAGAGGCTGAAGCATCCCAGGCGGCTCACGATGCAGTAAACTTCAGGGAGACGCTTCCCTTTGCCACCAGGCTTTTTGGAGTGAAACAAGGAAATCATGAGTGTTATCATCTCAAAGTAGAGAACCCAAACATTTTTAAGTGCCTATCATGTGCCAGATGTTTCCTCACTGCAGCTTCTGAGAATCCATTAGGTAAGTATTTACCAACCCCATTTTATAAGCGGGGAGCACTTCTGGTCGTGGAGTATATATATTTATATTCTCCTGAAGTGACCAAATCAAGCACGTTGAGTGCACAGTAGGTGCTCAATATGGCCTATGGAACCATAAAGAAAGGAGGGTTAACTTGTTTACCCCAATCCCTGTGGTTCCTCTTAAGGAGCTACGTTGAAACCAAATGCTGTTTATTATAATGATAATTCCAAATCAGAAATTATTTCTGAACATCCTTTTTGGAAATTGCATTTTAGGCTAATTTTCAAACTATTTAAATGAAAATCAATCTCAATATGTCAAAGTAATTTCATCCCCAAACCTTATTATCTCACTTAACTTTTTAAATTATTATCCCTGCTTTTTATTCACTAATTAATTCAATAAATATTTACTGGATACCTACTACGTGCTGTGCATCATCTTGACTCTAGATTACATCAGCTTATTTCGAAGATTCAAATACACTCAGAGGAAAATGATTTGCTCTTACTAAAGATTTTCAAAAGAATGTGTCTCAAAAAGACAAGCTCTAAAATGGGCTACCATGATCCTTTCATTGGATTACAATCCTGACTCCTACTAGCGACTGTTCTGAAGAACACGTTCTTGAAGGATCTGTAGCATGAACAACAGAACTATCCTTCTTTGGCCCTTAGCAACCATTATGAATGTGTGCGCTATATGCTCTCTGGGTCTGTCTAGCACGTTTTATTAGAAAGAACATTTGGCTTAAGGACAGAAAGTTCTACAGAGAAAATAACGGAGGAAGAATTTTCTTTCTAAAGGAGACGGAGTTCTAGTTCGTTCCTACCAGTAAGATTGCGATGAACCCCCAAATCTTTTTTAACTCCGCTGAGGAACCTGTCATGCTTCCTTCCTCTTCTCTTGTGGCATACGGCGAAGCCCCAGACCCAGCACTGCCCAGAGCCCTGGCGGACCAACAGTAGTGTACTAACCAGTAGTCTTCGGCAGTAACCGAACCGTCTGCTCCCATCTTCTCCAGTTAAGACAAATGAGAAGGTTTCACTGAGGTCGGGGAAACAAAAGTGAATTACATAGCAAAACAAAACAAGACACCTGGCAGAAAGCAATCAGGGGACACTCTGGAGAGGGCTGGCAAAAAGGGCTGCTCCCTGTCCTGTCTGTGCAGGGGCTCTGTGTGTCTGTAGTTTTGGGATCTGTGCCAGGGAGAGGGAGAGGGAAGCTCTCCCAAAAAGCTCCAAAAAGCCTGGGGGCAAAGGGAAGCGTCTCCCTGAAGTTTACTGCACCGTCTGCCTGGGATGCTTCAGCCTCTTTTCAAAGCTGAAGACTTCGACCTCAGAGGAGGGTGGAGGGAAACCTACAGTGTCCCTGCACCCTGCGAGGATGAGGTCTCCTAGTGTTCAGCACCCGAGCCGGCCTGTTACTACAGAGCATTGATTGGGACTGCTGCCCTCTGTGAGCTCAAGGGTGTGATGGCATCCGCTGCTCCAGGGACGTGACTCAGTGCAGGAGCAGCCAAAGAGACGGACAGTTTGTGTCCCTCTTGGAACTGCCTCTGGGGTGACCCTCCCTGAGAACTGTCTCCTCTGAGCCCCCCCGAGGGGCTCGGACTGCCCTGAGAGACTGCTGGGCCTCAAACACAGGATAAGCAGCCCCCTGAGTTTGGTCAGTCACTGGAACATCTGATAAAATGATACAGGTATGCAACAACCTGGTTAAAGCAGGAACACTGTCAGGATCTGAGGGATCAGCTGGATGGGCCGCTATTAAATGTTTCCAGGGCACCGACAAGGAAGGGAGCTAGGCGACGCTCCTCTAGCTTCTCCTACACCAAGAATTACTTTGCCCTTCACAGAGGCTTATGAACCAAACATATGCCCCCACTGAGCGAGAGGCCTGGGAATCTGCATAGCTAGCAAGGCGGTTCCTCTCTTCAGGGATGTTTTAAAACACAGGTGGGGGCCATCTCTTGCCTGGGGCCCATCAGGCTGGGTGGCAGCAAGACTGATCTATGGCGTCTGTCCTCTCCGACGCCCTCCCTGGTTCTTGCCTTAGCCTTTGGGGGTGTGGAAAGGAGAAGCCAGCTCCTACCTGGTAAATTGCTGGACGGGAGCCCAATCCTTGGCATCGGGGAAGCAGAACTGAGGGATGGCCTTCAGCTGGTCCTCAGCCTCTCTCATGAACTTGAAAGACCTTTCCAACTGCAGGGAGAAGAGTGAGAGAAGATTGGGGAATAAAACCCAGCATGGGAGAGAAAGGTAGACGCTTGCGGGGCGCCTAGGTGGCTCAGTGGGTTAAAGCCTCTGCCTTCAGCTCAGGTCATGATCCCAGAGTCCTGGGATCGAGCCCCGCATTGGGCTCTCTGCTCAGCAGGGAGCCTGCTTCCCCCCCTTTCTCTACCTGTCTCTCTGCCTACTTGTGATCTCTCCCTATGTCAAATAAATAAATAAAATCTTAAAAAAAAAAAAAAAAGAAAGAAAGGCAGACGCTTGCAAAACCACATGTTCTGCCTTCCCACAGGTGAGACCACCACCTTAACCTCAGAAAGGGTCTGCAGCTCAGTCCGCTGGGGCCTTTGTTTCCCAGGGCACTGTCAACTCGTCTTCTGGGAGAAGTCAAGAGAAAAGAAAATCGTGTGTTTTATTTATTTATTTATTTATTTACTTGTCAGAGAGACAGAGAGAGACAGAGCAAACGCAGGCCGAGTGGCAGGCAGAGGCACATAGAGAAGCAGGCTTTCTGCTGAGCAAGGAGTCTGATGCGTGACTCAATCCCAGGACCCTGGGATCATGACCTGAGCCAAAGGCAGCGGCTTAACCAACTGAGCCACCCAGGCGTCCCCAAAATAGTGTGTTTTAGATAAATATTCTTGGGGTGCCTGGGTGGCTCAGTTGTTGGCTGTTTGCCTCTGGCTCCGAGGCCCACATCGGGCTCCCTGCTGGGTGGGAAGCCTGCTTCTCCCTCTCCCACTCCCCCTGTTTGTGTTCCCTCTCTCACTATGTTTCTCTCTCTGTCAAATAATTAAATAAAATCTTAAAAAAAATATTCTCGCTGCCTAACATTCTGAAATGTAACTATTTTATTTTTAAATTTTTTGTATATTGTATATTTTGTGGACTATAACTTTTTTATTTTTCATTATTTTTAAAAAGATTTTATTTACTTATTTGACACAGAGAGAGAGAGCGTGGGAGAGCACAAGCAGGGGGAGTGGCAGAGAGAGAGGGAGAAGCAGGCTCCCTGCTTCGCAGGGATGTGCGACTGGATCCCAGGATTCTGGGATCATGACTTGAGCCAAAGGTGGACCCTTAACCAACTGAGCCACTCAGGTGCCCCTGGACTATAATAATAATAATTATTACTATTTATTTGGCAGAGAGTGACACAGCGAGAGAGGGAACACAAGCGGGATGAGTGGGAGAGGGAGAAGCAGGCCTCCCACCAAGCAGGGAGCCCCATGCAGGGCTCAATCCTAGGGCCCTGGGATTCTGACCCGAGCTGAAGGCAGATGGTTAATGACGGAGCCACCGAGATGCCCCTGGACTATGGCTATTTTAATCAATAAGGAAAAAGTGTCAAAACAACCCCCTCCGAACAGGAGATTCACAAGTCTTGAATCTGGTCTTCCAACCTCTGGGCCCCTGAAAGCTGCCCTTCCTCGATCCAGGCAAAGATATTTTATAACACTTCTTAGTGAATACAATCAGTTAAATCACATTATACAGTAAACTACAATTAATTTCAATGTCCTTGACTGTCAGAACCAAAAGGAAACTAGTCATCATCCACTGTCACATTCTTATTTCAGAGATAAGGAAATAGCCCTGACATGTTAAGTGATTTGTCCATGGTCACACAGCTGGTGTGGAATCCAGCTAGAGATGGCTTTTTTTTTTTTTTTAACTTTTATTTATTTTTTTAAGAGAGACAGAGTAGTGGGGAGGAGGAGAGGGAGAGGGACAAGAGACCCTTTGTTAACTGTGGAGCCCAAAGGAGGGCTTGATCCCATGACCCTGAGATCATGACCTGAGCTGTAATCAAGGGTCGGATGCTCAACTGACTGAGCCACCCAGGTGGCCCCTAGGGGCACTCAATCCTGAAGTGCCAGGATTGAGCCCTGCATGGGGCCCTTTGCTCAGCAGGGAGCCTGCTTCTCCCTCTCCTTCTGCCCCCTCCCTGCTCATGCTCCCGCACTCACTCTCTCAAATAAATAAAATCTTTTAAAAAAAGCAAACCCAGGGAGGAATAAAATGAAACAAGATGAGATCGGGAGGGAGACAAACCATGAGACTCAATCTCACAAAATAGACTGAGGGTTGCTGGGGGATTGGGAGGGATAGGGATAGGGTGGCTGGGTTATGGTCACTGGGGAGGGTATGTGCTATGGTGAGTGCTTTGAATTGTGTAAGACTGATGATTCACGGACCTGTACCCCTGAAGCAAATAATACATTATATATTAATAAAACAAACAAACAGGGGTGCCTGGGTGGCTCAGTGGGTTAAGCCTCTGCCTTCGGCTCAGGTCACCGTCTCAGGGTCCTGGGATCGAGCCCCGCATAGGCTCTCTGCTCAGCGGGGAGCCTGCTTTCCCCTCTCTCTCTGCCTGCCTCTCTGCCTACTTGTGATCTCTGTCAAATAAATAAATAAAATCTTTTAATTAAAAAAATAAAATAAACAAACAAAAAACAGAAGCAACTTAGAAAGTATGATCAGAGACTGTACTTAAAGCCATGTGCTTACTTATTTGCGAATGAACAGAAGTCTGTGTTTTGCGCCCCATTCTGTGGACCCGCTGAAACAACGTGTGTGCATTTGACAACACTGTACACTGTATACTTGGACATGTTGGGAGAGTGAATTTTATATGATGTATTTTTGTGCCACATTAAAAATGAAGCACTGTAGTTTCAAGTTTAGGAAACAAAAAGGAATAATTAGTAATTAGCGTTTCTTATCTTTTTAATTTTTATTTATTTCATTTTTTATTTTTTAAAGACCTTATTTATTTATTTGACAGAGATCACAAGTAGGCAGAGAGGCAGGCGGAGAGAGAGGGGGAAGGAGGCTCCCTGCCGAGCAGAGAGCCCAATGCGGGGCTTGATCCCAGGACCCTGGGATCATGACCCGAGCTGAAGGCAGAGGCTTTAACCCACTGAACCACCCACCCAGGTGCCCCAGTAATTAGTGTTTTTAAAAATAAATGTGTACTTCTAATGTGTTGGGAAGAATTTCTGGCTCTGTTGTTGTTGTTTTAAGATTTTATTTATTTATTTGACAGAGAAAGAGATCACAAGTAAGCAGAGAGGCAGGCAGGGTGGAGGGGGAGGCAGGCTCCCTGCTGAGCAGAAAGCCCAATGGGGGGCTGGATCCCAGGACCCTGAGACCATGACCTGAGCCAAAGGCAGAGGCTTAACCCACTGAGCCACCCAGGCGCCCCTGTTGTTGTTTGTTCTTGACAGGTTTATACTTGTTAACTTTTCTTTACAAAGAGTTAAAAACAAATTATGCTCAAGTTACCTTCAGTAATTTGATGTACCAATATTTGAAGTAAGTGGAGCCTGAATTTCTCAGGTTAGAAAACTGTTATTACTATCTCACCTAAATTTTTTCTGTAATATGTTCCATCAATTTCTTATTTTGTCTCTCAGGGCTTGCCATTGACCTTCACCTCAAAGCAGCTTTGCAGACAGCTTCTGAAGTCTGCAGACCAGCAGCACTGCTGAATGCCTCCCAGGGGATCTACAAGCCTTCTCCAGGACACCAAATGTCAGAGAGGGGAGGTCTCTAAAGAGAGTGCCCAAAGGAATAAAGCACTGAGCTGATTTTTTTTCAATTTTAAAACCTACTTCTAGTATGTTTCCCCTTAGGCTACAGCAAATATAATTAAAGCTGCTGCTAATATTGATGGATGAGACAACTATCAATGAATGAAACACAGCCACCATTTACAGACTTTAAGCCAATCAGTAACTGTCCTTTGGTTTTCCTCCTTCAGAATCAGTAGTCACTATCTCTTTTCTATATAATGAGTTCTCTCTTCCATCCATGACCCAGAAGATTCCAACTGGTCCTGGAGCAGTTTTTGAGTTGATAATTCACTAGCTCAGACTGTTGCCAAAACAGTAATTTTGACTGCCCTTGGACAGTCTCCCAGGGGAGCAAATACCGGTGTAGTTGTTGGAACGGGTCATTTATCACCACAGAGGGAAGAGCCATAAAGAAGATAAAGGGAAAGAACAGGGACATTTCTCAACAGTGGAAACCACTAGAGAACTGCAGAGAAGGCCCTGTAGGGAAGCAAGTTCCAGCACTTTTTTACATGGCCCACTCTCTGATCACATGCACGACATACAAAAATATGTATGTACACACATGTGCCTACATGTGCTGTCATCAACATAGGAGTTATCAACCCATATGGGCACATACATGCTCTCAAATGCACACACACTCACAGGAAGTGAGACAGGGAGCTGTCTGTCACATATACAAGCAATCAAAAGAGCCAGAAAATTTCCCAGTCTCCATGAACTGTCATAAAGGTAATTACATGGTATCCAGCATTTAGTGGAACAAGGCAGGCATGATCTCTAGTGTGCAAATATGAAGGGTAAGTCTTGGTCAAGGTGACCACAGAAGTGGGGGATAAAACTCATGAAAGGAGGAGAAAGAGGGAGGAAAGGTCCTTCTGACAGAGAAAAGGCAAAAAGATATAAAATAGCCTAATCCACAAAAAATGCATGTATAGAATGGTCACAAAACATTCAAAATATGTATCTAAAAAACATTGGCAACAAGATACATTTCCATCGGAAAGAGACTGGTTAAACAGATTAGGGCACACCCATATAACAGAGCTTTATATAATTTTAAAAATAATGCTTTTGAATTTACATTAAATAAGTTTCAGGGCGCCTGGGTGGCTCAGTGGAAAGCCTCTGCCTTCAGCTTAGGTCATGATCTCAGGGTCCTGGGATCAAGCCCCGAATTGGGCTCTCTGCTCAGTAGGGAACCTGCTTCCCCCTCTCTCTCTGCCTGCCTCTCTGCCTACTTGTGATCTCTGTCAAATAAATAAATAAAATCCTTAAAAAAATTGTTAAAAAAAAATAATAAGTTTCTAGGGGCACCTGGGTGGCTCAGTGGGTTGGGCTTCTGCCTTCAAATCAGGTCATGATCTCAGGGTCCTGGCATCAAGCCCTGCACTGGGCTCTCTGCTCAGCAGGGAGCCTGTTTCCCTCTCTCTGCCTGCCTCTCTGCCTACTTGTGATCTCTGTCCATCAAATAAAAAAATACATTAAAAAATATGTTTCTAAATAATGATATATTTACAAAATGTGATACAAAAATTATACAATGTATAACACCAGTTTTGTTAGAAAACTACGCTATGAGAAAAGTCTGGGAGAAAACATAATAAAATGCTAAATTCTATGAGGAGTGGGATTATAGATGACTTTTTTTGATACATTTCCAGATTGGTCCCCTTTCCAACAATGACTATACAAGTTTCTGCTCAAAAGAAGTTTTTTTTTTTTTAGATTTTATTTATTTACTTGACAGACAGAGATCACAAGTAGGCAGAGAGTCAGGCAGAGAGAGAGGGGGAAGCAGGCTCCCCGCTGAGCAGAGAGCCTGCTTCGGGTCTCGATCCCAGGACCTCGAGATCATGACCCGAGCCAAAGTCAGAGGCTTTAAACCCACTAAGCCACCCAGGCGCCCCTCAAAAGAAGTATTAATGTGGATGTCTAAGAGCCTGGGAATTCCAGGTTGGAAACTACAAGCATTTAATAATTATGGAGATTTATTCATTAATTCATGAATTAATGCCTTTGTTCCTGAAACACTGATTAAATATTGCCATGTGTATAACATTGTGCTAGGCCCTGAGGGAAGTAAACAGGATAAAAAACAGTCGTTCATGCCTTGGTGCTTGCTCCGTGTGGGCTTCAACTAAATGTGGGCATATCTGTGGGGCACCTGGGTGGCTCAGTCAGTTAATGGTCCTACTCTTGATTTCAGCTCAGGTCAAGATCTCAGGGCTGTAAGATCGAGCCCTGCATCGGGCTCTGCTTTCAGCAGAGTCTGCTTGAGATTCTCTCTCCCCCTCTCCTTCTGCACCCCCTTCTTTTTCTCTCCCCCCAAAATAAATAACATATTTTTGAAGTAAATAAATGTGGGCATACCTATAGTATTAGGGTTTTCAAGGGATCACCCCTGGAGGTCAGCTAAAGGCAGTGAATACAGCCAGTTAGGAGGGCTGATGCCCATGGCTTACTTCAATTATACACCTTCCGTCCTAAATTCCAAGGACAGGACTTGATTGCTGCACTAGACCACATGGGCAGGACAGAAGGACACTGGCCCAGAATAGGAGGAGACCTAGGCCTCTGTAGATATTGGGATTATGCATGGGTGGGCAGCAAAGGGAGGCCCCTGAGGGGATCAGGTCATGTCCTCCCTCCCCTCTTCTTGCCTCTGAGCACCTTCACTGTAGGAACTGTGCATACAGAGTCACATTCTACCTCATGAGTCTCTGTATGCTTATCTTTTGCCCTCCTGTCAGAGTGTGAGCCTCCTGAGGACAGCAAACACCATTTTGCTCATTTCTGTAATGATGCAGCCAAGCAGAAAACAGCTTGAATGTAATAGGGTCTCAGTAAATTCTGGTTAGGCTGAATAGAGCCTCTTGAATCCTGATGCCGAAGCCTAAAAATAATTTCTGGTCATGCCATTTTAGGCTTTGCTGAGGGCCACTCCATGAACCGTGTTAGAACAGAACAGGACTCTTGTGCACACACCCAGGGGGGTACATGGTACGCGTACAGATGTTCAGCGTGGACACGAACAGCCCTCCCCGGGAAGAGTTGTGTGGCTGGTGGGAAAGAGGCTTCTAGGACAGCTCGGGAAGAGATGTGGCTGGACAAGGAGACAGGGAAGATGACGAGGATGGCACGGCCAGCAGAGTCACCACAGGAAATGAGTAAGTGGTTTTGTCTGTACTTTGAGTCTTTGAGTTCCTCACCTCCCGGGACCTCCCAAATTCTCAAGCAGCAGCTTTTTTCATTTGCTATACCCTACTGAGGACTCATGGTCCAAGACTGTAGACACTGAGTGCTCCTGAGACTCCCGCACCTCCCAGAAACCGTGAGTCCCAACGAGGGCTGTGAGCCGCCAAGGCCAGACCGCCCTGTACCTTGAGCGGGAACTGCTGGGTGAGCTCTGGCACATACGCAGCCCCGGCCTGCTTCTTGTGCAGGGACACGACCACAAAATACTCGAACAGCTGCCTCTGCTGGTACTCCACGAGCTCCCGGTCCAGGGATGGGTATCTGGGAGCGTGCTTCAGGCGGGACTTCACATTCACCAGGCGCTGGCTGTGAGCTGGGGAGAGAAGGACAGTGAGCGCCTGGGTGCGACTCTTTCCAACGTGGAACCGCACAGATCCGTGACAGCTTGTGTGGTTCCCAGCCCAGAGTACCCCTTCCCATTCCCCCAAAGTGTTCCCACATTTAACAAATGAGTAGGAAACTCTTTGTTTGGGGTCCTTGCCAGACTTCGGGGAGGAGCAACACCAGACGGGCCGCCAGGCTAATGGGGGTGCGGAAGCCTGGAACGCGGGGCTCTGCTCTTCCATGGGTTAGCTGGGTGGACTGGGGGCAGCGGCTTGAGTCATCCTTGTAGCCCTCTGTCAGATGGGGCGGGGACACTGACGCCTCCTCTCACACATTCCTTTCATCTTTCAGTTTGTGAGATGTGACAAAATCCAGACAACAGAGCTTTGACAGTGGGGGGATTTTGTCATCACCTGCATGACAGACCCAGCAGAGCCATGACTAACTCGGGAGCTCCTGCCACCTTCCCTCCTGCCGTTGTTCTCTGTGATGGAAAAGGGCTTGCTTCATCCTAGAGGATGCCAGGGAGCAGCTTGCGGGGGAGACATGAGTGAAGCAGGGCTGCTGACCGGACGGGTCCCCCTCACCTCACTCAGCAGGTCTAGACTATGGCTCTCTTGGGCTTCCCCCTGTGGTCTGAGAAATTGTGGAAAACTCACTAAAGCCTAGACCAAGGTCACCAAATTTAGATCTACAGAGACCAATAACTTCAGTGACTTCATTTGACAGATGAGGAACTAGAGGCCCTGAGATCTTAAGTGATCTCCCCTGTTCTTTTAGCAGTTTTCACAGGAGTAGGACAAGAGCCCAGGTATCTAGAACCCCAGGCCAGCAGCGCTATACCTTCCAGGTGTGGAAAACACCTGTAATGGAAAGGCACGGGGAAGGGCTACTGTGTTTGTAGCCCCCCTGCACCTCTGGACCCACAGGCTCAGTGACCAAACAGGCCCATGCTGGTCATGCTCAGGACTGACCTGCCCCCACGCACCCTGTGGGTCCCCTTGTCCCCTTAGACATTCACATCTTGCCCTACAAGCTCGTGCAAGGACACTCGGTGCCCTCCTTCACATTAAGCAGGAAGGGCCATCTCAGTAGCTCCCAGCCCCCTGCCTGTGCCCTGCCCCGCAGCTGGTCTTCTCACCTTTCAGCTTCTCCTCTGTGTCACTGTCAGACTCACTGTTCTCATCCGTCACTAGACAGAAAAACAAACAAACAAACAAAAAATGGCAACAGGAAGAAAGTTTTTCTAATACAGGAAACTTTTTGTATGAAATGACCCATATCCAAGATTTCTACTTCAGAGGGGCTATTTTCTTTCTGTCGATTTAGACGTAATAGACAAAGGATGTCTTTGTCCAACTAAATGCAATTTCCAAATTAATGTGGCTCTAGTTCAGATGGTACTTATATCCAGTAATAGAGCAGATACTGGTTCGTTTTATGTACACGAAGCAAAGAAAGCGGCTCCCAGGGTGAGTTCAGAGCTTGCAGCGCTGGGCTGGCTTGACGGACGGACAGTGAAACAGGACCAGAGGACACACCACCAGGCTGAGCTCCTTCCCAGCTCTTCACTGTTGCAGGGCAACAGGATGTATTTACAAAGCACAGTATTTACGTATTTACAAAGCACCGACTTGGTCTCCTCTTTGGTGAGCCAGCCCAAAACAACAGGGAGCCTCTTTTCACATTGTGGGGGGAGCTGGGGCGGTGGCGGGGGTGGGGGGGTGGGGGGGTGGGGGTGGAGGGGGCTGTTTCTACCTTTTCCTGAGTTGCTCTCCGTTGACTGGGACAGCCTCTTCACGCGTTTCTTTCCTCTCCGGGCCTCATAAATGGCATTGATTCGCAAAACCAGCTGCCAGACACCGGGAGAAGAAAAGCCAGTGTTAGCAGCTTCCTCTCCATGTGCAGCTGGGGTTTCTTTGCCACTCATTCTCTTCTGGGACCATGGACGGTGGGGGAAAGAAGGAGGGAGGGGCCATTTCCCACTGGTCCACTGGCATCTTTCAACTATTCTTTTCTACCAGACAGGAACGTGACTTTTGAGAACACTAAAGGAGGCTGCCAACCTCACTGATGTATGGACGGGTGATGTCTAAATATACTAACGCATACAGCTGAGACACAGGCAAACAATTTCATTGGCTAATTGTGGGATGGCCGCCCCCCCTTCGATGCCGTGATGTCTCTGTGGTTTGGGAGCGGCCTTTGCTCCCCCCCAGGGGAAAAAAAAAACAACCCAGACAGCAAAAATAAAAACCTCCCAGGCAGGGCCCCTTCTGTCGGAACAGTGCCAAAGACCATCTAAGCAGCACCGGGCAGCAAGGGGGCAGGGATTATGGGGGATTTTGAGTTCTAGCTTGGGGCTACATGGTCGTGCCCTGCACCCAGCAGACCCAGCACACCCCCCTCTTGCAGGGGAGCACTCATCCACACTCAGGGAGGCCTTTCATGATCTCCCCGGCTGCTCAGCAGACTCCACCACTCAGCAGCACATCTTCCAGGCTGATTCTAGCAGACCCATCTGGCGACGGAAGCCCTGCGGCACTTCCCATCAGGCTTCACAGCACCGCCTGCAAATTTCAAGAGTGGAAGCTTCCTGGGCTCCACCTGGTTGCAGGAAAGGAAGTCTACCCATGCCCAGTCGAGACAAACCAACTCGGGATTTTAATTAAATTAATTAAAGTTTATTTTCTTTAGTAATCTCTACACCCAACGTGAGGCTTCGAAGGCCTGAAGCCATGACTCCGAGATCAAGAGCCATACACTCCTCAGAGTGAGCCAGCCAGGTGCCCCTCAACAGGTGATTTTAAAGGGGAGCTGGGTTTGAAAGCTGCCTTGAAAAGTTTATATTCTTTTTGGCCATGGAAGAACTGGAGAGAGTATGGGCTGTAGTAAACTGGGCGATGGGCACGCAGGTGGGTGCGGTGGGTTAGCTGCTGCCAATCCCTGTCTCCACCCTCTGCTTCTCTGTCCCACTGCCTGAAGTAGCTCACCAGCACCTCGTCACAGGCCAGAGCGCTGGACTACCAGTGGAGGAAGGTAGCTCATCCTCCAGGTCTCCTTGTGGTGGGCCTGGGCCCCGGCCCTCCAGCTCTGCAGACTAAGACACTGCCCTGCCATATCCTTGGTCACACACGTACTCTGGGTCCTGACAGGTGGCCCAGCCCTGGCCCTGCCAGCTCTCATTGTGAACTCCTCACCCCCAACCCGGTGCTGGCTTTGCCTTGAATCTGAATGACGTGCCTTCACCACCAAATCCCTGCCATATGGCCATTATTTACATTTGATCTTAGGAACCAGCCAGTTCCTTGGAGCTCATACCACTGAGCCGGCCCTCTTTTCTTTTTACACACATCCTAACCAGTGGAATATTGACGCTAACCCCATTCCCCATGGAAGAAGACAATGCATACATGAGATGCTACTATTATTCACAACAGCCAGGAAATGAAAACATCCCAATGTCAATCAAGGGATGAATGGGTAAACGCAATGTGGCATGTACACACAGTGGAATATCATTTAGCCTTCAAGAGGAAGGGAATTTGGACACATGCTCCAACATAAATGAAACCCGAGGATGTTCTGCTAAGAAAAATATGTCAGTCATAAAAGGATAAATACTGTATGATTCCATTTATAGGAGGTACCTGGAACAGGCACATTCATAGTGATACAAAGTGGAATGGTGGTTGCCAGAGGCGGGGGGAGGGCAGAACGCAGAGTTTCTGTCTAGGGAGATGAGCAGTTCCGGGGATGGATGCTGGTGATGGGCTGTATAACAGTGTAAATGCACTAATGCTACTGAACTGTATGCTTAAAAATGGTTGAAATGGCAGTTTTCATGTTACATATATTTATTTACCATAATTTAAAAATACATAAATCAACAAATGAGTTACTAGGTCAAATTGTGGTTCTTCTGGGAGGAGAATTTTTAAAACCATTCGGCCTCCTCTCACCCAATATCCAATGAACCAGAAAGAAGACAGCTACGATATAGGTAACATCCTTCCTAAGTTCACCTAAAATGCGGTGAACACGGGAAAGTGAGTTCCGCGCAGGTGGGCATCTTGATCACTTCTGTTTGCTGCTCGATGACAGTCCCTGTATGAGCTGGAACAGCGCCCAGCACGTAGTAGGTACTCAACAAATATCTGTTGATTGTGAATTTGTTGGATGAATACTAAGCGTCCCCTATGTACGAGGGTTTTTGCTAGAAGCTGGTGGTAAAAAGATGTATGGGACATGGCCTCCGTTCTCAGGGAGTTTACAAGCTTACAGGAAGGACCAAGATGCATTTGTAGCTATCATACAAGACAGTTCCTGAGCGCCATGTGGGTAGTATAAATGACATGACAGAGAACATTCTTCTCACTTTAAATCAGGTCATGGAATAAGTGGAAGCCATATATACACCACTCAATAAATTTTGTTCCTTTTTTTTTCTTTTTTTTTTTTTTTTTAAGATTTTATTCACTTATCAGAGAGAGAGAGAGAGTATGCACAAGCAGGCAGAGGCAGAGAGAGAAGCAGGCTCCCTGCCGAGCAAGGAGCCCGATGTGGGACTCGGTCCCAAGATGCTGGGATCATGACCTGAGCTGAAGGCGCAGCCCAACCGACTGAGCCACCCATGTGTCCCTCTTTGTTCCTTTCTATATAAAAAATTTTCCCCCAAGAGAAAAGCTTTAAACATGCTCTCAAATAATTGTACTTTAACAGGAGTTAAGTTTTGTTGTTTCTGTACTAGGGGGCGCCTGGATGGCTCAGTAGGTTAAGTGCCTATTCTTTTTTTTTCTTTTTAAAGATTTTATTTATTTTGACAGAGAAAGAGAGAGAGATTGTGCACAAGCAGGGGGAGTGGCAGAGTGTGAGAGAGAAGCAGGCTCCCCACTGAGCAAGGAGTCCCATGTGGGACTTGATTCTGAGACCCAGGATCACGACCTGAGCTGAAGGCAGATGCTTAACCGACTGCGCCACCCAGGTGTCCCTACGAGTCGATTCTTGATTTTGGCTCAGGTCATGACCTCGGAGTCGGGGGATCACGTTGGGCTCCACGCTCAGCAGGGTGTCTGGTTTAGATTCACCCTCTCTGTGCCCCACCCCCACATGCTCTCTCTCTCTCTCACTCTCTCAAATAAATAAGTAGAATCTTAAAAGAAAAAAAAAATCACGTACTCAAACTTAGAGTTGTGTTAAAGCTCTTTTAACCCAACAGCTAATTCATTTGATTATCCCTGTTTAATTTGCTAAAATGATGGTGAGGCTGGCAGTATGGATGTGAACAGCCACTTTTAATTATTCCACCAACTGTAGGATTTTGACCTTATAGATACCTATACTGATGCCAGAACAAGCAGAAGGGGAGTTAAGGGAGTGGCTAGAGACACCACACTTTGGGGGCGCCAGAGCAGCTACCATGATGGCAGAGGACAGTGACATCGGAGGGCAGCTGAGGGGAGGCATGGGAGTGAATCCGTGCTGAAAGAGACTGGGGTCCATGGGTTAGTGGAGCTCATTCAGGAAACATCAAATAATCAATATGCAACCTGCTCCACACCCTGGGCCCTGGGTAGGACAAGGTTAATGGGGAGAGCATGAAGGGGGAGGAGCCATGGCTCCTGTCCTGATCCCTTTGTCTGCCCTTCATCAGCAAAACAAAGGAAGATGGCTTCTCTCCGGTTCCAACTACAAGTCCCCTCTGACCAGGCTTCCGGTTACAAGTGTTTTCTCAACCACAGGACCCTCTCGGCCCTTACTCTTCAGAAGACACTCGACAGCCAAGGTGACTTAACTTCATTTGAATGAGAAAGCTGGGGACGGGTGTGGTAGGGGTAAAATTATGGCTCAAAATACTGACTAACCAAACTGTTAGGAGGAACCAGCTTGCAAATGTCCCATGATTTTCAGGTCAATGCATCACTTTGAGAAATCTGATGAAACCTACAATCTTCCCCTCTTGCCTCCATCCTCCAAAACTCTCCATAAAAAGTCTCACGCAGTTTTCCGGGTTTCGTGATCCCTAAATCCCATCCATCCATCCATGTACCCTGAAATGAAGAATCCCTGTTCTAAAAGTTCCCATAAAAAGTTGGTACCAAAGTTACCAGTGCAGAGGGACCAGCACGGCAGAGCTGGAATAATGCAAAAGGGAACTGAGTCACTAGCAGACGCATTAGGAACCACATCCCCCTGGGCACGTTTTACCTTTCAGGTTGAAAAGAGCAAGGAAAGATGTACTTTTGACAAGTGTTGCCTCAGAACAAAGGCTCCACATGGCATGGCCTCTGCATCCAGTGTTGGGCAAAGTGTGAGTTAGAGCGTGATGACTGGAGCTCTACTTTTTGAGGCCGTGAAGGAGGAGGAAATGGCCTTTTGAGGCCGGGTATTGGAAACATGGTCTGGGATCACGAGTATCATGAGAGGTTAGGCTGGGACAAGAATGGCTAAGGGGAAGGCTACAGGACCACAGTTACTATTATGACAAAGGCCCAGATAGCCCAGCCTGCGGGCTTCACAGTGTCTACCTGGTCTGTGATGAAGCAGGAAGAAGAGGACCAGTGTTCTGTTCTCTGCCCACACTCCTCTGCAACCTTCCTTTGCAGGGAAGGGAGAATGCATATCTGCACAGAAAGCTTGTTGCAAGCCTTACCTTGGGTATCTTTTTCTTCTTTCTGCCATTCTGCAGGTCTCCAAGGTTAAAGAAAGTATCATCAGGGCTGCTGGGAGTGGAGGGGGGGCTGATTTTGGAAGGGGACCCATAACCATCCCGACTCAGCTTCCTGGTGTCCAGAAGTTTGAAGTTCCTCCTCTCTGAATTTTGCCGGAAAAAAGCCGGTTTGGCCAATGACTGCTAGAAGGGGAAAGGAGAAAAGAAAAGAAGAGTAAATACAAAGGGCCAAGTGGGAGATAGCTGGAGGTGCCAGTGATACAGACTATGAGGTGGAGAGGGGAAAGCTGGTCTTTCTTCCCAGGGTGATGCTGAGTTTGTCTCTGATTAAGGATGCAGATCCAATCCAGTCTCTCTCTCTCTCTCTTTTTAAGATCTTATTTATTTATTTATCAGAGAGAGAGAGAATGATTGAATGAGTATGAACTGAGGGGCACAGGGAGAGAGAGAGAAGCAGACTCCCCACTGAGCAGGGAGCGTCATATGGGGCTTGATCCCAGGACCCCGGGATCATAACCTGAACCAAAAGCAGATGCTTAACCAACTGAGTCACCCAAGCACTCCCAATCCAGTCTCTCTTTTTAGGCAAGGGGGAATTCACTGGCTCAATCCCCTATCTGTACAAATCAGGCATTCTGAGAACCAAGACCCACTGCATTGGGAGGGAGACAACCTAAGCCCAGCTTTGACCCTGCTGCTGATAAGCTGAGTACCTCTTGTACAAAGAGTTTCAATCCCTAAGGCTCAGTGTCTTAGTGATTGAGAAGTGAGATTGAGAAGTGAAAAAGTGCATTTCTAAAAATGAGCCACTTTAAGGCCAAAGGCAAAAAGAAAATTGGTAAAAAAAAAAAAAAAAAAAAAAAAAGGAAAGGAAAAAAAAGAACAAAAACCTTCCCCAAACCCTGAAACTTATAGAAGTTATTTTTCTAAAACATACTACAAATTAATGAAAAGACAAACAGGTAAACAAAACAGGAATGGGAAATTTATAGAAAAAGAAATACAATGATGCTTTGATATAAGATTCTTAGCATCACTCATAAGAGAAAATTAAAACTCCATCAAAGAGACATTTTTCACTCTAAGATTAGCAAAGATAAATTTGATAATTCACTAGAATAGTGAAAGTGAGGGAAACAGTCCCTTTCACACTTTCATACAATGTTGGTGGGACTGGAAATTGGTACAGTTCTATGGAGAGCAATGGAGCAGTATCAAAAAATGACAAACACAGATACCTTTTCACCTAGCAGTTCCACCTATAGGAATGGGCCCTACTGATGCATACTTGTGCAAAGTTACACTGTACGAGGCAAGCTGTATTGTCTACTGTGAAATGGTTTATAAATACAAAATACTGGAAACAACCTAAATGTCCAGCAGAAGCTGGTCAAATAAATTATGGTACAGTGGAGTACAACGCAGGTATAAGAAAATCTTAATGTACTGATATAGAAGGTTCCCTCAGATGCATATTGTTAAGCATAGAAAGCAAGGGATAGGGCGCCTGGGTGGCTCAGTGGGTTAGGCCTCTGCCTTCGGCACGGGTCATGGTCTAGGGGTCCTGGGATCAAGCCCCGCATCGGGCTGTCTGCTCAGCAGGGAGCCTGCTTCCCCCACATCTCTCTCTGCCCGCCTCTCTGTCTACTTGTGACCTCTCTCTGTCAAATAAATAAATAAAATCTTAAAAAAGGAAAAGCAGGGGTGCCTGGGTGGCTCAGTGGGTTAAGCCTCTGTCTTCGGTTCAGGTCATGATCTCAGTGTCCTGGGATCAAGCCCTGCATCAGGCTCTCCGCTCTGCTTCCCCCTCCCCCTTTGCCTGCCTCTCTGCCTACTTGTGATGTCTCTCTCTGTCAAATAAATTTTTAAAAAATGTTTTTTAAAAAAAAAGCAAGGGGTTGGTATAACATTTTGATATTTGTGTGTTCTAAGGAGCTATTCTGCCGGTGTATGCATAGACTAGCCCTGAAGGATACATAAGAAACTAACAGTGGTTGTTCTGGGGGAGAGTAATGGAGGGTCAGGGGCAAGAGGAAGATTTGTCACTATATACTTTTCACATTCTTAAATTTTAAACCATATGAATATGTTAACATGGAAATAAACAACAGTAAGATAAAATTTAAAAACTACTTGGACTACCTGTTTCCTAAAGGTACTTTCAGGACACACACTGTATGATACTATAATTATAACTGCAAAGTGTCTTTTTTTTTTTTTTTTTAAGATTTTACTTATTTATTTGAGAGAGACACACAGAGAGAGAGGGAACACAAGCAGGGGCAGTGGGAGAGGGAGAAGCAGGCTTTCCCCTGAGCAGGGAGCCCGATGTAGGGCTCGATCCCAGGACCCGGGATCATGACCCAAGCCAAAGGCAGACGCTTAATGACTGAGCTACCCTGGCATCCCAAAGTGTCTTTTTAAAAATGAATTAATAGGGACGCCTGGGTGGCTCAGTTGGTTAAGCAGCTGCCTTCGGCTCAGGTCATGATACCAGCGTCCTGGGATCGAGTCCCGTATCGGGCTCCTTGCTCAGCAGGAAGCCTGCTTCTCCCTCTGCCTCCATCTGCCAGTGCTCGCTCTCGTTCTCTCTCTCTCTCTCTGACAAATAAATAAATAAAATCTTTAAAAAAAAATGAATTAATGAATTAGGTGATGAAAATGTATATAAAGCGCCTAGCAAAATACCTGATACACAACAGGCAGTGAATATGTTTTTCTCATGTAACATGGACATTTTTTCAAACCTTAATATGCTAACTGCTTTTTTTCTTTAGTATGTTATTTTAAAAAATATTTTATTTATTTATTTATTTGAGAGAAAGAGAAAGAAAGCACAAGCTGGGTGAGGGGCAAAGGGAGAGGGAGAAGCAGGCTCCCCAAGAGGGAGCCTGATGCAGGGCTCAATCCCAGAACCCTGGGATCATGACCTGACCTGAACGCAGACGTTTAACTGACTGAGTCACCCAGGTACCCCTCTTTAGGATATTATTATGTTCTTTGCCTATTTATCTTTTGGGAACCCAGTGTTTTTCTTATTAATTTGAATGAGCTCTTTATTTAGAACAGATATGAAATATTTGTCAGTTTTACTGCAAGCGTGTTTTTCCCATGGGTTTTTTTTTTTGATCATATAAAATTTTTATATATGAAAATCTGTTTATCTTTTCTGTGCAATTGATTTAATCTTGCCTCTCTAGAAAATCTGTATCTTTCTAGAAGTTTAATACATACTTAATTCCATTCTCTTTTGGATTTTCTTAGTCTACTTTGAACATATTTTATTCATTAATCCATCAGTAATTTATTTTGTTTTATGTTAGTCTAAACTGATTTTACTCCAAGCTAAGTTATCCCTATTCCATTTAATAAATGAGTCTTGTCTTTCACTATCAGTTTACAAGGCCACATTCATTATATCTTAAATTCATAGAATAGTCTTATTCTGTTCCATTGATTTCTCAATTCTTGTATAGTTCTGAATAGTATATAACACAAACTCCAGAACCTTTTCTAAAGATTTCTGGGAATAAAGACTCCTAGCTTCCCTAAGTGGCCTGCTCCAATGTTTGAATCATGAGTCTACAGGGTGCAATCAATTGCTTAGTACCACAAGCCCTGAGTAGAAAAAGCCAGTATGGTTTGCTCACTGTGGGCATCTTAATAATTACACCAGCACCAAAAGAAGGAAGAATGACAAGCTTTCTTACAGACCAAATTCCATCTGTAGTGAAATCCAAGCAAATGGCCCCATTTCTTTCACTGCATTAGAATTGCCTATCAAATTAGTCGGCAAAAAGCAGGTATCTGTTTTCAGTAGACTTTTAAGTTGTGAGTGTTTGTTCAAAGATCTGACCTATGAAAAGGTCTGAGAAGAAAGAAAACAGAAAGATATCAAAACATGGCACCCAGCTCTGTAAAGAGTGTTCAGAGACCCACCTGGGGGCTGGGGTTGTGTGGGCTGCATCCCCCTGCGGTGACACTGCCAGGGAATGGGGCCCTGGTGTGCCCCCGAGAGCACCCAGAATCAGCCTCCAAATGTCCACGGAGCTTTCGTGAGGGGGTGGAATTTCAGCTGCTACTTAACTGATAACAGAGGATCTACAAGGCTCTGGGGTAGAGCATTCTCAAGGAACACAATCTGAGAAGAGGCATAGAAGTGAGGAAGTGCAAATTAGCCCAGAGGGATGCCTGGATGGCTCAGCTGGTTAAGCGTCTGCTTTCAGCTTGGGTCCTGATCCCAGGTTCCTGGGATCGAGTCTTGCACTGGGCTCCTTGCTCAGCGGGGGAGCCTGCTTCTCCTTCTGCCTGCTGTTCCCCTGGCTTGTGCTCTCTCTCTGACAAATAAATAAATAAAATCTTAAAAGAAAAAAAAGTTAGACCAGAGAGGGTGCTCATGGCTCAGAGCGAGTGCATCGAAACAGATGGAAGAGATCATACAGCAATGATGACATCGAAATGTCTGTGGAAGGCCTTTGAAAACGAGGGTGTGAATCTTAGTCCTTAGCAGGGGGCAGCAACTTTTTTCTTAAAGGCCAGACAGTAAATATTTTCGGCTTTGTCACAACTACTCAACTCCGCCGTTGCAGTGCAAAAGCAGCCATACAGAATATGTATGTGAACGAGCGTGGCCATGTTCCAGGAAAACTTGATTTACTAAACCACTCACCCCGCAGTAGTTTGCCAAACCTGAACTATAGTATTAAAAGGAAAGACACTGCAGGACCCTAGGGATGACTATGTCAGGCTGTGGCCCAGAGAAGATTCCAGCTTTTGGTCAGAAAGTCTCACACCAACATGTCTTGGTGATAATACACCCACTCCATTGTGTCTCTCTGGAACAGCCTCTAGGAAGGGGCCTAACTCTGTTGCAGAGGCCCACAGAGTTTCCCTAATCTCATAAACACTGGATTCACGATGGACCCAGCAAAAGATCTGTGGTGTCCAAGAAAGAAAAGCAGACAAGAACTCTGATGAAACTTCATGAGTTATTTTGGGGAACCAAGTGTGATGGGCCCTGGCCAGGGGCCTTCCTGGTGGGGAGGAGAGGGAAAGCTGCGTGCCTCCCTAGAGGGAGGCGACCTGGACTTGAGCCAGGGTTCGTCTGAGAATGGTGATTTAACTCCTTCCTTTCTTCCACTGTCCCTGTCTTAAGACCTCAGGAAACAGTGATGTAAAGAGACGAAGAGTCCTTCATACAAAATATCTCATCTCTTCTGTACCTAACTCCACCTCATTCCTACTCTCTTTCCTAAAGGCCTCCTCCAAGTAGCCAGGTGTCATTCTCACAAGCATACACATTTGTTCATATATGCCCATAAGTACACATATTTCCATATACACACATAGAAATACATAGGAAGGCATACACACATATTTCAACAATTGACACATTATACTAATGTAAAGAAAGACATTACATTTAAAGGACAGGATACCATGCAGGCAATAAAGATTATTTAAAAAAAGAAATTAATGATGTGGGGAAATATTCAGGATAAATATAAAAGACCAGCAAAAATATAAAAGTAAATATACCTCATCCCAAGTCTTTTTTATGTACACACACATATACACACACATGCACACGAACAATCTATTTTTTAAATATATATATACATATATATATATTAGATATTTTATTTATTTATTTGACAGACAGAAATCACAAGTAGGCAGAGAGGCAGGCAGAGAGAGAGGTGGGGGGAAGCAGGCTCCCTGCTGAGCAGAGAGCCCGACATGGGGCTTGATCCCAGGACTCTGGGATCATGACCTGAGGCGAAGGCAGAGGCTTTAACCCACTGAGCCACCCAGGCGCCGCCACACTAACAATCTATTATAGAAAAAAATAAAAATTCTTAATTTTGTATGAGTTTTATATTCCTCATTATCCTTTTCAGTATTTAAAAAAACTTTTTAAAAAAGATTTTGTTTATTTCGACAAAGAGAGTGAGCACAAGAGAGGGGGTGTCAGAGGAAGAAGCAGACTCCCCACTGAGCAGAGAGTCAGACATGGGGCCAGATCCAGGGACTCCAGGATTATGACCTGAGCTGAAGACAGAAGACTGAGCCACTCAAGCGCCCCTTAAAAAACTTCTGTGATGAGAATGTTGTGATGAGATGAAATAAGGTTATTTTTAAAAAGAACACATAATGAAAAGCCTAATTCTCTATATTTACCAAACATACATAAATAGTACTTATATTGCAGGCACTAGACTAAATGGTTTACAAGTGTGAATTAGTTTTTAAGATTTTATTTGTTTATTTGAAAGAGAGAGACACAGCAAGAGAGGGAACACAAGCAGGGGGAGCAAGAGAGAGAGAAGTAGGCTCCCTGCTGAGCAGGGAGCCTGTTGTGGGACTGGATCCCAGGAACCTGGGATCATGACCTGAGCCGAAGGCAGATGCTTCACCGACTGAGCCACTCAGGTGCCTCTACAAGTATGAATTTGATTAATCCTCATAAGACCCCTAAGAGGAGAGTACTATAATTGTTCTTTTTTTTTTTTTTTTTAAGATTTTATGTATTTATCTATCAGAGAGAGAGCACAAACAGGGGCGGGGAGGGCCAGAGGCAGAGGTAGAAGCAGACTTCCCACTGAGCAGGGAGCCCAATGCAGGGCTGGATCCCAGGAACCTGAGATCATGACTGGAGCCGAAAGCAGCTGCTTAACCAACTGAGCCATCCAGGCATCCCTAATTGTTCCTATTTTATCAATGACAAAGCTGACACGTGTAGATGAGAACATTTGCCCAAATTCACACAGCTAGCAAGTGGTCTAGGCAAGTTTTGAATGCAGGCAGTCAGACTCTAGAACTCACATGCTTGACCAGATACTGCCTCTCTAGTTACGGTTAAGTGATGTACAGTTTTTGGTGGGAGATGGTGTGGGTGGGCTCTCCAGGCAACCAGAGAATGCTAGTTAATGGTACGTTTTGTTCCCTAACGTCTTACATGCCAGTGCATTAGGAAAAAAAATGCCTTGGGCACCTGGATGGCTCAGTCGGTTAAGTGTTCAACTCTTGATCTCAGCTCAGGTCTTGATCTCAGGGCCGGGAGTTCAAGCCCCAGGCTGGGCTCCACACTGAGCGTGGAACCTGCTTAAGAAAAAACAGCGCTAGCCTAGATTTCCTTTATTATAAAAATTAGTTCCTAACACATTTAGTGTGCTATTCTAGGTGTGGGAATGGTGGGTAACACATAGCAGGAAAAGAAAATGGCTTGATCTCAGGAGCTTGCCTTGTGCGTTGATAACCATTAGCATCTGCCCCCAACTGCACAATTGCTCCTGTCTGTCCAGCTGACCCTGACCTCTGGCCTGGGACTGGGCACGATCTCATTAAATGAAAATCCTAAAAGCTGTCATAGGCTCTTCAGAGGCTGATAGAGGAGGGGGCCACAGAGGGATAGCTTCTGCCAATTCTAAGGTCCCAGATGCGGCCCAGATGCAGCAGATGCTCCATGAATATTTGATGAGCTAAACGGAGGAAGTGGTGAAGTCTGCAGCTGTCCCCCACAATGGGGGCACCAACCGGACACCCAGATGTGGGAGAGCAGAGGAATGAGCATGGACGCTGAGTCCTGCTGATGACTTGCGAAGAGCTGGAAGCAGCCTTCGTGTATCCATGGCAATCCGACATGCTTCCTGGGCACCCAGACTGTCCTTCTGCAGGACAGCTGCTTCTGGACCTCAAGCTCTTGCTGACGTGATTACCTACTGTGTTTAACTGTTCTGGTGACAGAGGACCGGGGTTTGCTCTAGCCTGGCAGGAACGGGAAGAAAAGGGCTGTTGGGTCCTTATTCTCCAGCATTAGGGAGGAGCACCCGGCTCGGACTGCACAGCTGCTATGGGCAGACGTTGCTCTTTGTTCTAAGAGGCGAGCAGTGCCTTCCCAGCAAGAGAGGAGGGCAGGGGAGAGCCAGGTGGGACACGAAGGGGCAGACCGAGTTGTGACCCCTTTCCTCTGTCAAGTCAAGCTTATCCACTATGGGAAATGAAGGGCTTCCTGAATGTTTGAAGGCATCTATAGCCAATGAAAATACATTTCAGAGGCAAGTAGGAACTGTCTTCTAATGATCTGCTGGGCTGGACTCTTCCATGAGAACATTCTTCCATAGGAGGAGCAAAATTGCAGTTAACTAGCTTTCACAAGAATGACAGGAATTGGTATGGTTAGGTGAGATCTACCCTTCATGATGGATTCTACCTTCAACTCTCTTCAGGAGGACTGGTGGCAGACAGACTCCCTGAGTGACCACTGAACACAAAAGGCATGATTTCTCTGCAGACCCCTACTTGCTAGCAAATGCTGTCCTTCCCTGGGGCCCAGAGAGGAACATGGCTTCCTTTCTTGGGCTGGAAATAGATCTTTGCAATGGGATTTAAACCGATACTTGCAGCCTAGATTTGGCCTTCCTTTACTTAATTTCTTGAACAACTACAGCTTGTATAACAACTATTTATAGGGGACACAAACATATTACTGAGGAACTCAAGGAATTCATAACATAGCTGGGGAGATTTTTTTTTTAAAGATTTTATTTATTTATTTGACAGAGAGATAGAGAGAAAGCACGAGTAGGCAGAGTGGCAGGCAGAGGGAGAGGGAGAAGCAGGCTCTCCGCAGAGCAGGGAGCCGGATGTGGACCTCAATTCCGGGATCCCAGGGATAACGACCCAAGCCAAAGGCAGACAGTTAACCCACTGAACCATCCAGGCACCCCTGGGGAGATGTTTTTAAGATACATTACACAACTTAAATCATATTTCAAATCATCAAAGAGATATCATAATGCAGTTTACACAATTTGGTATAAAATGAACACTTTAGCCCACTAAGAGGGGAAGAAGTTCCAGGGACTGGAATGACCTAGCAGTTTCCTGAAGTAAGCATGATTGACCTGGGCCTTAAAGGATGGGGAGAGAAAGGCAAGAAAGGGCAGACATAGAAATGACCTAGCACAGGGGTGGGCAAAATACAACGCGTGGGCCATATCAGGCCCTCCATCTACTTCTATATAGGCCATGACCTAAGAATAGTTCTTACATTTTTTTTAAGATTTTATTTATTTATTTGACAGAGAGAGATCACAAGTAGGCATAGAGAGAGGGGGAAGCAGGCTCCCTGCCGAGCAGAGAGCCTGATGGGGGCTCAATCCTAGGACCCTGAAATCATGACCTGAGCTGAAGGCAGAGGCCCCAACCCGCTGAGCCACCCAGGCACCCCAGTTCTTACATTTTTAAATGGTTGGTGGGGTGCCTGGGTGGCTCAGTTGATTAAGCCTTTGGCTCAGGACATGATCGAGTCCCGTGTCGAGCTCCTGCTCAGTGTGGAGTTTGCTTGTCCCTCTCCCTCTATCCTTCCCCCCCAGCTCATACTCTCTTTTTCTCTCTCAAATAAACAGAATCTTTAAAATATTTTTAAATGATTGGAAAAAAAGTAAGATTTCATGATGTGAAAATTACATAAAATTCAAATTTTGGTGTCTATAAAGTTTTGTTTTTGTTTTTTTAAAAGATTTTATTTATTTATTTGACAGAGATCACAAGTAGGCAGAGAGGCGGGCAGAGAGAGAGGGGGAAGCAGGCTCCCTGCTGAGCAGAGAGCCCGAAGCGGGGCTCGATCCCAGGACCCTGAGATCATGACCTGAGCCAAAGGCAGAGGCTTAACCCGCTGAGCCACCCAGGTGCCCCATAAAGTTTTTTTTTTATATACACAGCACATTCTTTTGTTTGGATACTGTCTACTGCTGCTTTGCACTACAATGGCAAAACTGGGTAGTTACAACCGAGAGTCTATATTTACTTTCTGGTCCTTTGGGGGAAAGGTTTGCCAGTCCTGGGCCTCTAATATCAGAGGGGCAATTAATAGGCTCTTGCTGGAGGGGAGCTTTTGTATGTAGGAAATGTAAGAAATTAGGTAGTAATGGGTACCCAGGGATCAATTATGAAGGATTATTTAATGTCAAGCTAAGGAATACGAATTCAATCCTATAGGCAATGCGTTATATAGAATAGAGTTTTATTATCTATATGTACATGGTACAAAATTCCAAAAGGCTCAAAAGGATATTCTGTAAAAAATGTCAGTTTCTACCTTGACCTCCAGGTATTCACCCAGACAGCTCCACAGATGTCCCCACTTCCTCATTCTGAGGTTTCTGTATAGAGATAATCTTCTATATACATAAACATGTATGTATGTTTTTCTATTTAAAACACCACAAATGGTAGCATACTATAAAAGTACTGTTTCTGCACCAGAAACTTTGTTTTAGGTCAGGACAATCTTTATAGTTGTGTAATATGGGTGTACTGTCATATTTACTCAGCTTGACCCAGAAGCTACAATACTATTTTAGGATGCTTGGTTGAGCAGAGGGGTTCTAGAAAAACTAGAGGCAGAAGAGCAGGCAGGTGGCCAATATACACATCCAGGAGCCCAGCAGTGAGGGTGGCCTGGCATTCCAGCATAATCCGGAACTCCAGGCTGCTCAGTGCTGGCGGGGACCCCTCTCCCTGCACTGCTCCCCCGGGGACTCATACCTTGGAGGATGTGTCAGGAATGGAAGAAGTGGGAGAACCAGGAAAGGTCAAGACGCATTTCTTTCCCAGGCAGCGACCATGTAACTCAACGTCCTCATAAGGGTTTTCCTTCATTGGCGGATCTGTGGTCAAAGGCAACAAGTCAGGAACTGGTAACATCAAATAAGTTTGCCTTATCAGGTATCTACCCAACACCTTGGCCTCTCCTTATGGGGATGTCTGATATCTTGTTACCCATTCATGCCCTTCCTCCTGTACCCTGATTTTCACTGGGGTAACTTCCCACGTCCTCAGTCTTAGGTCTTACGTGTACAGAGTTAACTCCACTCTGAGCTGCTGAGCTTTAGCCAATCGGAGTATCACCAGTCCGGGCCTCAGTGTCCAGGTCAGGGAAGGGCTCATATCCCAAGCTTACACCAATCAGTGCACAGATTCCTGGGCTATGAAGGTGAACAGGGGACCTAAACCAGTCTCGTCAGAGTCAGAGTGAACCTCAGGTTTTTCTTGGGTGCAGCACAAGGGTTCTTCTTTTCCAACTGGAAGGTACGGATTCTCCAGAGCTGATGGCAGCCGTCATGGAGATGATGGGAAAGCTGCTGAGCATGGCGCTAACCCAAGAGATAGGAAACAAGGGAGCACAGGCCAGTTTGGGTCACATGAGCCAACAAATGCCCTTGGTACTTCAGCGGGGTCTTCAGTTCTCTGTAACTGAAAGCTGCCCTGTCACGTACACATGGAAGACCAGATCTCGTACCACTTTGGACCTGGGAAGCCTACGGCTTTGGCAGCAACCCATCTCCACAACTTGGGACACCAGAATTCAGGTTGTCGTGGTGAAATTCATAGCTCAGCTAAACACACACGCCCGTCTTCTAGTCTCCTGTTTTCTCCCACCACGGAATCTTCTCTTCTGGTACTGGTGACTGTATGCACATATGCGTGTGTGTATCTGCTCTACCTGCCCCTTGCCTGTGGCCGCACGTGGGCTTCTCCTTCTTACCAGCTCCTTTCTTCCCCGACTACCCACCTTCGACTACCCACCTTCGCTGACAAGCAGACAGTGCCCCCCCCAACTCCCACCTCAGTCAAACTGTGATGTTCCCTGCGGAGTAGTTAACTCACTAATTCAAATGCAAACAAACTCTGTGAATCTGAGCTCCACTTGAGAATTTAAAAGAATTAAGGCCAATATTATATACATTTTTAATAGTAGATATTTTAGTCTGAATTTTGGTGCCCTGTTACTGCCACACTCCTATAGATTCAGGGAGAGGGTGATGGCCCGAGTTTTCCTTCATTCGGTAGTCCCCACACTTCCCTGAGCATCTGTGACACACGAGGAACTTTGCCTCCCATTTTCTCCCACCCCCCCACCCCCACCCTACCAGGCAGCTGTCGTCATCTTTATTATACAGATGAGAGAACTGAAGTTCAGAGGAGTTAAGGCTCCGGCTCAGTGGCACACAGCTAACACAGCAGAGCCGAGAGTCAGTCACGGCCACCGAGACTCCATGTCCCCAGCGTGTCCTGCCGCACCCTGCCGCCTCCGTGGCGGTTCCAGAGCAGCCTTTCCACGTCCCTCCCGGCCCCCATGTTCTCACGTGTCCCTCAAAGGTCCCTCTCCCTCACCGCTCCCAGCTCGCTCATTCATCTGAGTACACGTATTTCTTCGAAACTCTGTGCATGTGCGTGTGTACGTGTGTGTGTGTTTCAAGCACTCAGCCCCATTTCCTCTCTCCCCTTTCTCACAAACTCATCCCCATGCACAGGCACGTGAGCCTCTTACCTAGAATGTCTTCGTAGACGTTCTCCTCGGATAAAGTGCGTGTGAGCCCCAACTTGGTCTGTGCATACCAGTCCACCCTGCTGTTCTCAGAGGAAGACTGCAGTAAGTCTTCAAACTCATAGGACTTTCTGGTTTGTACAAGATGGGAGAAAAGCAAACAAGAACTCGAATCAAACTGGGCTGGTCCAGAGATTATACACCAAACAATTTTCTTCCTGCAAACATTTCTGTTACTGAAATCAACTCTGTTTCTTGCAAAAAGGTATGAAAATCCTTAAATAAGAAGTGTGGCTTTTATGTGAAAGAATGTTTATGCTGTTATGCTGTGTAAAGGCAGCAAAGTGTATACACACACACACACACACACACACACACACACACACGGTCCCAACTTTGGAAGCAATCATATACATAGAAAAGAAGGGAAGGAAGTGAAATATACAGCTACTATCTCAGAGTGACGAATGGCTCGTGGCTTCTCTTCACTTTCACTTTACTGGACTTTTTAAATACTCTGCAATGTTTACAGAGCACACACTCATGTTTAGAAAGGAGCAGCAAAGGCCAGTTTAGCGTGGACCAGAGGCCTGGGCACCTCCCTACTTCTCTCATTCGACTGGTTATTATCAGAATGAAACTCAGAGGCCCCCTGAGACACCTCCACTCTCCGCCTGCCCCTCAGAGATCGGTGCAAGTGTGGCTGCTTCTCTGTCCATGGCCCGGCTCACTCTGGCTATCGCCCTCACCTGCATCCACAGGGGCTGTCCCTGCCCTGCTGGGGCTGACCTAATGCAAAGTCCAGCCTCTTCTCCCGCCCCACCCCCACCCCCACAGCCGCTCACCTTGAGTTTATTTGACTTCTGAAGCTTCAGAATATTTGGGAGGCCATGAGGTAGACCACAGGAAGAAACACACAGGGCCTTGGCCACCTCACCGGTTCAGTCCATCTCCTCTTTTTTCTCCTCTCTCCCTATCCTTCCCCAAAGTAACCCACAACCTCCCCCCCACCCCGCCCCCACCAGCTGGAGCAGAACCACGTTGCCCACTCAGGCTTGGGAGTCTACCTCCAGCAGACTTGTCAAGAATTTGTGTTGAACACACTCGCCTTCCCTGAACAGGAGGAAGACAGACGTTCACCAGAGTGCACACAAATAAACAGAACGGTAAACTGTGTTAAGCTCAGTGACAGAAAAGCACAGTGAGACTGTCAAGGAGGCCTCATTTTAGGCTGGGGATGCATCAGGTAAGGCCGTGCTGACAAAGTCACTCATTACAGCTGAGACCTGGAGGACAGAAGGGGGGAAGAGTTGGGGGAAGAGTATTCCGAGAAGGGGGGGAAGAGTATTCCGAGAAGGGGAAAGGGCACCTGCGAAGATCCTGTGGCCGCAGGGAACTTGGTGCGTTTGTGGAGGGGGCACACAGACATTCGGCAAGGCTGTACCGCAAGGACAGGGTGGTGAGTGCTGGGCGATGAGAGGGCAGAGCCAGGCAAGGGCCATTTGCCTGCCTTCCACACTTTGGGGTTTCTTGCATTTTATTTTATTTTCTCATTTTTTTTTAAGTAGGCTCCATATTCCAACGTGGGCCCCAAACTCATAACCCTGAGACCAACACCTGAGTTGAGACCGCTCAATTGACTGAGCACCCAGGCGCCCCTGGGATTTCTTGCATTTTATATCTTTCCCTCTTGGCTAGTTTCCTTCTTTCTTTAAACACACACACAGGTTTCCTCTAGAAAAACTTTCCCTGGAAGCAATGACCCTCATAGTCTGTGATTTCTCACCTTCCTTGCCAATAGTTGTAAACTGGCGTGGGTTGAGGGTTGGGAGGAGGAGGGAAGAGCTGAGGCTCTCTGACTATTCCTTTACTGGAGTTCACTGGTTTTTCTTCCTTTTAAAAACCAGCTCACTGGTTTTCCTTCCTTTCCTGGCCTCTGTATGCATCCCTTTCCTGAAGCTGCCCCCTGAAGCTCAGTAGTGAGTTTCTGGTAAAACCTAACCACTTCCTGGGGCCTCTCTGTGGGCCAGGGCTGGTATTCTAATGAGACAGGCAAAGAAACTGAGAATAAGCATTTAGAAACTTTAAAAAAAAATTTTTTTAAAGTAATTTCTATACCCAATATGGGGCTCGAACTCATGACCCCAAGATCAAGAGTCACATGCTCTACAGACTGTACCTGCAGATGCCCATGTTGAGACACTTTTAAATCAATTTGACAGAATACATTTTTTTAAATTTATTTTTATTTATTTATTTGATAGACAGAGATCACAAATAGAGAGGCAGAGATCACAGAGAGGCAGGCAGAGAGAGAAGGGGAAGCAGGCTCCCTGCGGAGCAGGGAGCCTGATGCGGAGCTCAATCCCAGGACCCTGGGATCATGACCTGAGCTGAAGGCAGAGGTTTTAACCCACTGAGCCACCCAGGTGCCCCAACAGAATAAATTTTTTAAAACACAACTGGAACTTGCACAGTGTTGTCTTTTTTTCATGTCACTTCTCTGGTCATTCTTTTTTATTGTATGTGACAAAAGTTTTGTTCAGCAAAGCATTGCAAACACAGGCTCACAGGTCCCCCAAGGGTTTGAGGAGCTGGGTGCACGGCCGCCCACATGCTACTTCTCCTCTCACACAACTTCCTGTGCCTTCCCAGGCAGCTCTCTTCCTGGTCCTTTCCCTCTTTCTGGGCTTTGGGTGTATCCCAAGGTTTTTCTTTAGATTCTAAACTTCGTATCTCCACATCTGAATTCATCACCCCTTATCTCTACTCCACCCTCGTTTCTTCTGATCCTGAGCTCAGCATGTGGCGTGGCCCAGGAACACAAAGAAGGGCTAGGCTTCCAGCTTCCAGCCTAGGTACCAATGGTTTTAAGTCAGGTCATGAGGCTGAAAACTGTCACCTATGCCCTGGGGGGCCTGACTCACTCACAGGAGCTCAGGCTGGGAAGGAAGGGCTATCTCTCCAGGAGCCCCTTCTTCCGCCCCTTGAGGTGTCCAGCCAGGAGAGGAAGGACTGAGCTTCAGAGCTCCAGGGAGATGGGGGTCTAGGCGAGTGGGAAGCAGGTCTGAGTTGTTTTCTCTAGGATGGGGTTGTGCCCCGCCCCCAACTCCCGAACACTCCCTAGTCAGGGATGCCTATCCCAGGCTGGTACTAGCCAGGCAGCTGCTTGGGGATGGGGGTGTGGTGGTCTGTGACCCAGAGCAGAGCAAAGTTACTGGGCTGGAGTGGGGCACAACTCCTGGGTTTTCCCTGCTGAGTCAACCAGATCATGTTAGCTAGAGTCCCCAGCACGCACACTACCTAGATTTGGTAAGGAACATGCAAACTGCTCAAAGAGGTCACAGAATCATTCACTCAACATTTACTGAGTAGCAACTAAGGGCTTTACTCAGATTAGCACGTTTGAACTTTGCAACAACCTTGTGGGAAATTACTATTATTATCCATACTTTTACATGAGAATAAAGAGATGGAGAGAGGTTGGATAAATTGCTCAAGGTCACATGAGGAGAAAGTGGTAGAGTCAGGGTCAGAACCCGGAAGTCTGGCCAGTGAATGGTGCTCTTAGTGCAGGCACTAAGTGGAGTATGGATGTAAGTCAAAATAGGAGGAAATGTGTAGTCACAAAAAGGTTTTAATACCTTTATTTACATATTAACCTTGCAAAAAAGGGAATTTCGAAAGGCTAACAGTAACCACATCCAAACTGGCTTCTCTCCTGTTTAAACATTTCCATATTTGTTCCACATCCAGTCCATATGTTTAATACGCACCTTCTGGGGTCTGAGCTGAGCCCACAGCTGGTGCTGCAAAGGCAAGAAGTCCCTGCCTTCGGGGAGCCCACAGCCTGGTGAAGGGGTGTAACCTCCTCTCAGCCTCAGTTTGCTTCTCGGGCCCTCAAATTATCATGTGATTGTGGTACTTCTTAGTTTTAGAGATGCTGGAATGCTTCAATGGGCTCACTGAAGTTTGCTGACAAGGGTTATAACTTAGGTATTATCCCAATTTTGACAACCAATGCCAAATACTGTGATATCAAGTAGTATTTTGAAGGTTATTCATGACTTTCCCATATTTTTTTAAAAGTGATTTTTTTTAAAGATTTTATTTATTTATTTAACAGACAGAGATCACAAGTAGGCAGAGAGGCAGGCAGAGAGAGGAGGAAGCAGGCTCCCTGCTGAGCAGAGAGCCCGATGCGGGGCTCGATCCCAGGACCCTGGGATCATGACCTGAGCCGAAGGCAGAGGCTTTAACCCACTGAGCCACCCAGGTACCCCATGACTTTTCCATATTTTTGTAAATGAAATACTGTCTTACAAGCTCCTCCCCCATTGAATGACCCATGGGAATCTCAAAATGAATAAATCCAAAATTGAACTCAGCCTCCCACTCTCCCTCCTGGGTGAGGACCAGCTCCTCCTCCAGTGCTCCTCAGCAAAGGCTATCACCATCTGTCCAGATGTTTATGCCTTAAACCTGGGAGTCCTGTCCAAACCCCCTTCTCCATTAGCATCCATTTCTAACCAATTAGTTGGAGTGATTTTAACCAATTTGCTGGAGTTACCAGCAGTATTCCCGGTATCCCCTATTTCCCTCAGTCCCCACTGCAGTGAAACCACAGGCCAACCCCAATGTCTCCTGGCTCTGCTACCCACTAGGCCCATTGGTGCCCCTCCCAGTCGGCTTTTCACAAATGCAAATCAGGCTGGGATTCTCTCCTTCTTAAAAACTCTGACATGTTTCCCATTCATCTTAGGTGGTAGGCCCAAATCCTTGCCTGGTCTATGGGACTCTTCCAGAGCCGGCTGCAGAAGATCCGGGGGCCTCAGCGCACACCCTTCCTGACCCTCTGGCCACACTCCTGCCTTCAGGGCCTCGGGCATACTAAATCTTTCTTGCTCTGGGACCTTCATCTGTTTCTCACCTGAATTACTCATCTCCCACCTTCCTTCTTGCCTGGGAACCTCAGGCCTCTGTCGGGAGGGCTGCTTCCTCCCCAGTGCGGCCCTGTTTCCAGGACAGGTGAGATACCGCTACTGAACATTCCCACAGTGCCACAAGCTTCCTGCAGCCCTGAATGCGGTTATAGTTCGTAACTGCAGAGCTGTGTCCTTCTAACGACCACTAGTCTGTGAGGTCCGGGAGGCCAGGGTCTCCGTCTGTTCTGTTCACTGCTATATGCTAATATCACAGAGGTGCATGATAAATATTTGTTGGTTGAATAAATGAGTGAATATTTTAAAAGCTGGTTTTAATGGCCAAATTTACTGCTTATAGTTTATCCCTCCATTGGGGTAAAGAAAATAAGGCAGCTGTATTCCTGGAGCTAATTTTTAGTCAATTGTTTGGAACACATCTCCCCCAGGATTATTCTCAGCTATGACTTAAATGAGCTTGGAGAGCCTGGGACCTAGGCACCACTTAAAACACCATTTGGGGAGGGGCGCCTGGGTGGCTCAGTGGGTTAAGCCTCTGCCTTCGGCTCAGGTCATGATCTCAGGGTCCTGGGATCGAGCCCCCCATCGGGCTCTCTGCTCAGCAGGGAGCCTGCTTCCTCCTCTCTCTCTCTGCCTGCCTCTCTGCCTACTTGTGAGCTCTGTCTGTCAAATAAATGAATAAAATCTTTAAAAAAAAAAAAACAAAACACCATTTGGGGGGCAGCTGGGTGGCTCAGTGGGTTAAAGCCTCTGCCTTCAGCTCAGGTCATGATCTCAGAGTCCTGGGATTGAGCCCCACATCAGCCTCTCTGCTCCGCGGGGAACCTGCTTCCTCCTCTCTCTCTCTCCCTGCCTCTCTGCCTACTTGTGATCTCTGTCTGTCAAATAAATAAATAAAAATCTTAAAAAAAAAAAAAACACCATTCGGTTGGGCTGGGAACTGTAAAAACCATGCTTTGATTCCCTCAGCCACCTGCGCTGCCACAGACTCTCTTCTTACCTCTGTCTCCAGCAACCACAAGCAGCTCTTTCCCCTGTCCCACCACGCCCTTGGGAGGAGCATTCGTGTCACCAGGTGATCAGAGTGAGGGGCTAAGTGGGAGAAGGCTTATGGTATGCCAGCCCACACTCTTATTAGTGACCCCCTCCGACAACTGCAACTGCAACTCACGTTGGGTTTCTGCTTATCTCTATCCTGAATCCAAAACAGAAACGTCAGAAGAAAAACCATCTCTATCCCCCATTACGTCTAACATCCAACCATTTCCACTTCCAGTGCGGAATAAGACATGACAGTCACTGCTCTAATGTAGAATAACAACTATCCTCTCTATTCTCGTGTCTTTGTTTTCTAATGCAACCACCATTAAAATAAATGAATTTAGGGCACCTGGGTGGATCAGTGGGTTAAGCCTCTGCCTTGGGCTCGGGTCATGATCTCAGGGTCCTGGGATCGAGCCCCGCAATGGGCTCTCTGCTCAGCGGGAAGCCTGCTTCCTCCTCTCGCTCTGCCTGCCTCTCTGCCTACTTGTGATCTCTCTCTCTCTCCCTCTGTCAAATAAATAAATAAAATCTTTTTAAAAAATTAAAAAAAAAAAGAATTTACAAAACCAAGCTTCTCCAGTGCTTTCAAGTAACTTTTGCTCTAGGTCTTAATCAAACAATTTGCCCTTTTGAAGATTTTAAATACTCAGGTTTTCTTTTCTTTTTAAGATTTATTTACTTATTTAGGAGAGAGAGAAAGCACTGCATTCATGAGCGTGCAAGTGCAAGTGCACGTGGGAGGGGCAGAGGGAGAGGGAGAGAGAATCTCAAGCAGACTCCCTGCTGAGCACAGAGCCCAACACGCAGGCTCCATCCCACAACCCTGAGATCATGACTTGAGCTGAAACCAAGACTGGGACACTTCACAGACCGAGCCATCCAGGTGCCCTATTATGCTCAGTGTTGGTTTACTTTATTTTATTTATTTATTTGACAGTGAGAGAGCGAGCGAGCTCAAGCAGCGGGGGCAGCAGAGGGACGGGGCGAAGCAGACTCCCAGCTGAGCAGGGAACCCAATGTGGGGTTCAATCCCAGGACCCTGGGATCATGACCTGAGCAAAGGCACTTAAGCGACTGAGCCACCCAGGCGCCCCAACACTCAGTTTTTAGACATGGCAGTTAGAATTGCCTCATGGGTGTCACGTTGACTGGGACAGACTCCACAGTGTGGCTGGTAAGTTAACTTAGCCACTAACTGGGTAATAGCTGAGGGTTGCTGTCCAGCCAGACAACTCTGGGGGTCTCAGTCAGTCCTACAGAAGATGGTAATTATTGAATCAATAACATCAGGCATGTGACTTGGCAGCCATATAATGACCAAGGTTTCACGTCCTCCAAAAGTTCTGCAAGTCACACACTAAAGCTCCTAGAAAAGGTTGAAGCTATACAATGCCAAAATAATTAGTTGAAAAGCTGAAATTTTGGTCAACATCATTATTTTGGTTTCATAAAGATCTAAAAACTCTGTCATAGGATCAGATTAAACTAAAATTAAAAGTCTGCATTCCAGTTCAAACATCTGGGGCATACAGATACATGTGAACTCAGGATACTGCTTATGCTTACAAAATAGTAACTTTCCTCGTTAAATGTTGGCTTTAAGGCATTCCTGCCAGTTACTCAATGCATGCCACAGGACATACACAAGCAAGTTAGTGCTGCTGTAGGGACCTTATCTTTGGAATTTCCTGACATTTAAGGGTTTCTCATTTCCCATTTTAGGATGGAAGGCACAAGTCCTTGCTTTTAATTTCCTGGGGCTTTAGAGAAATGAAGAAAGAAGAAAGGGACAAAAAGAGGAGGGGAGAGAACACAGAACAGAGGCAAAAAGGAAGAGAAGGAAAAGAAAGAAGACATTTTCTGAAACTGAGCATCTGAGTCCACTGGTTTGGCTCCTACAGAAGCGGACTCATCGGCCTATGAAAATGAGCCCAATGCGTTCTCTGAAGTGCACAGCCTGGCCATGTAATTCTAAACCCTCCCAACCTCGAAATCCTTAATCATTCCTTTCTTCAGCCCTGGCTTGGCTCTCCTGCTTCAGAGAGGGCAGTAAGTCTGCCAAATTTGAGTTCAGCCTCTTCTTTTTGTTAAGAGATAGGACCACAATAAAAAGTACACTTTATTTTTCTAAGTAGAAAATGAACATCGTGCCCTAATCACCCCCACTGTACTATTTTAAACAAAAGGAAAAATCCGAAGCCAAAATTCTTAAAACACAGCTGATGCAACCATATTCAAACTGGCCAAGAAAAATTTCATTTTTGGACTGAAACTAAGTAACTTTAGCTGGTTTTAAAGAGAATGCTGGAAGACGGCAAAGAGCAGATGGTAGCTACAAGAGAAAAGATAATGGGAATAACTGTTCACCAGGTTGATCTATTTGCCCAGAGATGACACAGAGGTAAGATTCTGATTTCCCAGAAGCAACCTGCCCCTGAGAAAGGGGGCCTTCCTGGAGGAACATCCCAGAAAGGGCACAGAAGAGCCGCTGTCATGACACACTGGGGTCATGAGCAGAAAGGTCACCCCAGTACTTAGGCACGTGGGTTTCGGCACCGGTTTGGGAAATGATTAAGAACTGGAGGCGGGTACAGCTTTCTCAGAACATAAACAAGGAAACCTCTAAGTTCTTTAATAGATCTTATGTATTACTGATACCCTAGCCTGGTAAAGACAGTACAATGAAAGCCAAGTAAAGACCAGTCACATTTATGGAATACGAACACCAAAATCTTAAATAAAGTATTAGCAAACAGAATTCCGCAGTATATTAAGAGAGTAACAAACCAGGACCAAATGAGAGTGCATTCCCAAAATGTAAGAATGGGTTAATATTAGGATATAAAGTCAATATTCACAGGTCAAAGGATAGGAAACATATGATCATATAAAGCTATTGAAAAGTAATCTGACAAAAATCTAACATTCAATCCTAATTTCTAAAACCCTAAGTAAAAGAAGCATAGGGGTGACTGGGTGGCATAGTCAATTGAGCGTCCCACTCTTGGTTTCAGCTTATCTCAGGGTTGTGAGATCCTGCTGGGCATGGAGCCTGCTTCGGATTCCCCCTCTCCCTCTGCCCCTCCTCCTCCCTCCTACCCACTCCAGTGCTCTCTCCCCCTCTTTCTAACAACCAAAAAAAAATTTTTTTTTAAATTAGTAAGGAGTGCCTGGATGGCTCAGTCAGTTAAGTGGCTGCCTTCAGCTCAGGTCATGATCCTGGGGTCCTGGGATTGAGCCCCTCATCGGGCTCCCTTGCTCAGTGAGGAGCCTGCAAATCCCTCTCTCTCTGCTTTTGCCCTCTCTCTCTGTCAAATAAATAAATAAAATACTTTAAAAAATAATAAAATAAAATTAAAAAGGAAGGTGAAAAAAAAAAGTGGTAATGTTGAAAGATCTTTATGACATCCTAAGTAAAAAACAGTATATATAGCATGATTTCTTTTTTTTAAAGGACATAATTTCTTTTTCTTTCTTTCTTTCTTTCTTTCATCTATCTATCTATCTACCTACTTACCTACCTACCTACTTACGTACCTATCTGGAATATGCAAACTTTTTCCCTTGGAAGAGAACTTAAGAAATTCTGGTTTTTGCAGCCAAAACAATCCTACCTGACAAATCACGTAAAGTAGGCCAGTGACATGACTGAATATAATTCTAGAAGACTGCTCTGGCTGCTATGGAGGAATAGACTGGGGTGGGAAGTGGACACGAGAGAACTAAGGTGGTAGCAACGAAGCAGATGTAGTCACATTCAAGGGCATGTCTCGAACAGCTTGCTGATAAATTAGATCAGGGCTCTGTGAAAAAGAGAGGAATCACAAATGACTCCTAGGATTTGGCTGAAGTGTAATGAAGGGTGATGCCATTTAATAAGATGGCTGTTATTTGGGGAGGAGACGCTTAGAGTAGCTTGGACCGGGAATTTAGGTTTGGACATGTTCAGTCCAAACTATGAATACAACCAAATGGGAGAGCCATGCCGGAGATGACTCTGCAAACCTTCGCTGGAAGAGGGAGTCAGGGCTGTGGGGATCCATGTGGGGGTTATAAGCATGTAACTGACATTTAACGCCATGGGACTAAATGAGCTCATTTAGGGAATGAGGCAGATAGAGGAGAGAAGTGTCTGCTCTCACCCAGGATGGTGTGTTGGGGGTCTTATTCTGACACTCAGGGAGAGGCGAATGGAACTGAGAAGGAGTAGCATGTGAAGCCGGACCCCCAGGAAAGCAGGTGATCTAGAAGCCCAGTAAATGGAGTGAAGTTGTTCCTCCAATGCCAAGACATGTCCCATAAGGAAAGAACAGAGAACAGGCAACTGGATTTGGTGAGATGGGGGTCACAGGTGGCCTTGGGTCAAGAGCAGTTTCAGGGTAAGTGGCAAAAGTCTAACTGCAGTGAGTTAAGGGGAAAACAGAAGGTGCAGAATGGGTGACCAGGCTCCGAGTTTTCCTCTGTGGCTGGTTCCCAGTTTAGTGGGTATCAAACCAATTAGCACATCCCAGAAATAGGCTAGAAAGTAGTTCTCAAAGCAGAAAAGAAACAGTTTCCAATGTGCTGATCTGATCTTCAAGCACGCACAAACTTTATTATCTCATGTACTATTCTGACATTATTAAATATTTAGGGTGTGCATCTTTATGTATAAATGAGGAAACGGAGGCTTCGGGAGGTCAGACAAGGTGTTCGAGGTCACACAGAGAGACAGCAACAGGGCTGAGGCCGACCCGGGCTGTGTTTCTAGAGCTCACACCAAGAAAAAGCATGAAGACAGGAGCCAGCGGAGATTGGAAACACCATGCAAGAGTGGGGGATGGGAGTGGCAGATGAGAGCACCAATTAGCCCACCGTCAGAGTTATCACGAGTTTTCGTTGAACTCTTGGTTAGCGCCAGAAATACAAGTACTTATCACATCTAAAAGATAATTTTTCCAAGCTAATACTCATTTTGAGGACGGAGAACACAAAACACCGGCATCACTTATCACGTTTGCAGGTTTCATCAATACACTGTCTCAAGCTGGACCAACTACAAGACCCACCCATTTAATAAAACCAGTAAGCCACCACCTGAGAGTGGCTGTGATGCAGCATCAGCCACTGAGCGGACAGTCGGCCGCCACCTACCTGTGGTCAGCAGTGGGTTTCGGCCTCCCGGTCCACAGTCTTCTGTTCACGGAGGAAGGCGGGGGTGAGGAGGGCAGGGGCGGGGGAGGTAGAGAAGGCAGAGGAGGCAGGTGCCTTTTATCCTTCCAGAAGCTGATGCCTGGGTTCCCATCCTTGTCCCCTTCTCCATCGTGTTTAAACGTTCTCCGGGGCTTGGGCAGGGGGTTGATGAAGGGTTTTGCAGGGGAGCCCTCTGAGCCCCTGTCCACACCCTCCGGGCTCTGGTCGCAGGGCCTCCTGCACAAGCCTTTCCTTTCCTCTGCGGCCTCAGGGGTGGGGTCCCTGACCTCCAGGTCCCAGTGGTGGGACCTGAATTCCAAGCCCCGCCCGGCCCCACGGTTCTCAGGAAGGGTGGGCCCCTCCTCAGCCTTGTCCGGCAGGCAGTGTGGGGAATAACACGTCCCCGGTAACTGGGGATCCAGCCCCGCCGACCCATCCTTCAGAGCCTGCTCCAGTTTCTTGACCTGCCTCAGCACGGAGAGGCTGTCACTCGGAAAGCGCTGTTTGCCCAGCCTGGGCTCTCGGCCTCTGCCCGAGTTGGGAGCCAGCTGCCTGGCTGGCTGGCTGAGATCTTGCCTCGGCTCTGCGTCTTGTCCCCCGACTTTCATGACCCCTTTATTCCTCTCATTCTCCTTGCTCTCTGTTTCGGGCCTGGTTCCATCCTGCACCTCCGTGACCCAAGCTCTCACACCATCACTGCTCCTCCTCCCCATCACACAGGACATCAGGTAGTCCTCTTGCCCATCTGCTTTCCTGCAGGGTGCAGGGGTGGGCAACTCCTTTTTCCCTTCCCATTTGGATATCTTGTCCTTTATGCTGAGGGGCTTGTGCAGGGCCCCTCCCTGGGCAGGAGGGCAGGGGTTCTGAGCACCGCTGAGCTGCCTCTTGCCCGCCTTGCTGGCTTCTTTAGCACTGAGACCTGAAGCTGGGTCGCTGATGATCATATTTGAGCTGAACATGTTCTGCTGAAGACAGTTCACTCTTGACTCTAGCATCAGGTTACTGAGACTTTCCAGTGAGCTTCTTCTGGGGGGTGAATCCTGATCAGTCTCTGGCAAAGGAATGGGGGACCTAACTGGCAGCCTTCGAGGGTCTTCCCCAGCCTTTGGACCTTCCACCTCGACCCTGAACAAGAAAGACAAACATTGGGTAATGGATTCTTAGTCACAGAAACTAGCTAGAACTTAGATATAAATGCTATATGCTAGCTGTAAGTAGTAAACATTGAAACCACCACTTTAAGAAATCACTCTGTTCTTCTTAGGAAGACAGTATTGTGGAATAAAAGGATCTACTGGATTTTTGGAATGCAGCAGACTTGAGTTTAAAGCCTAATTCAACCACTGACCAGCTGTGTGACCTTGGACGAGATGTTTCACTTCTCTAAGCCTAAGTGTCCTCATCTGTGAAATGGGAATAATGATAATACGTATCTACCAGAGTGGCTGAAAACACTGAAAGAGGCAGGCCATATTAAGTATCTAGCATGTCGTAAGTGTATAATGTTATCATTATCGTCAGCTTGTTTCCCTGATGAAAACAGGGAACATCTTCTGAGGTAAAAGCTTACATAGTCCAGATTTCCTCTGTTTCTGGAATCAATGGATGGGCCTTTGTGATGACTATTTAAAAATTAGAACAATGCCATAAGTCATAAAATGTTTGCTCAATCTGGGCTTCCTAAGCTGTCCTGACTTGAGTAGGAAAAGCCACAATTATTGGCTGCATCTGAATTGGACCTTCTCTAGACAGTGAGCCTACTGGACTGGTTTCTTCCTGTGAACAGGGATTGCTTGGCTTTGTTGGATTACTTTGAATTTTGGTCTGTTTGGGCTACTGTTGAATCCTCAGCACCTGGAACAACAGCAGAGTAGTAGAACATGGTACTCATTATCCACATGTGACATCCACATTGGACAGAGCAAAAGAATATTTCCATCATCGCTGGAAGTTCTGGCCTAGAACAAACACGTCGGGAGATAAGCCTCCAAATGTGATTTTAGGAGATTAGTCAGTGCCACGAAGATGTTAAAAGCTCTTTTGAAAGGAAACCAGAAAAACATTTTTAAGCTAGTCTAATGAGAACGGGAGTATCTGTGTTTTTGAATGCAAAATAATCTTCCAACAGCAAAGGTCATAACTAAGCTGAGTGACCTTGGACATGCTAAGATTAACAAGGACGCACAGACCAACTTCATGGTGCACATTTTTGGAATATATAGATCTGACTACATAGGAATTCTGAAACTCTAGTTAAGGGTCACAGTGAGGGACGAATAATTAGCAATTTCATGCATCCTGTTACTATTCAGCTTTCTGTTCCAAAGACTAATAATTGTTTACATGAAGACTTCTCCCTCCATTGGGACATTAACACGTAAATTGTGTTGCTATTTGTGGTTGCACAGCATAAATTAGAAACTTGTGAATATGCAAACACATTTTCATATTTTAAATACGGCTATCAAAGCAGAATTCCTTATTTAAATAAACAATTAGCATGCACAACAGAGTGCTTACAAAAGAGAAACACATTTTTCAATTGTCCTGTCACCACTGAGGACATTAGCATGAATTCAGATTTTAGTGAGAAGCAGAAACAGAATCAGTTTGTTGATATTTTACTGAAAGTTCAAAAGGCAGAAGTTAAAGCCCTGGCTCTCACAGTGCTAGAAGCAAGATGACAGGACAGACACATAAATACACAATTCACATTAGTTCATGCTTAATGACAATGGATGATATAAACAATAATTATAAAAATCATACATACTGGTTTTTTAAAAGATTTATTTATTTGAGAGAGAGAGAGAGAGTGGCATGAGTGGGGGGCGGGCAAAGGAAGAGGGAGGATCTCCAGCAGACGCCCCATTGAGTGCTGAGCTCCACGCGGGCTCAATCCCACGACCCAAGAGATCATGACCTGAGCCGAAATCAAAGGTCGGGCACTTAACCGACTAGGCGGCCCAGGCGCCACATGGACTGTTAAAAAATACTGACAACAGATAAACATGGCTTTCAAGTTAGTGGGGACCTCAGTTTGAATCTTGGCTCTATTTTTTTTCATTTTAAAATAAGAACTCTTGAGGCACCTGGGTGGCTCAGTTGGTTGAGTGTCTGACTCTTGATTTAGGCTCAGGTCATGACCTCAGGTCATGAGATCGAGTCCTGTGTCAGGTTCCACACTGAGCAGGAGCCTGCTTAAGATTCTCTCTCCCTCGGGGCACCTGGGTGGCTCAGTGGGTTAAGCCGCTGCCTTCGGCTCAGGTCATGGTCTCAGGGTCCTGGGATCGAGCCCCGCGTCGGGCTCCTTGCTCAGAGGGGAGCCTGCTTCTCTCTCTGCCTCTGCCTGCCTTTCTGCCTGCTTGTGCTCTCTCTCTCTCTCTCTCTCTCTGTGTCAAATAAATAAATAAAATCTTAAAAAAAAAAAAAAAAAAAAAGATTCTCTCTCCCTCCCTCCCTCTTTCTCCCCCACCCCCACCCCACCAAAATAAATAAATAAGAACTCTCTCTCTCTTCTCTAGACTGGAACTTGACTGGTGCAGAGGTCAAATTTATCTTTAAATTTCTCTAGTATGCAGTAGACAGTCAATAAACACTTAGAAGACAAATGAGTGGATGAGTCAATATATGTTAATGTCCCCGGAGTACAGCACACACTCTAGTTCCTGACAGTACTAAATGGCAAGGAGTGTTGTTGCAATTGACTAAGATCCCACATGTCTGGGGTGACCTCACAATCATGGAGGCCCTATGTGAAAACGGAAAGGGAAGAAGGATGGCTTGAAGAAGACCACATGGAATTATGAAGCTCAAGCGAGAGGCAAGGATGGTGAAGCCAGAGGCAAAGGGCCCTCTCCATGTGGTTGTTGCACCCAAGGATTTTCTGAGGTCCTGTTTCTAGGACACTATGGCCCCAGAAGGGACTGGGGACTGCGGTGCAGAGCTGTGATGACCAAGGCCACCACAGAGTGTGAGACAGAGAGTCAGAGGAAAGGGCTCCATGTGGAGAGAAAGCAGCACTGCTGAAAGAAGATGGGCAAAGCCGGCCTTGTGGACAGATGCACCTATAAAGATTTAAGGTTGAAGGATAATGAAAAGGCCTATGCATCCTAGTAGTTAGGAAAATAAATCCCGGGCTGGAATGGGGAGAGGGCGTGAAGCTGCCATAGGCCTGTCCTCTCAACAACTGGGCGCTAGTCAGACCTTCCACTGCCCACTGTGGTCACAGGTTCTCCGGCATGTGGGGATGATTTCCAGGAGGCACATGGCAATGACTTGGAAAAGAACCTGTCCTTAGTCCAACGAAGTGGAGTTAGAGAGGAGGGAAAGGCGGTAGAAAGAGGAAGGAAGTAGAGACTCTGGGCCAACTTCTACACTCCCAGGGGAGAAAAGCTCTTACTTGTCAGCCAATTTGTAGCTCAGGTTTTCAGTCTGGCTGTGGCTGCCCTTGGCCGGCCGGCACACTGTCATCATGTCAGCACCAAGAGGAGCTCCAAGTCGCCTGGGGGAACAGGGATGCACACTCAGTGAGTCACGACAGCAAATCTAGGGCCCACACCCCAAACTATTTATCCCTGACAGAGTCCACCCAGGGGTGGGGTATGTGTGTGTGACTGCAACACACCCTTCAGAATCCCTGACCCAGGAGAGAGGGCAAGGGCACAGAATCCTGAGATCCCCCTGGATACAGACCCCATACCAACCAACCTCTTCTCAGTCAGAATGCATGCCAATCCTGTGTGTGCGTGTGCGCGTGCACATGCCACGTGTGTTCATGGGTGTGTGAAAGCAAAAGATAAAATACCAGCACAACCGGGCACTTTTTCAGGCTCTCTTAAACCTGTGATGCACTAACAGTCCCCAAAGAAGACATGAGTCATTACTCTACTTGAAACAATAAACCGCCTGCCTAAGCCAAAACCCCCACACAGAGGTACTCCTGTGCTGGCCCTCGGGCACGCATGGACACCCTCCGTCCTCCGCCTTGGAGCCCTGTGCAAAGACCCTCTCCCAGCCTCTGCAAACCCAGGGAAGGAAACACGGAGCCACTAGATCATCTGTCTGGTCTAAGGAAGAGCAGGTGGCTCTGGCAAACCCAGGAATCCCACGGGGCACCTCACACCTAACAAATAAGGACCACATGGATGCCAAAGCAGTGGCCTCCGCGGTGACACGCCAGTGCCTGACATTCCAATGCAGTGAAGTAGCTGATTAAAATGTAGGATTTCAATAGCAAGGCCCGTCAGAACTCTGTGTCTCTCAACATAAGGACAAACAGACACTGCTCAGGTGGACGTGGCTAGGAAGATGAGAATGGAGAACACCAACAGGATGCGCAATCCAAGTCTTCTGCAAAGCATGAACACCGCATGGACGGTCCCTCCTGATGGCGACAAGGTGGCTCTTTGGTTAGAGGTTCAAGGAGTACTGAGATACTGGAGATTCACGTCTCTTTTCCACTGACCCTCCAGGGAATCCCTCTCCTGAGTCCCTCTCAAGTTCCAAGATTCCCATCCCCTCTCCCAGGAGAGTTTGCCTGCCAGGTGACAGGGTAGCTGCCCAAATTCCTGGCCTGGGCATCCCCTTCCTGCAAGAAATCAAAGGGCTGGACTTCAAGACATGCGTGTAACTCCTGGGAACAAGGAGAGGGAGGCCAGGAGCAGGAAAAGAAAAAGAAAAGGTAGCGAGCTCTGGGTAACAAATTAAAAGGAAGAGGGTTGTGACTGGTGAGCTGAAAAGCCAGGAAGGGAACAGTCTGGTTCAAGCAGGTGTGAGTTTGGGGAGGGGAGCAGCGCTAAGGCCTGCCCATGGAGCTCAGCTGCCCCTTACCCCAGTCATGTGGCATCCTACCTTTTGGGGTACGGCTGTGCTGAAAGCAATCCAGCTCTTTAAAGAAGTCAGGCCCAGAGCTCTCCCCTCCCGTTAGGGAAGAGAGCGCTGAAGTGCCTTTCAGAGCAGGAAGGAACTCATTGCCTCTCTCATAATGCTCCACAAAGCTTCTGGTCAACTATATTTCAATTAAAAAAAAAAAAAAGCTTCTGGAGCCTCTCCATTTGGCTGGGCTGAAAGACACTGCCCTTTTGTCCTGCATCTGGCAGACGGCCCCGTTGGATATCAAGGACAGTGGCTGCTCCCTCTCCGCCCCCTCATGCCTGCACTCTGTACCCACACACACAACTGCAGGGATGCAGCCTCAATCTGCGTGAGCAGCAACTCTCTCCAGCCACCCCCTTCTTTCTAGCAGGCGTCCCCCTCTCCTGGGCACCACAAGCACGTGCCAGGTTCCATGCAGGATGCAGGGCAGCCTCAAGGATGAGTAAGACATGGTGTCTGCCCTCAGGGAGAACACCCAGGACTGTGCTTAGGTCACTCAGTCCTGGCATCTGGCTTTCCCCCAAAGAGAACAATTTGCCTATACTTCCCAGAAAGCCAGAGCTTTCCCAAAAGGGGCAAAAGCCATGTGTCTCATGCACAGAGAACCGTGTATGGAGTCTGAGGCTGAAGGTCACAAGAAGCACTTAAACAATATGGTACTGGAGTGAACTCGATTCCCATCGGGTACTGATGACTTCGAGGACTAAAACCACGGTGTCTAGAGAAAGAGCTGGTGCCATATTCTGAGAAGCAAGTTCAAGTGGGCTTCAGGGGCTGGAACTGAGAGAGTAAAGAAGGGCCTGCCACTCGGAGATCAGCCTCCCAGCATTTCTAAACTCACAGACAAACAGAACATGTTGCCCCCACAAAACTATGACCCTTCCCTTTTCACCTGTGATGTTTCAAAGCCATTAATTAGGTGACAAGCCCAGCTTAACTTGCTGATCGGAAGTACTCTGGCACTTATGTCACCGTAACTTTGCCATCACTTTGTAGATCTGGGATTGCAAGGTGGAGCTATTTCCCAAGTGTGCTCCACCTGGAATCTGTTCCAGTCTGCTGGGGGGTCTTGGGGGGCAGGTAGACTCCAGGGCACTGCTCCAACTACCAAAACCCACTGTCTGGGCACTGGCCTGAAGCTGCATTTAAATACGGTCAATCAAAGGCCTCGGGTGATTTTTACACAACCCGACATTCTTTATTTCTTCCTGAGCAATTTGGCCTTGTGATCCAGACTGGTTTCCAGGAGGTATAATGAATGCATGACTAATAAAAACACATTTTCCCACTCCACTGCTTTCCATAAAAACAGAACTTCTCATTCACCAGATGGGCTTAATTAGTATTAATAATTTTAATTAAATTTAAAATGTCATACAAAATTCTGAAGCTAGATGATAGGTACGTGAATATAGGTTTTAGAGAGACGCTTCCAGTCTGTCTCAAAGGACCACAGAAAATGTAATTGCTCCAGCCTGACATTACCAGATCAAAAACCTGTGTTATTTTATAATTCCTTTATGTTTACCCACAAAGGCTTAAAGTTCCAGCCTGATCTCTGAAAACACCATTTTTTTTTCTTTTTTTAAGGGACTTGGAGTACTAAAAGGTGAAGTCATTAATTGAAAAACAAGTGTCTTATTTTTGCCCATGAGAGTGTCAAGATTCTAAAACAGATATAAAGTGTTTTCCTGGTGGAGGAAATGACATATCAGATCTTCTCCTGAGCACAGTTCTTACAGGAATGACTGAAGACCTGAAGGAGGGACAGGGTGCAGCCCACAGGGCTGCAGCGCAGGGAGAGGAGCCACCAGAGGAAGGAGGGGGGAAGCAGGTCCTTCAGAATCCTGCCCAGGCCTGTCTGCCTGCTCTGCTTCCTCCCGCTGCCATCTGGGGTAGCAGCCTGGGGAAGCCAGTGTGGTGTCCACCGCCAGGAGCCCAGTGAGACAGCCACTGGCGTTCTGAGGCCTGGCCTCTCAGAGCGTTGCTACTTACAATAGAGCATTGTTCATGTTTTATTTATTCTGAGCATTAATTATCCATTTATCATATTATGAATTATATAGGGGGCTGCTGAGCTCTCACCAACATTAATAACATTCTTCCTGTTAACTCTGGTGGGGTTTTTATGGTACAACAGGGAGGTGATATATGGCTACAGAAATGTTGCTATCGGAGTCACCTACAAAAAGAAGTTCAGATATTACTGTTTTAGACGCTGCTAGAAAAACAATCTGGACACGCATAAGCCATGGGGGTTGGGGGATGGAGAGACTGGTTTCCCCAAATCTTAAAACAAAAACAGTGATTTAAATAAAAAGTGAAATCTGGAAATGCCAATCCACTGATAAACGAACAAAGTGTGATATATACAAACAAGGGAATGTTACTTAGCCATAAAAAGAAGTGAAAGACTGTTACATGCCACAATATGGATGATAAGTGAAAAAGCTGGACACAAAAAGCCACAAATTGCATGAATCTATTTATAGGAAATGTCCAGGGTGGGCAAGTCCATAGAGGGAAGGGGAACTGGGATTGATTGCCAATAAGTAAAGGTTTCTTTGGGGGATGATGGAAATGTTCTGGAATTCGATAGTAAAGACAGCTGTACAACTATCACTAAATAGTGAATAACTATAAGTCACTAAATTGTATACTTTTAAGTGGTAAATTTTATGTGCGTTGTATCTCAAAAATACATTATACACATCTTCAGTAAAAACAAAAATAAGAAATTTGGGCAGGGGAAGGAGGTGGAGTGAGGAATAAAACACACACAACTATAATTCTCCAGTGCCCTTTACTGTTCTAAGGTTAGTATGCTAATTCTGGAAAATAGGTAAATATACATTATATTCACTTGATTTGTACATAAAATGGTCATACTTGATATACTGAATGAAAAAATACAATTTATATCACAAATGACTGCACATTAATATTATTATTTATTTTATATTATTTATTTTTTTAATGATTTTAAAAAATGTTTCTTAAAGATTTTATTTGTTCATTTGACTGAGAGAGAGAAAGAGAGAGCACAAGCTGGGGGAGTGGCAGGCAGAGGAAGAGTGAGAAGCAGGCTCTCTGCTGAGCAAGGAGCCCGATGTGGGGCTCGATCCTTCATGACCTGAGCTAAAGGCAGATGCTTAATTGACTGAGCCACCCAGGCACCCCTACAATTCAATTTTAAATGGTTTTTCCTTGTGTTGCAAATAAAGCTATAAGTCATTTGGCTTTTATGATTCTAGTAACTTATTTTTATCATTTTATAAACAGCAAACACAAAATTGAGAAGGAACCACAACAATTACTGTAGAACAAAAATAGTTCTTTTTCTCAACTGAGCATTCTTCTTCACAGCAAGCATATGTGGAAAGTTTGTTTTCAGAAACTATGTTGAGAAGGAAGAAAAACGGCACCATCACAACCATGCAGCTCTGGCTGTGTCTAGCTGCTCAGGGAATCTCACTCTGAGCCTCTAGAGGTTTCATTCTCATCTTCTTCAAGCAAACAGTTTTTAAAAAACACTAGGGACGCCTGGGTGGCTCAGGTGGTTAAGTGTCTGCCTTTGGCTCAGGTTATGATGCCGGGGCCCTGGGTTGGAGCCCTATGTCCGTCTCCCTGCTAGGCGGGGAGCCTGCTTCTCCCTCTCCCTCTGCCTCTCCCCCTGCTTGTGCTATCTCTCTCTCTGTGTCAAATGAATAAATAAAATCTTCAAAAAATTAAAAAAAAAACTAAATAGCTTTAGTTTTTTGATTTTGGAGTATCTTCCAAAAGCAAACCAATTTCTTCACATTTGGAAAAAGACAGAAGACTGAAGTGGGTGAGGAACAAGAGAAGCCAAAGGCTACGCGTCGCCTCAGAACAACGCCTAGGAGGCCATTTTGGCAGAATCGCAGCCTGCACTCTTGAACCAAATGCTTAAACCATGCCTGTACCAAAACACCACACACCACGACAAGAAACCAGGTCCCCAGTGCACCATACCAGGCAAAGACCATGGCAGCGCCAAGGAAATTATTTTTCTGCTAACAATCATCAGACTCTTCCTTTTTCTAGAAGTTCTGCTTCTGAGCCCAGAAGCTTCCCCCATCAAATAAGAATGTTCAAGAAGGGTCTAATGAAGGAATGAACATGTATCATTTTCTTATATTTACCATATCCATCAACAGATGACTGGATAAACACATGGTTTAGCCTTATAATGGAATATTATTCGGCCACAAAAAGGAATGAAGGACTCATACGTGCTATGACATGGATGAACCTTGAAAACACCATACAAAGTGAAAAAAGAACAGTGACAAAAGACCACCCATGTTATATGATGCCGTTTATACAAAATGTCCAGGACAGGGGTGCCTGGGTGGCTCACTGGATTAAAGCCTCTGCCTTTGGCTCAGGTCATGATCCCAGGGTCCTGGGATCGAGCCCCACATCAGGGCCTCTGCTCGGCAGGGAGCCTGCTTCTCCCTCTCTCTCTCTCTGCCTGCCTCTCTGCCTACTTGTGATTTCTGTCTGTCAAATAAACAAATAAAAATCTAAAAAAAAAAAAAAAAAAAAGAAAGAAATGTCCAGGACAGGCAACACAATCAAGACAGAAAGCAGATTAGTTGGGTTGGGGGATGGGGTAACTGGGTGATGGGCATTAAGGAGGGCACGTGATGTGATGAGCACTGGGTGTTAAATGCAACTGATGAAATCACTGAACTCTACCTTTGAAACTATTAATATACTATATGTTAATTTAAAAAAAAAGAGAGAAAGAAAAGCAGATAAGTGGTTTGCCAGGGCTGGGGAAGGTAGTGTGGGGAGTGACTGTTAATAGGTATGGGTTTTTGCGGGGGGGAGTAATGAAAATGTTCTAAATTAGGTAGTGCTGATGACTGGACTGGTGAATATGTTAAAGACCACATGTTTGTTCACTTTAAAAAGGGTGAATTTTGGGGTGCCTGGGTGGCTCAGTCGTTAAGCGTCTGCCTTGGGCTCAGGTCATGATCCCAGAGTCCCGGGCTCAGCCCTGCATAGGGCTCCCCGCTCAGCAGGAAGCCTGCTTCTTCCTCTCCCACTCCCCCTGCTTGTATTCCTTCCCTTGCTGTGTCTCTCTCTCTCAAATAAAAAAATAAAATATTTTTTAAAATAAATGAATAAATAAAAAGGGTGAATTTTATGGTATGTGAATTGTATCTCAATAAAGCTGTCATTTAAAAAAAAGAAAAAGAAAAAGCAGGAGGGAGTGCTGAATGGAAGGAGTCCTGGCCCCAACCCGGACCCGGTGACTCAGACTGCCAGAGGGCCCAGGAATATGCATTTCTAAGCTCCCCAAGGAATTCATGCTACAGTCTAAGAACCCATAAACCATATTTATTTTCCTGCCCCTTGTGTACTCAGTCGGGAACAGAAACACTCTCCTCTGTCCTCTGCTTTGGAAGGCGGCCTTTTACTCCAGGGTGTCTGTCTGCTCCTATTTCCGAGCACCTCTAAAATCTGACTGAGGACTTATCAGCACACAGTGAGCTGCTCCTGTCCCTCCAGCCAGGATAAATGCTTCAACTGCTGTGTCCCTACACAGACTCCAATACCAAGGTTTGTTTTCATTCTAAAGGAGGCCTAGGACCAGAAGTATAATCTGAGTAATTTTAAGACTTGGTGGGTATGAAAACTCAGTTACCGGACAATAATATTTTAACAACTTGGTCAGTATTTTCCTGACCTACACCTGTCAGTTTGTCTGACGAATGAAGCCATTGGGAATCTGGCTAGAGCAGTCTGACCCTGCAGGCTGGACCACACTCTGTGATGCTCCTGGGGCCAGAGGCAGCTGAAGATTTTTATTCTTCTCACTTTCTTAAACACGGGTTTCACACCTGCAGAACATTCTTATGTACAGGGATGTATCTGGCCAACTTAATAAAATGGAAACACATTTTCGCTTAACAATATTTGCAAACCAGGCTTTTTCCTTCACCCACTTGCAATGCAGAAATACTCCCATATGTTGCCTCTAGGCTGTCCATTTTGTAGAGGGTAAAAAAGAGAAAAAGTGCAATTAGGTGGCCATCTTGCCTATAAGCACGAAGCTACACTATGTATAAGGTTTTAGCTCTGTCAGCCCTCCCGAGTGAATGCTTATAACTACTACTGTCACCTCTTTGGAAAAAGTTACTATGAGTTTGCCACAAATCATCAAAGTATGAGTTATGAAAGTTATGAAATACGCTCACATTGCCAAAATACGGCTTAAGAATCCGAATTCCGGTAAATATATTTTCTTTTAAGTAAAAAATATAGGGGCTCCGGCTGGCTCAGTTGGTGGAGCATGTGACTCTTGATCTGGGGTTTGTGAGTTCAAGCCCCACATTGGGCATAGAGCCTAATTAAAAAATAAATAAATAAACATGCATTACAGTGGTATTATCTTCATTTAAAAAAAATAAAAGTATACTTTTTTTTTTTTTTAAATTATAGATCACCAAACTAGGAGGAGTCAGGTTCTAACTTCTTTCAACCCCAAATATGTAAACTTGCTCTTCTTTTCTCTGTTCTGGGCTAGCCAGAAACTATTTCTTATTTCTAACTTCTTTTTTTTTTTTTTAAGATTTTATTTATTTATTTGACAGACAGAGAGCATAAGTAGGGAGAGAGGCAGGCAGAGAGAGAGAGAGGAGGAAGCAGGCTCCCTGCCGAGCAGAGAGCCCGATGCAGAGAGAGCCCGATGCGGGACCCTGGGATCATGATCCGAGCCAAAGGCAAAGACTTTTAACCCACTGAGCCACACAGGTGCCCCTCTTATTTCTAACTTCTATGGAAGTCTGGAGTCTGCTTCTCCCTCTCCCTCTGTGATCTCTCTTGCTATCACTCTCTCTCTCAAATAAGTAAATAAATCTAGTTTTAAGGAAAAAAAAGGAATCCTAAATATGAAAAAATATATGCATAATGTTTACAGGTATTACTTACAATATTGCAAACTTAAAAATAACTTAAATGTCAAACAATATAATGGTTACATAAACTATGATAGTTATTTGATGGAATATTATAGAGCACATTAAATTATGTTTAAAAAGGGGCTCCCGGTGCATGTGCATGCGCACTCTCTCAAATAAATAAAAATAAATCTTTAAAAAAGAAAAAAACAAACGGTGCTTAAGGAGACTACAGTTCTGTAAGGACAGAAAGGAGACCAGTGGTTGCCTAGGCTGACAGTGGGCAGGGCAAGAAAAATGGGAGTGATTGCTAATGGGTATGGGGTTTCTTTCTGAGGTGATGAAAATGTCCTAAAATTGAGGAGCCTGGGTGGCTAGTCATTAAGCGTCTGCCTTGGGCTTGGGTCAGGATATCAGCCCCACATGGAGCCCTGCATTGGGCTCCCTGCTCAGCAGGAAGCCTGCTTCTCCCTCTCCTTCTCCCCCTCCCCGTGCTTGTGTTCCCTTTCTCCCTGTGTCTCTCTGTCAAATAAATGAGTAAAATCTTAAAAAAAAAAAAAGTCCTAAAATTGATCGTGGTGACAATTGCAAAAGTCTGTAAACACACTAAAAACCATTAAACCATACCCTTTATATGAGTGAACTGTACTGTATGTGCAATAAATCTCAATAACTCTTATATAAGAAAATAAATTAAAAAGTCAAGCTGGAAAAAAAAGACTATTATTAAATGGAAAAAATGCTGGAATCAAGATTCAAAAACTTGTATCAAATATGAATAAAACGATGTTAAAAAAAAAGAAAAGGAGGAATCTATTCCTACTCAAATCGTGTAAGAAAATGACTGGAAGTAAATACAACAAATGATGAACAGTAGTTGTCAGTGGGCAAGAAACTTGGGAGGCTTTTTTCCATTCTCTCTACTTAACTATATTTCAACAACAAAACTCCCCACATTTCAAAAATTTCTATATTAAGCATGCACTACTATCAACATTACAAAGAGTGGGGAAAATGTAAACCCCGTTGTTTCTGGGCCTGCCCCGTGGCGCCCCCAGCAGGCCCTTGGTTGCCTTGCAGCCACAGCCGTGCCTGCAGTTTGTTGGCTCACCTGAACCCCTCAGTCCCCAACCTGCTTCGCTGTGGCAGTGGAATCTCCTGAAGGGAAGGGTAAGTGACACTGTGTTCTCACCACCTCCTTTCCCTTAGTTGACCACCAGGATCTGTATTCTGGCCTCCCACTTCCCAGTACAGATGTTTCACTGGGTCTAAAGAGTGACTATACGGAAACCTCCAGCTACCAGGAAAATAATCATACAATTCATTCTTCCAACTAACAGTTGTGTCTACTTTGCAAAGGGAACTGAGTGAAGCCTGGGAGAAATATAAAATAAAGACACTGATTTGCCCTCCGAGACTTTTCATTCTTGTACAGGAAAGAAGATGCACAAGACAATACTGTATTATGCACTTGAAAGTTGCTAAGGGAGTAGATCTTAAATGTTCTCACTACATATACACACAAGTCGACCGTGTGAGGTGACAGATGTGTTAACTAACCTTCACAATGTATATGTATTTCATATCATCGTGTTCTATACTTTAAACTTATACAATGTTATATGTCAACTATATCTCAGTAAAGCTGGGGGGGAAGGTGCACAGGAGTGCCCCCCATGCAAAACACAATACGATAAACAAAACAATGAAAGCAAGATCCTGTTGTGGATCTGGGCTTGAAGGATGGGCTGAATTTCCTTTGGGGTATATGGGTGAAAGGCATAGATGTTTGCATAATCTCAGGACAACTAAACACTCAAAGAAGCACAAAACCACTGAATGAAAAGAATTGCCAAACTCCGTAAGGAGCTTACACTGAACTGCGTGGCTGGATTCCTTTCAGGGCTCAAGCAACATGGGAGCCAAGGCCGACTTTGTGAACACAATCTCTGTAGATTTTCTGAAAGCTTTTACCAAGATATTACCGTAAGCATAACAACCTTACAGATTTTTTATTTGGAAATGATTGCAGGTTGGCGGTACAGTTTCCAGAATATTACAGAAAACGCTTCTAAACTCTTTATACAAATTTACCAAGTTTTAACATTCTCTCAGTGGAGGACTGCTTTAAAATGCTGGTTTGGAGGCTTAGGGAAAATAAGTTCTATGCCGGCACTAGGAGTCTTAAGAAAACAGAATCTTACAAAACCAGTTTACTGAAGTGAGTAAGCACAGCCAGGTCCAAAAGACAACTCAACCCCCAACCCAATCCAACCCTCCACCACGACCTCCCAGAAGGACGCTGAAAACTTTAAAACCAGAATACCAGACATGGAAGAAGAGCTAGGAAAACACTGAAAAATACCAAAGAGTGGGGGAGTGGGGGTGAGGGGGGCACCACTATGTATTTAAAACATACTATAAAGCCTCTGTAATTAAAACAGTGTGGTACTGCCACAAGAATAGATAAATAGACTGGTGGAACAAAAGAGAGAGCCTAGACCCAACTACACACAGAACTTATTATATGTGACAGGGGCACCTGAGTGGTTCCATCAGTTAAGCATCTGTCTTCGGCTCAGATCATAATCCCAGGGTCCCAGGATCGAGCCCCGCATCGGGCTCCCTGCTCAGCAGTGAATCTGCTTCTCCCTTTCCCTCTGTCCCTCCATCTGCTTATGTGCATGCGCCTTCTCTTGCGCAGGCGACTTTGTATATGATAAAGGTGGCATCTTAAATCACTAGGGCAAAAGTGGACTTTTTAATAAATGATGCTGGAATAACCAAATAGCCCAAAGCTGTTCAAGTAAGATCACACTGCAACTCTGATGTGCCTGTGGTGCCTGGCTGGCTCGGTCTGTAGAGCATATGACTCTTGGTCTCAGGGTAGTGAGTTCAAGCCCCACATTGGGCATGGAGCCTGTTTAAAAAAAAAAAAGAAAGAAAAGAAAAGTGATGTGCCTGCAGTTCTGACGAACTGAGGATAATCTGCATCTTTTTCAGAGGCAGAAAACCAGCTGCAGGCAAGAACTGGTTTCACAAGGGGACCGGAGCCTTGAGGGGTTAACAGGAGACCCAGAAGGATCTGACCAGTGCCTGCCCTAACTCCCAAAGGGTTCCAATTGCCCTCAGAACCTGCTGTGATTTCAATGAAGTTTTTAAAAGTCTGATTCTTTTTTTTTTTAAAGATTTTATTTATTTATTTGAGAGAGAATGAGTGAGAGAGAGCATGAGAGAGGAGAAGGTCAGAGAGAGAAGCAGACTCCCCAAGGAGTTGGGAGCCCGATGCGGGACTCGATCCTGAAAGTCCGGGATCATGACCTGAGCCGAAGGCAGTCGTTCAACCAACTGAGCCACCCAGGCGCCCTAAAAGTCTGATTCTTGGAATGCCTAGGTGGCTCAGTTGGTTAAGCAACTGCCTTCGGCTCAGGTCATGATCCTGGAGTCCCAGGATCGAGTCCCACATCAGGCTCCCCGCTTGTCAGGGAGTCTGCTTCTCCCTTTGACCCTCCCCCTTCTCATGCTCTCTCTCTCAAATAAATAAATAAAAATCTTTAAAAGTCTGATTCTTGGGATGCCTGGGTGGCTCAGTTGGTTAAGTGTCTGCCTTCAGCTCAGGTGATTACCTCAGGCCTGGGATTGAGTCATGCATCATGCTCCCTGCTCCTTGGGGAGCCTGCTTCTCCCTCTGCCTGCCACTCCCCCTGCTTGTGTACACGTGCATGCTCTGACAAATAAATAAAATCTTTAAAAAAAATAAGTCTGATTCTTTTCCTAGGACAGCCCTGGAGCTTACAATACATTTGTGCAGCACCTGATAGCCATACACACATTATAACACATTATATGTTTACATATATATATATGTATATATGTATATATATAGATACACATCCATACACACATTAAAACACATATGACCCCTCTCCTTCCCACCAATTTCCAGGTGTGTTATTGTTATCCTTATTTTGAAGGTGAGATCAAGGGCCAGAGACTTGCCGAGAATCACAATTGTTTAAGAGACAGAACAGGGAAACCCTAGGTGGCACAGTCCGTTAAGTGTCGGACTCTTGGTTTCAGCTCAGGTCATGGCCTCAGGGTCCTGGGATCGAGCCCTGCGTTGAGCCCCTTGTCAGGCTCCTTGCTCAGTGTGCAGTCTGTTGAAGATTCTCTTCTCCCTCTGCCCCTCCCACCATGCTCGCTCTTTCTTGCTCTCTCTGAAATAAATAAATAAAATCTTTTAAAAAAATAAGAGAGAGAGACAGAACAGGGAATTTGTAAGTCTCTACTTCAAATTCTGTATTTCGGCCCCCAAACCTCCTTATCTGCTCTCCCAGTACCTTCCATCAGAACTAGCCTGGATTGCCACCTCTCACAACCTGATGCAAGAATCTGCTTCTTGGTGATGCCAAGACCCAGGGGACAGTAACCTCAGAGTCTGACCCACAGGGGTCAGGCTCTTTAGGGGAGCCCGACTTTCGTCTTAGGGCAGCAAGCAGGAAATAGCTTTCATTCATAACCTTCGGGAAGGTCAGGGTAAAGAAATTAGCACTGTTACATCCTGTGATCTGTCAGCCATTGATTTAAGCACTTTACAAACATAATTCTAGAAATAATGCATGGCCCAAGACAAATGAAAACACATGTCCACATATGTTTTTCTACACTGATACTCACAGCAGGATTATTCATAATGGCCACAAAGTGGAAATAATCCAAATGCCATCAACTGATGAACAGATAACCAAAATGTGGTATACCCACACCATGGAATATTCTTCAGCCATAAAAGCCACGAAGCCCTAATACATGTTACAACGTGAACCTTGAAAACACTACGCTAAGTGAATGGAAACCAGTCACAAAAGCCCGTCCATTGTATGAGTCCGTTTATCTTAAATGTCTAGAACAGCGAAAGCTATAGAGACAGACAGTAGGTGAGTGGTTGCTTAGTGCGGAGGGGAAAGGAGAGGGAGTTGGGGGTGATAGCTAATGGGTATGTATGGGTTTCTTCTTTCATGAGGAAAATGTTCTAAACCACTGTGGTGGTTTGCACAACTCTGTGAATATACTAATAACCATTAAACTGTATGCTTTAAATGGATGAATTTTGATGGTAAGTGAAGTATACGTCAATAAATCTATTCCCCCCCCCAAAAAATGAAGGGGGGTGAGCAGAAGGAGGATCAACCCAGGCATGCAGTACCATGTACCGAGTACGTAATAGGAAGTCATAACAGCATCACTGAGATTTTAAGAGAGATCCGTCTGGCCCCAAAGCCCTTGCTCCAGAATGTCATTACTTCCTTCACAAGCAGTATTTCTTGACAAAGTACTTAGAGAATGAATCCAAGAAACCGGGGTACTCAGGAGCACAAGGGTAAAACAAAGGAACACAAAACGGCCAAAGAAACATAACACGGGTAGTAGAAATGGCTAGCGCTATGTAGAGCTCGCCTACCTCACAGGCAGGTCCCTTTTTCCACAAACTGGCCCATCCCTCATCCAAAGGGTCCCAGGGCGTCTGGCAGCCATGTCTGACTGATGAGCCCACCCCCCAGCCACCGCTGATTGGTTCTAGAGGCGGCCTGACTCAAGTTGAGCCAATCAGATTCCAGTCTGAGGGCGTGGCACCGATCTGCATGGCGGGGCGGTAGGAGCACGACGCTGTGAGGGAGAGCCGCTTGCCAGCTCGGGGAGTAGGGAGCCGAGAGACCTGGGCTGTCGGAGGCAATGATGGCGGGGCAGAGGTGGCTTGGCACCCCCTGGATCAGTCCCCTCTCTCTCTCTCTCTCTTTTTTTTTTTTTTAAAGATTTTATTTATCTATCTGACAAGGAGAGAGAGATCACAAGTAGAGGGAGAAGCAGGCAGAGAGAGAGAGAGAGAGAGGGAGGCAGGCTCCCTGCTGAGCAGAGAGCCCGATGCGGGGGTCGATCCCAGGACCGTGAGTTCAAGACCTGAGCCGAAGGCAGAGGCTTAACCACTGAGCCACCCAGGCGCCCCGATCAATCCCCTCTCTTGAGGCTAGGCTGCCGTCCTGCCCGTGGGTTCCACGAGGCATCTTCATACCTTGGTTTAAGCAACCAGAAGAATCCCCCCGACGCGTGGTGCCCTGTGAAGTCTGTGTTCGTCTATGTTCAACTACCTTCCCAAAGCGAAAACGTAAAGCTACTGTATGTGTGAGGTTGGTTTTTTTTTCTTTTAAGATTTTATTTATTTACTTATTTTTGAGATTGAGAGAGCACAGAGGGAGCGTGAAAAGCAGACGCCTAGCTGAGTACGGAGCATGACCCCGGGGTCCATCCCAGGACCGGGGAGATCACGAACTGAGCGGAAGGCAGACGCTTAACCGACTGAGCCACCCAGGCGCCCCTGTGGGTGTGAGTTTGTTTTTTGTTTTTTTAAGATTTTATTTATTTATTTGACAGACAGATTACAAGTAGGCAAGAGAGGCAGGCAGGGAGAGAGAGGAGGAAGCAGGCTCTCCACAGAGCAGAGAGCCCGATGCGGGGCTCGATCCCAGGACACTGGGATCATGACCTGAGCCGAAGGCAGAGGCTTTAACCCACTGAGCCACCCAGGCGCCCCGGGTGTGAGTTTTAAACATGAATCCGCACCCAGATCACTGAAGCTGAGAGTAAGCTTCAGCTACTGAGGAAGCTAACGCCCCCTCCGGTCGGCCTCCAGCCTGGCACAGGAGGTCGGGTGGGATGCCATCATTCCCGGTGAGGAGCAGAAGAGCAGCTCTCAAGAAGTCCTTTCCCTTCCTGAGTCTCTTCATGACACTGGAGGTGCTGGAAACTTCTTAGGAAAGCTATCAGGAGACCTAACCCTTCCAAGGACTCGAAGAGCATATTATAAGCATTACTACAGGCGAGCGGCTGAACCCTTGGATGAACTCTTAAATAAGACAGGGTCTCAGAAAGTGAACATTCTCCTTCCTTTCTTCCCAATAAAAAACTCACTGAAAAATTCTAGCTTTATACTGGAATGGACTAATGAGAAGTTACCGTGGGTAAATGAACAAATAAAAGGCATGGATGCCTTCTTCGGGTCTTATTTTAGATCTACAATATATATACAAGAAAGCAGATAACACATCTCTCTCACACACACACAGAGGCAGGGACACATTTGAACAAAAAATATTTCTAAGAGTTTTGCATAGTCTGGACACCAAAAGGAAGAGCTGAGTTGACAGGAGGGAAGGAATGGACGAGTCCTTTTCCCATCTCTCTTGTCTATTTATGGGAGTCATTTCCCTTCAGGAAATGCTGAGCCCCTTCTCCCAGGACCCTGTTGGGAATGACGCCTGCACTGGCTGACCCAGCGTTCCACATCCTCCTCCTGGCCTCAGCAATTCTCCCCTCGTGACCCAGTCAGCACTGGGAACCCAGCCTGTAAATGACAGTACTTTTCGAGGCCCCAGTCTAGTGAGGAAATTCAAAGAGAAAAGGAAGGGTGGGAGAGACACATAATGAAGCCAGAAAGCCCGTGGCATGGAGAAGCTCCTAAATTTGAACACAGAAAGGGGATGGATCAGGAGTAAGTTGGGGCTAAAAACAGTGACACTGTGGCCTGAGAGTGTCGTGGCTCACCTAGCTTTGGTCACCCGGCTGGGTGGTGGCGGAGGCAGGAGCAGGACCCAGGGCTCCTATCGCCCCATATAGGGCTCATTCACCAGCTCCACACTCTTTTCCTTTCCCCAGATGACTCACATTTCAATAGAAAGCTGTCCCAGGGGAGCCTGGGTCTATGTGTTCTTGATGAAGGTGGTTCACTTCTCTTCTTGGTCAGCTGGGGTTTTGGTTGGCTTTTGTTTTCGTTTTAGAAATGAGAAATGTCCTTTGTTATTAGGACATTGAGGGACTTTAAAAAAGCCACAAAAGAAAAAAAAAAACATTTGCCCCACAGATGCCAGGTAATATTAGCTGCTGGCTCCCAAGGAATGATTTTTCTTCTTTTTAAAAAAAAACTAACAAAAAAATTTAGTGTTCAGAACTTCCCTGCTGTATACCAGGGAGGAAAAGAGACTTCGTGTTAGCAGGTTAAGGGAAATGAACTGGAGAATGGGGTTAAGACAGAGAAAAGTAGAGACAGAGAATCGGAAGGAAAGGCAAAGACTGAAACCAAAGAAACAGGGAAAGAATGGCAGTGAAGCACAGAAAGGAGAGACCTACCAAAAAACCGCCAAGACACAGACCCAGGGGGTGGCTATGTGAGGTCACATCCAGATGCCTTTCCATCAGATGCAGCATCCTGGCCATCAACTCTTTTGCAGCTGAAATGTATGTAAAGGAAATACCTTGCCCAAGTGTCTACCGTGGGTAAGAGAATAGCTAGAATGCCCTATTGGCAAATACTTGGAATTAGAATTTTTTCAGCCCCACACTTCTGTTCCTATTCTTTCCCTCAGTTGTTCCCTCCCTTTTCCTTGCTATTATATCCCCACCTACCCCTCAAAATCTGGTTTAAATCCTAACTTTTCCATAAAACCTAACCTGACCCCCTCAAACTAAAGTTCTTCAATCTTCTGAATCTTTATTTACATTTAATGATCTAAGTAAATCTAACCTTGTCTTATCTCTTCTATGGCTGGGTTCAACTGTTACTGAAATATGTTTTACTCCAGGTGCCTGGGTGGCTGGGACAGTTGAGCGTCCGACTCTTGATTTGGGCTCAGGTGGTGATCTCCGGGTTGTGAGATCCAGCCCCACCACCTCGGGCTTGCCCTATCTCTCTCTCTTTGAAAATAAATAAATAAAATCCTTAAAAAAATCAAAATAAATGTGTTTTACTCAAGGTTCCACATCTTTGTTTGCTGCTTCAAACTGCAATAATGAATGAATTTGTTCATTATTGTTTATTTATAACTAAATAACTATAATAAATTATATAATAAAAATAAATAAAAGCTAACATTTATTGAGTATTTACTATGCTCTAGGCGAGATTCTACATGGATTCTTGCACTGAATCCTCACACCACCCTCAACACTGCCTCCCCTTTACAGATGTGGAAACGGAGGTCTGGAGGGAATAACTTTTCCCAAGGCCGCATAGATGCTGGATGAGTCCAGGTTGTCAGATTCGAGAGTCCAGTGCCTAGCACCCACATAAACGCCTTGGGGGCAGGGTACAGGCCTTCCCCTCCTGCGTACAGAGTAGCTACTCAGTACACTGTTATGACTGGATTTTATTCCAAGTACCCGGCACCCATCCCCTCTCCTCCCTCCCCTCCGTCCCTTCCCTGCCCACCTCGAACACCCTGGCTCCAAGGTACTGCCTGGCCATCCTTCCACTTCCAGAGACAGCCCTCAGGCTCTCCTGATTTTCCATTTAACCTGACCTCACCGAACAGTCATACGGAGGAGGGGAGGTAGTCCCCTACCCCCACCCTGGGGGATCTGTCCTGGGCCCTAAGCACCTGGAGAGCCCCAGGGCCTGTGCCTCCCAGGGCCGGCAGTTCACACTGCACCACGAGGCGCCACTTGAAGGGAGGCACCTGAAGGCCTTGTTTGGTTTGCTTCCTGACACCGGTCTCTGGCTCCAGCTGGGCTGCCCCAAACTCCTCACTTGCCTGCCTCCTCTTTCCCTCTCTAATCCCTGCCCTCCTCTTCCTTTCCTCCCCCTCAAACCCTTTCCCACCCTCTTTTGCTGGCTTCTGTTCTCTTTCTTTCCATGAGCAGAGACTTTCCAGCTTGGCTCCCGGCCAGCACATTTGGACAAAAGGCAGCAATCTTAGAGGAAGACGTCATCTCGCATCCCCTTTCCCGGGGCCAGCACCGTGGCTCCCGAGACCAGAGAGGGAGAAGGGGGCCCAGGCTGCTCTGCCATGGCCCCCCATTCTGGGAAAGGCCTTGAGCGATAGGGGTGCAAACAGACCCAGGTTCAAACTCGAGCTCTGCCACTTGAGCTGGCGGGCCTTGGATAAGTTACTTTTCAAGGACTTCGTTCTCTCCTCTGTAAAACTGTGGCCGTTGCAGCACCTCTTTTGAAAGAAAGCAGGAAGGACTAAATGAGATTGCACCTGTAAAGCATTCGGCACGGCACATGTCCTAGAAAAAGTGCTCCACATACGTCTTCCGTAATAGAGCGAGCTTAACTCCCGCCAGATAATAAAATAGGAGTAATAATACGGGAGCTTGGATTAATAACACTATCACGGCCTCAACTTCTCCGCAGGGCTGCTGATCAAGCCTCAGTTGTTCACAAGTGTGGCAAAGCTGTAAACCACTCTCAAATGTGGAATTGCTGTTACTGTGTACAAATTGGTTTTGAAATTGTAAGAGGGAGCTGACCCCCTTTCCTTTTAGTAATAACTGGGACGTGATAATGCTCAGCTTCGGGGCTGGAGGTGGAAGGAGGAGCAGCCCAGGCCATCAGCACAGCAGGCTCATCCGGACTCTCCCTCCTTTCCCCTCCCCTCCCCCTCCATTTCAGGCTCCCTGAACTCTGAGGCCCTGTTTCTGTTTGTTTACTATCTGTGCCTGCTGTTTGGTACTTGGAAGTTGTGCAGTGCCTGGGAATGTGTTCCCTTTTATTTAGCTAGGTTTTGAGAAATGGGAAATGGTCCTTCCCCTGTGATTTTATTTAGCTCATCTGGGCCAGCATGGATGGATTTGAATGCAGTCGACAGGATTAACCCAAAGGGCTGAGTACAGTAGTCCGCATGAGGTGCCACCGGGACATGCACAGACATACGGGATGGTCCCTGCCTCTTGGAGCTGCGGATGACAGCTACGAACCCAGTCACCCGAATGGCAATAAAAGACTGCAACTGTTCAAGACAAGAAGACAGGAGCAGTCCAGGGAGTGCCGGACACACAGTCCACAGAAATCACAGCAGGAGATTGGTTCGAGGACTAAACTTGAGCTACCGTGGAGAGGGTCTATACAAATGCTAACTGGAGGGAAGCAGAGGTGGAAGATGGAAGTCAGAGGAGTCACAGACCGCTGCGAAGAGGCCGGATCTGATGGCCCCTAGGACTAGACTGGGTTCCAATAGCTGGGGAGGGAGAACGTGATCCAGGCAAGGCAAGAGCGAGAAGGCGCACTCCTGCCCGGGAGGCACGCACAGACCGGGGGGGATGGAAGCCATCGGATGCCTGACGGGAGCCAAGAGAAGATGAAGTGAGTTGGGGGCTTGCACTTGGCCATGTCCTGAAAGCAAGGAGGAGGGGTTACGACAGGCTATCCTGGGAAAATGAAGAGGACACATCACGAAGACATGCACTCTTTGGGACATGATAGGGTTAAAATGGCACCTTCAAGAGGAACTTTGTGGGGTAGGCAGTCAGAGGTAAAGATCTAAGGGTCTGGGGAAGGAAGCCCCCCCGGAGGGGTAAATCTGGGAGGGAGCCCAGGAACCCTTGGCCACAGGAAGGAGCTCCCTGAGGGTCAACTGCAGACAAGGGAAGTGGGACACGGGCTCTGGCAGTTCTTCCAGGGTCCTCGTTATTCTTGCCTCAGTTTCTTTTTGTTTATCTGGGCCTGCCAACCAGACGCTGCAGTCTGATGGTAGAACACTGGCCTTGGGCTTCTTTTCATTCCTCCTCAGTGTCTAACCCACACTTGGTCTGCTATGAGTGAGGCATAAATGCTCGTCAAATAAGAAAAAGAGAATGAATCAGTGGCGATCTCCTTTTCTAAAAAAAATGAGGATAAGCCAAAGAGTATGGCGGTCTCCGGTGAGGAGGCACTATTCAGAGCACTTACCAAAGGGGTGGCTGGGCCACCAGCCAGTCGGAGTGGCTTCGCTGTTAACCCTGTCATGGCTGGATCTGGGGAAGTTGGGGTTCTGGGGAATGTGGGACCCTGGGAGCTCAGCAGCTCAGAAGCAGTCAGCATTTTGACAAGTGGATTGATGTATCAGTGCACAGTGGTTCTACATTGACCTTAACCTGGGTCAGGATGGGGGGAGGGTGCTCACGTACATCAGGGAGCTAAAGAACAGGGAACCGGCCACTGGGTCCATCATTAGTAACTGAGGATAGGTCTCAGCAGCCGGTTAAGGAAGGACGCCAGATTTCAGGGCCTTGGGGAGTGGCCGGTGGACCTGCCTCAGGGGCTCTCCCTGCTGCTCCATTTCCCCCACCCGAGAGCATCCTCCTCCTCTTTTCCTCCAGGCAGCTGGCAGCCCGCACCTGGAGCTGTGTGTATCCGGAGCTGCCTCTTTGACCCTTTCCCCAGCTCTCTCCTCTCTGCCCTAGGCCAGGGATCTTGGCTGTCCTGTGTTCAGGGGAGAGGAGAGCTCTTCTTGGCCCCATCTTGGCAGTTCTGGGACCTCCAAGTCTCGTGGTTTTGGAAGGCATCAAGGAGCTCCCTCTCCTCTGACATTTTTTCACCCCGTTAGATGCATCGGTTCAGCCAGAGGGTAAACAGAGAGCACTGGTCCCTTTTTGATGTCCTGGGAGCCTGTGCATATTTGTTGACTGTCACTAACACAGATGATGACATGGACCAGATGGAAAGGATGACAGTGGCCACAAGATGCCAGGGAGTTTTACTTGGGGTTGAATGACCACACACTTCATTCCAAATCTGAACCCCTCTCACCTCAACTCAGAGTATTAAGTAGAGAACCCCCCGGGACCCCCAGAGGGCTAGAGACATTTTCTGGCAGAGAAGCCCAGAGCACCCATAAGCCGCTTCGAGAAGCTCCTTTGTGCTTTCCCAGTCACCACCCCTGACCAAGTCTGTGGCTGAGAAACTGGCCCTCTCCAGCTGCTGGGGAGGCAAGTTCTAAATCTCAGGCTGCCCATCGCCCTTGCCCAGTGATCAGATCATGCAAAGCGCAGCTTTAATCCTGATTTGCTGCATGCTCCCGTACAGATGCCTTTGTCTGGTCATCTGGGGTGGTTTAGCCTGTAAATCCCAGAGACGTGAAAAGCACATAAAATTACAGAAGTGTCCTGCTTCAGTGGTTCTAATTTGCTGAAAAAAGACAGTTATTATTTTTCTCAGGGTGAACTGGGGGTTGGCAGGGACAGTAGTATCCATCTCCTCTCTCTCTCTCTCTTTTTTTTTAAGATTTTATTTATCTATTTGAGAGGGAGTGAGAGCGAGAGAGATCACAGAAGGGAAGGAAGAGGGAGAAGCAGACTCGCCACGGAGCAGAGAGCCTGACGCAGGGCTTGATCCCAGATCGCTGAGATCATGACCGAGCAGAAGGCAGATGCTTAACCCACTGAGCCACCCAGGCGCCCCTCCTCTGACTCTTTTAGTGGGAAGGAAAAGTTCACATGTAGCACCTGACCCCTCTTTCTTCCCTGGTTTTGGGCTCTACTTTAGGGGGGCTAAACAAGGCTGGGCGGGTGGGCAGAGGATGGTACACACTCATGTCTGCCTATGTCAATGCACTGGGACGAGCAGGGAGAAAGGACGGACATGGGCAACTCACACCCTTTCCCAGGGCCAGCGACAAGATGCAGTTTCCAAGGACGGTCCCAGGGTAGGCTTGTTGTAGGCCAATTAACAACTTATCTTAGTCCCTTTTTACTTTCAAAGTGTCCCAGTTTGTATATATGGTTGCCCTATCCATGACCCACAGTGGATTTCCAGAGAACTTTGTGCTAAGTCAAATGCAACCCTATGACATCTTCCTTCCTTAAGATTTTATTTATTTATTTGACAGAGATCACAAGTAGGAAGAAAGGCAGGCAGAGAGAGGAGGAAGCAGGCTCCCCGCTGAGTAGAGAGCCCGATGCGGGGCTCGATCCCGGGACCCTGAGATCATGACCTGAGCTGAAGGCAGAGTCCCCAACCCACTGAGCCACCCAAGCGCCCCGACATCTTCCTTTCTGAGAAGTGAGGAAGCACGAGGGAAAAAGGGGAAGGCACCGTGGATTACTGCACTGGGTTGACTCCTGTGTGTAACCCACCCCACCCATCCCACGTTTCCACCTTCACAATATGTGGAATGGTGGTTACGTGGGATCAACGTTACAGGAACACGAAACCAGCAGCCAGAGACAAAATTAAGTCAGTTCGTTGGATAACAACCTATAAAACATAGAAAAACCTCTTAGAAATTAAAACTTAATATGTTGCCTATTTTAATTTGATAAAACTCAAAAGAGTAGATTCTCTTTATGAATGTACCACACTGTGAATTTTAAGTTTCAGAATAACTTAAATAGAAACTCATAGTAAATTCAGTGGGGGGGAACTGGGGTGGGAACACTTGGATTAAGGGAGAGGGAGGGAATATATTTTACATTTTTTTTTAAGACAGAGCATTGGAATCTCATTTTTGAAATGTCCATCACCAAGCCCAAAGATATTCAATATGCATGTGGCTTTGAAATCTATTTTAATCTAGCAATTACGCCTCTAGGAATTTATCTTATAGAAATACTGGAACAAGTGCCAGAGACTGTTTGTAGTAGCTAAACTCAGAAACAACCCAGGGCTCATAAATAGATAATGTGTTAAACAAATGAAGGCGATCCACACAGAAGGAACTCTAGGTGGCTGGGTGGGGAAGGACGGAACTATGTATGTCCCATGTGGAATTATTCTCACAAACTACTGTTCAGTTGTGATAGCATGCATCCATTTCTGTAAGCAAACATATGACATGCAAAGGAAAGGAAAGTCAAGGAGGATTTGGGATACATACCAAAGAGTGATTGCCTCCAAGGAGGGAGATAGTATAGGGTAAACTTTCATTTTTTGTTTTGTTCTTTTTACGGATGGCTTAAATGTTTTCCAACAAGCAGAACTTCCATAGTTTACACAGAAAGATATACGTATATATACAAGGATCTATATAAAAGCAATCTTGTAATTTTAAAGTACACTTTCTAGGACCACAAAACCACCAAAGGAAATGCATTTGATGCTGGTCTGCCGAGCCCTACTGATAAGACACGCAGCCCTGGGTACCATGGAAGGATGCTCACGGTCACAGCTTCCTGTCCTGACCCCACTCTCCAGCTCGATCCTGCTCTCATTTCCTTCTGAAGGGGAGAATGGAACTTCCTGGTTCCCCACGACTGAGGGAAGCTAACCTCTTCCCTGAGCTTGCCACGAAGGTGACTCACCCCTTCCTTCCCTAAGGCCAGGGGGGAAAAGATAACAGTTTTTGGCAGTTGAGCCTATCAGACAGGGTGGGGGCGTCTGGGGCTCACCCCTTTTCAGCCAACTGCGGGCTGAGGATGGATGTGTCAAAGGGAAGCCAAAGGCAAAGACCCTCCGGGCTACAGATGGCAAAGGGCTTAACTTCTAGACAAGCTGAGAGTTGAGATTTCTGCTCAGATCAGACGATGGTCTTAACACAAGTGTAAAGGATGGTCTGACTCTGGCTTCCCAACATATTCTGTCTTTGGACATCAAATGTAGAAAACTGAGGTAATCGCTCGCCTCAGTTCCAGGCACTGACTTGCCTCCTATAATTAAAGGCGCAGATGTGCCTGTCAATCCTGTTGGGTAGCCAATGTCGGGGAGTTAAAGGCGGCCTGGGGTGGGGCGCCTGGGTGGCTCCGTTGGTTAAGCATCGAACTTCAGCTTAGGTTGTGATCCCTGGGTCCTGGGATCAAGTCCCATTTCAGGCTCCTTGCTTGGCAGAAAGCCTGTTTCTCTCTCTACCTGCCACTCCCCCTGCTAGGGTTCTCTCTCTGACAAATAAATAAAATCTTAAAAAAAAAAAAAATGAGAGGCTGGGGTACCTGTGGAGGCCATCTGGCTCTGTAGAGGAAGAAGGGTCCATGCCTGGACACGGGAGACTGGGCATGACATAACCCTGGTCACTCATGAGTACATGTGAGACATTCCATGAGCCCTAAGGAAGCAAAAAAGGAGGGGCTGGGGTTCCAGAGAGAATAAAGGAAGCTGAGTCAACTTTGCCCACAGCCAAAGAAATTAATGCCTGCAAGGTGTATCTGAGTGTTGTTGGGAAAGTCATCAAGCCTCAAAAATTTCCTATTATCCTGTCAGAGGTACAGAATTCAACCCTTAGAGATTCATTCCTTTTGATTGTCACTTTATGGACATTCAATTGCAAACTAATTCTCCCAGCTTTTTTCCAATCCAGAAGACATGGGTCAGAAAACAAATACACTTGACTATCAGGAGGCAAGTAGAAAGAACCCAGAACTCAGAAGCTCAGCACTCAAGAAAAGTAGACTTAAGTGGATTCCAGCCAAAAAGAGAAAGGTGCCAAAGCTTGTCAGTTCAGGCACTGCATACTATCGGATTAGACAGATCTAACTGCATAAGCCGCGTGATTATGCTTTTAGAATTTCTATTTTTTAAAAATACTTCACATACACATGAAGCTTCACATGAATGTGTCTGCCACTAGCCTTCTTATCTGTATCTGTTCAAGCTGACTTTGAATCCTGATGTTGAAGGCTGATCAGCCACTTGATTTCATAATGAGTAACAGGCTTCCTAATTTTAAATTTATGGGGTCCTTGCTTTTGGAATCTGAGGTTTCTGTCCCCCGCTGTGAGGAATCCTTTATATGACTGTTAAAGCACCCCCTCTCACCTCTGGTTGTACCTTTTTTTTTTTTTTTAAAGATTTTGTTTTTATTTATTTGACAAGTAGGCAGAGAGGCGGAAGCAGACTCCCCACTGAGCAGGGAGCCTGATATGGGACTCGATCCCAGGGCCCTGACATCATGACCTGAGCCGAAGGCAGAGGCTTAACCCACTGAGCCACCCAGGCGCCTCTACCTCTGGCTGAACCTTAAAATCACCTGTGGCCTTTCAAAAATCCTGATGCCCGGAGCCCATTCTCAGTGATTTTTATTTAAACCACAGGGGAGGTGGCGCGTCGAGGCACCCATTGTTTAAAGAAATGCTCACCCAGGACATCAAAGTGTTCTAAAGTGCACCCTGAGTTAAAAATGTTAAGAAACATGATGGGGTGGAGGGGTTGGGGAGTAGAATCTCACACCTAGTCAATGCTAACTTAGGACATCTAAAATGAGCAAGAAATGGTTTCAACAGAAGCCACGCATTGACATGGATTCTGCAGGTTCTGTCCCTTCCGCAAAAGCAAAGAGAAGGGCCCGGCCCGCTGGGAGACTGGGGACTGAGTCCGCAGAAGGTCCACCCCAGCTCGGCTTACAACCCCTGCTCTTCTGTGACACTCCTTGTGTTGCAGCAAACAAGATTCCCACCCTCCCTGGCCGCATTCGCACGGGCACTGGAGTCAATCTCTTGTCTCCTGAGTCCCAGCCTTCCCCTCCTGCTGAGAAGTAGGCTTCACATCAGGTCTGAGGGTAGAAAGACCCAGACCACGGTGGGGGAAGTGCTTTGTCCATCGGAATGGAATCCTCAAATGCTGCTCTCACTCCCCATTTTCCTTTGGTCAGGATTTCCGGATGCACACTGTCCTACCAGACCCTTCACCAGACCAGACAGAGTCTAGCCCAGCGGGCGGTGGACCACGCTATGACTTGCTTCCTTCCCGTCAAGATGGGCGCCCAGCGTGCTTTGCGCTCTCCATCCATCGAAGCTGGTGTCCTCTCTTCCTCCACTTGAGAAAATAGGCTCCTCCACACAGAGTTCCCCTGGCTCCAGCTGCCTGCACCGCCGCTGCCCACAAGCCTGAGCAACACTCAGCAGCCCACAGAGAGGCTCCCAAGTCATAACAGGAAGATGGTATAGGAAGATAGTCATGTGGAATTTTATCTTCCCATCTTCTGTAACACCAACAATGAAGATTTTTTTTCTATGTCACTCTTTAGTCTTTACACCAAGTTCCTCATGACAAATTCCCTGCTGAGTTAATTCCAGGAAAAATTGTGTTCTGAAAAATAATCTGTAAGCTTTCTGTTGTCCAAAATCCAAAACTGTGCAAGTCAGTGTATTTTTGTTTGTCTCTAAGCTGCCAGAAAATTTAGAGCCAAATTCATCGTCCAAGTGTTGTAATCTGCTAAACTCGGGCCACTCAAAATATCCATTCCTTTTGCTCTGCTTTGTTTTCTTCTGAGTTTGGGGGCACTTAGTTTTGGTCTAAGTTACCTCATCTGCACCAGAGCCTGTCACCGGGTCCTACCTCTTTATCTCGTGGATCCTTCCATCCTATCTCAGCATCGCCAATTGTCTGTGCGTCATTAACGCAGGCCCGGGTGCCGCGTGGCCTTGGTCACATCCTCCAGGCCCCCACCCAACAACCAGAACAGGCTTTCTAGGACATCAGGCGGAACCTATCCCTCCACCTTCAGTGAGATTCCCCCTTCCCTCTGGCGGCACACTGTGAGTTCTCCCCACACTCACCTTCCCCCCTTCCCTCTTGGTGACTTTGTGATTTCTGTTCCCTTAGGCTGGAACCACCTTCCCTGCTTTGTTCTTCCAGGGAAGAAGTTTTCAGGGCTCAGTCCCAGCATTACCTCGTCTGTGGGCCTCTCCGGAGTTGGGTGGCCTTGCTCTGGGCTCTCCTAGCATGTAGCACTCAGCTAGGCCAGCCTAGGACTGGTTTGAATTTTATTTTATTTTATTTTATTTTTAAGTAATCTCTGTACCCAGTGTGGGGCTTGAACGCACAACCCCGAGATCAAGAATCCCATGCTCTACTGACTGAGCCGGCCAGGTGCCCCTGCTTTTCATTTTTTGACTACTCAAGCAGGATGGCTGGTTCTGGAAGGAAGAGAGATATATCTTATACATTGCTGTGTTTGTTCCTAATGCCTAGCACAGAGCTTTTAAGTGAATGATGACACAACCCAGGGAGGCTTCAAATCCTTCCAATAAAAGGACCTGAAGGCCATCCTCCTCCGCCAGACTTTTCACTACCGGTCGTCAAAACCAGTTACTGATTGCCTTTACTTCTCCCAGAATTTGGCTCCACCAAAGCAGCCCACCCCAAAGACTTTCTACTCCACTCCTCTGGTGTGTTCAGTACTGTGATGACGCAAGCAGAAAGGATTTTGTTAAGTTGTAACCAAGGGTGCAAGAGTTTAATAACAAAGTTATGGTAGGGAGCCCCTTATTAGCCTACTGCCCTGGGGCCATCATTACCATCATTACCTGGAGCGTTAGAGAAGCCGCATCCCTGAAGCACTAGCACACCGGCTCGAAGTCCGCCGGATCCTTCCCCAGCACTGGCTGATGAGAGCAGTCACCGCTCTTCCCTTTCCCCGGCCAAGCCCCGGAGTGCACCGCCCCGCGTCCCCACCGCGTCCCCACCGCGTCCCCTCCGGGAAAGGACTCCACCGCGGAGGTCTGGCTCTCCTCAGGGGTTTGAACCCAGCTCTCTGGGATCCCTCCCAAACTTGATTGCATCTCCTGCTGTTAAGAGACGCCCCCTGGGCTCCATCTGCTCCCAACTCCATCCTTAGGGGAAAAGTGGGAGAAATAGGATCATTTAATCATCTTCACCATCCCGCTTTCCCAAGACTGCGCATTCTGACCACAGCGGGGAGGGGGGTGTCTGGCTGCTCGGCCCCCCTCAGCCCCACTCGACTCTTTCTCTACACACCCGCACACACACACTCACTCTCACACTTCGCTCCTGGGACCCAGCCCGGCAGAGGGCCGGCTCTGCCCAGTTTCTGCAGGTTTCCGAGGCGCGGGACGACGGCTTCCCCACTCGGCCCTGAAAGTCGTCCCGAGCCCCCGGAGGCCGTCCGGCCAGTACTTTGCTCAAGTCCCATAGGTCCGGCTGAAGCGCCTCGGTCCCCACGTCCGCACACGGGAGCCCCGGTCTTGGGTCTGCAAAGAGCCACTTCCCCTCTCCGGCCGGGGGCAGCTCCCACCGCCGCCTCCCCTCCCCCCGGCGCGTGCCCCTCCGCGGCGCCCCCACCCCCACCACCGCCCCGCGCGTCCCCTCCTCGCTTCCCCCGGCCCGGCCCTACCTCCCGGCGGGCCGCCGCTCCGCGGTCTCCGAGGCGCAGCTCGGGGGCGCCCGGGCGGGCGGGGGCGGCGGGCGGCGGGGGCCCGGGGCGCCATGGCCCGCGGCCCTCCGCCCTGCTGTCGGCCGGGCCTCTCCCGGCGCCCGGCGAGCCGCGCGCCCTCCGCTCGCGTGCCCGCCGCCCGGCCGCCGCTGTGGGCGAGTGGAGGGCGGGCTCCGCCGGCTGCCGCGTCCTCTCCGCCGGGCCGCGCGCCCCGCCGCCGCCCCCCGCCCGCCGCCGCTCCAGTGAGCTCATCCGCAGCTGGCGGGCGCCCGGCCCGTTGCCACGGCAACGCCTCTCCCAGGGCCGCGCGGACTCGAGCGGCTCCCGTAAACAGGACCTTCTGCCGGACTCTTCCCCTCGCCTTTGAGGGGGTGGGCGGGGGGGGGGTGCGCTGGCGGCTTAACCCTTTCTTTGCTGGAGACCCAGAGGCTCGGCGTTCTCCGTCTCCGCCGGGCAGCTGTCCGCGCGCTGCGCTCGGCCGCGGCTCAGACCCTCATCCGCAGGCACGGAAGTGGCGGCGACCCTGCCTGCACCCCCACCTCCGTTCGCTCCGGTCGCCCAACGCGTCCGTGGGGCACCTACAACGGGTCAGGCGCGGCGCCAGGTCCGCGACATCCCAGACAACGAGGCAGCAGCCACCCTCGCCCCTTGCAGCTTGCAGTCCGGCTGGGGCGCAGGCGACCGCGATCCAGGCGATGAAGCCCGGGGGTCCCGAAGGCGGGGCGCACGGGTTCCCGAGCCGCTCGGGGAGGGGAGTCAGGAAAAGGTCCCCGGGGGGGGCAGTGACTTTATAGTGTCCACTGCCCCCACTCACTCAAACAACCAAGGAACACAGATCGCCTGAGTTAGGACTGCCAAATGAGAAGTACACGCCAAGTGCTGTGGGCTTCTATGCCGAGGACAATGGGGGGCCACGCCAGGTTTTTGAGCCTAGGAGTTCCCTGATGAAAGGGAGACTGAGCTGACAGTGGTGATTTATGGGCCTGGGGGGCGGGATGGGGGGGAGACTCCTGGCTCCTCTCTATACCAGAGAAAAGTCACTCTTCTCTTTAGTTCAGGGCGGGGGGGGGGAGGGGTTGCGGCTAGAAGGAAGGGTCTAAAGCTCAGGCAAGGGTGGGGAGGGGAGATAGAGGCTTAGCCTGTATCCATGAAAGTGGGTGCAGGAGAGAGGAAAAGAAAGGGTTGCAGGGCACGGGGAACATTAGATACTGTCTAGGCAGTCCCTGTAGACTGGGGACCCAAGATTTGAGGGACTGATTTAGATCAGTCACAGGAAAGTCATAGGAAAATAGTCTCCTTCTTAGCTGAGGGTTTTATTAATTCTGTGAATCTCTGAAGCTTTTCTCCGGCTTGTTAAAGCTTCCTAAATTCCATCATGCCATACCCATTTCAGCTAAACACAATAAACTTTCAGAATACGAATTTGCAAGGTATAAGCATTAAAAAAAAAAAAAGAAAGGTATTGGGGTGCCTGGGTGGGTCAGACATTAACGGTCTGCCTTCAGCTTAGGTCATGATCTTAGGGTGATGGGATCCAGCCCTGCATGGGGCTCCCCGCTGAACCGGGAGTCTGCTTCTCCCTCTCCCACTCCCCCTGTTTGTGTTCCTTCTCTTGGAGTCTCTCTCTCTGTCAAATAAATAAATAAAATCTTTTTTAAAAAAGTATAAACACTTATTTATTTATTTTTAAAGATTTTATTTACTGGAGCTCCTGGGTGGCTCAGTCAGTTGAGCATCCGCCTTTGGCTCAGGTGGTGCTCTTGGGGTCCTGGGATCAGCCAGGAGTCTGCTTTTCCCTCTCCCTCTGCCCCTCACCCCCACTCATGCTCTCACTCTCTCTCTCTTGCTCTGCTCTCTCTTCGTCAAATAAATAAATAAATAAATAAAAATCTTTAAGGATTTTATTTATTGTAGAGGGAGAGAGAAAGCAAGTGAGTGGGCGAGGGGCAGAGGGAGAGAGAGAGAGAGGGTCTCAAGCAGATTCTGCGCTGAGCTTAGAGTCGTTTGCTGGGCTTGACCGCATGACCCTGAGATCAGGACCTGAATCTAAATCAAGAGACAGACATTCAACCCACTGAGCCCCCCAGGCGCCCCCAAAGTACAAGCATTTAAATTATTGCTTTGCTTGTTGGAACATCATTTAATACCTTTTCAGGTACTAAGATCAAAGACTTGGCTTCTTCCAGGTTAATTAGAACCAGAGTTCTGGGGCATCACGAAGGCAAACTGGCAAAGTAGAGCAAATGGCAAGCAGAGAACGACTGAGAGCCCAGCTGGATGCCTCCCCCAACCCGGTGCGCGCAGCAGGCCTGTCGCCTTGGATGTTGTGCCTTCCAAACTGCCAGGCACATGTCAGGTGGACAAACCAGAGAGGAGCTGGGGAGTTCCTTAGTAGTGGCCACCACTCCATCTGCTCCGTCATCTTTGAGTTCTAGACACTAACTTGTTTTAGAAAAATTCCCTGCCTCGGCTCATTGGCTCAGACTCTGATGAGTGATGTGGGGCCAGCGCTTTGCAAGTTTCCACCCCTGCCTGCCTGTCCCAGCCCCCAACCCCATGGCTGCTCCTGTCCCTGGGCCAGTCAATGGCTCTGTTGCCACGAGGCAGGGTCCCTCCTTCCCTGTGTGGCCCTGCCCCTGCTGGTTCCCTGGAGCCTTCCCAGCTGATGCTACCTCTGGTCCATCCCAAGCCCTGGTTCTCCAGCTCCAGAGGTTGGGCCAGCCGTCCACGGTGGGGGCCATGCCCTGGAGCATGGCAGTCCCTCTCCGTGGTCCCTCTTCTCCCAGTTCCTGACACTGACTGCTCCAACTATGGCCCCAGCCCTCCCGGTCTGTCCTCAGCTCCTCTCCATGGTGGAAAATGAGGCCTGGGGCACCTGGGTGGCTCAGGGGGTTAAAGCCTCTGCTTTCAGCTCAGGTCATGATCCCAGGATCCTGGGATCGAGCCCCGCATCGCATCATCGCATCATCAGGCTCTCTGCTCAGCAGGGAGCCTGCTTCCCCCTCTCTCTCTGCCTGCCTCTCTGCCTACTTGTGATCTCTGCCCATCAAATAAATAAATAAAATCTAAAAAAAAAAAAAAGAAGAAGAAGAAGAAGAAGAAAGAAAGAAAATGAGGCCTAGGGTAGGAGATACTGCCTGGCCTCAAGTCAGGGAAGGAGCCGATGGGAGGAGAGAGCCAGAATTGACTTTTCTTTATCTTTTTTTTGTTTTTAATATTGTATTTATTTACTTACTTGACAGAGAGAGCACAAGCAGGGGGAGAGGGAGGCAGTGGGAAGGAGCCTGATACGGGACTCAATCCCAGGACCCCAGGGTCATGACCTGACCCAAAAGCAGATGTTTAATGGACTGGGCCACCCAGGCGCCGCACCTTGATCTTGAATCCTGGTTTTTCCACCTAGAACAAGCAAGGAGTCCTGCAGAATCTTTCCTACCCCTCTCTTCTCTTCCTTCAGCATCCTGTTGGGGGGCAGTGTGGGGTCTGGAGCAGGTTGCTTTGCTTCGGATTCTCAGGGTCTCCATCTGTAAGGGAGAAGTAGGAATGGTTATAACCGACTTCATCCTGTTGCCGGGATTAAAGCTGATCCAGCAAGCAAAGGGGGTAGTACTGGGCCCGGACCATGGGCGGCTCTCTTGGTTACCTCCCGTTATTTTTCTAATCTCTCTCTCTCTCTCTGCAGGAGCAAAGAGAAAAGTGCCGTTTTTCTCCTCCCTCATTGGGCACAGATCCTGCTTCATCTCACCTCTAAACCAAGTGAAGGAGAACGGGGGGCCAAGGGCCAGAAGGAGGCTAGCCTGGTTTAGGATGGGGAGAGAGCCTGAAAAGGAGCCTTTACCAACTCCTCTCCCCCAAATTGTTTCCTTTCTGTTCAAATTCCCTTTGGATGCTAAACATTTACTGAGAGTCCTTCATTCCAGCAACTTCGCATATGTCATGTCACAGAATCCTCCCCACACTCGTGAGCAATTAACTATCTCCCCTAATATTTTATGGACGTAAAGGTTATGTGCCTTATTTGAGGTCTCGCTAGCTGAGGACTGTCTGGCTCAAGCCATGTCCTTTGTTACACCAGCTTTGCCTGAGAGCTGCGCCCTGCCCAGTGCCAGCCACTCTGCACGGCGATTTCCAGATCAGCGATCAGTCCACGTTCTGGTTATGCTTCCCCCTCTGGAAGGCACAGGCAGTGCAGTTCCTCCAGGAATTTCAGACACTGCTCCTTAGACACTGGGTGTCCCCTGCTTGGGTCACTGGGACCCATTCCTTCTCGGCCCTTGCGTGACAGCAACTCCTCCTCTGGGTCACGGCCACCTGCCTTCCAGCACACAGAGGAAAGATATACACACAGCAGCAAACCGATGAGAGGTTTGGGTGTGGTTACTATTCTTTTATGCAGAAAGCTGGCGTGGGGAGAGCAATCATTCTCTAATGCTCAGGCCCATGACATCTAGATGTGGCCGAGGAAGGAAGGAACTTATTTTAGGGACAGGGAAAAATCCACCATCCACAGCCTCACCTTGACATGCCCTTGGCAAGGCTCCTCCACACCGCTCCAGTGACTGATGTGAGCGCACCAGCGGCAGGCTCCCCTGCTCCCGTACTCCTCAGGCGGCCCTCTCCCTTCCTCCCTTCTCCATCCTTGGCCCGTTCTCTCCTGCCTACAGACAGCTGGACGCGAGTTCCTTCCCAGCCACCACAACCCTCATCTGCCTCCCTCTGAGGAAACCAAACCAAACCAAACCAACCATCCCACCCAAACCTCAAACTGGGGTTTGGTTTGTTCTTGGTCCCAATCAAATGTCATCCAGGAGGTGTGGGAAGAGAGGGGGGAGGGTGGGTGGGGCCACGGGGGCCACCCAGGGAAGGGGTGAGCAGGGCCCAGACGGAGGGCCCCAGGCTCCTTCACTCTCCCGCTGTGAGGGGCGGGTCTTTGGCTGAGATCGCTTTGCCCGCTCTCCTCCTCCCTCTGGGTGCTCTGCTGCCTTCTTCCTCCTGTACTGGGGCTGCAAGATGGGCAGCTGTGGGGGCCCGTTAGGGGGTGCTGTGGAGTAAATGACATTTGTCAGGACACCACTGGAAATCTCCATCACTGAATTGGCAAGCAACACAATAACATAATTTTTGCCTAAGAAGCAGCTGTTGCATGTCTATGCCCCTAGCTTTGGAGGGTCATTTTTTTTCCCCCACAAAGAATTAAGGCATTCATAGCTTTACAAGGATTAGTGTGTTTATGACCGAAAGCAAAGAACAAAGTCATGGACATTCCACAGCGTTCACCATCGGGCAGTCTCAAACGTGAGGCCTGCCGTGCCAAATACCCTCTACTCGTATTCTTTTCTGTTCCTTTTGGGAGACCCAGTTGAACATCAGGGAGGGGAATCAGAGTGTGGTGATTGAGATTCTCCTTTTCTGAGTCACGGATTTCTGCATCTGAGCAGTTCTAGATCTTCCTGGTCACCGTGATCCCAGAACACGCTTGGACAGTCGGACCAGCTCTGGACGGGGCTGATGCACGACTGTCCGAGCTTGCTTCTCAGAGCTTTCCCTGACCTCCTTCCCGGCTGGCTAGACAACCTCCTCACACCGGGGGGGGGGGGGGGGGGGAAGAATCCCTCCAAACATTTTCATCACACGTCATGAGCTGCACGCACGGACTCCAAACCCACCAGCTCATCCCCGCTTGCTAATGTCCCCCCATCCCTGATCTCAACCTTCAGACCTCCAAATAATCTGTGTATCACCTAGTTGCCTCTCAGAGGCCATACCTTTGTAGGAACAGGTTTCTGGGAAGCCCTAATATCCGACCCACTTCCTGTCTCTCTCAGATCAACTTAGAGCAAAATAAAACCTACGGCCCTAAAGGCAAGCCAGGTGCCATCTGACCAGCCTAGACAGCAGTGTGGTTTTCGGTTTGGCTACTCTCTTTCGTGGGTCTCAGGTGTCTGGGGAGATCAGGCCAGTTGGCCCTCAGGCCATACCCAGCTCCCCGCCTTCTCAAACAGGCAAACAAAGCACAAAGCAGCTGCCAGTTCTCATCCTTTCTGCTGTTTCCTGTATGGCTGCTTGTGTGCCAACCGAAACTAGAGATCGCCTAGGAGGCAGGTTCTAGTATCATCCTCTTTTATCAGTGAAGAAACAGCCAAAAAGAGGTAGGTGCCTCGCCCAAGGCCACTGCAAAGGAGTTCCACAGCCCAGAAGGGCCCAGCAGTCTAACCCAGGACAATCCCTGCTTCTTGGCCATTAGGACCACAGGCGGGAGCCACCGTTTTTTCACGTGTCCAGCTTGAGAGCAGGGATGCGGAAGGCCCAGGAGCAGCAAAGCCCAGCGGGAAGGGGCCTCAAAGGAGGGCACCGTCAAGCCCCTCATGGAGGAGGGAGGGGACCTGCCCAGGCCACCTGGCATTTGCACAAGGGCAGCACCTGCCCCTAGGGCACGCTGGAGCAACCCCAGCAAGCCAGAAGGTGGGATGCTGGGGAGGAGAAACTCCCATGACAACCCCACTAAGGAGAAAGAAAGGAGGAAGTGGGAAGGTGGCCAGGGGGCCCACGCGAGGGAGGGAGGAGGGAGGTGGGCGAGCCTGCAGCAGCCTCCTCTCTCAGTGTCCTCCTTCTCCGTCTCCAACATGACCCAGTGTCCTACTTCTGTTTCGGAGAGTCCTACTCTATCAGGCTTGAGGAGTAGCTGGAGGTGGGTGGCTCAGGGCCAGAATTTTCATGCCAGGGGCCCATTCTCTTGGGAGCTGATTGCAAGCCAGGTGTACCAAGCAGGATCTGGGGTGGGGTGGGGGTAAGGGTGGGGGGAGTGGTGAAGGTGGAGGGGTAGAGTCAGTCCTGGAACTTTTTATTTGCCTGACAATCCCCTTGCCTTGGCGGTGGGGGTGTCTCATCTTCCCCCACAGGGATCCTGGGGCCGGGGTTTGGGCTCTGGAGCCATTGAGCTCAGGGGCTTCCCTTCCTTGATACTCTGTTTTGAAGAAAATGAGTGCGTGTGTGTTGAGGGGGCAATTGTTGAAAGGGTCTCAACAGAGAACTGCTCCCCATGGGAGCTAAGCCCGGTGGTTCTCAGCTAGGGGCAACTTTGCTCCCCAGGAGACACCTGGCGAAATTGGAAGACATTTTAAAGTCATAGTCTGGGGCGCCTGGGTGGCTCAGTGGGTTGAGCCTCTGCCTTTGGCTCAGGTCATGATCTCAGGGTCCTGGGATGGAGCCCGAGTTGGGCTCTCTGCTCAGTGGGGAGCCTGCTTCCTCCTCTCTCTCTCTCTGCCTGCCTCTCTGCCTACTTGTGATTTCTGTCTGTCAAATAAATAAATAAAATCTTAAAAAAAAAAAATCCTACAATGCACAGTTCAGCTTCGCCTCCCCTCCCCCCCCCCCCAATAAAGAATTATCCTGCCCCAACTGTGAATCGTGCTGAGGCTGACTAGAGTTGGTTGCTGAGCCCCCGTTGCCCATCTCTATCCCCTTACGCGGGAGTCGTGAACAAGTACTTGCGCGGCATCGCATCTGCTCTGTAACAATATTACGTGGGAAATGCTAGACTCACAGGCACTTGAATCCTGTGAAAAGATAAGCACGGCCAGGGGTCCTTTGCGTCCCCACCCGAGTCTTCTCAGCGGGGTCCCGGGACGCGGGGGAGCGTCGGTGCGCTGCACGAGAGAATGGTGCCACCTAGTGGTACCAGGGTTAACAGCAACAGCGGGAACATTTCCAAGAACTGGAAACTATTTATAGGCTTAACTGCGAAGAAAATTTCTATGGAAGAAAAACGGTGACCACCCAAATGAGAATGAAAAGAGGCTATTTATTCAGAGATTTCTATAGCAAGGAAGTCAGCCACCATCACTTGCCCGTGGCAGAGACTCAAATACCGGTGGAGACTCAAATGCTAGATTTATAGAGGAAAATAAAAGACTTCAGGTGTGCCTTGCTTGGAGGTTGTTGGCTCCAGGCAGCTGGTGGCCTGGGCATCCTCGTGATCGGTTTGGAGAAGGTATTTGGCTATCTCTGGTTGGTCCCGAGATGGAAGTGGGGGATGCAAATTAGAGAAGTTGGCAGTCATTGACAGAGTCCTGACTATCCCCGGCAGACAGAGGGTCCAAGTTCTACTGTCCTGTATCTTGCCAGTGTCTGTTTGTGTATTGAGTCTCTTAGGTCATTAATCACCCCAAATACATTCGTGCTGTTACTAATCCTGAACCGGATTACATAAAATGACCCATGTGAGAAGCAGCTTGACTGCAGGCCAACATCTGTGATTTTTAAAGGCTGCCCTTACAGATTCTGACTTAGCGTTCATATTTGATAAAATGGTGTGATTTTGCTGCCCATGTGCCTTAATATGGATGACATCGTCCTCCTCACTGACAATCACATGGGGGCCCCAGGAATCCCTCAAAGTCACCTGCTTGGGTGAGTAGAGCTCCTCTCCCCTCCCCCCACCACTACCATCAGCAACACCACCACCACCACCACCTCTAACACGGGTCTATGGCCCCTACTACCCCCACCATCACCTCTGTTTCTCTCTCCCTTGCTGTTTAGAGCTATATGACCTTCCTTTGGTTCTTCAAGGTTAAAACAAACCAACACCCCTGCCCCGCAATGCTTCACACTCAACTCCTTCCTCTTGAGGGCTGTATTCTTTACACATCTGAATACCCCCCCACCCTTCCTCTCCAAAGTAGCTGCCATCCTCGGGGGTTCCCCAATTCTTCACTTCTTTCGTGCTCTTGCCACACTGAAATGGCACATTATGCGTTCCCCTGTGGGGTCTCCCTCATGAATCATCAGCTTGTAAGGCAGGATGTGTGTCTCTGTGCGTCTCCAAGGCCCAGGGCCCAGCATGATACTTTGTTCAATAATACTATGAAGCCTTGATAATAATAGATTCTGCTTAAGAAATATGTATTGGGCTCAAAAAGTATTGGCTAAACGAATAAGCACGGTCTTTCAGGAGCCACTCCTCAAGGTCCAAACACATTCCCCAAATCAATGCTGCCTGGAACTCCCGGTCCAGGGGTAACCTCTCCCGCCCCTCCTCATGTTCTCCTTAGCTGGAAACCCAGCCTGCGTGCAGAACCGGCTTTCAGCTCACTGCGCGTCTCAGCGCTTCCATGCCTTTTGTAAGGAAAGCTACAGAGACGTCGGTGGAGACTGACAGGCACGGGGGAAGGGGAGGGCACACAGGGTGCCTTTGCATTTGGCATTAAATCTATTTATGGAATCCAGGACCCCAGGGCCAGGTTAGCCTCTGACTGTGTCCGCGCCGCTTCCGCTTTAAGGGGCGGAGCCGGAGCGGGCGGGCGGGGCGCTCCCGGAAGACGCGGCCTCCGCGTCCTTCGCGTCGGATCCCCGGCCCGCCGAGCGCCCTCCCCGGCTCACCGCTGCAGGACTGCGGCCGCCTAACTCCGGCCCTCCGCGCCCCTCTTCCCCGCCCTCCTCACCCCTCTTCCCCTCCCTCCCCACCCCTCTCTCCCCGCTCTCTCCATTCCGATCGCCGGCCCTCCGCACACCCTTCCCGCTGTCGGCGTCCGGATCCTCGGACCCTCGTCTTTGAACCTCTGCACCCCTCATCTCCCCGCCCCTGGCTCTTCCCCACCGCGGTACCCGGTGCCCGGGTCTTCGGCGGTTCGCACTGCCCCCTCCCCCACGCCGCGGCTCTCAACCCTTTGTCCCTGGTGTACCTTCCTTCTTGCCCCGCACCACCCTTGCCTCCGCCTCCCCCCTGCTCCCGGCACCCGGGTCCTCCGCACCCATATCCACCCCCACCCCCGCCCAGCCTCTCCGTGCTCTGGCTCTCGGCGGGTGCCCGGGCACCCGCGCGGGTTTGGGTGACCCCGCGGCCGCCAGGCTCTGGCTCCGCCCGCGCGGCCACCTCGCGCAGGTCGCGTCTCCGCTCTGGGCCTGGCCGGGCGACTGGCTTGACTCCTTCCGCTGTCACAGTGGGTGCGGTTCTGAAAGCCCCCGAAGGCACAGCCGGCCTCCGGCCTTAGGTCTAGGCGAGGTACGGGGAGGCAGTGGGGTTCGGAGCCGGGACGGAGGGGCCGGGCTGCGCGGCCTAGGGGGCGCGCCCTGCAGAGCCGAACTGCGCATAGCCTGCCCACGCTTAGTCTGCACGCAGGGTCTGAGCGGCGCGGGGTCTCGCTGGTACCCCACTTTTAAGTGGGATACTCAGCTGTGACCCTGGACTCGTGTCAGCCTTGCCTAAAGCGTGAACATACATGGGTGCCCTTTAAGTCGAGGGCAGGCAGCCTAGGCCGAGGACTTCTGGAAGAGGATGGTGACCCCCTGGCGCTTCTCCGTCAGGGTCTGCTTGTCGTACCTAAGGGGTTTTGAGCTCAGAAAAGAACTCGGCCTTTTAAGATCATCTGGATGCTCTCGTAATGCCAGACTCTGTTGGCTTCTGCTCGGTACTTTACCCAAACTTATCTCAGCCTATGGGGACACTGGTGAGGGGGCCCCTGAGAGCGCGTGCCAGCGAAGAGCCAGCTGGAGTGACCTAGCTGAAAATGGACCACTGGAGAGAGTCTCCCAAGAGGGTCGGTGCGGAGGCCTCTTTCTGCACCTCCGCATCTGGCTCCGGGCTGGGGCTCTCTTGATGAAATTCTTCCCTCTCCTTCTCTTCTATCCCCTCACCTACCTGGCTCCCAGCGTCTCCAGCCTCTGGCTCTACCTGCTTCTGAAAGCCACGGAGACCTCAGGCCCAACATACATCAAACTGGGCCAGTGGGCCAGCACCCGGCGTGATCTCTTCTCAGAGGCTTTCTGTGCCCAGTTCTCCAAGCTGCACGTCCGGGTGACGCCCCACCCTTGGACTCACACAGAACACTTCCTGCGGCAGGCGTTTGGGGAAGACTGGGGGAAGGTCCTCTGCTTTGAGAAGAAGGAACCTGTGGGTTCAGGCTGTGTGGCCCAAGTGTACAAAGCACGTGCCAATCCTGCCTTCCTGGAGAACGACAGTGTCCGGAGACTCGCTAAGGCCTCCCGCCTGCAGCCTTCTTTGGAAGCTGGGACAGTCGGGAGGCTGGGAGATCTCTTTGGACCCTCGGAGAAGGGGTGGGGGTTTCAAGGAAGTCTTGCTGACCAGTCCTTTCTAGAAAGGCTGCTCCTCCCGGAAGCTGACCTGGTAGGATCAAATGCAGTTGTGTCTCAGTCTTCAGCACGTGCCCACCGACCTGAGCCAGATCACCTCATCCCCGTGGCCGTGAAAGTAAGTGCTCAGATGGCTTCAGCAGACACTTTCTGTCTAAAATTTTACCGTGTCCACAGAGCTGTCCCGGGTCAGGCACTCCCATTTGCAAATCAGCCCACATTGCTTTCCACTGATTTTTCTTAGCTTGACTTTTGTTTGTGTGCCTATGCTGTGCACGCTGTATTTCTTGGTTTGAGGGAGTGGTTGTGTGAAGAGGGTTTGGGGTCTCTTGCCTGTGTGGGTGGAGGAACCACTACTCAGCTGACCTGCTCCTCTGGGGCGAGGATAAGTCAGAGACAGTCTCAGACGTGCTGGGGCGAGCCCAAGATGGCGGTATTCATTTGTACAGAAGTGGCTTCCTCCTGTCTTCATTTCTAGTCACCCCTGCCTGGGCTACATCATTTTTTTTTTTTAAAGATTTTATTTATTTGACACACAGAGAGAGAAATCACAAGTAGGCAGAGAGGCCGGCAGAGAGAGAGGGGGAAGCAGGCTCCCCACTGAGCAGAGAGCCCGATGTAGGACTCGATTCCAGGACCCTGAGATGGTGACCTGAGCTGAAGACAGAGGCCCAACCCACTGAGCCACCCAGGTGCCCTGGGCTCCATCATTTTTGTCTCCGCCCTCTTCCATCCCGTTCATCATGGTCCCAGGGCTCTGGCAGACCCCGGTGGGAGGTACCCTTGACGCCTTCTCTTATACCTACTTGGAAACAGCCCTCTGTTTGCACCTACTGAATCTTTTTTCTTTTTTTTTTAAGATTTTTTATTTATTTATTTGACAGACAGAGATCACAAGTAGGCAGAGAGGCAGGCAGAGAGAGAGGAGGAAGCAGGCTTCCCGCGGAGCAGAGAATCTGATATGGGGCTCGATCCCAGGACCCTGGGATCATGACCTGAGCCGAAGGCAGAGGCTTTAACCCACTGAGCCACCCAGGCGCCCCTGAATCATTCTTTCCAAGGCCTGAGGCCTGGCTTTTTATAAATACTGCCAGTGATTCCCATGAGCAGGCATGTTTGGGGAATACTGGACCAAAATATCCTCCACTCTGTGGAATACCAAGGGAGTGGATGCCAGCTGTGTACCAGGCCAGGTGCCAGTCATGGTAGACACATTATTTAGTCTGTAGTAGCTGCCTTTGAGGTAGGCATTGCCTTAACTTGTATCCCTATATATCTCCGCTTTGTTCTCAGCTTTTGAAAGGACTTGATGTGGGGGAGCAGGTAAGGACTATTATCTCCATGGTCTGTTTTGTTCTTAGATTTTATTTATTTGAGAGAGAGAGTAAGTGCAAGAGAGAGCACGAGCAGGCAGGAGGGGCAGAGGGAGAGGAAGAAGCAGACTTCCCACTGATCAAGGAGCATGATCCCAGGACCCGAGGATCATGACCTCAGCTGAAGGCAGACACCTAACCACCTAGGCACCCCATCTCCATGTTTTAAAAAGTGGAGGGGTGCCAGGGTGGCTCAGTGGGTTAAAGCCTCTGCCTTCGGCTCTGGTCATGGTCTCAGGGTCCTGGGATCGAGCCCCGCATCAGGCTCTCTGCTCAGTGGGGAGCCTGCTTTCCCTCGTCTCTCTCTCTATCTGCCTCTCTGCCTACTCAAATAAATAAATAAATAATCTTTAAAAAGTGGAACAGGAGGCTGAGAGGTTGATATCTTGGCCAGTTTCAGGCTGGGAATGAGTTGCATAACCAACAATTTGAAAGCAGACTCTTTCCATTCCACCTCAGCGCATCCTTGCTGGGGTTCTGTGACTCTAGATCTTCTCTGACTCAGGCCCTGGTACTGACCCAGTACCTGGTGTGCTCAGCAAAATGCAGATTCTTGCCCCATCCCCAGAGTCGGTGACGCAGGAGGTCCTGGAGGAGGCCTGGCCGTCTACATCCGTGCACTCCACGGTGACTCTGATGCACACTAGGGTTTGGGAGCCGTTGACCTAAACTTAAGGTATTTGGAAGGAAAAGCCAGCCTGTTCTTTCCAGCAAAGCCAAGTGCAGCCCGGAGGGGCCGGCCCTGGCGTCTCAGCGGAGGCAAGCGGGAGCGAAGGAGGCAGGAGCTTCCCAGGTATTGGGCCCACATCCGTTCTGCTCTGTTGAGAAGCTGGCTTGGCTCCCCGGTGCTGGGCCCCGGTCCCATCTGGGTGAGCGTCCCCTCCTGATGCCTTCCTGTCCCTGGCAGGTGCTGCACCCCGGCTTGCTGGCGCAAGTACAGATGGACCTGCTGCTGATGAAGATGGGCAGCCGCGTTCTGGCGCTTTTGCCGGGAGTCAAGTGGCTTAGCTTGCCCGAGATCGTGGAGGAATTTGAGAAGCTCATGGTCCATCAGGTGAAGTCTCCTTCCCTCAACTGCAATTGCAGTCACCTCAACTGCCAATCGCATGTCACCTAGTTCTTTCCATCTGCTGTTTAGCAGATACTGAACGGCTGCGGGATTTCCCAGCGTGTCACAGCCGGCGTGGTGTGATAGTGGGGTAGGTAGTGGTCACTGACGGAACAAGGAACGTCCAGATCTCAGAGGCCAGATGCCACAAGGCTATTTCTTACTTGTAGCAAAGTTCCGTGTGGGTGAACGGAAGGAGGGAGAGGGAGCTCTACCCCATAGTGACTCGGGGACCCATTTTTGTCCCAAGGTGGGCATGGCCATCTTCAACCTGCATCATCTTGGGTCTGTGCGGAATGGGCAGCAGGTCACGGAGGATCCCGTACGGGATCTGGGACCTTCCTAGTCCACAGGCCAGGGCTTGACTGCCACGACCCAGTGTGACTGCGAGTGTGCTTGGGAAGCCTTCTTCCTTAGCACATGGCAGGGAAGCGCAGGGCTGTGGCGAGGCCTTCAGCATCATTATCTGCGCCACGGGTGGCCGCCGAGCTCCCGGGTGAGAATTTGTGAAGTCGTGCACTGTGCCTTTGCTCCGTTTCCAGGGCTCTTGAGTAGACAGGGTCCTCCATCCTGTCCAGGACCCTTAGAATCCTTGTTTAAATAACAAGACTTGGGGAACACACTTTGGGGGAGGTCAGGGCTCCACGTAGGGAACCGGCCTGGCTCCCCGTTGGAGAGTGTGAAAGTTGGCAATCTTTCAGAAGCAAGGTCCTCATTTATGTCCTCCAATGTAAGGTTTTAAGTCCCAGGGACACATTTTAATGTTTAAAAGCTTTGCTGTATGCTATGAAATAATGTAGTTTTGTATTTAAAAGAAGATTACAAGAGAGAAAATAGTTTCTACTCCCACAGCCATCTCCACATTACTGTCAGTCCCACCACCCGTGCGAGCTTTGGTTCCCCTTCTAGAAGTCTGATGGACAGCATGGGGTGACGAGTGAGATTTTCTTGTCCATGAGGAATGTATGGTAGGCAGAGGCTGCTGACCTGTAAATATTTGCAAATAGCACATGATCTCAGAGACTCCTGTAGAAGTCTCTGCGGGTTCAGTTGGGTTCCACTGGGGCCCAGACAGGAAGTGGTCATTCTGTCTTGAGGGTCAAGGCTCCCCAGGCTCAGGCTGAGTCTTGGGAGGTGTTTACAGTTGGACCAAATAGGGAAGAACATTCCCATTAGAGGGAATAAGGAAGGCAAAGGAGAGAGGGGGAGGCTCAGGTAGGCTGGGATGTTCAGCGCCATACGGACTGGGGGAAGCTAGAGTTCAGGGCCGGAGAGGACACGGGAGGCACGAGAGGTGGATCTGAAGAGACAGCTGCCGTGGATGTCATCCTCAAGAATTTAGACTTCGTCCCGCAGGTAGTAGGGGGGCACCCCGCAGAAGGGTTAGAGAGAGGGATGACGGGAGTCAGGGAGCCCCACTCAGGTGCCTCTGTTACGGCCGGTGTCCGTGTCCGGTGACTGGTTGCCAGTCAGCTTGGGACCCGCAGAGGGGTGGAGCGGGGGAATGGATCTGAGCGTGCTGAGATCTGAGAGCCACTGTTAGTGGCCCACCGTGTGGAGGCCATGAGAAACGAAGGAATGTGCGGTGACGCCCAGGTGCCTGGCGGGGGTGGGCAGTAAGTTCTGTTTAGACACGCGTTTAAGGGGCTTTGGGCTTCCGTGAAGCTACAACTCGGGAAGAGAAGTGTGGAGCTGCTGGCGGGGTCTGGCCAGGAGACCACGGTCCTGAGAGGAGTTGTCAGCTGAGGATGGGAGGGGATGGAGGGCGGGAGCACAGGCTGGCCAAGGGCAGCCGCTGAGAGAGCATCAGCGCGTGTGGGGCACACACAGGAGGAAGGGCTGGGAGACCGGACCGAGACGGACCGGCTGGAGGCCCAGGGAGGGTCCTGGGGGGAAGTCAACAGCAGGTGCCAGGAGGACAGCTGTTCAGAAAGAAGGGGGTTCTCAGTGGCACTGGTACCGGGTGCCCCGAGATGTCATTAGGATCAAGATGGAAGTGGTCCCTTGAGTCTGGCAAGCGAAAGGCTTGCTGAGTGTAGGGGGCAGTGCAGTGGGCGGAGGGGAGCAGGCCGCTGGGGAGCCATGGGGTAAACCCGTGGGATGGGGGAAGGGCTGCAGGGGCTGGAGTGAAGGGGGGTGAGCAGAGGGGATAGCCGGGAGGCAGGCGAGCCTAGGTGCTATAGGGGTGTCTGCAGCTGTAGCTTCCAGAAGTTCCTAGATGCCAGACCACCCCTCCAGAGTTTCCTGGGGCATTCTGGAGGTGGGGAAGGGGAGGCCGGTGGATGTGGGGACTGGCTAAGCTCTATGGTGGTGTAGATGCTGCCGCCCTGTGCCCAGATCACCTCTCGTCCCCTCTCCACATCTCTCTAGATCGACCTGCGTTACGAAGCTCGGAATCTAGAACACTTCCAGTGCAACTTCCTGAATGTGAATTCTGTCAAATTCCCCACCCCCCTGCGTCCCTTTGTCACCAGGGATGTCTTGGTGGAGACTTACGAAGTAAGTGAGAGCTTGCTTCCTGGGGCTGTGCCTTCCACTCAGGGCTGGGCCATCTCCACTTCACCCGGAGGCTTCCGTCTGAAAAGACAAAAGCCAAGAGAGCACGGGATTACTGTCCGTAAAGCTGAGGGGAGTTTGGATACAGCACGGGGTGGGGAGCCTGTGTAGGGAGGTGGCTGGGAGTCTGGACATGGCCTCAGACTTTTCTGGACTTGAAAACCTTTCCAATTTATTTGCTGGTGATGTCAGTTTCCTCCTGTGTAACAGTGGGCGCCTGTCCCTGCCTCTCAGGCTTGTCCCAGGAGTCGGTGACACATTGAATGCAAAATGCCTTCGGAGTTTGCACAGGGAAAGTGCTCAGCAGTGGCCTTAGCTGTTGCCTGGTCGGCCTCCTTTGTAAAACTGCTAATGTTTGATCCAGGGAAGTGACATGAAAGGCCCAGTGTTACTGGCTGTGTGACCTTGAGGAAGTGCCTTAAACTCTCTGGGCTTTAGTTCTCTTTGCCACTGCGGATTAACAAGATCTATCTCAACGGGCACTTGTCTCAGCGGACAAATAACTAACCTACGTGAAATGGTTATTTACTTTGTCCTTCCTTCTCTTTCTCCCCTTTCTCTCCATTTTCTTGCTCGAGGTCACAGAGCTCACTCATGGCCTTGTTGGCTGATTGCTGATCAGAAACTAGCTCTCCTGAGCCCCGCTCCTTGTCTTCTCTCATGACATTACATCTCTCACCTGTGGGCAGCAGAGTCACGGGTTTCCTCCAGAATAAACTGAGGGGAATTGTGGGGTTTTTTTTTTTTTTTGAGAAGTGCTACCAAAGGGAAAAGCAGGCAGGTTCAGATTAACTTGTGGATGACAGATTCAGAGGGATCGTGAGGAAGGGAAAACTCTCTGGGAAGAGTAAGGATGGGTCATGTGGGGGTGGGGAGCAGGGCACGGGGTGTGCCGTCTGGGGTCCAGCTCTATCTCCCCTGACATTCCTTAAAGGAGAGCGTGCCTGTGTCCAGTTACCAGCAGGCGGGGATCCCCACTGACTTGAAGAAGAAGATTGCACGGCTGGGGATCAACATGCTGCTGAAGATGGTGAGCGTGTGGGCTGGGAGGGAGCGCTCCGGCCCCGCATGGGGTTGAACTGCCTGTGGGGAGATGGCAGAGACGCTGGTCGGCTGTCAGGGGTGGTGGGGGGTGAGCAAAGCACCAGTTGAGAGTCTGCTCCAGAGATAGCCGAGCTTACCAGAACACCCCTTCATTCTGTGCCTTTCTTTTAAGCACTGGTTTGGACAAACGGCCAACGACGCCGCGCGCTCGGTGGTATTTCATTCATTCGTCCAGCAGCTGAGCCCCCGCTCTGTGTCCTGCCTGGAATTAAGTGCTAGGTAGACAGCAGTGAGCGAAACGGACCTGATTTCAATGTTCCTGGAACTACCATTCCTTTGGGAAGACAGGCCACAGATCAGTAAATGATACACAGGGACCACAGGGTCATTCAGGAGGGGCCCGTCCTGGCCTCGGGGTTTGGCCGACACGGAAGAAGGCAGTCAGGGGCTGGATGGCTCGTTGTAAGCAGGAAAGAGGATGAGTGTCCCTGTCTGGAGGGCACAGGAGCTGGGTAAGAAGGAACAGGTATGTGGTCAGAGTGGGAGGAAAGGACCCATGTGACTGACGTGGCGCCGTGGGGGCAGAGGCCGGTGGCCACGGTGCGGCAGAGGTGAGCACAGGAGCGGAGTGGGTCCAGCCTCTACCTCTAGCCTCGAGTGGAAAGTCAGCCGCCCCCGACCGAGGACCGCGCCGGGAGAGCTGGGTGTCCGCTCGGTCGGCGCGTGCTGTTTTACCATAACTCTTTGTGGTGGGAGTTCGGTGGGGAACCAGGCCCCAGGGCTCCGAGGGGCACCTTGGGCCAGAGGGGAAGCAGCAGTGGGAGCAGCTCCGGGAGAAGCAGCACCAAGCAGCACCCAGGAGACAGGAGATCATGACAGGCTCCAGCTGGCAGGATCGAGGACGGGGGCGAAAGCTGGGGGGCTGAACTGATAGCCATGTGCCAGGAGGTTTGGCCCTGGGGTCAGCCAGTGTTTTGTACCTCCAGCCAGCAGGCGTGCCAGCCCTGGCTTCTCTAGTTCTCAGGATTTTCACCAGAGCAGCAGCCGTTCTCACCTCCTTCAGAGCCAGAACCCAGGACCAGGAGGGTGTCTCTGGGGCCCTGGGCTGTGGCAGGAGATGTCCCCAGAGAGTCTCTGTAGCCGCAGCTCTCTGCACCCTCCCCTGGGGCTCTCCTTCCCCTTGGGAAGGCTTGCTGGTGGTTTCTGACCACAGAGATGACCTTTCGCAGGACGCACATTCCTGTCCCACAAAGTCACACCTGACTTCTGTCCATCATAGTCCCTGGAGCTTTCTTTCCTGCTTAAGAGGTTCAAAGCCACTTCCCCCGCACAGCCGATTCTGTGTGCCAGGATGGCTGTTGGTGTCACAGTTGGACTTCACTGTGATGGGCAGAGGGAGATCATGGAGGGGAAGTCTGATTCAGGAAATGTTTTTTAAAAAACGTAGTTCTGGGGCGCCTGGGTGGCTCAGTGGGTTAAAGCTTCTGCCTTCGGCTCAGGTCATGATCTCAGGGTTCTGGGATCGAGCCCCGCATCAGGCTCTCTGCTCAGCGGGGGGCCTGCTTCCCCCTCTCTCTCTACCTGCCTCTCTGCCTACTTGTGATCTCTGTCTGTCAAATAAATAAATAAAATCTTTAAAAAAATAAAAAAATAAAAAAAATAAAGATAGTTCTGGGGCGCCTGGGTGGCTCGGTGGGTTAAGCCTCTGCCTTCTGAGGTCATGATCTCAAGGTCCTGGGATCAAGCCCCGCATTGGGCTGTCTGCTCAGCGGGGAGCCTGTTTCCCCTTCTCTCTCTCTGCCTGCCTCTCTGCCTGCTTGTGATCTCTGTCTGTTAAATAAACAAATAAAATCTTAAAAAAAATAAAAAGGTAGTTCTGTGGGGCACCTGAGTGGCACAGTTGGTTAAGAGTCTCCCTTCAGCTCAGGTCATGATCCAGGGGTCCTGGGATTGAGCCCCCCACCCCAGTCCCTGCTCAGCAGGGAGCCTGCTTCTCTCCCTCTCCTTGGTGCTCCTTCTGCTTGTGCTCTCATTCTGTCAAATCAGTCAATCTTTAAAAACAAAATAAAATAAAAATAAAAAGGTAGTTCCATGCATTTTAAGAACTTCGAATTTGGGGAAAATCTTTAAGCAATGGGTAGATAATTATTCTGAATTAGATTATTACTGCTAAAATCACAGAATAAAAATAAGTCCTTTAGCTCAGGTCGTGATTTCAGGGTTGTGATATTGAGCCTCACATCGGGCTCCGTGCTCAGGGCAGAGTCTGCTTGTCCCTCTCCGTCTCCCATTGCCTCTCCCCCTGCTCACGTGTGTGCTCTCTCTCTCTCTCTCTGTCTTTAAAACCAATCAATCAATCAATCTTAAAATAAGTAAGTCCTTTGAAATGCAGTTCAGTCTTTGGTTTTTCATGTTCCCTTATAATCTTTTTATTTTTACTTTATTATTATTATTATTTTTAAAAATTTTATTTGTCTGAGAGACAGTGAAAGTGAGAGAGATCACAGAGGGAGAGGGAGAGGCAGGCTCCTCGCTGAGCAGAGAGCCTGAGGCAGGGGCTCCATCCCAGGACTTTAGGATCCTGACCTGAGCCAAAGGCAGACGCTTAACCCGAAATTATTTTTTTCTTAAAAATGTCAATCTGGCCTGTCCCAGGACAACTTCTGAATGCATGACATAAGCAGTGAGGCTTTATGTACTCCACCATCCTACTCAATCCCTGGGCACTTACTGTCGCCTTGGAAGCTTTTCTGCATATGGCCTGGTGACACTGGGGTGGTGAGGGTTGCCTCTGCCTTGAATAGCGCCGATCTCCTTCCAGATATTTGTGGACAACTTTGTCCATGCAGACCTCCACCCGGGGAACATCCTGGTCCAGGGCGCCGACGGTCTTTCCAAGAGTCGAGAGGCACCGCTGCAGCAGATGGATGTCTGCGACACGCTGGTGGTGGCCATGACCCCCGCCCGCTGCCCGCTGCGCCTGGTGCTGCTGGATGCCGGCATCGTGGCGGAGCTGCAGGCCGCGGACCTGAGCAACTTCCGGGCCGTTTTCATGGCTGTGGCGATGGGGCAGGTGAGCCCCAGTGGGCCTGTGGGAGCTGGGGACGACCTTTCATTGCAGGACTCCTCTGCCCTTGTCGATCTTGCAAATGCCTGTGTTTGCCACAGGTGCTCCTGCTGGACGTGGGTGGAACGGAGCAAGAAGGGCAGGATTGGGAGGGAGAAGGAGAGAGGAAATGAAGCCATCTAAGGGGTCTTTAGTCAGAATGTGCTGATGCCCGTGGGGGACACCTGTTCCAGGCGGCTCAGGGTTTGGGATGAGGGGAGGAAATGACTCCAGCCCGAATGCTGTTTTGTACCAGCAGTTTCTCTTCCCTCACCGGTAGGCCTGTGGGTGGTCATTGGGAACACTGGCCTCTTGTCCGAGTAACCATCAGACTGGTGAGAAGCAGCAGGACAGAGGACTTCCGCTCCAAGTGTGGGAAGGTCCCTTGGAATCCGGAGTGGTTTTTGACTCCCGACCCCGTGGCTGCGAGGGGCTTCGGTGGTTGAGAATTATTATTTGCAGAAAGGGATTTGGCACAACCTCTGCTGAGTCAACTTAAAGTATGATGGCAAGAGTGACCATGAAGAAACCCTCCGACCAACTGCTGTGGAATTTTCCAGCAAGAAAGACCCTGGCAAAGAGAGAACGGTTTTTGTGTTTTTAAAGGCAAAATTCAGGGGAGCCGCTGCTTATTTGGGAGCCTTCTGAGGGGACAATCCAAAGGCTTGAGTCAGAGACAGTTGAAAGTGTCCCCCAAGTCAAGGTTAAACACTGAGGTCCAGTGGCAGGTTGCGGGGGGGAGGCATTCCCCTGCATAGATTGGGATGAAGGAAAGTTCAACCAGAGAGAAAGAGCTTGGCTCCTGGGGCCACACTGTGGGAGGTGAAAGGCTTTGGGAGTGACCACTAGGGTGTTCAGGGGGACTGGGAGGCTCTGGTCTGAGGGTGCCCAGGGAGGAGGAGGAGGAGGAAGGCTGGAGCACAGAGGCTGGGTCAGGTGTGAGGAGGGAATTCTCCTCGGCCAGGAAGAGCGCCCACAAGGCGAGTATGGCCGGTTCAGTCCAGAGGCAGGTCCCAGCGACTCTGGGGATGGGCTGGTTGGTCAGCAGGCCTCGTGGAGCATGAGCGGCAGGACGCTGGCTTTGCTGCCATGCCCTGCGCGGCTGGTGAAGGCGAAGGAGATGATGGTGAAGGAGATGGCGGTAATAGCATGGGGGGGGCTCCCACCAATTTCAAAGTCTCTGTCGGTTACCATATATTCTGGAGGGGGTGAGATTAAAACCGGATGGGTGGTCAGATGGTTGAAACCTTGGGTGGAAGCAACTAGGATAGGAGGAAGTCTGCGCAGAGTGTCTAGTGTTATGACCTCTCTTGACTCTACCAAGTTCCTTGCCTTCACTTCTTGTAGGGCCAGAGAGTGGCCGAGCTCATCCTGCATCACGCCCGGGCCAGCGAGTGCAGGGACGTGGAGGCGTTCAAGGCTGAGATGGCCACACTGGTGACCCAGGCCAGAAAGAACACCATCACCCTGGAAAAGGTGAGCAGGCCGCTCGAGGGGCGGAGGCCATGGGGTGTTTACCACCCCGGCTCTTGGATGGAGCAAAGGTCGAAGGGAGACCCTCTTTATGGGGAGAGGTCTCAGGCAGCGTTGAGATTTAAGGCAGATGTAGAGCAAACCTGTCCTCTGCCTGCATCTGGGTGTGAGCAGGTCCCTGGCATCCCTGGCTCTCAGGAGTGGCTCCTTGACCTGGTGGCTGCTGGCGAGGTGGCATTTATAGTGCCGTAACCCCTCCCTGTCCCTGGTGTAGCCATTCTGCTGCTTCGCCCGGGAGCAGGGGCTCAGCTGAGCAGGGAGGGAGGGAGGACGAAGGCCCCTGAGCAGCCAAAGGACAAACCTAACGTTGCTGTTCTTTATTTACACGTGAACAGAAGCCCACTGTGTTTTAGCCACAGTTCTAGGAAACTTGACTTTTTCCTCACCGAGTGCACGGTCTACACTAGCAGGAGTGAGTCAGAGCAAGGAGTGGGCCCCTGGTAGTGAGGAGTGGCGGCTGGCACCCCGGCCCTTCCCATCTCATGGATTCGGATGGGATTTCTGTGTGTGCTGGAGTGATGGGAGTGATGGGGTAGAAGGGCCTCGAGGCTCAACCCCGCCAGGGGTCTTTGAACTCACTAGTGTGATGGGAGCCGCGATGGTGCGTGTGCGGTCCTTTCTTGAATTTGTCCGACAGTTCGTGTGTGTGTGGGGGTGGTGGTGGTTGTGAGTGTGGGTGTGAGCGGGTGTGGGTGGGAGGATGGGGAGAGACGGGGCTGGAAGGAAGAGAAGCAGTGGACGGGGCTCTGCAGTCAGTTTTATTCTGTTTTCCAGCTTCAAGTTTCCAGCCTTCTGTCGAATGTCTTTAAGTTACTGATGACTCACAAGGTGAGGCCCCTGGCGGAGTCGAGCCCTCGTGCTCTGGTTGGGTTGGCGGGGAAGGGTTGGGGAGGCAGGAGGGGAGCTGCAGGGTGCTGAGAGGGACCTTTCCTACAGGACATCTCAGTTGTACAAACGTTTTCCGTACTAGTCCGTTTGTGTGAAGGGTGTTGTTTCTGTTTCCTGACATAGTCACGGCATGACCACAGTTGGTCGGGGTACCTGTCAGTCTAGCAGTCTCAGTACTCGTGATCCCTCACTGGAGGAATATGTTTTTACAAATGCAAAAACTGACTAATTCAGGCTTTCCATACCTCTTCCCTCCTCAGTTCACATCACGGATCCTTAGTCTTAATGTAAGCCATGCTTAGTTCTTTGCTGGGGTCGGGGCAGCCCAAGACGAGGTGCCTCTTGTTCTGGTGCGTTTTGGAGGTCGCAGGGGGGCTGTCCGGGCCTTTGTCTCCTGGCCCAGTCCCTTGGAGGGAAGTGGCCTCATGGTTCTTCACCTCGGCCTTCACCTTGGGCTCTGTCTCCTTGTGACAGATGGCGGTCTTGGGCCACTCTCCAGAGTCAAGCTGCCAGCCGAGGGTGTAAGGTGTTGAGGGCAGGGCAGGTTCTCCTCTGAAGATGGCCCCTCCCATTGTTTCTCTTGAAGTTCTGCAGTCTGATAATGAAACTCTGCATGGGAAAGGCAGCTTTTTTTTTTTTTGAAATTACATTAAATATTTTTAATTAAACTTTTAATTTTGGAATAATTGTGGACTCACATGCGTTGTAAGAAATAATACAGAGAGCTCCCGTGTATCCTTTATCCAGTGTCCCCCAGTGGTAACATCTTACAATATTATAACAGGGACTGACATTGATATAATCAAGGTACAGAATATTTCCATCAAAAGGCAGCTATTTGATAAGGATCGTAACACACAGCTGAGAGTTAGAAGGGTGTGTGGCCTAGTGTCCTCATCTTACAGGAGGCACGATGGAGGCAGGGTGGTCCGCTCGCCTCCCTGGGCCTTGTGGGCGGAGCCCAGACTTGACATACAACCAGCGGGTCTCAGTCCTGTGCTCTTCCTGCCGCTCCGCACCTGCTCTGCAGCGGCTGTGTGCTTGGAATAAAACCAACACACAGCCTTAGGGCTTCCCCAAGTATGCCATGGACTCGTGGGGTAACCGGTCCAGGGAGCCCCGGTGGGATGCTTGCCACCTGGCATTGGTTGCGCTGGGTGCTTTTCATCCAGTGTCTCATTCAAATCTCAGGACAGTCCCCCTGGGCAGGTATGATCTCTGCCATATTAGCCGCACGAAGAGATGGGCCCTGAAAGGTTAGGTGGCTCCCACGTCCCACCGACTGTGCATAGCAGAGCCACAGTCTGCACCCATCTCCGACTCTAGGGTTGCCTTTGTTGGTGGGGTTGTGGTAAAAAGCTTTATGCTTTCCAAAACTTTTGACAAGTTCTGTTTTAAAAATGATTTCAATATCATCGTGGGATTGGGAAAAGCTTTAATCAGTGCTGGGAGTGGAGCTGGAGGGAAACAGGAGTGAACACATACTCCTGGGAGTTCAGTTGCACTCAGTGCAGAGCCGGTAGCCGAGGCTCACACTCGCCAGCACCGGCCTGCACGAGCCTCTCCCAGCCCCCAGGGCCAGTGGGAGGACTGGGACAGTCATCGTGGGGGTATAGGCTGAGCTCCCTCTCTGCACCCCGTAGTGCCTGATTTAGCTGTGTCATACTTGTCAGTATCCCACTGAAGCCCCCCACATTCCTCATGGCAGGCACCTAAGCCAAGAGGCCCGGCAACAAACCTGGCAACAAACCCGTGGCCACACGGCCCCAGTGGCAGGTTCAGGATCCGGGTGCTGGCAGTCTGACCACAGAGCCCCGATTCGTACAGCTTTGACCTCCTGCCTCCTGTGCTCCAAGTCCTGACATAGCCTTCCCGAGACACAGTGGGGGACACAGTGGGCAGAAGCTCCCTAAAGCTTTGCTGTTCCCAGAATGAAGAGCAGAGAATGTCTGGTACAAGGACTGTGTTCTAGGTACTTCACTTGGCGTTTAGCTTTTTAAAAACTTAAAAATGTTTACTTACAGTTAAAAATACATGTACAGAATTTACCCTAACCATTTCCGGTGCACAGTTCAGCAGTGTCAACCATATTCACATGGTTGTGTGGCAAATCTCTAGAACTTTCTCAACTTGCAAAATAGAAACTATATCTATCGAACAACTCCCTATTAATTTCTCCCTCTTCTCGGCCCCTGGCAACCGCCATTCCACTTTCTGTTTCCATGATTTTGGTGACTTTGGTTATCTCGTATAAATGGAGTTGTGCAGGATTTGTCCTTTTGTGCCTGGATCATTTCCATCACCATGATGCCCTCGAGGTTCATCCGGATTGTAGCATGTCACAGGATTTCTTTCTCAAGACTAAAGAATATTCCATAGTGTGTGTGTATACCGTATTTTCTTCATTCGTTCATCCATCCGTGGACATTTGGGCGACTTCCACCTCTTGGCTATTATGAATAATGCTGCCGTGAACACAGATGTGCAAGTGTGTCTTTGAAGACCTGCTTTCTCTTCTTTTGTATATTTACCCAGCAGTGGGACTGCAAGACCATATGGTATATTCGTGTTTTTTGAGGAAGCTCTATACCGCTTTTCCACACAGGATTTTACCTTCCTGCCATCAATATATAAAGGATCTGGTTTTCCAGATCCCCACCAACCCTTGTCGTTCTGACGACCGTCATCCTAACAGGTGGGAGGTGGTATCTCATTGTGGTTTTGATTGCATTTTCCTAATGATTAATGACGGTCAGCCTCTATTCATAGGCTTGCTGGCCATTTGTATGTGTTCTTTGGAGAAATGTCTATTCATGTGGCACCTAATTTTTTAATGAAATATTTGTCAGAAACACAGAGTAGAAAGAATACAGCAAACACTGAAGAACTCAGCACTCAGCTTAAGAATGAAAGCACTTGGGGCGCCTGGGTAGTTCAGTGGGTTAAGCCTCTGCCTTCGGCTCAGGTCATGATCTCAGGGTCTTGGCATCGAGCCCCGCATTGGGCTCTCTGCTTTGTGGGGAGCCTGCTTCTCCCTCTCCCTCTGCCTGTTGCTCTGCCTATTTGTGCTATCTCTCTGTCAAATAAATAAATAAAATCTTTAAAAAAAAACAAAGAAAGAAAGCATTTCTGGTGGTGTTGAAGCACCATTTAACTCCCCGACAGCTTTTCAGGCCTGGTTCTCTTCCCCCTCACACAGTGGCCTTGAGCAAGTCACTTAACCACCCTGTGCTTGAGCTTCCTTTTTATAGAATGGGGATGATGATAGTACTTTTTTTTTGTTGGTTTTTTTTTTTTTTTAAAGATTTTATTTATTTATTTGTCAGAGAGAGTGAGCACAGGCAGACAGAGTGGCAGGCAGAGGCAGAGGGAGAAGCAGGCTCCCACTGAGCAAGGAGCCTGATGCGGGACTCGATCCCAGGATGCTGGGATCATGACCTGAGCCGAAGGCAGCTGCCCAACCAACTGAGCCACCCAGGCGTCCCTTTTTTTGTTGTTTAAAGATTTTATTTATTTATTTGACAGAGACACAGTGAGAGAGTGAACACAAGCAGGGGGTGTGGGAGAGGGAGAAGTAGGCCTCCTGCTGAGCAGGGAGTCCGATGTGGGGTCTGATCCCAGGACCCTGGGATCAGGACCTGAGCCCAAGGCAGAGGCTTAACGACTGAGCCACCCAGGTGCCCCATGATGATAGTACTTTTGAGAAATAGTTGAGTAATTCACTTAAATTGCTATTACTATTAACCTGGCTCCAAAGGGGAAGAAGTTGGGGTGCCTGGTCTGCCTTTGGCTCAGGTCAGGATCCCAGGGGTACTGGGATGGAGCCCTGCACTGGCTCCCTGCTCAGCAGAGAGCCTGCTTCTCTCTCGCTCCCATGCTCATGCTCTCTCTTGTTCTCAGATAAATAAATAAATAAATAAAATCTTTTTTAAAAGGGTGGGGGGAGAAGCTCTTCTGTGTTTGAGCAAAGCCATTTGTGCGTGGTCTCAAAAGGCTACTGCAGATCTTGAAGAATGACCCTCATGTAGATTTATAGTTTCTGGTTTAGCTATGAAATATTCATTGTATTATTTTTTTAGGTCATTCAAACGTACACACACCCACCCCTAGAGAAGTACATGCTGCATCCCCCAGATTTTCCCTTAATACTTCTCGTAGATGTGAGGTTGATTGAGTGGATGAGATGGTGGGGAGAATGATGAGGTAGGGGAAAGAGTGTCAGGTAGATGGTAGAAGTCCCAGCAGGCCTAGAGTGGACAATCACATGGTCACCCAGGATACCATCTCTAGATCAGAGGGCTTTAGAAAAAACCAGTCTTTTTCTGTTTCAGGTAAAGCTTGAGAGCAACTTTGCCTCCATTGTGTTCGCCATCATGGTGTTGGAGGGCCTTGGCCGCTCACTGGACCCCAAACTGGACATCCTGGAGGCAGCAAAGCCCTTCCTTCTGAAAGGACCAGCGTCCTCCCGCTGACCGCAGCAGTGGGCGTGCAGTGGGCCTTCGTCTCAGGACTAAAGGCCACTTCCGACAGCCTCTCATGTGGCAGCCTGAACATTTTAAAATTGGGATGCATGGAAGGCATACCACTATTTTTTACCCTGACTTGGTTTCAGGCATCTGTTTTAAAAGCTTTGGGTTACTTAGGCGAAGTAAAGGGAGAGAAGACTCCTAGCCATTCAGTCGTGGATGCTGGGCCTGGTGTTGGGGATAATAATGTTCTGCGGAGGAGGACAAATAAACTGAGTTATTTTGTTTTCTTGTGTTTGTCTCTTCTCTTTTTAACCCTGTCTGCTTCCGGATCAGGTGGGTCCTGCTGGGTGTTCCGTGACTCTGAGATTTAGGTTGGAAAGTGTCACAGAATCCTGTAGACCCATGGCTTCCAAATGTTTCTGATTATGTACCTACTGGTGAAATATATGTACTTACATATATATGCACACACATATCACTTATTTATGGGTTTTATACAGGTCCTACCACCACTAGAAATCTCTGAAGGCATAGTATATACTTTGGGCAAATTTTGCTATACTTCAAATTATCTTCTTGATAATTTTAGATATTTCTTTTTTTAAAGATTTTATTTATTTATTTGTCAGAGAGAGAGAGGGAGAGAGAGAGAGCGTGCGAGCACAGGCAGAGGCAGAGGGAGAAGCAGGCTAGCCGCCAAGCAAGGAGCCCAATGCGGGACTCGATCCCAGGACGCTGGGATCATGACCCGAGTCGAAGGCAGCCGCCCAACCAACTGAGCCACCCAGGCGTCCCAATAATTTTAAATATTTTTTGATGATCTCCTGAGCAATTTTTTTACAAGGTAAAATGATACCAGGGACAGGAGCAGAATGGGCTCTGCCATTTTCTTCAAGTTCCCCTGTGCTCACATGTTAACTGCATTTTCTCTGAGTCATGTTCAGCCCCTTTTCCATTTGTCCGGAGTCAGTTTTGGCTAATATGAACATAGAGATAATAAAATCAGTACATCCCGTTAAACAGGGCTTGAATCTGCAGTAGTGCCCCAGCGACACCCCAGCAAAGGATTAAGGTGGCCACTGCCCACCATTCTGCACGGGACCCACTCACGGGCAGTGGGCGGCCCACACGGACTAAGAGGGTGCCAGGGTCAGCTGGTGGAGTAGGTATTAGTAAAGCTTAGTTTCTTTCTTTCTTCTTTCTTTTCCTCCCTTCCTTCCTTCCTTCCTTTCTTTCTTTCAGATTTTATTTTGAGAGAGAGAGAAAGTGTGAGCAGAGGGGAAGGGAAGAGGGAGAGAAAGAAGCCAACTCCCCGCTGAACAGGGAACCTGAAGCAGGATGCAGGGCTGGATCCCAGGACTCTGAGATCATGACCTGAGCCATGACCTCCCCCTCCCCCTCCCCTTCCCCCTCCCCCTCCTCCTCCCCCCACCCCCTCTCACACTCTCACACTCCCTCTCACACTCCCCTTGTTTGTCCGTCAAATAAATAAATAAAATCTTAAAAAAAAAAAAAAGAAATAGTATTTTCTTCCACATCCCAGTGGACTCTTGCTTGCTCTGGAGACCACTGTCCTAAGTAGTGAGTGAAAGTCAAGCTTTCTGCTCTCTGGAAGTTCTGCTCTGACCACAGCACTAGATCTTCCATTCTTTCCTTCTCAAGAATTCCTTTCTGTCTGGGGAACCTGGGTGGCTCAGTGGTTTAAAGCCTCTGCCTTCAGCTCGGGTCATGATCCCAGGGTGCTGGGATCGAGCCCCATATCGGGCTCTCTGCTCTGCAGGGAGTCTGCTTCCTCCTCTCTCTCTTTCTCTCTCTGCCTGCCTCTCTGCCTACTTGTGATCTGTGTCTGTCAAATAAATAAATAAAATCTTAAAAAAAAAAAAAAGAATTCCTTTCTGTCTTTTAGGAAGCAACTAAGGTTTAGTCAGAGGTTCATTTGGGGCGGTTTTTTTCAGAGAGCTAGGGTGGCTCAAGGTAGCTGGGAAGGGGCAGTGGCACCATTTCGCTCCTTCATGGACACTTTGGCCAGATGCAGGGCAGTTGTGTCAAGTGCACATACGCTGTGAACTGACGGGGGCACAGGCACAGAGCGGGCGCTGCCCTGAGCCCACACCAGCACTACTGAGCTTTAACTAAAAGCCAATCGTTTTACTCACACCACTATGACATGTATTAGTTATCTATCAGTGCCTACAAACTACCCAAAACTTAGTGGCTTGAAAACCAACAAAACTTAGTACCTCACAGTGTCTGCAAGTCCGAAATCTGGGTGCTGCTTCCCGGGCCCCAGCTCAGGGTTTTGCTCGGGCTATGGGTATCTTGAGTCTCCACAAGGGCGGGTCTGACGTCAAGCTCATTCACATGGTGGTTGGCACAATTTAGTTCCTCATGGACTGTTGGACCGAGGGCCTCAGTTCCTCAGGAAATTTTATAGCAACAACAGAAAATGAACACAGGCTCTATGGAACAGAAAAAAATGGGCAACAGATACGCTTTAATATGGGTAATTTGCTGATTTTTAAATTAAGCATCTTAAAAAGGCAAAACTTGATTTATAAAGTCATCTTCTTAAGGAGAAAAGGCTATGGCTATTTCCTTGGCTGGATAGGGAACCTGATGTGGGGCTCGATCCCAGCACCCTAGGATCATGACCTGAGCCGAAGGGAGATGTGTAACCGACTGAGCCACCCTGGTGCTCCTGTGGAATAGGTTCTTGATTTGGGGTTAGGTGCTCTATGTTAGGTCATTTAGAGTCTGTCTTTTGTTAGCAGTTGTCAGTTTGTTAACACTTGACTGGGAATTTGATTCATCATGTAGCCGGTGAGATCTCAGTGTCAGGGCTTGGCATCCTTCCTCTCACCTTCGAAAATGCATTCTTTCAAATGGGGCGCTCACCTGAGAACCCAAAAGAAGCCACCCAACTCCTAGCTGCCATCATGCAGCCTGCCTAAAACAGTAAAGGATATTTGCCCCCTGGGAGTTCTTAAAGCATGTCTGCAGAATGAACATGTGTCACCGCCACAGAGTCGAAATAATTTACTGATTGGACCCTAAACTTTCTATAGTAAAAAACCCAGAATTTGTAATGTAAGACATAAAAGCCAAGGACCCCACAAGTGATCTATAAAACAATACTGCTTTAAGTGCAAGGAAGTACTGAAGTTAAGTTGTTTTTTTTTTTTTTAAATTCAGCAAGAAAGATGGTCAGGGTGAGGATGGATTTTAATTCGCCAGAATCAAGGTTTTGCTACTTAGGAAGGGAAGAAATAACAAAGCATAAACATTTCCTGAATGTGTGTTGTGGGCCAGGTACTCTCTTAAATGACTCCCACTCAGATGGGGTCACTGATACTCAGAGATGTAGAGTGACTTGTCCAAATTCATAGAACTATTCACTGAAGTCTGAACTCCAGATATTTTGGCCCCCCCCCTTTTTTTGTTTAAGCTATGCCTTTTTTTCCCCCCTTGGCCTTGACATCATAAATTCGTTCTTTGCTGGGATCAGGGAAGTTGTGTAGCCTGGGGAGTGAGCTGCCAAGGAAGGATGATGGAAAGCCCTGTCTTCCCAAATCATGAACTTCGTATCTTAGTGGCTCGTTCATGTCACTAGAGAGGGTAAGTGATGAATGGTAGCTCAAAGAAAGCCATGCTAGTGTATCAACTAGAAAGTCAACTTTTACCGGGAAGAAAGTGGATTCTCTCCTCCAGTTTATATACCAAGTTAGAAGTTAGGAGGGCAGGACAACAGGAGAGAGTCCTAAAGGGCCAGAGGGTTAATTAATAGGCTGTTCAGAAGGCCACAGGGAGTGTCATCGTAAGCTTTACCTGAGCCTAACTCCACGGAGAGAGATTGCCTCGTTACAGGGCACCTGGAGACCCACATCTTGGCACAGAAGGACAGGTGTCATTTATAGTCAAGGCACTCAACTCCCTAAACTCCCTAAGTATCCTATTTTTCTTGCCTGAGTGTGACCTCTTCAGTGTTTAGTTGAAGGAGCATACGATCCATTTCAAATTGAAATCCCCAAGGTGTGAGGCTGGCAGGCTAACTTTATAATTTAATAAGACCTGGAACTTTTTTTTTTTTTTTTCCCAAACCTGGAACTTTTTAGGGAAGCTGTAACCCACACAGCAGTAAAGACCCTAAGAATTTGCGGGAGTAACGTGGGGTGGGAATCCAGAGAAGCTCAGAGTCTATCCAGGATTTAGTAGAAAGCACTATTTAGAGAAAAAGCCGAGAATCCAGGGCGTGGCTCAGGATCAGGGAATCAGAGCACGGCGTAAACCGGAGGCCACGCTTAAATGCAGATTCCTCGGCCCTACTTCAGACTGCAGACGACCTGAGGTCGGGCTCCTCAGGTCAATGTGATGCCCACGTAGGAATATTTGGGAACCACCGATGGGCTGCCGGTCCGTTATCAAGTTTGCAGAAAAACAGTAAGACAATGAAGACCTTATAGAAACCGTTGTGAGCCTCTTGCAGGAGAGGAGAGTACAAAAGATTAGCTTTGGGGACGTCCTCTGGTTCAGAGGCTCCGGCGGCCTCAAGGGGTCCGGAAGGCAGTTAACTCAGGAGCAGCAGGCAGAGGAGCGGGCGGAGGTGGGAAAACACCATCTAGATCAGCAGTTGGGGAGGAGCGAGAGCCGACTCAGTGCTGGTTTCTAAGCACACGCGTACAGAGGTTCCTAGAGCCGAGCCCGAAGCCCGGCGACCGGAATACCGCTCCCCTTCCCCGGTACAACACCTTCGGGCTGGGGGTGGGGGAGCGGAGGATGAGCAGGTCGACGCCGTGACGTCACGGGGCGGGGCGCCGGGGGAAGTGACGTAGAGGCGGTGCGGCCCGAGCAGTGCTCTCGGGATGCGGGCTGGCATGTCGGCTCTGAAGCGCCTGGCGCCTTTCGTTCGCGCTGGAGGCCAGTTGTTCGGAGGCCCGGGCTCGCGGGCGGCTGGAGGCAGTGGAGTTCGTCAGTGAGTGTTGGCCGGGGGAGGGTCCTCGCCTGCTTCTAACAGATAAACGCAGGTCTCCGGGACGCCTTCACCTTGACACCGGGCGCCTGGGGCGGGCCGGGTCCCTGCAGCGACCTCCGCCCCGAGGCATGCTGGGATTTGGAGTCCGGCTCCGCGACCTCGAGGCCGGAGCGGGATTGGGGGCTGGGCGGTGGGCTCGCTTGACGGGTTTTAAACTGTGTCTCGGGCCACTCCGGCCGCAGGGGAGCCTGTCGTCGGGAAATTCAGTTGATCGTAGAGGAAAACTGGAGCTCATTGGGAAGCGAGAGCGGGAGTTGGGGATGAGAGGGCGTTCTGGCGGAGGAAAGAACTCGTACCTGTGTTTCCAAGCGGCAGGTGGGAGGCAAGGAGTGGCACAGAGGTGCCGCGGGAGACCTCTATGTCATTTGTTAAAGCAGTTTTAGGTTCACAGCAAAATCGAGCGGAAGGTATGGAGATTTCCCATAACCCCCTGCCTCACAAGTGCATAGCCTCCCCCATTATCAACATTCCCCTGAGAATGTAGAATTGATTGACACATTATCGGCCAAATCCCGGAGTTTGTATTAGGGCTCACTCTTGCAACACCAGAATTGAGAGCGAGCAAAAGAGGAGTCACCTGTGAAGTAGCCCAAAAATTCGACTGGAGAGCGTAGTGCCGGGATGCCAAGGGAGGGCTCATCCGCCAAAAACAAATTGGTAGTGCAGAGAGATTCAGTAAGAGCAGGATGGACAGTAGAACGTTGAATTTTTACAGGTGATGTTCCAGGCCCCTTAGATCATCATCTACATTTTTTTTCGAAGAGGCAGTGCAGGGTCGCGGTTAAAAGCAGGATTCTGGCCCCAAACTGCCTCAATTCAAATTTTACCTCTGCCACACTCTAGGTCTTTGGCCTTGGAGAAGTTTCTTGATGATCTCTAATTGTCTCCCTTTTCTCACCCCGATGATGGGGATTATAATGTCAATTTCCAGGGAGCTGAGTGAATGACAATTCTGTTAAGTATTTTAAGACATCTGCTGCTGATGGGGCGCCTGGGTGGCTCAGTGGGTTGGGCCTCTGCCTTTGGCTCAGGTCATGATCTCAGGGTCCTGGGATCGAGCCCCACATCGGGCTGTCTGCTCAGTGGGGAGCCTGCTTCCCCCTCTCTCTCTGCCTGTCTCTCTGCCTACTTATGATCCCTCTCTCTCTCTGTCAAATAAATAAATAAATAATCTTAAAAATAATAAAAAAAAAAAAAGACAGCTGCTGCCTAGTAAGGACCTTACCAGTATTGTTTAACTGTTGTTACTAGGGAACGGAGACTCAGGAAGATTAAAGGAGTGACTTGCTTAAAGTCCTATGTCTATCAGAGCTGTGGAGCTGGGATAAGTTTGAGGTGGAAAGAAGGAAAAGGTCTGCATGACCTAAACACAGACCGTGATGGAGAGCTCCTAGCCATAGCCCTTGACCTTTCGTGGGAAAACTGGGGAGTGCGTCTCTTCACTGAGGTGTTGTTACTTCTGTAACACACCTTATTTTTATCACCCACAGTTGTGTGATAATAAAGTGCATAAGTATGGAGCATCTTCCGGATGCCGGGGTCCTCTCCAGGTCGTAGGGATGGAGCAGAATACAAGAGAGGCAGGGGAGCTTCCATCCTGGGGAGGACACAAGTAGAAGAGAACATGTTTAGGTACTGTTAAGTGACATGAAGAAATAAAGCAGGGGATTAATGTAGAGAGTAGCTGGCATGGGGGTGGGATGGGGTATTGTACTTAGGATGATGTGGCAATGCAGGCCTGAGAGTGATTGGAACTAGGACCTCAGTGGTACGTCAGCCAAACAAAGATAGAGACTGCAAGTGTCGAGGCTCTGACTGCTGATGATGGACAAGCAAGCCAGTGAGAGTGGAATGGGCTGAGTAGAGGGGAGCGTGGTAGAGGTGAGGTCAGGGGAGGGATCGGGGCAGGTTAGTGACAGGCCTGTGGAGATTTTTTTTTTTTTTAAGATTTTATTTATTTATTTGACAGCCGGAGAGGGAACACAAACGGGGAATGGAAGAGGGAGAAGCAGGCTTCCCGCTGATTGGGGAGCCAGATGTGGGCTCGATCCTAGGACCCCGGAATCATTACCCGAGCCGAAGGCAGATGCCTAATGACTGAGCCACCCCGCGCCCCTCAAATAAATATATGTGGTCATTATTTTTAAAAAAGATAACATATTACTCAGCCATTAAAAAAAATCTTGCCACTGGCAACCACATGGATGGAGCTAGACAGTATTATGCTAAACAAAGTTAAGTCAGAGAAAAACGTGATTTCACTCATAAGTGAAATTTAAGAAAACAAATGAGCAAAGGGTGGGGGGAAAAGAGGCAAATGAAGAAACAGACTCTTTGGAGAACACACTGATGGTTACCAGTGGGGAGGTGGTGGCGGATGGGTGACAGGTGATGGGGATTAAGGAGGGCATTTGCTGTGATGAGCACCAGGTGATGTATGGAAGTGTTGAGTCATTCTGTTGTACACATGAAATTAATACTACACTATATCGTAACTAACTGGAATTTAAATGAAAACATTAAAAAAACCACATACAACCCCCCCAATACATACATATGAAAAAGTAAAAAGCATCTCTTACACCATCCATAGCTAATTATCAATATTTTATGTAGAGCCTTCCAAATAAAAGTGTTAATATATTGAATAAATATTTACATAAAAATGCAACTATCATTTCAGTGTGGTATCATGCTGATGGCAATTCTAATTAAGAACTGTGTCTTTGGGGGTGCCTGGGTGGCTCAGTGGATTAAAGCCTCTGCCTTCGGCTCAGGTCATGATCCCAGGGTCCTGGGATCGAGCCCTGCATCGGGCTCTCTGCTCTGCGGGGAGCTTGCTTCCTCCTCTCTCTCTCTGCCTGCCTCTCTGCCAACTTGTGATCTCTGTCAAATAAATAAAATCTTTTTTTTTTTTTAAGATTTTATTTATTTATTTGACAGACAGAGATCACAAGTAGGCAGAGAGAGAGGAGAAAGCAGGCTCTCCACGGAGCAGAGAGGCCGATGGGGGCCTCGATCCCAGGACCCTGGGATCATGACCTGAGCCGAAGGCAGAGGCTTTAACCCACTGAGCCACCCAGGCGCCCCAAATAAATAAAATCTTTAAAAAAAAAAAAAAAAGAACTGTGTCTTTGGTTCATAAAGTGAGAAAATAATTAGTATTGTTTATTTATAGGCAATATATAAGAACTTAGGCTTTGCCTCCAAATAAAACCCCAGTGTTTTCATTTGTAAACATTAAGAACCATACGATCTGTCTCCTAGGGTTATGAAAATAAATGATAATGCATATAAAATGCTTCATATAGTGTCCGGCACATGGTAAACACTTAGTAAATGATACTGTTCATAACCTTTAAGAGCAGGATGGGCTAAGAAAAAGGGTAGGAGGTAATATGTATCAGGGACCACAGATGTATTTGTGTTCACAGATCTACAGTACATTTGGGAGAAATGACAGTGCAGTTTTGGTAGTTTTTGCTGCACAAAAGAGCCCATTTTACAAGCTGTTCTTACCTGAAGTGAAATTTTTTTTTAAAGATTTTATTTATTTATTGACAGAGACACAGCGAGAGAGGGAACACAAGCAGGGGGAGTGGGAGAGGGAGAAGCAGGCTTCCCGCTGAGCAGGGAGTCCCATATGGGGCTCTATCCCCATGTGGGGCTCTATCCCAGGAACCTGAGCTAAAGGCAGATGCATAACTGAGCCACCTAGGTACCCCCTGAAATGAAATTTGTGAATACATATCTATGGGAATTCTCTTTAAACTCTGTATTTTTGTAGAGTAGAATACGTATAGCTGCTAAATAGAACTTGACAGTAACGCCATTAAGTATGAATTATATTAAGTTAGATTCGATCAATAATAATTATAATCTAACCGAATAAAATGACTGCAGACCTCATGGATTGTGTCCCACAATTTTTCAACAGAATCTAAATGAAAAAAAAAAAAACAGAAAAAATTCATACTTAACTGTTTAAGGCTCTTTGTTTTGTTCAGAACTATTAGCTTATTAAAAAGGATTTGCTGGTGTGCCTGGCTGTCTCAGTCGGTGGAGCATGCAAATCTTGATCTCTGTCAGGGTCATGAGTTCGAGCCCCACATTGGGTGTAGAGATTGCTAAAAAAAAAAAAAAAAAAAACTTACCAAAAAAGATTTGATGAGTCCTCTTTTCCATATAATATTCTTTATATTAATAAAGACTGGGATGCCTGGGTGGCTCAGTTGGTTAAGCAGCTGCCTTCGGCTCAGGTCATGATCCCGGCGTCCTGGAATCGAGTCCCACATTGGGCTCCTTGCTCCGCAGGGAGCCTGCTTCTCCCTCTGCCTGCCACTCTGCCTGCCTGTGCTCGCTCTCTCTGACAAATAAATAAATAAAATCTTTTAAAAAAATAAATAAATAAAGACTGTAATAGAGCAGAGGACATAATTTGCCTTTGAAATAGATATGGCTAAATAAAACAAGATTAATTTCCTGATTGGTTTTTCTGGATAAGCTAAGTGACCGACTACTGCAGGTTCACATCCCTTAATTGAAACTTTGGGGCCAGTACCCCATTATTAACATGTTCCTATTTCTGCTGTAAAATCCACGAATATTCACTAAAGGGAAATAATCGTGTCTCATCCATGCAGGCCAGTTTTTGCTGCCAAATGAGTTTAAAAGCAAGCTTACGAAAGACGAGCTTCGAGGGATTATGGAGCTCTGTCCTCCTGTACTTTGTGGAGGAGATGAGAAACGCTAGATTTGGTTTCTAGATGGAACTCAAAAGTTTTGGATGACTTCAGACTTGGAAGAGGTACCGACTTGCATGACATTTTGTTCTGTCTCGTAGTGCTGGTGGTGGTGTGCATATCGAGCCGCGGTATAGACAGTTTCCCCAGCTCACCAAGTCCCAGGTGATCCAGGCTGAGATATTCAGTGGGACCATGTGGTTCTGGATTCTCTGGCGTTTTTGGCATGACTCAGATGCTGTGCTGGTAAGTGCAGGAGAGTAATTCTAATATATTAATGGAGTATTATAACTACTTGGATTATTACTAAATAGTAATAGCTTAGCTTTTTTTTCCCTCTCCTTCCTGTTTGTAGACTGTTTTTCTATCTAGATAACATCCCTTTACCATGTTGTCTTTGTGTGTGTGCGCAGGAATCCTGTTACTTGATGAAATACATAACCTCTGACCTTCCCCACTCACAGATGCATGTGTAGGCAGTCCGTCTCTCATGGTTTCTGTTAGGTTGCCGTATTTGGAAGGAAGACGAGAAACGAATTGTTTTACTTTCTGAACAAGGGGTTCATCAGTGGGTTAAGTTTCACACTTAAATTTCTTTAAATGCTGAATGTCATCTAGTCTGTCTAGAGGCCCAGGGCAGCCAAATTGGGGTGGGAGAGATGTGGGCCAACTTGTCCTAAGGAGAGAAGGTAGCTAGTGGTAACTTTCTGACATGTCATCAGCCTTGACTAAGCTTTCATGACTTACACAGACCCTGTTCTCTAGGAAATTATGCCTTTAAGCCATTGAAATCTGTGCTTGCTGACCCAGACAGGACAGGAAAAGAATCTTCAGCGTACACATCTTAGACACATCCTTTCTCTTACAACTTCTCTGTGCCCTTGTCACCCAGTAGAGAGCTGCTCAGTGTCTGTGAATTGGCAGCACGTAGTCACCCTTAGCTCGCCGTAGGTCAGCTGTCAGGAGGCCATGTGGCCGCTTGGCCTTAGACGATGATGCCGCCAGACACGTCCTAGATCAGAACTGGAGCTGCACGTGCCCACCGGAGCCTCCCGCGTCTCCCCCAGGTCGGCAGCAGTGACAGGACACTCTGAGATGTTCTGTTTTCCTGGGGCTTCAACACGTTGTCAAGACGTGGGAGATCTTTGAAATCTGTTGTCTCCCTTCCTCCATCGTAAACACACACTGAAATCCTGGCTCAGGCTGGTGGCCCCACAGCGGCCTTTTAAAGTTTAGGCCGCAGCCCATGCGAGCGGATTGAAGAACAGCTGGACCATCCCATCGTTCAGAGTAGTTGGATTTGTTCTGTAGCAGGTCAAGGGCTGTGTGTGTGACAGCCTTACCATATATATTTTTTCATTGTATGGAATATAGATTCTTTACCTTTTTTTTTAATGGTTGTCACCAGGGTCACTTTGCATATCCAGATCCTTCCCAGTGGACAGATGAAGAACTGGGTATCCTCCCGGATGATGAAGACTGAGCTCTCTGCAAACAGGTGTGCCCCAAACTCCTTTTTAATGTCATTTATCTTGTGTTGATAAAAATGTTGGACTTTATCATGGTCTTGAAGACAGTACATTTTTCTAAAACCATGAGGGACAGTTAACTGTAGCCTGTCTCATTTCTGCCTTTTTAGTATTTTTGTGTCTGCTGTCTTCCCATCCCTTTTGGTCTCCTCTTCCTTTTCACTATTTGTTATAAAAAAAATTCTCTTCGTGAGTTTTGTTACAATTTAGGGTCCTGTTTAGCTATCGATCAGAGACTTTTTTTAAAATTCCTTTCAAGATTTTATTTATTGGGCACCTGGGTGGCTCAGTGGGTTAAGCCTCTGCCTTTGGCTCAGGTCATGATCTCAGGGTCCTGGGATCGAGTCCCGCATCGGGCTCCCTGCTCAGTGGGGAGCCTGCTTCTCTTTCTCCCTCTGCTGCTCCCCCTGATTGTGCTTTCTGTCTGTCAAATAAATAAATAAAATCTTAAAAAAAAAAAGATTTTATTTATTTGAGAGAGAGAGATCACGAGTAGGGGGAAAGGTAGAGGGAGAAGCAGACGCCCTGCTGAGCAGGGAACCCGATGTGGGACTCCATCCCAGGACCCGGGGATCATGACCTGAGCTGAAGGCAGATGCACCCACCCTGAGTGTCTAAATGGAAAGTTCCGGTGTAGGGTGCCTGGGTGGCTCAGTTGTTAAGCGTCTGCCTTCAGCTCAGGTCATGATCCCAGGGTCCTGGGATCAAGGCCCACATCGGGCTCCCTGTTCAACGGGAAGCCTGCTTCTCCCTTTTCCACTCTCCCTGCTTGTGTTCCCTCTCTTGCTGTGTCTCTCTCTATCAGATAAATAAATAAAATCTTAAAAAAAAAACAATAAAAAAAACCTGTTTAAAAAAAAAAAGTTCCAGCATATGGGAATGTTATGGTGTGGAATTGTGTGGAAATTAACCCAAAACAGTAAAAGGTTATGGCCCTTTCATTTTTCCAAATTAGGAATCAGTTTTTGTTCTTTCCAAAGGGAGGTACTAGGAGGAGGTACTAGAAAAAGGAGTCCCATTTTCCACAAACCCCTCAGGAGTTAAGACACTCTCTCGTGATGTGTTTTTAAATTAATCATCGCACATAAATAATTGCCATCTCTCAAAATGACTTGGAAATTGTTTTATTTATTTTTGGGAATTATGTTAAAGGCTAGGAAACATTAAATAAAAAAGTGTTCCTATTACATCATATTATTGGTATTGTTATTATAATTTTAATTAGAAGTAACTTACTGACATGAAAATTACAGTAGTTTTGGGGTATGTAGGGAGCAGGGGAATAGGAAAAAATGTCACCAAAGGGCAGACAGTTAAGCTGTGTTACCACTTGTTACGTGTCTCTGGATTTACTCTGGGTCAGTCAGAAGTGCCAGTCCTTCCACGGACCCTGCTTCCCCGGGTAACGTGTCTGCCAGCACTAACCTCTCCTCTTCCTGTGGATCTCCCAGTATTCTCCCACACAGCCATTTCTTATTTTAAAGATGAGACTGTAGGGGCATCTGGGTGGCTCAGTGGGTTAAGCCTCTGCCTTCAGCTCAGGACATGATCTCAGGGTCCTGGGATCGAGCCCCGCATCGGGCTCTCTGCTGCTTCCCCCTCTCTCTCTGCCTGCCTCCCTGCCTACTTGTGATCTCTGTCTGTCAAATAAATAAATAAAATCTTAAAAAAAAAAAAAAAAAGAGGGGCGCCTGGGTGGTTCAGTGGGTTAAAGCCTCTGCCTTCGGCTCAGGTCATGATCCCAGGGTCCTGGGATCAAGCCCCGAGTCGGGCTCTCTGCTCAGCGGGGAGCCTGCTTCCCTTCCTCTCTCTCTGGCTGCCTCTCTGCCTACCTGTGATCTCTGTCTGTCAAATAAACAAATAAAATCTTTAAAAAAAAAAAAGACTGTAAACCCTTCGAGAAAGCGAGGTGACTTTGCTTCTCAGGAAGACCCCTCAGACAGTCCGTGTCCAGCGAGTGCTTGAAAAATTGAATGAACCAAAATGATGAATTATTGAAAATAAAAGAACTTAAAGCTTTCTACTTTTGTTTCCCTGCAGGAGCCAGGTGAGAATTTCAAGCGTTTATGGACGTCATATTGTACATGAAAGTTGTAAAATTAAAGTGTTTTGGTCAACAGTAAGGAACGGAGTTCTGGATGTTTCTCATAATGACCGCTACCCTTTCTGGATTATTTCCTGTGCTCCCAGCTGCCGTCCTGACTGGTTCCAGGCCCTTTCAGTGGGTCCTCCTCCGGTGGAGGAGACCTGGCACAACACCCATTTCTATCCAAATTTTGTTACAGCCATTACAACTATAACAATTATATCTTTATTTATGTAAGTGTATATATATAAATAAAATACAGTTTATATATAATAAACCCACAGCGCATACTACTGCTGTTGGAAACAGGTCCTGAGTCTTGGCTACGTGAACCTAGGGGAGTCATCCCTGGGGAATCCTAGTCAGTAACTGACGGTGAAGGGATTAAGGATTCCTTCTGCACTAACATTTTATGAGCCCTGGAGAACTATATAACCCACGCAGCAGGTCCAACCAATGGTCATGGCCCTTGGTAAAATTTCAGAACTAGTATGACAGAGTGCTTTATAATAGACTTTTATCACAGTAACGAAAAACATTCATGTTCTGGACTAAATTTTAAGGAAAACCTCTTGTGGAGTAATACATTGTTAAAAAATAAGGCCCCAATCATGTATGAAGTTTATTTAAAAATGAGTTTCTTTAAAAAAAGCTTGTCTAATGTATTACAGAATTACATTTTTAACATGAGAAATCTATAGTTCAGAGAAAATTCTTGTCTCCAGAGAACTTTATGTTTAATCGGAGAGGGGTATGAAGGCCAGAAACCAGATGCCTCAAAGAATGTGCCATGCTGATGACTTTTCTGCTCCTTCCTATAGTTCTTGGACATAAGGTTCCTGGTGAAGCTTGAAAATGGTTTACTTCTTGGGGTGCCTGGGTGGCTCAAATGGCTAAGAGGGTGCCTTTGGCTCAGGTCATGATCCCAAGGTCCTGGGATCGAACCCCGAATCGGTTTCCTTGCTCAGCTGGGAGCCTGCTTCTCTCTCTCCTTCTGCTTCCTGCTCTGCCTACTTGTGCTCTATCAAATAAATAAAATCTAAAATAAGATAAAATGGTTTATTTCTCTTCTGATAACAGCCCAGTTACCTGACATAGCTTGAAGTTATTCTAGGTGTCTTTCAAACTTGAGGTCATGAAATCACATGCACAAAATCAACTCACTGGGGTAACCAGCGTTGTTAAAAAAAAAAACAAAAAAACCAGCAGTGTAAAACACAATGCAGTTTCATATATATATATATATATATATATATATATATATATATATATTCTGTGTTCCCACAGAATATGTATTAGAAATTTGTGTCAAAAAAAAAAATTGAAAGACCAGTTTCAGGGGAACTTCTCCAGCTAGACTCTTTTTTTAAAAAGATTTTATTTGACAGAGAGAGACAGTGAGAGAGGGTAACACAGGCAGGGGAAGTGGGAGCGGCAGAGGGAGGCTTCCCGCTGAGCAGGGAGCCTGAAGCAGGCCTTGACCCTACAGGACCTGAGCTGAAGGCAGATACTGACGGAGCCACCCAGGCACCCCTCCAGACAAGACTCTGGACTTTAATGCCTCAGTTACTGCACACACTCAACAGAGCCACTGCAGGGGAGCAGTCAGGTCCCAGCATCATAAAATAACGGAGGGGCATCACCAACACTGGACAGAGGCTGTCCTCACCACGGGAGTGCAGCTGGTACAATGTAGCAGGTGTTTACCTGGACCATTTGCTACAAATAGTTTTCATACAAGTAATTTCTACCCACCCAGTCGTAACTGACATGAAACAAAAGGCACATTTCTCAGTCTGCATTGCCGGGAAGAACTGTCAGAACCAGTGTGATAGTGATAGAAAAAGAATCTTGATAAAGACTTCTCCATGCAGTCAATCTTTATTATAGCAGTATTCGCATATTCACATCAAGTACATAGAACTTTTTGCCTTTTATATAATACAGAGTTTTTAAATAACTTTACACAGAAATAAATCTCTTCAATCTGAATTTTTTTTTTAAATTCTCCATGCTTTCTATCCAAACTGAACAATATTTTCCATTGTACAAATTTACATGAGAAAAACTCCAAAGTACAAATGAAGGGACCTGAGCAGGAAAGAACGAAAGTATCAAGAAGTGGGTATGGGGGAGAATTAAAAAAAAAGAAAAAAAAAAAAAGATTCAAGCAAACATTGAGGCTTAAGGGACAACAGGGAGACATCATCCATTTGACTGAAAATAAATGTCTTTTTTTATGAATTGAAAAATAAGCTTTAAAAATAGTTACTCCATTGTAATTTTTGCAAAGCAGGTATAAAGAGGTCTCTGGACAATTTAAAAGTCCCCATTTTTTTTCACTGGGCACACCCCAGACTCCATGAGAACCTTTTCAATGCTTGAGTGGAACTGAAGTGAAGTAAACCCAAACCTTTGGCAGCAAGAGAGAGAGGAATGTGTATGCGAATCGCCATTAGGTTTGGAGTGGGAAACCAGGAGCCATTAATTCACTGCGGTTAAAACACAAAGGATTTCCCTTTCAAGAGTTGTCCTCAAACCAAGAAGTAAATGAAAAGGGGGGTGTTTTCCTTTTTCTTGGTTTAAACCAAAGAGCAATCCTAAATACTGAACCAGGATTCAAAGGGACACAGGTTGAGGAACGGTCAAAATTTCAATCCCCGATCAGCTGTGTGCTCCTAAGAAGGCCACTGCTGAGTGAGGAAAGGTTCAGAGGGTACAATCAACAAATGAGGCCACCACGGAAACATACCACTGTGTTAAGAGTCCTTTAAATCAGGCAATATCATGAAGGCCAAATCGAGACCATAACCTGGGGCACGGCCAAAGGAAGAGCAGAGGACCCAATGAATGCGTTTCCAAACGAAGGAGGGAAAGGGTACAGCGCACACACACACACACACACACACACACACACAGACACCCACACACACGCACTCCATATGTAAACTAATACAACATGAAGATAAATAAGACATAAAGGTTAGCCACTTATGTTGGTAATTAACATGAATAAAAAGGCATTATATGTTTACATAGCTGGTTTTAATCAGCTATGGAACATATACAAATGTATTAGGAAGGAATGTTCTTTTTTTAAAAAACTGTTCACAGCTTAGAATAAAAAGCACACTTATTGCACTCTTACATTTTATTTCAGGTAATTATAGTTTATTTCCCACTGTCACATCAATGTCCCCCTAGCCCCAGACTTACGCCCACACCCTCCCACCTCCCATTTTGGTCCACTTTCTCTACGTTTGTGCCTACTCTGTAAGCTTTGTTGCTTACGCTAGTCTGAAGTTTCTTCCACCAAGATACATGTGGGTTAAAAAAAGGCTTAACACACAAATGCAACACAGAATAATTTTCAACACAAAACTGGTACTAAGCAACTTACAACCCCCCATCCCCACCCCTGTAAACGGAGCCCTTCCCTGCTGCATCTCTTTAGCCAACTTCCTTCCCAGTTCCTACAGACCGTGACGACGGCGAGCTGATCAGGAGTGCGGGACAGGGAGCTCAGCCTGCCTGAGACCAGCAGATGGTTTGCACAAGTCTTGTTTTTGATACTAACACGAATAAACAGATTTTAGTTGTTTGCCAAGAGTACATCAATCTACAGAATTCTTAACAAACTCCTCAAACACACACACACACACACACACACACACACACAGATACACTGGCTGTGTCCTCACACACAACTGGTTATATCACTGTAATTAGTCAAAACAGAATTTTGTTAAATAAAATTATATATTTTAATAAAATTAAACATTTTAATAAAACTAATTTAGTAATTAAAACTAACAGTTGGGTAAAGGGAGTCAAAGGGTAAAAAAATTAAATTAAAAAAGGACTAAAAATTAACAGTTTGAGTTGTGGATGTTGAAATAAAAGATCTACGTAATCACTTTGAGGTGAGGACGAACCATCCATATGCATGTTAAAGCACTGTTAACCTTACTTTAAGATTTTAAGACTTAACGATTCTGTCCTCCTTTACCTTAAAAATCCTGATAGAAACCATTAATTACCCTTTCCACCACTGGCAAAATTTAGGACTAAATTTCAACTTCGTTGTCTTTGCCTGAACAGAAGTGAAAATAAGCTATCTGAAAACAACAAAGAGCTTACTCTCTAGTGTGCTGATAAAACAAAAATCTTACCAGTGTTTTCAATTCTACCAGAGCTAGCAATACGTATACTGGCCCCTTCATTCTCCTCTGGCCAATATATGAATCAGGCAGAGATGCTACTGTCCTCCTAGGGTGCTCACCAACCTACGGGCATCAGCAATACAACGCAGAAAAACACGTAGAGAACTTGCTGAAGACAGTACACTGCCCTTCCCCGGGGTGGCAAGAAATGCCAACGAGATACAAAAAGCACACCATGGAGTGTGTCCAGGTCACACCCACCGGCCACGTCATTAACTATTCCAACGCCCCCCGCCCCCCAAAGGAACCCCAGAAACCCCGTCGGTCTCCAGAGCACCCTGAACAGCATTAGCAGAACAGTCCCACTTATTTTGTAAACACGTCCTGGGAGGCAAGTTTACATTTTAGACTCTGAAAAATCACTGTTGAGGTTCGCAGCAGTACTCTTGAAACTGGTAAAATCCAATTCTGTCCTCTACATTAGTTTCTTCCTTCTCACTCTTAAGAAGTTTGCTGCCCAGCATATAGTACTTCTGACCCCCCAAACTACAGCAATTCTTTGAAATGTCTGTCAAACATTTGTTATATAAAAGTTCCACGTTTGAAGAACCTATTGGAGTAGAAAAAGTTTCTCTAGAAATGTCACTGAACTGTAATTTTCAACCTAGTTGCTCTATGTGATAAATACATCTGACTCTACTAGGGATTATGTGCTTTAAAAAAATAATTTTGTTCACTGAAAATTTACTTGTGTGTTTTCTCATTTTTTTTTTAAATGTGATTTTGGCTATAAACCCTTTAGTGCATTTGTCTCTGCAGTCTAAATTGCTCTCTAAAAAATATTAACACAGCTGAGTTGGACCAGAGTGGCTGCTCTCTTTGCAAATCACCGATTTCTGCTAAAATTTAAGCTGTTTTTTTTTTTTTTTTATTGCATCTTGAAGGCACAGTAAAGATCATTTGGCAAATTGTCAAGGTATTTTTCTAGAGCCTCACCTATACATGTCAATGTATGACCTGTAAGCGATTTGCTGTTTATGCTCACAGTAAACTTTCCATGTCAGGTTACCTTTTTTTTTTTTTTTTTAAATAGCCTAATGGTTGGAATCCGCTAGTCCCAAGGTGCTGATTTTCTAGTGCTAACAACGCCAACTTGGACAAAGAAGAGAATCATGTGGAATCATTCTACCCTCTTGGCTGGGCAGGCTCTCGATAGGAGTGTCTGTGCATGTGATGGAGCTACGACTAACTCATCATGAAGATGGTCCTGCCAAGCCTACTGAAGACTAAAATTCTATCACTGTTAGTGAACTGTTACCGTAACTACTTAGTTTCATGCAGCTGACTTAAGGTGAAGATTCTGAAACGTACCCTGAGACAGATGCTGGCACCACTTGCAACAACATTCAGACACTCAGAGCTACATCTTTCGGTACTACTGCTGAAATGCATGATGCCCTTTAAGACAAAATAAGAGGGCTCAAGTACAAGTACACATCAAAGTTAACATCTTAAATCATCTTCAGGTTCTAGTGCTCCTGACTTTTCATATTTTAAAATAAATAACTATTCATTACCTCATTCTGAGGAGGTAGGATTTTGAAGAGGTCACCTGAACCCTGCAATGTGCTTCCAACTAAAGCCAGATGGGGTTGGCACAAGGCTGGGGAGTGAGCACACAGGAGGGGCAGGTGAGGTCCTGGGAGCGGGGGCAGCAGCTCCAGCACCGGCTGCTGACTGAAAGAGAACACCGGGTGCCGAGAGAGCTAGGACCGCACCGGAGGAGAATCTGGGAAGTATTTACAGAGTTTCCGGTGGACAGTGCTGAAGTCCTGATTGCCTCTTTATAACCGTGTAATGCTCTTTCTCTCCCAATACCAACATACATATAACATATAACATGTATGTTAAACGGCATTTTATCGTTTAGGCTGCCCCAGTATATCCTACAAGATCGTTAAGTGCGAGCGGGGACTGGATGTTCAGGAACCAGAATTTGACAGCTAGACAGAATCTTCTTTTAAGGTGCATAGAAGTACAAATGAGCACACTGGATTTTCTATTCACAATCTCTTTTATAAACTACTTTTTGGTCCATGTTATTTCAGTGGCAAAAGTACTAGACCGTAAACTCTATAGTTTGATGACAAAAAAGCCCACTGGGAATACTACATATTTTGAGACAATCTTTTACGTCTGCTCTCAAATTTTTCAGAAGGCTTCGCCTCTTCTTACCCAAAAGAAAATACACTATAGAAGGCACTGCAGCCACTTTAAGGAAAAGACAGGGAACTCCAACCTTACAGGATCGTCCGCGAAGCAGCCGCACACTATCTGTACAAATTATTCATAAAGTGCTTTGCACAAACAAGGAGTTCTTCCTTGTACCTTCTAGGAGCTCAAGTCTATCTGTAGTCTAAGCATCAAAAAGTAAGAGGAAACCCCTTGATCATGTCATTGTAAACTAGAGAAAAAACTATTTGATGGAAAAAAGGGATGAGAAATACAAGAATTTTACTTTTATTTTTTAAGGGCTCTATAAAAATCTCCCAAGAAGACCCTGAGCCTGGCTTCTGAATGGGCACAGCTTCATCTGAGACCAAGTCTGTTCCCCCTTTTCAAGTGAGACAGCAACCTATTCTAAAGAGGCTGGAAGGGGACAGTGTGTGGCCCTTCTGGCGCTAAGCCTCCTCCATCACCGGAACCCGTGTGGTCTCCTGCCCCCTCTACCCTGCCCCAGGCGGCCCCCGAGGTCGTCCTGTAGCCGAGCTGCCAGCCCAACAGCAGGCACCACCTACTCTGCGGGATCTGCCTCCTGCTCAAACTGAGCTCTGTCCAATCTCGGCGAGGGGAACACAAAAGCCAGTTGAAAAGCATTCTGGGGATGTATTTAAAAAGAAAAATGATGCTTTTAAAAGAGAAGCAGCATTAAGTACACAAGATGCTCTTCAATCAGCACGAATCTTCGCAATTTCTGAATTTTGTAAGACGCTGCTCTGCTCACACGGGACTTCAGAACACACTGGTTTTCAAACTCATTAACTTCAGGGTATTTTCCATTTTACGAGGACAACCTTTCCCAGGGCTTTGGAATTTTCAGTAGGCCTTCCTCTGAATACAGGTATTTTAGCAAAAAGCATGGAATGGCAGTGAGCGTAAGAGGCTGACAGACGGTGGGATCAATTACAATTTGAAATCTTTAAATAACAGCTTCTAATTCCCTGATTTATTTTATGGGCCTTAATTTCTTTAAGGTCTTGGCTACTTAGCTTGGTTGGGCTAAGTACATTTGATTTGATTTACATTCCTAAATCCTGGCAAGAGATGCTAAGCCTCATGATAAGGGAGGTATCTGTCATTAATACGTCCAGAGTCACTTTGTTACTACTGCGATTTATGCCACCCTTTAGTAAAGGCCAAAGGAAGCTACGACTGGGTTCTATCTTCCACTTAGGCAAAGATAAAGAACGATGTTTCTAAGACCACAGCAACTCTTTCTACAGAAACAACTGATGTTAGGCTTCACACACCATCCCTTAGTCCCAATACACCTACAACTGCTCTATTCTCTACCTGGGGAACTCAGCTGCCAAATTACCCAACCTTTTGAAGACCAGGCTTGGGAAAAAAGGAAGAAGGAGAATGAATGGAGACACCACCATTTTTATTTTAGGTTGCATATTCTAGATAAAAGACTGGAAAGAGGATGGAGGATGTAGTGTAGAGTAAGTTGGAGGAAAACATGAGATATTAGCAAAGATGTTAGTGTGGATCCAGCAAGTACCATTAATTTAAAAATTATAAATATCTGTCATTATGCTAAGACTCCCCATATTTAGGTAGAGAAAAGGATAATGATCTTTCTTTAAAAGTTGTTTATATAACAAAAATACAATTTTCCAGGATATATAATTCTGGTGGGAAGTATTCTTTTATTCCAATTCAATTAAATCTGAAAATTATTTTCTTTTTAATAAAAATATAATAGAAGAAAACTCAGAAATTAAGACTTGTACCTTACATTTAAATTACAGAAATGTCTCACACATTCAAAACTGTTATCAAGCAGTTTTGTAGGCTCTGAATCAGATACTGCCATGGCATTTTGTGCCCTGGACAAAGTAGCCACGTAAGTACTTGATGACTGGAAGAGCTTAGGAGGAAGATATCAACTGTATTTTCCTGAGAACTTGCTACATTGTGGAGGAAAAAAAAAAATCCCCAACACTTGTCTTCATTGCTGGACCCAGTGAGAAAGGAAGGCAATGTGTGCCAGCACTTTCCAGCCTGCGTGGTTAGGCAGACACCCTCAGTGAGGAAGGAAACAAAGGCCAGAAACCCAGTAGGTCAGGAAAAAGATGCAGCATTCCCTTTTCCTCTACACCAAATCGTATCTCCTCCTTGCCTCTCATTCTCCATTTAAATAAAAGAGCTTCACTTGATAGAAATTGGTCAAAGACTGGACATGCACCACACAGAAAGGCCATGCTGCATTTTTGTTCCATCCCTCAGAAATGAACCGGTGGTGACTAGGGAAAAGAGCTCCACGACAAAATCCCAGAACAGGAAAGAGAACGATGCTTGGCGACTGCAGCTGCCCCGTCAGGTGACCAGCCACACACTGATCTGGCGGTTAGAAGGGCAGAGCTGACTGGCAGGCTCTCCACAGCCAATCTCCCAAGCTGTAGCAGCAGTTTCTTTCCATCATGCCTGACCATCAAAAGGTCAGAACTCAGGCTCTCTCCTCTTCCTTCCTGGGAGTGGGCAGACTTGTATGCACGTGGTATTTGTGTTGAAGAAGAAACACTGGCAGCAGAGAATTCTGGTTCCTAAAACATTCTTCCCTCTTTTGGTGGATGGGAAATTCCATTCTGTTCCACACCAGCTTATGCATTGAAAATTCTGTATCTTTAAAAAAAGATTTGAGGAACAGAACTGTGTTTTGATGTTAACAAATTGTACGAACACAAGACTTAAGAAATAAGAGTAGATGTTGCCATGATGGTGTGGCTACTTGAAGGCTGCAAATTCTCCTGTAGAGGGAGGACAAGAGCTAATTTTAAAAAAGTTATTTCAAATAACTTAGAGACCTAGACAAGCCTCGCTGAAACCTCACTGAAAGGTGACTCGCTATTATTACAAATCTAGTGACACCATCACTAATTTAAAAGCAAAAATGGCTGAAATACATAATTTATAATGTGTGGAATATGCTTCAGTTCTATCAATTAAATATCGAGCCTGCAGGTAATTTCCCAGTTGGATTTTACATGCTATGCTGAAAACCATTCCAATGCACAAAATTTCTCAAAAACAGATTGTAAAATAGTAAGGTTGTTTTGAATACTTTACCCCCAGTTATCAACTCATTTCCATTATTATAATGCCACTAACAGAAAGGAAGAAGCAGGAATTATCCCCTATTTGCAGAAGATAAAATTAAGAGGTCAAATGATTTGTCCACATCACGCATTTGATCGAAGGAAAGAAAATCTAGACTATCCATTTTCTAGTTCATTTCCCCTTTCAAACCACCAAACAATTACATGGGGGTATGTGCCGTTGAACTTCCCTGAATTTGAGGGCTTTGTGCCATTATGTTTCACCCAGCATTTTGTTCACACCTTCTACTTGTGACTATAGGCTGGTTCCTCCCCTTACATGCACTCTAGCTGACTTCTGGGGGTTGGTTAGTAACCGACAACTATCAGAATGTAGCCGGCCTTAACATTCATTCTCCGTAATAAGAGCCTGTGATGTGGGTTCACTCACTGACACGAACAGACTCTTTCATCTAGGACTGACCTGTCCCCTCTCTGCCAGTAGAGTCCAACTGACTACTAGAGGACACTGGTGTGTCCCAACAAACAACAGATTGCTAATGACGGGCTGACTGAACCCTCAGATAGCAGGCTGATAATATCAGTGACTATCTGAATGCCTGCTACATGCCAGGTGCCTCACTGAGTGCTTTATATATGTTCGCATCTAAGCCTCATAGTAACTGTAAGGCAGCTACTATTACTTCTCTTAATTTATGGAGGAGCAAGGTGGGGGTTTAGAATGGTGAGGTAATTTGCCTGATGTCTCACAGCTAGAAAACGGCACTGTTAAAATGCAAGTTAAGGGGTGGGGGGTCCTCAACAATGAATACACCCCTAAATAATTTTCAATAATCACCCATTTGTTTTCCCATTCCGGATATTACGACTAACTGGACTGCAGATAGTGATACTAGCTCTTTCTATCTAAAGTATTCCTTCTACTAAGTAAGTAACCATGGTATTGTGAGTCAAAAGATCAAAGAAGGGTAAAAGAATTATTCTCATATTTAAAAATTAAAAAGACTGTGAAGGGAGTATGGCATTGATGGAAAAAAAATAGCCACATTAGTAAGACCTCAGAGAGCCAAACATGAAGCACAAAACCACAGAGGGCTATTACGTTAACAAAGACTCTGGAAATCTATAAACATTTATACTACCTTTGCTTATGGTTTGAAGGTTGCTGTTTTTTCCACTATTTTAGTACATTTCTTTAGAGCAATTTTCAACATTCTAATTAGTAGTCACTGAATCTCACAGAATCTAAATCTCATTAATGGAAGCCAATGTGAAAATAGGATTTACTGAGAAATCTTTATTTTAAAAAATGGCTATTCTGTTAAGTGAGAATATCAAAATCTTAATAATCTATTAAGTGAGAATATCAAAAGTGATAAAATTCTACGTTAAATCTTATATACCACACGAAAAAATAACTTTAAAAAATCTTCAGATGTTCCCTACTAGTTATGATAATTAGACACTCCTCACTTTGTTGTAGTGTTCTACTCTACAAACTTAAATGTTAGCCTTAAAAAAAAAAAAATCACAAAACAACCTCCCAAAGTATAAACTCTTACCAAGAAACCCCAAACCAGACACCAATAAAGCCAACCCTGAAGATCACCCTACCATTGTCACTGCTTCTAAAGGACAGCAGTTCTTATTTCCTAAACAGACTGAAGGTCCAGGAGTAAAAAAAGACAAAAAGAACTCAAAAGTTTACAGATCAATAAAATTAAACTCTTTCTACATATGTCCCTGAAATCATGGAGAAATTTAAGTAAAGATGGGGATAACAGGTAATGGATCTGCTTTTGGGGAAAAAAGCGTATTCCTTCTTGTATATCTGAAAATTATCTATTATCATGCTACCTCCTATCCAATTTTATTTGAGGTAAGAATTATTTGAGGTGGAACATCCAGAATACTACGTGACTTTGGAAATCTCAGTATTATTAATTTAATTATTGCCTGAAAAATCAAAGGCCAAAATGAAACTTTTTTTTTTACTTGCCTCGTTGAGAATAACCTAAGTTCTATTTTTCATTTGACTTTATTTAAGATTAAGGTAGAGGACATGTGGGAAGGGCCTGTGATTTTAGATACCTCAAATATCAAGATCTGTTTATTTGAAAGCTAAGGATTTTATTAACTAGTTTTAAGATCCTACATAATTATCTTTTATTCCCAAAGAGAACGTATTTCAGTGGCTGTTAATACATATAATTTGCTATATATTTCTTAAAGATAAAATATGCTATGAAAAATCGATTTGCATAGAAATCAACCACCATTTTAGATGTGGGGGGCAGTCATTTGAAACCAGAGTAAGTCTTATTCTTTCTTTGTAGTGTCCTTTCAGGAAGTTTCAAAAGTATGATAAACATTCTGGCATAGGCACACTGGATTTGTTAAATTCTTATGAGAAATTACCATAGGAGAGATGAAATAGTGAGTAAAATTTAAAAAGTGCTCTAGAAATGCTTAATAATTCTCAATCTAATAGGACTGTAACTGACAAAATGTTTTAGTCATGAAGTACCCATTTCATAATATTAAAAAAAAAGCAGCTCATTTCCTTAAACTGAGGGACTCACTTGAGACAGCCATTTAAGCTGCTGTGTTAAACGGTCACCATTTAAAGAATAAAATTTAACTAATGTTTTAGTATGTCAATGACTAGTACAATATTTAATATCTGAAAATAAAAAACCTAAAGCATTTGATTAAATGCTGTGATTCTGAACTACTTAAAATCCAGAAGAAAAATCGTAGTCCTCATCACTGACCAGTAAAAATTCTAAAACGTAAAACAAATTTTACAAAAAGGGTTCCTGCTGAACAAGGAAATCAACTTTAATAAAAATATCTGGGGGCTGATGTTTTAGGAGTAAAAGCGCTCAGTCACAAGAGAATGAACGTCCTTCTGTTTCAATTATCTAGTTAGAGAGGTTAACTCTACATACGGTTAGAAAATGTTTTCCTTTATTTGAAGAATATATCTAAAATGCAGCATAAAAAAACAACAGAAAGGGAGACTATCATACGTCTTCTAATGTTCCCTACTTCTCCGCATCCACGCTACCTAAACATCTCGCCCTGCCAGACTGTTCATGTTCTTCCACCAACACTTCCAGTGGGCCCAGTTTGGCAAGAAAACTACTAGGTGATCCTCTGGAGGCACGCTGGAACATGTGAGATGGCATAAACGACTTTCTGAGCAGTTCTAAGAGCTCAGCAATGCCATCTGGCAAAGGAGAAGGAAAGGAGTCAAATGCAGATAGTGGGGGGCTGGCCGGTGGTCAGTGTGGGGAGTTGTCGGGGGGGGTGGGCGAGAAAGAGGAGTAAGCACAGAAAGGACAATCTGAGTGAAACAAGTACACTGGGGAACCAGAGAAGAGCTGTATCAAGAAAAAGATCCTTTGACTCTTGTGCCTTAAAATGCCCAAACCTTTCGGCATTCCACAGACCAATGTAAGAACTCTGTTAACTACACGCTTGCTATTCAGTTCGTGATAAATAAAACCCTATTTAGTAATTACTAATAATCCTATCTTTAATATTACTAGAGGATTTAGAAATCCAGCACTTTAATGTTTTCCAATATGTTCCATTCTTTCATGCCTTTCTCATTCTTATTTTTGAAAACACAAGAGGGGTTTTTTCCTATTACTCTTGCCTAATTGAAAGGCGTGAATCAATTTTGAAGAACATGAATGGCATTACTTACTTCAAACTACTCAAATGAGGGGAAAAGGTATGCCACGCTTCCTACTGAGAAGTTTTCCTGGATGAAATCTTATCCATTCCAATTAATAAAGTATTTTAGAAATTTACCTGTGGCACTTAAAAACTGAATTATCATTAAGGTCTTCCCAATTTTCTTCTTTATTGGCTCTAAGGATGGTATTTACACAGATGTCTGTGTGCCTGAATAACCCCAAAATGTCAGTTATTTTTAAAAATCACCACAGTTCCAAACTGAGTGAAAATGTATCTAAGAGGCTGGCTTTTGCTACCGATTTTGAAGTGGAGATGGTCATTTCTTTTATGAGATGACACTGATACTACTACTTTCATTTCTGATTCCCAGTAAGATTCTAGCTCACAGTAAGAATACACTGACTGCCACAGTACAATCATCTTCCACACAAGAAAATTTAAGTATCAGAAAGCACTACCAAATATTTCATACTGTGGGCTACAAAAACAAAAACGAAACCAGAAAAAAAAAAAAAAGAAAATTAGCCTTCACTCCTAATAAGATCTTTGCTGGGCAAAGAACAGAAGGAGCACAGAAATTTTATGACACATGGATAACATGATTGTTAAAAGAGGCATCATGAGAGGTTAAGTATAATTTAAAGTAATAATAATTTTTAAGAAGTCCATTACCTGGTTATTTGGCAACTAAAGATATCTAAACAAACAAAGCCAAAACTTCTCACAGAATTCTGTGAAGCTTTTGTAGGGGAGGAGGAAATAATGCATTTGTAAGAAATTCAACTTCTATGTGTGTAAGACATCCTTGATACATGGGGAAGTATTATTTACAAGGAACTTCGATTTTTAACATTTGCCCACTAAAAATCTCAAGTTCAACCATATCACTCATGTCAAACATGCCACTCCTCAGGTAACCAGTAACCTTGGTTACCTGCACCCACAGTTTATAAAAAGAAAGTCGGTCTATTGCTTTGAGGGAATAAAGGACATTCATATATTCCAAATTATAATAAAAAATAGTTACAGAAAAAATATTTAGAATAAAAGTGACTTATTCAACCCTAGTGACTTCTTAAATTAGATCTGTTTGGCTGCCTTGCTTAACACAGGCTAATCTACTGTCACCTTCCACCTGCAAATCCATGCACAGGGATGTGCTGCTCTTGGGAGTCCCTGATGGACATGTGATAGCTAAAAACAAAAGGTGCATGAGAAAAGTTTAAATGAAGTTTAAAAATTAGAATAAGCCAGTAAACAAATCTGGAACAGGAAGTAAGCCCTCTGCAAGAGGCACTACAAACGTTTAGCAAGGTCTGTGCATTTTACAAAATGCATGGATGTTGAAAATCCAATGCTATTTAGATTGGGAAATAACTTTATCTAGTTTTTAAAAACCTACACATTCTTTGGTTCATCTTTTTTAAAAAAGATCTTATTCAATTTAGCAAATATATAAGCAAACATATTTTCATTTCCTTGGTCCCTACTCCCCTCTACTGGCACACTCATTTAATTTCTTTCAGTGGACAGGAAACGCACCATATCCCCCTGCCTGGATGGGTGTTTTTGGAGAAGCACAAGCATATAGACTAAAATCCTCTGTTTGGAAGCCAGCCCGATTCAAGGAGGGTTCTGATGCACTGCGGTGAATTTTTGGCAATGAGCGGGCCAGCAGCTCAATAGAGGCGAGAATCTGAAAAAAAGAAAAAAAAAAAAAGAGAAAAAGAAAGTAGAATGAAAATCTAGGTGGTATTAATCTTTAAAATTCTCATCATACTTCATAAAGAAAGCACCTGAAATCTTACACTTTGGTATTATCCTAAATGTCTTAAAAAATACTGAATAACCGGTATTTTTCCTTACAAAGAAAAGTAAATGATCAAACTCTTAGAGCTTTAGTCTCTGTAAAATGAATGGGGAAAGTAACCTATAGTTAGCTTTTGTTTACATTTGAGATCATTTGCCAGCCTTGGAACAGTAAATAATAAAAAAATTTAAACCAATGATATGCCTCTCACAGACCACAGTCCTTTTGGGGAAGAAGACGGAGTGTCTATCAGTAAAGCACTAATGACTTCACAACAGAATCATCAGAGCAACTCATTCTTTAAGAAACTTAGTAATGGGAAATGTCTTCACATACAAAATTAAAAGTAGGACCCCAATGACCCAGGCTGCTAGTGACACAGGAGTGAGAAGTGACAGGTGACAATCCAAGAGTGGAGAAGACAGGCAAACTACAAATAGACACCAGTACACAAAATGTAGAAACTCCGCATAGTTTAAGGTACAGAAAAATGGGTTATGACTCTTGAAGGCAGACAGTATGATAATGGACATTTACAACCATGAGACATACATGTAAAAGGCTTGGCACAATGCCGGGCATATATTAAGTACTCACTACAACTTTAGCAGCCATTACTATTATTATTTTTCTGAGCTATGAAAACTTTTTAAACAGTTAAACTGTAATCTGTATGATTAGTATAATGCAAAGAAGCAATGTTACAAAACATTTTAAATTACAAGCATAACACACAAATAAAAATTCAAATAATACAGAAAAAGTTTAAGTCCTACCTTCCAGGGGTAACCACTGTTAAAGAGTCTATACTTTCTTCTGGACCTTTCCTATGCATAAACATGCACATATGAAAAGAGAGCCCATCCCCACCCTCATCACCATTTAAAGTGGTATCATACTACACATATTTTTCTGCATTGGTTTTCTTTCCCCTCACTAACATTCATGCCATCTAGAGCTACCCTGATCTTTATGTCTTTAATTTTTCCGATTATGGTAAGTCTTTTTATATATATATATATATATATATATATATATATATATATATCTGAGCACTTGTGGAAGCAGGTTCTATAGCATACATTTTTAGGAGTGGAATTTCTACCAAGTCCTTTCAAAAGGCCAAACTAATTTACATTCCCAACAACACTGTTACAAAATTTATAAGGAGGGCTCTTCCTTACTTCCCAACACTGTTCCCAATGCTGGATATTGCCAATCTGAGAGAGAAAATCAAAATGTATTTCACTGTTACTATGCATTTTACGGACTGTCACAGAACTTTAAACATCCTAAATTTATTCAGCATTTATATTTCTTTGTGAATCACCAGTTCATATCCTTTGTTCATTTTCTATTTATTATTATTTTTTACTTACTGATTTGTAGGAGGCCTTTGGATAATATCAATATTTATATTTTGTTATATGAGCTGCAATTATTTTTTGTGTTTACCCTACAATATTATTTTTATTATATAGAAGTTTAAAAACTTTTAATGTAGTCACACTTTCTATCTTTTCCTTTATTACTTCTGGATTTTTCTCTGCTTATTAGGAAAGCCTTTCTTACCTCAAGGTTATAAAAATGACTTCCTATTTTTCAGTTTAGATTTTTACATATAAATCTTTAGCCATCTGAAATTTGTGTTTAGCATGTGAAATGTGTATACAGTGTGAAAAGAGATCTTAAAATGAAAAATTAAGAATAATACTTAAAAGGAGTAGCCTTCAATAATCTCAAAAATTCAGATATGCATTTCATTTTCTGATACCATGCAAAGAATAAAATGTTACGTACATTTAGAAATATGAACATTTTAACCCCTTTGATACTACTTAAAAAGTGGGCCTCTAGGGGCATCTGGCTGGCTCAGTCAGTAGAGTATGCAACTCTTATCTCGGGGTTGTAAGTCTGAGCCCCACGTTGGGTGTAGAGATTACTTAAAAAAATAAAATCTTAAAAAAAAAAGTGGGCCTATGGATATAACTTGCATTATTAATATACATCAAGCAGGTTAAACAGGAAACTCTAGTACCTGGACTATAAAGAAGAGAATATGGTACAGGGTCCTGCTGATACTGTCCAACAATACCTGTCCTTTTACTTCGATAGTCTTAAGCCAGTGGTTTTCTGGGTTAGAAAAAACTACTCTTCCTCAAAAGATAGTAACTTAGCATTCCAATATGTAAAACATGTATCTACCCACCCTGAGAAAGCCTATGAGAGACTTGTTAAAATTATAAATTCTATCTTTAATTCTTCATACAGGAATAAAAGATTCAGTCATTCCTGTAGCAGTGACTTCTGTCTAAAAGAGCCAGCTCGGAGTGGGTATTCAAAGGCATTAATAAGGTCCACAAAAGACCAACTCAGTAATTATTGCAGCTGAGTAATTACCAGAGGCAGCTCTTCACCTGAAAGCTGTACTGATTTATCAAGATCCATTTATGTAGAGCTATCCACAACTTCATGAGCATCATAAAAAATTGAATTTCTATTACAATATCTATAGAATCCAAACTTTCTAAGCTTGTTCAGGTATTTAGTTTCAGTTCCTGAGGCTTATGAAAGATTGTTAACTTAAGGGCTTTGGCCTTATACCATGAAAAGATAAAAAGCCATGGTAATTTTCCAAGAATCAGAGAAAGGCAGACAGTACCAACAGGTGCCCTTTCTTTTTATAGAAAATATAAAGATCTTTTTGGCTTCTCTAAAAGACCCGGTATTAAAGGGATGCTTGGAATTTGTTTGTTTTACCATCAGGAAGAATTAAGGCAGCAGTTCTCAAAGTGTAGTCTGTGGAAAAACTATTTTCATAGTAACACTAAGGTACTATTTGCCTTTTTTATGGTCATTATTTTACAAGTGTTAAGTGGAGTTTTTAGAGGCTAAATGATGTAAAATATTGCACTGCAACATAATGAATGCAGAGAATCCAGATGTCTTCTTTTTGCAGAGATTTGCAAAAAAGGTAAAACAGTGCCATTCTTTTCACTAATTCTGTTGTCTGGGAAAATACTGTTCTTTTAAAAAAAAAAGTTAACATGTAATGATTTTATTATGTTTAAATAAACTTATAAGTATTTTTAAAACTTAGTTTTAATTTCTAAAATGGCAATTATTACTTATATAAAACAAAAGCTCTTTGGGGGTCTTCAATAACTTTTAAGTGTGTAAAAGAGCATGAGACCAAAAAGTTTGAGAATGGCTAGACAAAAGCAAAGTCTTTCTGAATATTTTGTTCTGAGTTTTTAGATATCCTACCATTCAACCTTTATATAATTATCTTTATGTGATTACTTATCTGCTGCCTGCACATAATCACATGGAATCCAAATCCACAAAGTACAAACTGTGTCCTCTAGAAATTATTTAAAAATCTGCATCTGAGTATTAGTCTGTCCTCTTAAGTAACACATAAAGCTGCTTCTTACTTGGGGAAAGAGTGGCCTCTCATCTCTTTTCTTTTTTAGGCACTCTGCCATCAATCTCTTCATGGCTTTTGGACAGTTACTCCGTACCTTACTGAGATCTGGAGAAAGATATCCTCGTCCAACCATAAAAATTATCTGGGAAGAGAAAAAAACCAAATCATACAACCTTATTGATAAGCTGAAAAACACATAAACATTGACAATTCAACAAGCTGTGTGCATTTATGGGTATTTTTCTGCATGTACACTGTATGTCAACAAAAAGTTAAAAAACACAATGCTAGTATTCTGATTCCTATGTATCATATCGTGGGGAACCAATACTTAATGGGCTGTAAGCTGAAATCTTCCGGACCTGTGGAGTATTGTAAAGGTCTCCTAATTGCTCTCCAGGCTTCCAGTCTCTCCTTACGCAATCCATTTTCCATTGCCAGAGTAATCATGAGACACATTGGATTGTACCTCTTTTTCTACTCAAAAAGTAAATTTATTGAGTACTTGCTGGGCATCACACTAAGCCCTTTATATATATGTAGCAGGAACCAAAAAAGTTAACCTTTTAGCAGTTGTTTTGGCATCTGCATTTTATTTTGTTTTATTTTTCAAGATTTTATTTATTTATTTAACAGACAGAGATCACAAGTAGGCAGAGAGGCAGGCAGAGAGAGAGAGAGGAGGAAGCAGGCTTCCCGCCGAGCAGGGAGCCCGATGTGGGGCTCGATCTCAAGACCCCGGGATCATGACCTGAGCCAAAGGCAGAGGCTTTAACCCACTGAGCCACCTAGGCGCCCAGTATCTACATTTTATTTTTTATTTATTTTTTTTTAAAGATTTTATTTATTTGTTTGACAGACAGAGATCACAAGTAGGCAGAGAGACAGGCAGAGAGAGAGGAGAAAGCAGGCTCTCCATGGAGAAGAGAGCCCGATGTGGGGCTCGATCCCAGGACCCTGGGATCATGACCTGAGCCGAAGGCAGAGGCTTTAACTCACTGAGCTACCCAGGCGCCCCAGTATCTGCATTTTAAATTCGTTTGTTCAGGGAATGGAAGAAATGGGGCATTTAGTTATATAGGTCTGAGAAACAGAACCTCCTCTGAAAAAAAAGAAGGTAAAGCACTTGGGAATTAAATTTTCTTTAGTAAAAAGGCTTGTCTTCTCTGGGTGCAGAGAGGTACACTTTTTATGATTTCTTAATTTTCTTAATTTTTGGCTCTTCTGAGAATGGAGAGGGACTGACTTTAGGAGTCTTGGGACTCTTTTGTAAAGAGAGAGGGATTTTGATCTTAGAGGGAACAGGTCCAACATGCACAGACCAGAGGCTGGGTGGAGAGAGCCAGCAAGAGATCCCCTGTTACAGACAGGGCAGAGCTTATAAACTTTAGGAACATTCAAGTCTGATAACCTAACTTTATATTATTTCCTGTTTGCTGCCACAGTAACTGTTGTTGAACTATACGCTGATTTGCCCGACTCCACTAAAGCGGAGGTGTAAAGCTTATCCTCCTTCCCCATTGCCCCTGTCAGAACTGCCCTTCTCCTACTTTATAAAAGGCTCACCTTCTTACCCACATGAAATTTAACAATAGTACATACTGCTCCAAGGTGTAAAACTGCTGGGGTACCAATGGGACACTTTCACATATTGGTATTTAACTAGGCTCTAATGAATGGGTGACAAATCCCTTTGCAAGACAGCTGGTTTCCAGTTCTTTGCTTTCAGCTAATTGTACAATTTACTGATAAATTATTATGTAATTTTTGGTACATTACAGAAATTAGCTCAAATTAACGGAGTGATACATGAATGGTAAAGAATTAATCTTGCCCAGAGAGAGGGCTGGTCTTTGCCTCTGCCTCGTGGGAGGTAATCCCTAAACCTCTGGCAGGTCCTGTCTGATAACAGTCCTTCTGTTTACCTGGGGGCCTTGGACTGTGCCAGATAGTCTATGCTATCGAACTGATTTATAGAAGGGATGCTGAGTCAAGCAATATCAGCTAAAACTAAGGTCAGCCACAGAGGTGGTCAACCATACTCACTTAGCCCGAGCCCTGGTGATAACTCTGGCAATACTTGCATGTTGTCACACACTGCTGCCAGGAGAATTCAGTGCTATCCACAGTTACACTGGGAGAAGATAACTAGGACCTCCACATGTGGAACTCTCCTGGATTCTGCCCTTGTGCCTCTTCCCTTGGCTGCTGTAATGAACAGTAACTCTAAGTATTAGCAACCTGGAGGGCATTCTGAGACTTACTGAATGGCTGAATCCGAGCGTGGTCTAGGGGGTCATTGATCTGTGCAGATGAGTACAACAAACACCCGAATTCTCCATCTTTGCATCTACCTGAACAAGAGTTCTCAGTGTATACTTCTTTAAAAATAAAACAAAGGGATGCCTGGGTGGCTCAGTTGGTTGGGCGGCTGCCTTCGGCTCAGGTCATGATCCCTGTGGCCTGGGATTGAGTCCCGCATCGGGCTCCTTGCTCAGCAGTTAGCCTGCTTCTCCCTCTGCCTCTGCCTGCCACTCCCTCTGCCTGTGCTCGCTCGCTCTCTCTCCCTCTCTCTCTCTGACAAATAAATAAATAAAATCTTAAAAAAATAAAAATAAAAATAAAGCAAAGAAAGGAACTGATGCTAAGTCCTACCTCATTTAGCAAAAGCCTATTTATCCACAAACATATGAATGAACTGAAAAGAAAAGCCCTGTTCGTTAAGACACATATTTCCAGTAAAATTTTCCTTCTATGTTTCTATATATCAACACTTTCATTTTCATCAGTTATATGTTAATAATTATTAACAGCAGTATAATTCAGAATTTTAAAAATTAATATTCAAAGACTAAAGTCACAGGAAAAGATTTTTTCAAATTCTAAATGTAAATACATATTTTTGTTGCAAAGATGTGACTTGAATGGCCAATAAGAAAAAGCCTTGAAAGCATAAAAAAATGCTAAAAATGTTTCTTCAAAGAGAAAAACTTCCAAAAGTTAATGAATCTATTTTTTAAGCAAGTGATGGTAGGTATCAAGTCAGAATGGCTTTTAGATTTCACTGGAGACACTGAAAAGGATATAATGGCTCTATTTTGAAATATTTATATAATACAAAGGAAATCACATTCTTTGCAATTATTTAAACTTGAAGGGAAGACTTACCTGGATAATTCATGTACAGAAGATTTAAGTGTCACAGACACAATAAAATCAGTAGTTCCATTTGAAATTCTGGGACTGATTACCTTCCTTCTCAAACCACACTCCGCCCTCCTGGCATCTCCGCGCCTTCATTCACTCCTCTGTGTGACTGGAGCAGCGTCTGCTCACCACCCTGCGCTGCCTCAGCAGACCAACAACTAACAGCACGGCCTGTGCTTTAGTCATCTTTGTATCCCTCTATATCCCACAGTGTTTCGCACACAGTAGTTTTTTTTTTTTTTAAAGATTTTATTTATTCATTTGACAGACGGAGATCGCAGAGAAGCAGGCAGAGAGAGGAGGAAGCAGGCTCCCCGCTGAGAAGAGAGCCCGATGCGGGGCTCGATCCCAGGACCCCGGGACCATGACCCGAGCCGAAGGCAGAGGCCTTAACCCACTGAGCCACCCAGGCGCCCCCGCACACAGTAGTTTTGAAAAAAAATTTATTTTTTATTTTTTTAAAGATTTTATTTATTTATTTGAAAGAGAGAGACAACAAGAGAGGGAACACAAGCAGGGGGAACACAAGTGGGAGAGGGAGAAGCAAGCCTCCCAGTGAGCAGGGAGCCTGATATGGGGCTGGATCCCAGGACCCTGGGATTATGACCTGAGCCGAAGGGAGATGATTAATGCCTGAGTCACCCAGTCGCCCCTGAAAATTTTTATTAAAATAACTTGTGTGTTGATAAGACACTTATCATTTCCTATCTCTTGTTTCCTGAGGTCTTATGCTTAGAACCCAGCCACCAGGGGGAGAAATAAGAAAAAAGAACCTAGCAACCAGGCTGTACCAAGTCCATGCTTTCTACAAAGTACACCCCCACAGAAAGGCCCAGGTGGAGAAGAACTGAGGCCCCCAGGCCTTGGCCCTGACTGAGCTTCCAGTGGACAGCTAGCACGACACCTTGTAGGATGTGTGAATGAGTCATTTTGGAAGAGGATCCTTTAACACCCGACAAATGTACCCTAGGTGATACCACGTGACACAGAAATAAACCTTCCTTACTGACGGCAGCCCAACCTGCAGATTCATAATTTGCTTCAGCCACTACATTTTGGGTGGTTTATTATACAGTAACAGTAACTGAAATATACTTAAAATAAGGCAGAAGTCATCTGTTATTTTTTTCTAAGATGACAGGGCACTTCTCCAAGAAAAGAAAGAGGACGGAGTGTCAATACACCTAGATCAAATGAGTGCATTACTAATCCCAACTTAGAGAAGCTGCACCGAAGAGTGTGATTAATGTGATCAGAGAGTGAAAGAAAAGGATCAAGAGGGGAAAAAATGACAGCAATTTCTCAGACTTCATCACTAGAGTAAGGAAAACAAAAGCCAATGCTGTTCTGCAAAGTAACATAGGGACAGCCATCCCTTGAGGAGCTAAGAGACGTACTTTAGGAAAGAATCTGATTTTTATAACGGTAAGGAATTCTTTAGTCGAATTTCTTATTTTTATTTAAAAAAAAAAAAAGATGACACCAGAAGAGGTAAAGTGACCAGGTCATGCAGGTCATGAGTAGTCCAAGGTCATTCTTTATATCGAGCTGCTTAATCAGAGTCCTGCTTTAAATTTGCTGGGAAAAGCTGCCATCTCAGACTATGGTGGGGGGAGTGTGTACAGGAATGGCTCCTACAGTGCACAGTAAAGACACAGTTGTCCTATCTCCTATGAAAAAGAATATTCCTAAATTTTCACAAAGAAGTCCAATCTCAGAGCCACAGAGATCATAGTAAAAGAAAGAGAAGAACCAAATCAAGGGGAATGGATGGAGCAAAGCTTGGGATCACTTCACTGAAGAGTTACTGATTCCCAAGAGGAAGTCCCATGGAAAGCGCCATTTGAGGAAAGCAGACTAAGAAGTAATGAAGTAGACTGGGGGTGATGGGAAGAGTGTATCATTCTTCTACCTCTTTTTTCTTCATGAAACACCCAACGTGGCTTCTGACTGACAAATTCCAGAAGGCTCTACCTATATTACCGAAAGAATTAACTAGTAAAGGCCTTACCCTTCTGTTGGACACTCACTTTTCTCATGGAGAGTAAGCCCTTGCCACATCATTTATCATATTCCCATGGAAGACAAAAGCACTTAAAATGCCAAGAAGCGGATGAGCGTAGAACTCTGGGATGCTTTCATCCACATTTTGGAAATAATAGTATCTGTTTCCATAATATAATTTTATTTCATTAAAACAAACATATTCACTGGATTTCATCCAGATCTTAGACTCATAAAATTTTATTTGTAGTCTCTATAATAAATCAACTAAAACTAAACTAGAATTCCCTAGATTCCTATAGAAAAGTAATATGCAGGGTGCCTGGGTGGCTCAGTCGGTTAAGTGTCCAACTTCATTTCGGCTCAGGGCACGATCTCAGGGTCGTGGGATTGAGCCCCGAATCAGGCTCTGTGGTGAGCAGGGAGTCTGCTTGAGTCTCTCTCTTCCTCCCCCTCTGCCCATCCTCTCCTGTTCACACTCTTGCTCTCTCTAAAAATAAATAAATAAATAAATCTTAAAAAAAAAAAAAAGAAGTAATATGCAAAAGAAAAGTAAACATGGCATAGGGTATGATGTTATATGGTTGAGTTAATGAGACTATAAAAGGCAGAGCACAGGAAACTTGCAAATTAGAAACAACCTTGCTGGGGTGCCTGGGTGGCTCAGTGAGTTAAAGCTTCTGCCTTCTGCTCAGGTCATGATCCCAGGGTCCTGGGATGGAGCCCCGCATTGGGCTCTCTATTCAGCAGGTAGCCTGCTTCCCCTTCTCTCTCTGACAGGCTCTCTCCCTACTTGTAATCTCTGTCTGTCAAATAAATAAATACAATTTAAAAATAATAATAATAAATTAAAAAAAAAAAGAAACAATCTTGCTATTCAGACTGCCGTCATCAAATCAATCATCTCAGTTACCTAGGATGTCACAAGTCCAATAGGTGCAAGGTTTCCATTATGTTCCTTAGCTAGCAGTTTGGTCTATCTTAAATCTAAGTTTCATGTAGGTTTAAAATACCAGGTAATTAGGAACCAGGTCACAGATTTTTTTAACACTCAAAAGTAGGATTCCACATTATAAAGTAGGATACAACATTCTAAAGCTATGTATGTAGTGGTTAGAAAGACCAAACAGAAACTAAACAATTAGCTTTGTGCTGACTTGGGTAGAAACATATTTGTTTGTTTATTATTTTTTTTTAAGATTTTATTCATTTATTTGAGAGAGAGAGACAGAGAGAGTGACAGAGAGCTGGGAGGAGGGGGAGAAGCAGGCTCCCCTCTGAGCTAGGAGAACGCTGGGCTTGATTCCAGGATCCTGGGATCATAACCTGAGCCAAAGTCAGATGCTTAACCGACTGTGCCACCCAAGTGCCCCGGAACATAGTCATTTAAAAAAAATTCTTGAGAGGTGCCTGGGTGGCTCAGTCGTTAAGTGTCTGCTTTCGGTTCGGGTCATAATCCCAGAGTCCTGGCATCAAGCCCCACATCGGGCTCCCTGCTCAACGGGAAGCCTGCTTCTCCCTCTCCCACTCCCCCTGCTTGTGTTCCCTCTCTTGCTTTCTCTCTCTGTCAAATAAATAAATAAAATCTTTAAAAAAAAATTAAAAAATTATTGAACTATAAAATCAGGACCCTCTGGGTAAGAGGCCATATGGTGATTAGTAAATACACACAAAGTACGTGACAACTGAGATTACTTCTCTGAAACTGCATGATAATTGAAGTTCTTCATTAAGGAAGATACTCAGAGCTATTACCAAAAAGATAAGAGAGTTGAGCTGATGACCAAAATACATACACTACTTAAATGAAGTAACACATTTATACATTAAAAACCATCATTTCATTAGATTAGGAGGTTATGACAAAACACATAAAACATTCACACTTTTGGAGTGCCCGGGCGGCTCAGCTGGTTAAGTGTCTGCCTTTGGCCCAGGTCATAATCCCAGGGTCCTGGGATCAAGCCCCACACTGGGCTCCCTGCTCGGCGAGGAGCCTGCTTCTCCCTCTCCCTCTCCCTACTGCTCCCCTTGCTTGTGCTTGCTCTCTGTCAAATAACTAAAATATTTTTAAAAATTCACTTTTTAAAAAAAATTCTTTGGATTGGTGATTCTCAACTTTGGTATACATCAAAATCACCTGGGAAACTTATTAAAAATGCAAGTACTCTGATCCTACTCCATGGAATTAGAATCTGCTCCAGTATCTCCATTTTTATTTTTTTTCTGAAAGAGGGAGATAAAGAGAGAGAGACAGAGAGCGCACATGCACATGAGCAAGCCCCTGGAAGGGGGAAGATGGTGGCAGGGCGGGGGGACAAATGGAAAAGAAAGGGAGAGAGAGAATCCCAAGCAGATTCCATGCTCAGTGTGGAGCCCTGTGTGGGGCTTCATCTCGTGATCCTGAGATCATGACCTGAGCTGAAATCAATGGTCAGATGTTTAACAGACTGATCCACCCAGGTGCCCCAGTATCTCTATTTTTAAATAAACTACCCACGTAACTCTGACGCAACCCACAGCGTAAAATATAAATATTATTTAACCACAGTTTATGTCATCAATCATCGTTTTCTAATATATTAACAGTGGAATTGCTTCAATCTCTCTACATACGCGCACACGCACACAAAAACACACACACACACACTTTTTAAATCCTGACGTGTACAATGTAAAAACATCAGTAAAGACAATTCCTTTTTCTTGGTCAGTGTTAAAGTCCTGGTGAATCGAATGTGGCTGGGATGGAAATGGCAAAGGGCTGTATGAGGTTCTGTTCGGGACTTTGGGAAAGGACAGAGAACAGGAACTTAGGAAGAAAGAAGTAAAAATAATTCCCTCCTATTAGAATCCTCATTATAGAAAAATGAAAGCATGATACATTAGTCTTTCAAAAAAGGAGAAACCTCACTAATTTCAAAAGAACTGGCTACAAAGAAGCGCACAGCCGAGTGCCTGCTCAGCACGACCAACAACAGAAGGCGCAAAGCCCAGACGCTGCCGCAGCAGAGCCCTTCCTTCTGGTTTGTGTGGTCAAGAGATGTGAGCGATTTCCACGGTGGCAGCTCTAGTTTCTAGTCAGAACATCAGGAGCTGCACTCTGTGACCACACTTGGCACTGACACTTCAAGGAAGGCCTTACATGCTGTCACTGCCAACAGTCCACCAAAGGCTTCCACGACTAGCAACAAAGATCAAGATAACCATCTTTCATGTCCACTCAGGACTCAACACTTCTAAAACAAAGTGCAGTCTTTATACAAACAATAAAATAAACCCCAAGAGACCGTAAATATTTACCTGGTCCCTGTTGTTGATGTTTGAATAAGGTAACTGTCCGGTCATCAATTCATATAGAACAATCCCAAATGCATAGACATCTGACTGAAAGCTATATGGGTTTTTATCTTGCATTCGGATCACTTCTGGTGCCTGTTAGAACACATGAAGAAAAATATTCTTGTTTATTCTTCAACTAAAAAGACTGAAAAGCAAATTATTGCAATTCCCAGAACAATGCTTTTGTCATTAGATAATCCATCTAATATGCAGCCCATTCTCTTATTAATGGGCAAAGAAATAAAAATGATTAAGAAAAAAGATGCTCAGTGAGCTCTGCAAGAGGCAGTATTACCTGAGATTCCATATGAATCACTAAGACTTTATAATTTTATCGGCCATCCTCCTTCTGCACAAAACACTGTCACAAAATATTGTGCAAAATACTGCACAAAAATTGCTATCTGAATCTGTCCCAGGACTAGCCCTGTCAAGAATCAGTTCCTGTTTCCCATTCCTGATTCAGTAAAGAAATACCAAACTGTGGTCCTAAGGGGTTTGGGAGTAGCACTACCACTAAGCTGCCGGCCTTAGAATTTAAGTTTTCCCATTGCTACAATGGTTCTCGTCTCAGGGCACCTTCAAGACTGACAAACTCAAACCTCTTTCCTCGTTCCAAAAGCATTATCAACATGAATGCTTTATTAACAAAAGCGAGAGACAGGAGGTCGATTTAGAAGTTGGTATAAAGATCCTGGCCTCTTGCTTCTTGGGCAAAGATAAAGATCAAACCATATTTGCTACATTTTTTTGCACATTTTACTCACTGTCCTCTACTGCTTAATTTCTTATTGGCTGGGTTCATGAACTACAATAAATGGTTGGCTAACTATAAACTTAAAAGAGTTCTTTCACCTTGCATCTTCTGTACTGTTCCATTTGGAAGAACTGTTGCACTAGAGAAATTGCAGAGTGTAAGTAAGAGCTCTGTGAAAGCTCTGATACTTAAGCCTGAATTAACGCATAAATGGCTGGAGGACATGGGACAAGATTCCTGGTCACTGGTCAGACTATCTCACAAGGCAGGCAATGGCGCTCAGCCTCACCTGCAAATCACAATCATCTGCATGCTCTTTAACCTCTCAGTGTCCAGACTACATTCCAGCCCAATAATGTAACAACATTACATCTGTTGTTGGGATCCAAGCACTGCTGATTTTTATAGCTCCCAGATGATTTTAATGTCCAACTGAGGTTGAGAACCACTGACAGAAGATGTGTGGGAGATCCTGATGAAGGACGGGGGGGTGAAGGAGAAGACTGTCTACTTTTGTCAAACATTTTATTGCTGACTGCTTTTAGTAATAAGGTACAGAATAAACCACATACAACTGTGATGTGATGAACAAGTTAGAATACTGAGAGGCTGGTTATAATACAGGCATAATTTTAAAAGCCAGAACACAGTTTTGAGAGGAACAGAGTAATAAATGAAATATAATAAATAAAAAGAACTAAACGGCTTTTTAAAATTTAGTTTTACCTCTACTGTTGTTGGTAGATGGCTGGATGAAAAGCTGCATGTCATCTATTTATAAGAAATGCATGACTGATCCTCAATTAATTTAGTGATTTAATTTGTCAAAATTTTCATAAAGATTTCTTTCCCCTCTAAGGTAATAAAAAAGGTTGAGAAGAATTCAGATAATTACATAACCTTAGTTCTGACCAAACTGCTCTTTACTAGTCTATGGATGCTCCATATTTGTTTTTGAAGGCAGTACCAACCCAAAAGTTGAGTGTACAACCCAACAGTTAAGTGTACTACTGGTTAATCTCTTGTATTAAAGCTCAGCTTGCTTGAATAAAGGATGAACCAACTGACCTAGGTATCAACAAAATAGAAATCAGAAGAAAATACACAACTTTATGTATAATAATCTGCTAACTGTATAAACTAAGGTTTTTGAAAAAGGACAAATCTGGAGACTTAACTGAGCCTCTCTCCCACACTAGTTAAAATAAACACACTTTAAAACATGTATCAATTGTTTCTTCTTAATTTTAGATTTTACAATTTCAGTACTTAAACTTTGCCAGTGTGGTCCTTCCTGTGATACACTGTTATCTTGTAACAAGATGTGTGCCTCAAAGGTGCATGAGATCCAGACTACAATGATTAATTAGCCTCTTGTTTATAAAATGATTTACTAAAACAATTAAAATTTATTAAAGAAACAATTCTAGCTAGTTCTAATTACTGAATCTTAGAAACAAAAAACGCATTAAAAATCCACTAGTCCAACCAACATTAAAGATGGAGAGACGTGGAGGAGGTTAAGAAATGCACAGGTTGAGAGTCAAACAGAGCAGTAGAGTACAGATCTCCTAACTCTAAGTCCAATGTACCCCTTCCACCTTGTTACTTGCCTTCACTCCAGTTAAATTTTTTTTCAATTTAAATTCATTTAGCCAAGGTATAGAACATCGTTGGTTTTTGATATACTGTTCAATGATTCATCAAGCTGGGTGATGGGCATAAAGGAGGGCACATAATGTGATAAGCACTGGGCATTACTCTCCATTTATTATTACAAGAAATCATAGCTGAATTTAACCCTATGTTTACTTGACTAATTCAGATGTCTATCTTGCAACTCCCCTCTTGGAGACTGCTACAGATTCAGGGAATTTATGCAAACGTGGCTTCAAGAGCCCTTGTAGCTTCCCTGTTTCCAGATTCAATCATTTAAAGTTTCAACTTTGGGGGACATTCTATATTTAACTAAGCGCAGCAGTTCTCAAACTTTTTGGTCTCAGAACTTTTAGTCTTGAAAATTACTGAGGACCCTAAGGAACTTTTATGTGGATGATATCTATGGGTATTTAACATATTTAAACTTAAGAGGGAAACTGTTAAAATATTTAGTAATTTCATAAATAATAAAACAACAGCCATTAGATGTTAACACACATCACCCATTTTTAATGAAAAGTATGTTTTCAAAACTAAAAAAAGTTCAGAGAGAACAATACTACTGCAATTCTCTTTGACTGGTTTAACAGCAGCCAGCTATGGTCACATATTTGCTTCTGCATTCCATCTGTTGTGATATATCATTCTAGTTGAAGAATACGAAGAAACATCTGGTCTCACACAGAGATCACCTTGGGGACCTCCAAAAGGGTCTTAGGGCCCCTTTTGAGAACTGCTGTCTTAGAGGGTGATTCCTATACCTTCCCTTTCCACAGCCTGCTGAAAGTAACTGCACAGATGTCTTCATTCCCTTCTTTTCCACACAGCAGGAACAGGAATAAAGAAAAAGAAAGAGCTATGCAGGGCAGTACATGGCTGACAGTGTTAATTTTTTTTTTTTTTCTTTTGGTCTTTCCTCTCCCAGCTGCCCCATAATTATAGGTTCTTTCTAGTCTAAAGGAAGTAACTTTCCAATTGAGGCTTAAATAAGATTGTGAAACAACCTCTCTCTTAAAAGGAGTAGTTCTCTTAGCAAAAACCTTAATAATTGCTGCAGATCATACCTGCTGAAATTGCACACTGGTTTTTTTTATTTTGGAAATGGTACACAGAACATTTTGAACATAAAATATTTTAAGGAGACAATTCTGGATAAAATTTAAACAGTGTTTATAAAATACATATTTTCTTGTTTGAAATATAATGAAATTGGTTTCATAATACTCTTTAAAGATAAAGAAAAAATTAAAATATATTTACATAAAAAATAAAATCAACACTGATTTTTGTGACTGGGAATTATGAAAATACTACAGTTGAAAACTTCAAAGATCTTCTAGTAACTCAGCAGCATCTCAGGGTCCAAAAATTTAATTAATGGAGAAATAGCCTCAATTCTTACCATCCACAAAATGGAGCCAGACAACTGTTCAAACTGATGGGACCCACTCCATCGAGATTTCACTGTGGCTAGACCAAAATCACCTATTTTTACTGTGAGGTCTTCATGAAGAAAAATATCTGAGGGGTGGTAAGTAAAGGAAAACAATAGATCTCATTTTCCTAGCAAAGCAAGCATTATAAAAATTTTAGGTAAGTGATCTGATTTCTAGAATTCTGTAATATGATTTTTTTTTTTTTTTGGTAAAACTGATACTCCTTTAAAAAGTACAGTACTTCATATTTCCTTTTAAAGTTAATGAATATGTTTTTAAAAATATGGTTCTATTTGGCCTATGTGACCTGCTTTTAAGATTTTTAGGGCTAGAAATGTGGTAGGATGAGGTGAGATGCTTTCCTACCTACATTTATGGGAAACCCTGAAACTTTCCCACTAGATTTTAGTAGCATAGACCCAGATACGCTTTTGGCACTGCTGGGAAAGCTACAAAGCTTCTTCACTGGAATGAAGTTAGTTGGCAGACAGGGTCTTGATCTGGGTTTATGGAAGGAGAAGAAACATTATGGTTTTCTCACCTCATTGTAAGTAAGAACCTTCAGGTACATCTCAACTACCGCAGAGCAGCATCAGAGCACTGAAAGAAACGAGTTGGTGCTGACGGAATGTAAGCACACAATCCTAAGAGTCCTACTATTAGAAAGACTTGGCAGAATTTTTGGTAATGCTCCAATGTTCAGAAACCAAAAGCATGTTGTAGTACCCTGCTTTACTATGCTCTCATGCAAACCCGCTCATTAATTCCCTTTACATTATATTGAACTTAGCATGAAAACTGTTTTTACATAATGTGAAGACAAAATGCAGAAGAAAAAGGTCAGGATGTTTTCAAACTTCGCAGACAAATTTCAGGAAGGATACTATTACTCTTGAGGTCTCTGTGGATGATTGACTTGGCGTGTAAGTAACTGAAAAACAAAACATCATTTTAACCTGAGTAGGGGTAAAGACTCTGGCCTCAAAATCTATAGAACATATTTAGGGGTGTAAATAAAGACTTAATCAAAATCATGACACAATCGCAAACTGTACATTGTGATAACCCCTTTACATAAGAAATCTTAAACTATAAATAAATTTAGGATTATAGGAACATATTACTATTATGGTACAGCCCAAATCTTGTACTCTATTAAAAGACTTTGCTTTATCTTTTACTATTTACCAATACAAACCTTTCACTCCAGTCAAGCCTATTTATCCATGTTCTTTAAATATACCTTGATATTTAATCCCACCTCTGCGACCAATGCTCCCCTCCCAAACCCAACCAGCTTTCATTCTATTCTCCACTATTCATATCTGTCCTAAGATTGAACACACATTCTACCTCCTGAATGAAGCTTTGCCATGACTAACTCAACTGAAAGTGATCTTTCACTGTTGAGTTATATTGTAATTTTTAATCAGCTTGATTCATGTATTTTTCCCCTCTATGGTTCATTTTCTTTTCAGAACATAGACTCCACTAGAATATGAAAATCTGATCGATAATTTTAAAGGTAGTAATTATACATTCTTAAAATAACTTCTTAAAAATATGGAGGAGCTTTACCACACATGGTAATCATTCAATTCGTCTTATAATTAGTTACTAATGGCCACAGTAAATAACTCTGTTGTTAATTAGTCTAAAAATAGAGTAGAATAAGAGAAAATTAAATAATGCAGAATAACATAAATTTTCAAAACAAGCAAAAAGAAATAGTGAGGAGCAAACCTGCTACATTACATAATGTCCAGAGTGATCTATCTTAAAGTCAATGATAAGTTTAAATTATCTATGTTATCCCTAAAAACTGCTTTAGTTGAGTTCACTGAGGGTAAGAGCTGTGCCTAGTTTTTTGTTTAATCTCCACCTAGCACAGTGCCTGGCATGTGGTAAGTATTCAACATGTCTGTTGAATCAACTACAATGAAATGCATATAATATCCTAGTCAAAGTAATTTTTCTTCATTTAATACTGGAAAGGACAGATATATGAGACATCTAAAATTTGACAATGACCATTAGGAAAAAAATTTTGCTTTAAAATGACACTTTAAAGTTCAAATGGCATATAATCAAAATTATGTAATGAACACTTAAAAATTGAAGAATCATAATAATTAAGCTTTATTTATGCTTTCTCATCTTCATGTAGAGTTCCCATTCTCCCAAAGATCAAGGTTTTAAAACTTTCTTCTCAGATAAAATATTCATTTCAAATGACTATTGATACAAAGGAACCCCTTCTCCTCCAGTTACTCTCCTACATCACTGTTTATGTCCTCCACAGCATTTACCACTGTTGTCTTGACATCTTAAGCCCAGTCTTTTCCCACACTACATCACACGGTCTCTCTGAAGTTGGAAGAAAATATGGTATCAGTTATAGGTTTGATTTGCTTAAAAAGTTCTGCAGTGACACAGAATGGTACAGACGGAGAGACAGAGGCCTCAATCACAAGCTTTTTCAAGATGGGGAGACCTTGTCCCGATCTCCATTAGAAAGAAAGGGGAACAAGTGGTCACGGTATTCAGTGGTGGAGCTCAGTGCTTTGGTCAGAGATCTGGTCTTTAGTGCATGGAACAGGTGTCGGTCTTTGAATAGAGATTCTGTCTCCTATGAAATTAAAAACAGCAACAAATGGGTGGTAGATATGAATATGTGGAGGCATGATGAAGTTACAAGGGAAGATAAAGGTGTTCTCGTTGGTGTCAATCTTTTCAGCAAATCTGATACAAAGAAATATAGCAAGAGTAAGGTAGGTAGCAATTAACTAGAGGGTTGAGGAGAAAAATTTTCTGACCAGGAAAATACTAGATAATTAGCAAGATATGAATATGATTACTGAGCTAGTGATAAAATCTTAGTAGAAGCTGGACAGCATAAATCTATTACAGACTAAAGTTGTATATAGCTGTAACTTGAAACAGTGCCACCTTATTCTTGTGTAATCCTTTATTGTTTATAAACTACTTTTCTTTTATTTCACTTAATTCTCTTTCTGTAACACCTCTGCAAGAAAAGCAGTGAAAAAGCAGAAATCCAGATCTATATAATGGATGGTTCGAAAGAAAAGGTACTTAAATTCCCTAGATGGGAAAATGGAATGAGTATCATACCCCATATCTCTTCATGATATAATGTTCCAGAGTAATTACTACCCTATATAATTCTATAAAGGCTGACATTAAAACATCATTTTCTAAGCACCAATCAGTTATAATGAAAGCTGACAAAGGAAAAATAACTGGCTGAGAGTAGGGAAGGGAACAAGAAGAAATTAACTTTACTACAGATGACACAGAAGTGTATCTATTATTTAGGGGATTAAACTGGAGGCCCTTCTTAACTTTTCTAAGATGTTAAAGAGAACCTTACAGGTTTATAAAAGCAGCAGGAAAGAAAAAGCATTCTATAAACCAAATGAATATCATATCCCTTCGAAAGGCTTCTCTTAGGAGTTTCTTTCCTTGAAAAAAGAAGTATCCACATACAGAATCATTTAATCTGAAAGCTGGGCAATCGTCTAGTAAAATTTGCTCTTTCTACTTCTTTTAAGTTATTATCCAAGATTCAGTTTTCTAACATTCTTTTTATAGCTTAATATGATGCCCCAAGAGTAAATACAATACTCTAAGATTTGATCTGACGAACATAAACTAGAGTGACTCTCATCTTAATTTTCTCCTTGAACATAAAACCTGAAACCATGAAACTCCTAGGAAAAAAACACAGCTAGGGAGCTCTTTGACAATGGTTTTGGTAGTGATTTTTTTGGATTTGATACCAAAAGCAAAGGCAACAAAAGCAAAAAATAAGTGGGACTACATCGAACTTAAAAAGCTTCTGCACAGCAAAGGACACAAACTACCAACAAAATGAAAAGGCAACCTACCAAATGGAGAAAATATTTGCAAATCATAGAAGGACATATCCCCAAAATACAAAGAACATGTACAACTCACTAGCAAAACACCCAAACAATCTGATTAAAACACAGACATTTTCCCAAAGAACACATACGGATGGCCAAAGGTGTCCAGCATCTCCATGTATCAGAGTAAAGCAAATCAAAACTACAATGAGATATCGCCCCACACCTGTTAGCACGGCTATTATCAAAAAGACAAGAAAAAGCAAGCGGTGGCAAGAATGTAGAAAAACAGGAACTCCTGTCCACTGATGAAGGGAACATAAACTGGTGCAGCCACTATGGAAAACAGTGTGTAAGTTCCTCAAAAAAACTTAAAAACAGGATTATCATATGATCCAGCAATC